>NC_060046.1:4287142-4910000 GCF_905333055.1 Maniola jurtina
GTTGGATGAGATGTACTCATACTAACCGTTGTTGTGTTAGTGCTTTAATAGGTTCCATAACTGCCATAGAATTGTAATTGTTACCAATATTGTAAATAAAACTAAATTTTTGTTACTGTTCAGCTGTTTGAAACATTTAACTACTAACAATTTAATAATGATCAAGACTCAGGATTCTTAATAGATACCTACTAAGTATATTATGGTAAAAAACTAATGCAATTAATTTTAGTCTGGAAATTTTATATCCATCTTAATTCAACATACTTTTTATTAGGTACTTACTGTGCTGATTTTAATTTTAGGATCCCCTGTAATTTACTTTAGGCAAAATTATATTACAAAAATTCTGATATTGTTTGTTTGTCTGTTCAGAACAAATCTTGTAATCGATTTTATTTGTATGTGAAGATGCATTAACATTTTGTGATATTATTTTTAAAAAGACGCTCCATAATTGACTGTCTTTTATTATAGAAGTACAAATCATTACTGTCAAATTCATATCAGGATAAAGAAATGGATGGAGCGTTTTTATTGATTTGCTGGTGTTCACACAGAATTCTATTGCCCACAAAATTCTCTAAACTAAATTGATGGGTCGAAATCTAGTGCTATCCTTTTTCAAGAGAGCATTTTTTAAAGAATATTAACCATGTTAAACATGACTAATACTCCCCTTTCCCCTCCAATTAAGCGTAAAGATTGTGCCAGGAGTGGGTACGACAATATTGCAACGGGTGGGGTTTGAACCGCCGATCTTTTGGAATTCAGTCCGCTCAACCGTTGAGCTATCGAGGCTCTAAACGGCATTACGAAAGAGATAGCAATATATCTTATAACCTGTCGTTTTAGTTTGGCTTATAGATTATATACAACAGAATTAGCCACATTATAAGAGACAATTCATTAGTTATGTCATACAATTTTCTTAGGAAATGAGAATAATTCAAAGATATTGTGAGGTTCCAAAGTTGCGTCACACTTTAAGGCCTACTTTCCATCTCAAGTGACTTATTATCTAATGAATATTCCCCAAAAGACTAAATATTATGTTCTCTCGTTTGCAGTTTACTAAAGGTTGTTTTCTACTGTTCACGCGGCGCACCGCCCCGACAATTATAGTGTCGGGGCGGTGCGCCACAACGGGTATGGATATGTGAGTGAAGACCTTCAAAATATTCACTCTGACTGTATTAGTAATTGTGACTAATTCTGTTGTAGGCAAACAAACTCTTAACTAAACTAACAGATCTAAATTTATTGCTGTTTCTTTCATAATGCTCCATGCGGTAAAGGATAGCAATAGATTTAGGCCTGTATATTTAGTTAAGATTGTGTATAAGAAGATAGCCATATTGTATGAACTAAGTTATTTGTTAAGTGAAATATTTTTATACATTCTACTTTTATATTTAATTTTGTACTCGAATTTTATTTACTGTACTGTAAAAATTATATTTTTGCTGTTGTGCAATGGAAAATAGTTTAACAGAATTTAAAATAAAATGAAATGGTTTGTTTGTTAGTTTTAGACGTGTATGGCATATTATGGCATACATACTAGAAACCGTGAATAAAGTATGTATATCCAACTTATTTTGTGTTTACTTTTAGATTTTTTAAGTACCTAAGTTACGCCGTCTTATATTCAACCGTCGTTATTATGGGTTCAATCCCTGGCTTGATCCAGTTTAGTTCAAATGATTATGTTCTTTTTAAAGCGTTTGGTCACGATAAATCCAGTGCAACCAGCATAAATCTAAAAATAATAGAAATGAATGAGCTTTGGTCGTAAAAATATATATAATACATAGGTACGTAGGTATATCGTAGTGAAAAAAGTATGGTTAGTATAAAATAAAAAATCCTCAATAACAATTTTATTATTGCTTGTTATTATTCACATAATACAAAATAAACTATGCACAAGTTTAAGACCACTGATGTAATTCTATTTTGAGTTTATAAAATATTCTGAAATACAACTTCTTGCATACACAACAGTAGTGTTATTTGTACTGTGGGCCGAACAGATATTGCAGTTTAATTGAGTTAGGGCTTCCACTCATTACATCAGACCAATTCTGTAAGCCACATTTTGAGTATGCTGGTCTTTAGTAATCTCTAATTAAGAAGTGCTATGAAATCATTATTGACCAAAAAAGTTTTTGATGTGTAAAATAAATGAATCTCAAGTTATATTTTACAATCTAATTGTATGTGTGTATAAAAACCATGTAAAATAACTAAAAATATAAATTAAAATAGAAAGAGCACTTGTTATGAATCCATTAGACATTACAAGCGCTCGAAATTAATTATATTTATTCGATTTCAAGAGACCAAGTAAACGCTTAGTAAGCAATTTAGCTGTGGTTTATGCAGTGGTATTTTTTTATGCTATCCCTTCATTGTATATTCCGTATGGCCCAACGTACATAACACGTAACAAGTGTAACTAATTTACATAGCAGCAGTCTCCCTTAAATAAGTTGTGATGCTCTCACGACAATATTAATATTACATTACATTCATGGCCGCGTATTCTAGATATTTAATTGATTTCTAATTTATAAGTAACTGTACAATTTAGCATTATTCGCCGATTCATTAAATATATGTACAAAAAGTTCTCTCATCAGCCAAACCTCTAAGCGATTACAACTACCTACAATTAAAACTTTCCCAAAAAAAAATAGTACCTAAGTTGCCGATTTAAGATTCACATATAATCAGGCAGCGCGTCGCAACTTAATAAATTATTTCACCCGTGACATTATTTCATGGACTATAATTACATGACTGTAATAAGAACTCTATGTTACAATATATGTCAACTCTTACCGAGTTCTGATTTCTGATGCCAGCTAACGGTTATCAGTGACTTATGGCACTACGCTGTTCAAGCACAGCACAAAATTCATTTTTAAATAAACGAGTGTCGTGACTCGTGGATGCTGCGCTGAAACGGTGCGGTATGTATAAGTCAGTGATGACCTTTAGTTTACAATTTTTGTTTTGCTTTATGGCTTTTAGTAGCCGTAGACAGATAGTGGCAGATAGAGTACGTTTTATTTTGCTAAATAGGTTTGATATGGGCAAGTTTTTCATTCGACCATGGATCTTTCGCAATCTTTTTATATTATAAATTACATAAGTATAAACTTAAATATGTAGGTACCTATTTCGATAAATACCCATCAATACAAAATTAGGTTTTATTAATAGTCGACACGATAAAATTTGAATATAACCTGACAGGTTTATACTTGCCCGCGATTAAGAGGTTTTTAAAGTTTGGACCTGGATTAGATATATGACAAAAATAATATAGTATCTAGTAATACATTAAGTGATGTTTTATACAAATCATTATACTGGCCAATAAACCAAAAATACCGTCTAAAATTATATAATCTATAAAAAAATGAGGATGGATCAATTGAGTGTGAAATTATTGTGTGTTTATTAAATAGTTTGACAACCATCACCTTTTTTGAAATATAGGTAAGTGGTAAGTACCCTTGGCATCAAAAAAATAGATGAATTGTTTTTTTTGTAGATGTCATGGTATTGAATATAAATAAATAGTTAATCAATCTCATATTAATCACATAATTATATAAATAAGTAAAATAAATAACTGTTGCTTAAGCACTATTTTGCTGCGTTTCGATTTTAATTCACAAATGAATTAACCGTAGGTATGAATATTTGGGGTAAAAAATACATGGGGGTTTTATCTAGCGGTCAGTAAAAGAGCCCATTTTACTTGAGTTCGAGTAAATGAAAATCATTCAAAATAGTTTGCGTTTCGTAAGACGTATGTACAGTACCTTTACCTTGTATACTAACGTACAAGCAACGTACAAACGCAAATTATTTCGGAAGTTTCGTCTACTTAGAAATCCATGTTCAGCGTAGCAAATCTGTTGTAGAGTTGGTTTCAGATAAAAAGACTGCACCACTGCATAAGTTCTAAGTTAAAAACATTTTTACCAGATTCCAACAGTACTTAAATATCAGTTAATTGTCGCTTGGCTGGCTTAATAGCTAGGCTCTGTCGTAAATAATTCTTGCACACTGGTATAAAAACTAATATTAAAACATTTAAGTAACAGACAAAATAATAAATCATCACAACCGATATATAAAGTTTGGACTATTATCATGTAAAAATAAGCAAGTTTACAAGCTGTTATCAATTCAAAACTAATTTAAAACTATTAGGGGAAATGGCACAAGACAGTAGACGAGAAAGATGTGATGCGACCTGCACAATAACATATTATTATTCACTATGTAAAGAAAAATGTTGCATAAATCATGTGTTTACCACGGTAAAATTAAATTTTTAATGGATTCATGCCAAGTAATTATTATTATATAGGTATTGACATTCTTTTCTGCAATTATTTAGTTTTGTTAATTTGGTTTATTCATAGTTTTGTTGACATCAGAATTGACATCCATATCTAATAATTCAACTAGGTATAGTCCAATATTTTTATTCTGCACATTACAATATTTAAATCATTAAATTCGACTCCAGGTAAAGACCCACTGCAGTGACTGAGGTATCATAAAATAGCTGCAGAATTACTCCTTTGTGTCACAACCTTACTGGAGTCTACACTAATATAATCTCAATAGATAATCCTAAAAGTCATTAGTCATATACCTACCGCGCCGCACCAAGCACAGCTACTTTGGAAAAGGGTAAACGAAAAACAAACAAAATCAAAACACCTACTTGAAGCTCACATTATAATGTTCATTTCCAAAATAGCTATCGGCTGTGCTGGAGCGGTGCGGTACAAGTCAGCGACGACCTTTATCCTAAGTCCTACTATTGTATGTACATACCTTATTTTTACATGCTTAGTTAATTTTTTTTTAATTAAAAATCTTCAAAAGTTAAAAAATTGACAAACACATTTTAACACTCTTATACTTAACAAAGCGTATGGATTCATCGTTATTTACAGTATTTTATAGATAACGCGAAATGTTACATGCAAACTAGGGCACCAAATAATAAGTACATTCATTTATTATCAGCAGTTATACGTAAGCATTGTAATGAGGAGTAACAGATCAAAGTGTATTAACTCCACCTACCGAATTATTCTAATACAGAACGGATTTTTTATCTATTTCAAACCTTGAAAACTTATGTCAAATTATGACGCATCAAACTGTATTACTTTTTATTATAAAAAAGAACCAAAAGTAGTCACCGTTTCAAACGATATTAGATCCAGGTTCGTTGCCATATCCAAGTGTATTAAATTTTGTCGCTAGAACAAAGTGTGTTACATCCATAGACATCAAGTACAAGTCATTTCTGAACGCAACAAACTATATTGTTTGTGGTCACTTGTCACTCGATGTCAATATGACAGGAAACATTGGCGGTTATGTTGTCACTGTTGTTGTGTTAATGTTTTTTGAATAATAAAATAGATTTGTTATTATTTTATGGTAATAATCGTATGTAAATATGGAAGAATCAATATTTGTTGGAGAACATTCGGATGGTTCACGAAAACGGCCACGTAATAAAAACCTAAGAGCTCGGCGTAAAGAAGCAAGGTAAGTGTTGTTCGCACTTGTGTATTTTATCACAGCATTTATAGTAATTTATTTTAATGGGTTATTTGCCTGTTTTTGTTTATGTCATAATGTTTATTGTTTCAGATACCGTGATAGTGATCCGGCTTTGTTAGCCTTTAATCCACCATGTACACATACGACAAAACGGTATTCTTGCTGTTTGATTTCTATGAATTACCTGATTTATGCGAAACAAAAAATGTATGACGCCCATACGAAAATTGAGCAGGATAGGCGATTGTCATACATGTTAAGGGTTTCAGGCACTAAACGATCTAGGCCAGTAGCAAAGCCTAAAACTAAGTCCAGAAATGCTAAGAAATTCTCCGTTAAGTATTACATTCCTGTCAAACAAGGGAAAATGATGCCTGTTTGTGCAAAGTTTTTTCAAAAGTTGTTTAATGTTTCTCAAACCAGAATCAACTCAATTGCAAAGGGTGTTTTTAGTGGTGAAGGAGTTCATGAACGGAGAGGTGGAAATCACAAGGCACATCTGTATGCCCAGAAAAAACAGGCCGTTATTGAATTCATTTCTAAACTTGAGGGTAGTATAAGTCACTATAATCGCCTTAAAAGCAAGCGCATATATTTGCCATCCACGTTGTCAATAAATAAGCTTTACAAAATTTACAACAGTCAAGCCAATGAAAATCTTAAAGTTAAAAAAACTTTCTTTGCCACAATATTTTGTACAAAATTTAATATTGGCTTCGGAACTCCTGCTGTTGATGTTTGTAGTTATTGTAAAAGGATGGCGTCTGCCATGAGAGCAGAAACTGATACACAAAAGAAAAACAGTTTGATGCACAATTTGGGAGCTCATAAGTTACGTGCCAAGACATTTCATAAGTTACTAAAAGCAGACTATTCTGATAGTGTCAGACTTTGTTTCGATCTTCAACAAATTCATCCTCTTCCTAAACTGAATATTAGTGAAGCTTACTATGCTCGGCAAATAAACTTTTATACTTTTTGTATTGTTGACCTGAATATGCAGGATTCACATTTTTTTACGTGGACAGAAACGGAGGCCGGAAAAGGCTCAGTGGAAATATCCTCTGCTATACTATCATATCTACAAACATACAATTTTGCCGAATCCAAGACCAAATTGAGACTGTTCTGTGACGGTTGCGGAGGGCAGAACAAAAACATGCATGTCGTTCATAGTTTATGTTGGTGGCTTTTTACTAAAGCTCCTGTACATATTGAGGAAGTTGTTTTGTTCTACCCTGTAAGAGGGCATTCTTATATGCCTCCAGATCGTGTCTTTGGAGTGGTAGAAAAAGAATTGAAGAAGAGAGAAGAAATCATCACACGAAAAGAATATACACAAGTTTACTCTGAAAAAGGAAAAGTCCATGAATTGGGAAAGGAATGGAATACGCTGGATATAAAAAGTCTATCAGAATTCATGAAAAAGATGGATGGAATCAGAGATGCTAAAAGGATTTATATAAAAAAGACAATGGTAAGAAACAAAGCAACAAGGCAACTTAAACCAAGAATAGATGTCAAAATGGAAAATTTCTACAATGCTGATACTGGAAAAGACTATGGTCCAATTATGAAAAGGGGTTTTAAAATTGAAAATATACCAGAGCCTGCAATCATCAACAATAATAATTTACTAAATCAGGCAAAGAAAAATGATGTAAACATGTTACTGAAGAAACGTTTTGGAGAGGAATGGCAAGATAATGGGGAGTTAGAATATTACAAAAAAATTATAAACAGTGATGGTGATGGTGTTACCGATTCAAATCAAGAACAGCAGGAAATGTGTGACTGTTTGGAAGAGGAGGATGAAATAAGTAAATTTTAGTTCAGTGTGTAATAGTCTTCACACCCATGTCAAACTGTATTAAATCCCAAATGTGCCACATCAAACAGTATTATTTTATGGTTAATGCATCAATATGTATTAAATCCAAAAAAATATGTAAAATTTTATTGATAATTAATAATAAGAAGTATGTGGATTTCAGTTTTATTTGCTGATTTGACTTCCAATAAACCCTATTACAATACAAAGTTGTTTGTTTTTGTCCTCTCTTAAAAATATTATG
This sequence comes from Maniola jurtina, assembly GCF_905333055.1. Lineage (NCBI taxonomy): Eukaryota > Metazoa > Arthropoda > Insecta > Lepidoptera > Nymphalidae > Maniola > Maniola jurtina. Next base: position 4,294,831 of record NC_060046.1, read on the forward strand.
GATTATGCTTTTATCTCAAAAGTTACATTAACGGAGTTAAAACACTTTGATCTGTTGCTCCTCATTTACATTATCGGTTTAGGTACTACCACTATGTAAGGCCTTTTGTATAATTTATAATGCTTGTTTTATGATATTTTACACAGCTGTACTTGACTTTGAAATGTTATCTTCAGTGATGTTAATAATAAAAAATTGTTCATTCGAAATAAATTAGGAACTATAGAGCGCACTTTGGCTTTGCTTCGACTTAAGTTTAGTCAAAACAAGACAGATTTATGTCGGCGATATAACGCGGTCTCGTTTTAACAAGTATCTTAAGTCTGCGCAAAGTCAAACTATGCTCTACAGATTTCAATCTAAAGAGAGAAAGAGAGTTTAGAGATAGTTAAAGCGATTTCTAACTGGCACTTATCCGACAGCCCAGTGTACACGATTAGCAAGAAATTAGTTGGCGAGCAACGAGAAGCGAGTGTGTGGTTGGGATAGTTTTGTCGCTGGGCTATAAGCGATTGTGCGAGTGCGACGGGCGATAACTCGAACAGACGGTCAAGGGATACATATTTTAATATTTGCGCAAACTGCGCGATTGTTTTGATCAAGAGCGTCGCTGAGCGAGTTTTTAGGGTTCCGTACCCCAAAAGGAAAAACGGAACCCTTATAGGATAGGTAAGATAACTATACCAAGTGGGGTATCATATGAAAGGGTATTACTTGTACATTCTAAAACAGATTTTTATTTATTTTTATGCATAATAGTTTTTAATTTATCGTGCAAAATGTTGGAAAAAATACCTGAGTACGGAACCCTCAGTGCGCGAGTCTGACACGCACTTGGCCGGTTTTTCTTTGTCTGATAGCTCATGTCGCTGCGACAAACTAGTGGAGAGTTTTCGTCACCATTGATATATTTATCTCTTTTATTGACACGGAATCATACATCGATTGACCGTTTCTTGAGCGAGAAAATAGTTGTAAGCAATTCCCTTCTTTGGCGGCGATCAGACAAGTGCCTTATTGTAAGAACAAGGTCTAAGACCGCGGATACACCTGTAAGTTTTACTCATGTAAGCTACTTACGTTAATTTAAAATTAATTAACTTACGACTTTATAAGTAATGTACACCCTAAAAGTACGTTTTAGTCAATTAATTAGGTACGTAAGCTACATACGTGAGCAACACTTACGATGTACCTAATCGCAAAATTATGAATAGTATTTTTTTTTTAATATTTTTAGCAGTTTTATCAAGGAAAGGATACTGAGGATACTGTCCCAAAGTTCACAATCATATAAATAAAAGGCCTGTGGTAGAATTTTTAGTACATTAGAATCAATTTTGTTGTTATTGGCGTCATTACACAAGAGTTTATTCAAGTACCCGAATGGTTTCAGCCTAGTTTGAAACATAGCCCTATACGACGCCTTAGTCCCATAAGCATTATAATCGTAACTCCGCCATAAGACTAAACTAATAAGACAGCACTTCGGAAATTATCAGACATACCATTCGTTGTAGTATAGTCTTTTAGTTTAGTGCAACAAAATTGATGCCAATGGCACAAATAAATATTGTTATTTCATTTCAATTAATCTAGTTACTGCGTATTAAATAAAAGTAGGCCCTTTAATAATTAGGTGATACTGATGAAGGCCGCGACTTCGTCTGCGTGGATTTAAGTTTTTGAAAATCCAGTGGGAACTATGATTTTCCGGGATAAAAAGCAGTCTATGTATATCCATGGTCAAGACTAGAGCGACAAGCTATCTTTGGATCTAACATAGTCAAAATCGGGTTAACAGATCGGCTGTGAAAAGGTAACAGACAGACAGACAGACAAGGTTTTTTTAAAACAAATCAATTTTAAATGTTGACTTACATTTGTAAAGTAACTCAACATATAAAATCTGCTGGAAGAATGCTGGAGCATAATCTCGATAGGAATTAATTTCGGACCCGGTTCCGAACGGTGCCCACGGGACCCTTTCGCTGGCCATCAGTCTGTTCATTTATTGTCATAGGGCTGTATCTCATGAACTGTAATGGGTAGAGTTGAAATTTTCAGTGTGTACTTATTTCTATTGCCACTTTAACAACAAATAATAAGAATTTCAAAATGGCCACGATGTAAATTAAAAAAAAAAAACAATAAGTAGGTACATAAACTGGTACGATGGTACGAAACCCTTCGTGTGCGACTGACTCGCACTTGACCAGTTTTCAATTAATAATTAATTCATCATTGCTCTCGAGGCAGTCTAAAAATAGTTTATACTATTTTTGTGTACATGTGCTGTTGCAAAATTAAAATATTCGAGCAATTGCAGGGCCCACTTTTAATTAACTATTATTGAAAATTATGTCGACAGTAAGTAATAATAATAATTCTTATAATTCACATTTATTATAAGGCGGAAGTTTAGACTTATATAGATTATTCTAGAATATATTTACAATATGCACAAAAAGTAAAGCGACACACAAAGGGCCACAAGATTACCGGCCAAGACTATATTGCTTGTTCCAGAATATTTTAACAGAATAGTAATAACACAGCTTCAGCACGGGAGCTGGGTTCACAACATTTGAATATGCATGAATTGTGTCATACTTTTTTTTTTATAACAGCTTTACCTAATCCAAATCCCAGTGCACCAAAGATCATAGTGTGAATAAGACATGTCACACTACAACAAGTGAAAACTACTGCCATAGTGACACAAAACAACTTTTTAGTTGTTATGTGGCAATAGTTTTCACTTGTCATACTCTGCCAATTGTCAAAAATATCCCTTGTATTGTTGTATTGGATTCACACCACACAATGTTACATGTCACACTATGTCGAAACTAGTAACATTATACGTCATTCGCTATTATTTTTCACCCTTTTTATGTCAGTAAAAATTATATCATTCGTCACATTACACACAGCAGTAAATTTTATTGCTGCCTGTGAGCAGTATTGGTCTATTTGCCGTCTCCTTCACTCTTTATGATCTATAAGGTGTGCCAGAAATAAGGTTCAAGTAAAGCTTTTTAAAAAAAAGTAACAATAATTATTGTAGCTGCTTGAAATGCACCTTGAAAACAAAGTTGATTTCCTGATGATAAAAATAATCTAATAAAAAATCCCATTAAATTGCTTTAATTTGATGGATACTTTAACCACAAAGTAACTTTAATTTTTCTTTAACATAAAGTTAATTGAAACTTTACAGTTTCTGCGCAATTTAATGTCACAAATCCATTTAATAAAAATTCCTGTCTAAATCCTATATCACACTTTTGATTTGCTGTAAAACCAGTTAAGCGAGAGATCATTAATTACAGGGACATGATGAGTGACCTTTACTTAACTGCTTATACAAAACAAAGTAAGCATTGTTGTAAACACATTTACAATATCCATCCCGCACTACGCCGAAAAAGAACGCACCGCACGCATGCGTACATATGCACCGCACGCATGCGTTCATACGCACCGCACGCGTGCGTTCATACGCACCAATGCAACCAATATGTTTATGCGTAGATGGTGCGTACGCTCATTTGCAATAATCCTGCGTGCGTATGAACACGCACCAACACAACCAATATATTTCATGCGACATTTGTGTGGCAACCTAGCACACTATTTTTCAATAGAATTGGATTTCAGCGTAGGTATGTTGCGCGTATGCGCTGCGTTCATACATTTCAAGAAGGGACCTTTACTTTTAAATCTAATCAAATCATAGTACTTGATCAGATGATCTAAGTTCCAAAAAATTCTTGCACCATGCAACATCTCTTCACATCGCTCCATGCTCGATTGTTGATTTGTGTTCTGGCTGTATAATGTACTGAGTGATATGGAAAGTCCAAATCTAATGCTATCCTTTTCCACAGAGGGCATTAGGAAAGAGATATCAATATGAAAGGCATGTCATTTTAGTTTAGTTGTGTACACCAGAATTAACCACACTAATAAGGTACTATGATTTGATTTGACTAAAGTTAATGTTGAGCCAGTGTGGTGAGATATTGAATATGTTTCTACCTTGTGATATAGTCTTAGACATATTAGTAGTTAATTTTTCCTTCTCTAAACCAGATGCCACACATCCTTTACACTTTTGTCAATACTAAAGCATACTCACTCGTAAAAATAAATATAAAACAGACTAGTTATTGACTGTCTGCAATTACAAAAATTGTTTCGTCGCTTGTTGAATTGCATTTCAAAGAGTTTTCGAGTCTACGCATTCATCTATCACACATCTAAATTACCCATGAGATCCTTCTTAGGGCTTCACTGACTTAAGGCGCAAACACATTACTACGATGGTGATATGACGCGTCAGAGAATCATACAGAAGACGTGACAAACCACACTATAGCCTGGCAATGGTGCTCTGGCGTACTCCGACACTCACGCGCCCTTCGAATGGTTGTCCTTATCAGGCCAGTTTAAGTTGTGAAGCATGAAAACACAGTAATGTGTTTGAACCTTTACATCACATGGCTCAAGTTCAGCAAAAAACCTGCCATTCAAATGTGGATTTTTAGTAATATTCTATATTTAATTACTATATCAATAGTGGGAGCTTGGAATGGCCGGCAGTATGGCTTTGCTTAGTATACAGTGCAGCTGGAGTACGCATTCCACGACTGAGACAAAATGTATCTCTCGGTTGAGGCAGCAGGCGGCATGCCCACACCAACCGCTCTGTGGGACTTTACAAAGCCTTGTCAGGCTGCATTGCTTATATTGAGATCTATAGTGTACTTTAACTTTGGTCTTGAATGAAGTGAGCCTATGAGGCCGAGTGCAGAGAAGGGGGATGTGGCGAGTGAATGGAGCCAACGACATCCGTAGCAAAGCGAAGATCGAATAGGTGAAGCTCAATGAAGGGATGACGGAGCAAGTCTTTTGGCATAGCTCATTTAAAAAACAGTCAGTTGACAAATTAGTTCATTTGATAAATAGAAATAAGACTAACTAAAATTAGTCTAGTTTGAAAAAAGATTTACAGCCAGAACTAGTTTTTACTAAGTAAAATGAGTTTTAACTGTAATATATCTACAAGGCATAAATTCTCTTTCATTTGAATGACAAGTTGAGTGCTAGAGCAGTACAATGCTGATCAGTGCTGACCTTTAATATGACCGATTCCATTCAATAAATTAATTTCATAAAGTTCATGATGTAGTGAAATAAATACTTGTGATGGGTGTAGATGTCCACTCATATGATGTCGGGCAGGAGGGGTTGGATAGCGCATCGCTATGGTTTGAACTTCACAAGCGGTATGTTCTTAGAATGTAGGCACTTATCACACACCCACTCTGCATACACTTCTGCCGTCAGTAACTGGAACGCGGGCTCCGTTAGGCCCGTGCACCCCCTGGAAGAGTTATTAGTAATTTTTTTTATACTTGAAGCCTAATATTGATGACTTTCAAAGATTTTTGGGCTTCCATATCCTTATTTGTCTGTCAAGAAAAGGGAATCAAAATCTATAGGGTACTTCCCATTGACCTGAATCATGAAATTTGGCAGGTAGGATCATGAATCCTACATGCCTGAGAGTGCTCCATAATGTTCTCAAAGTGTATAAAGTCTGCCAATCAGCACTGGTCTAGGGTGGTGAACTATGGTCAAACCTGTCTCATTCTGAGAGGAGACCTGTACTCAGCAGTCAGCTGGAGATAGGTTGATAATGATTACTATGTTGTACATCTAATAAATTTGACAATTCTCACCTGTGAAACCAAAAATTGCACCCAGACTCGCAAAGAATAGCTTGATCATTATCATGCACCTCCTTGTGACACACTCCACAGGGGTATATTGGAGGGGCATTAGGGTTCTGGGGGTTGAACACCATTGGCTGGTCCGGAGGATATACTTTCCCCGCACTCACTGGCATCGGTTTAGGTCCAAACATGCCCATACTTTGACCCATGGGACCAACTCCTTGGCCTCCTGGCCCTCCCATTGACATGCCACTCATTCCAGCCAGAGGTCCACAATTTCCCATGCTACCTGGCCCAGGACCCATTCCCATAGATCCACTACCACCCATACCCATAGGCCCACCATGCCCCATGTGATTACCAGAATATGGAGGCCCAGGTCCCATTGATGTCATAGGGCCATTGCCTCCCATAGGACCGCTTCCCATTCCTGAGCCCATCGGACTGCCGTGTCTCATCCCACCACAATGTCCTGGACCCATTCCTGCATTCTGCATTTGACTTGGGGACATTATTGAATTGCTAGGACCCATAGATCCATTTGAACAGCTAGGCCCCATGGGTCCATTCATACGAGGGTTCATTCCTGGTCCACCACCTCCCATCGGCCCGTTAAGTGGCCCATTCATTGAACCAGCACCTAGAGGACTGTGCATCGGTGGCCCCATCGGACTGTTACTCATGTGACTGCCGGCCATTGAACCCATATTCATTGGACTGCCCATTGGTCCCGACGACATCGGTGATCCCATTGGCATGGAATTCATTGGACTCATTGGACTACCCATCGACCTTGATGTAGGCCCCATACCTGGGCCCATGCTGTGATTACTCATACCCATACTCGGCCCACCCATAGGTGACATGCCACCCATGTGACCCATTGGACTCATATTCCCCATAGGACTTATCCCACCTCTTGGTGGCATCTGCTGACTCATAGGGCTCATCGAGTGAGGTAAAGGGCTCATGTGCCTCATTGGAGGTCCGCCCATACTGTGCCCCATCGGACCCATCATTCCCATTGGCCCATTCTGACTCATCATAGGCCCATTCTGACTCATCATTGGCCCATTATGTGACACTGTTGATGGAGAATCATCAAAAGGGTTTGATGCAACAATCGTATCTCCATAACCCGTTAGAGGTGGTGGCAGTAAGTCTTGTGCAGTGGGCGGAGGCTGTGGAGTTGTTAAGGCATTGTTTGCATTTGATGTTTTTCTCCTCTTTTTTGGATTGCTGGGTGCTGGTGCTGGAGGTGTGGGCGTATCCATAGGCGGCTTAAAATCTGGGGGCCCCAGCCCAGGGCCCGGCAGCCTGTATGACGGCATACCTGCCAGATTGTGACTCATCTTGATATTATTCTCTTCCAGCTCTAACGACCATTATGGTAAAGTTTTGACTAAAATGATTACTTTAGATAACATATTCGCACATAAGGCATCGCATTGTCACGAGAAAGCGCAATAACGTGCCGGAAGACTGGTTGTGTCTATTTCTGTAACAAAAAAAAATACTACATTACTGAGCTGCATTTCCGACGCATACTTCATACACCAAATATTTCATGAAGCCGTCGATTATTAAGTTTGTGTTTACAAATAGTGGCTGCAGGCGCCAATGGTTACGTTACGAAGGAGAGCAAGAATAGAGACACAGGTAACCTGCTCATTATAAATGCATAAAAGCCCTCGACTCGTCAGTAAATTGTACACTCACAGTTACTATGCACCAGATAAAAGGGGAATAAAAATATAAACTCACAGCATTATCAATTTAGCATCGGAATTACTGATTATTTTTTGTCCTCATCGAGACTCCAAGGCAGGCGTGCAACATATGACAAAATACCAAAAGTAAACCACTTCTTAACTCTTGTTCTCTCTATTCACTGAAGGTGTTCAGGTAGAGTATTGTTTTAACACACGTGAAGTACACTTATAGCATGAAATACCAGTCCATTGAATGCATTTTTATTTACGACTCACGATATTCCAAACAACACACGCCACATTCACGATGTATTTTTATCAGAAAATTGCCGCTAGGGGTCGTCCTTTACTTTTTTTCTATAACAAATAGACAAAGATAAACTAGGTAATAAAAAAATGTTAAACTTTAAGTTTTATTTAAAAATATGTAGAAGATTTTTTCTCAAATTTTACTTTCATTGCTAAAGAACCCACTAATTCAAATTATATTCTTCTACGTATTCTTCTCACAAGATTGTTAACAACACAGAGTACAAATGATGAATGGACGGAGGTTTCTGGTTTTTGGTCTATCTGTCAAGTGTCATTTTATTGTCAAATGTCAAAAATTCACTTTGTAGGTTATAAAACATAAAAATAATCAGAATTCAGAACAGAATTTTAATTTAAGTTGAAGCGATGGCTTTAAATAGGCTATTTGCTAGTTTAACTTTAAGTGCAGCGCCGAGTGTTATTGGTAGAAAAACAGTACAAGTAACCGCAGTTCGATATGCTAGTATGCCGAAGCCTGTAAAGCCCAAACCTGGATTTGGAATAAGCTATCGAAGAACAGTTCATTTCCCAGAAGAATATACTGTAAAACCTTTGGAAGTTACCAATCTAGCTGGACGAGATCCTGTTTCAGGTAAATTGAAAATCTATTTAAAAAAAAAATGTAGTCATACAAACAGAAATAATTGTATGTCGGCCATCCTCTTAACCGATTTTATTGAAATTTGGTACTGTGATAGCTTGCACTTTTTATCCCAGAAAAATCCAATCTTGCAACCATTTCACCCTCTTAGGAGTGGATTTTTGTAAAATCCATTCTTAGCTAATGCATTAGCTTTTGAAGAAACCTATCTTCCTTTCAAGTTGATAATAACAATAGTTAATTATAATTCCTTATTTTGCCGCCCTTGGTAGGTGATTGTATGAAATAGTTTATACAGCTTTTTATAATTTAAAACTAATAACCTAAGTGCCAATTTTCACATCTAACTTTAAAACATTGGATTTTCATATAATCTTGCAACCCCCATCTCACCTCTTGGGGGTGGATTTTCTCAAAACCTTTACTTATGTCCTAAAAGGAACCTATCTTCTAAATTTCATTATTGATGTATTTGATTAATGTTTAATTAATATCATTGCACTAAGACATACTTTAAAATAATTGAAAAAGAATCTATACATGACCTAATATGAATATTTTCTGAGTCTTGAATATTTGTAGGGAGACTCGTAGCCAAAGGTATTGGTGGAGGAATCAAGCACAAGTATCATTGGATTGCGTGGGTCAGAGATGGGCCAACAGAAGGCCCACCACAGGAAGAAAAAGTTATTCAGGTATATTCTTTACAAATACTTTATCCACAAAAGAAGATAGTTTAGTGCTCTCTCTGTTACATAATCCCATATTAATGATAGAGACCAAAATCTCAGTGGGCGTTAACCATTTTGAGTCACCAACCAAGTTAATCAGTCGCCCAAGAAAAACCTGCAATGGACAACTTAACCCTACTACCTCGCTTTTAGCTCTGGTTGTTTTTCATATATTATAACTTATACATACATATTACCTACATAGTTGAATCTGATTTTGACTTTGACTTATGTATGTAACATTGCAGGTATTAGAATGTGGTTGTAGAACAGCCCACGTGGCACTGGTGGCGGTGGGTGACAAGCTGAAATACATACTCGCTACTGAGAACATGAAGGCTGGTGATATCATTAAAACTTCCAGACATCTGCCTCGAATACCTGGTACATATACTGAAACATATCTATTCATATACTTGTAATAATACTGGATTGACTGCCAAACTGAACACACAGCCTAAACTAGATCTTGATTTTTTTTTATTTCTAAGCAAGTTAGCCCTTTACTCATACTAAGTGATAAGTGATGATGCAGTCTAAAGATGGAAGCGCGCTAAATTGGAAGGGTTTTATTAAACCCACACCTTACCACCACCATACCGAAACGCTAAATTGCTTGGTGGAATGGCTTTGCTGATAGGGTGGTAATTAGCCACGGCAGAAGCCTGCCACCAGACCAGACCAAGAGACCAATTAGAAATTAAACAATAAATTCCCAAATTGCCCCTACTAGGAATCGAATCCGGGACCTCCCACTTACAAAATTACAGCACTTACCACTGCATCAGGGAGGTTGTCAAAATTTGAACTTAAATTCAAAAATATCCACTTGTTGATTTTTCTAAGCCATTTGGAGAAAAAAATAATTGTAGGTACTGTTTTGTAATTTTTACAGTTAGAGCAAATGAAGGAGATGCTTATGTTTTGGGAGCTTTGCCACTGGGTACAATAGTTCACTGTATTGAAAAAGAACCAGGTAATATACCTTATTTTTTAACTTTTTATATATTATGTATAACGTAACTTAGACCAACTACACTTTCATATGAACAAAACAAATGTGAATGCGCTTTCGTACGAATTTGATTCGTACGATCGCGTATGAACACATACGAACAATCCCGCCCTTCCAAGCACTATGGGAGCGCGCTATTACTTTACAAAATAAAGAATCATTTCATTTCAAAAAAACACCAAGACATACAAATGTCGCGAGGTTTAAGAGGTTTAACAGTTTTAGTTTGTGTGTCCTTCTCTTATTACGTCACTACTCACTACCCATATTGTAAATGTGAAAATGTGTTTGTTTGTTGGTTTATTGGTTTGTCCTTCAACGCCGCAACGGAGCAACAGATTTTGCTGATCTTTTACATGAATATAGTTGGAGACTTAGAGGCTACTTTTTATCCTGGAAAATTAAAGAGTTACCACGGCATTTTTGAAAATCTAAATTCTTGTGGATAAAAACTTGGGCACCAGCTAGTTGGTAATAATGATTGGTCTAAAATTTTACAATCAGTACTTACAAATATAATATTGAATAAAAAAAAGTGTTTATACTTTGAACCTGTTAGGCACAGGTGGTCTATACATCCACGCGGCAGGCACGTACGGCACGATACTGCGGCGGCAGAACGACCGCATCGTGGTGCAGATGCCTTCCAAGAGGCTCTTCAGCTTTGATGAGCACTGCATGGCAGTTGTTGGTATGTTCTGCATGGCATTTCTTATTTTATTTTTATTCAGATACAAGCTAGCCCTTGACTGCAATCTCAACCTGGTGATAAGTGATGATCCAGTCTTAGATGGAAGTGGGTTGACCTGGAAGGGGTATGGTAGTTTTTATTAAACCCATATTTCTTTGATTTCACACGTTTTACACGGCATCGTACTGGAACGCTAAATCGCTTGGCGGCACGGCTTTGCCGGTAAGATGGTAACCTAGCCACGGCCGAAGCCTTCCACCAAAAAACATCACATACACAAGTACATTCAGTGTACATCTGAATTTAATCACATATTTTTATTATGTGCACATCTCAAAAGGTCTGTTTGATATCCCAATTTTGAGTTTTACCATAACTTTTTGATTTCTCCAGGTCGTCTATCAAACGTAGACCATGGAGATACACCCATAGGTTCCCCTCAACGCAACAGATGGCTCGGCAACAGGCCACGGTCTGGTCTTTGGAAAAGGAAGGACGGCAGACACGGCAGGAAGATCCGACCTCCGAAACCGGTGAAAGAAATTCACGCCCGAAAGAAGTCCCCACTGCCCGCGATTGTTTTGAATATGACCCCTTAATTAATGTTTTCAGATCGAGTAAATTATAAGTATTGTAGTTTTGATTTGAGTTTTATTTTCCTCCTAACATAATAAAATCGCAATTATATGTATTCCAATACTAAGCAAAAAATCGAACGTGGTAAGGTCTAAGGATTAAATCTGTAGAGCATACTTTGACTTTGTTCAGACTTAAGTTTCAGTTAAAACAGTTTTAGTTAAAAGAGATTGATTTATGCCAGTGGTACAACGCTGTCTCATTTTAACAGTATCTTAAATCTGAGCAAAGTCAAAGTGCGCTCTTAAGATCTCAGTCTAAGAAGTTAGGTCAGACCTCAGAATAGGTATGCAAGTGTAAGGTTGTTAAAATTCAGACTTATTTGCATAGCGTCACAGTTGCTTTGTATGTAAGAGCTATGCTTTTTCGAAATGTTGCTATGAGTGAGTGACTTAAATACCTACTATTTCTATTGATCTTATTCAGTTACACCACAGGAATGAGGAAGGCTCCGTCCGCAATGACCTTTAAATTAATAGTGACTTTTTTCGCGAGGCAATTAAATGCAATTTGACTCGCATAGCACTGTTTAATTAACTATTTCTCGAATATTATTATTACTATTTTCATACATAGATGGAACTTAATGAAACGAAATACTATGCAATACATTTTTATTGGAACTTTTATATTCAATAAATTATTCTTACATAATATTATTATAAATAAAATAGACAATACAATAAAATAGATTATAATTTTATAACACTATTAAATGCTTTCCTATTTTTATTATTTAAATGACAATGCAATGCAAGAACACTCCAATTCTATATCATGTTTATGATTAAAGCACAAACCAAACATTTACAAATAAGTATATCACAACAATGAGATTGTGCTGAGATTTTTTTTGCTAAGCGTCATTGAGATATAGGAATCTTAGCAAATGCATTGACACCAACTTTGTAGTACACAAAACACTTGAACAATCGATTTGATTACTTAAGGCTTGCGCAGACAAGGGACTTGTCAGCGGAGGACATCATCCAGGACCGCATCATAGCAGTGACACTGCGCGGCCTGCTGCTTTGCGTCAGAATATTCTCTACAGACCGTCTTCTTCTTGTCCCATGACGTTATGTTGGCAACATTGCAGGCCACACAATAATCAACACTAAGGGTGAGATTTTATAAAGCGCATTTTGACTTTGCTCATACTTAAGACACTGTTAAAACGAGACAGCGTTATGCCGCTGGCATAAATCTGTCTCATTTTAACTGTAACTTAAGTCTTAGCAAAATCAAAGTTGCAATCTATAGATTTCAACCTAAGTTTCAAGGAATAAAGCTAACAAAGCAATGATGCCAACATGACTGTTACAAATTATAGTGAGCGGTCTGTATGTCACGACGCGCTTTGCAGTGCAGCTTTAGTGCGACATGCGCCATACGAAATGATTGAAATAATATTTTGGGGCTTAGTGCAGCGCCGCTGTAATGCAGCCCGGCCTTAGTGACCCATTTTTGTACCCCGCGGACAATAGTTTCTAGTCTGCGCAGGCCATTATAGTGAGGCTATCCTTTTTACAACGCTCTTAGAGGAAAAGGATGTCTTGTTTTTTTGTAGATTAAATTTTGTGTACGAAAAATTTGTTTACATTGATAGAATATATATTTTTTTATTAAGTACTTTCTTGATCTTCATCGGAAAACGTGAGAATCTGTAAAATGAAAAAAAAAAAAGAAGTTAGTTGTTCATCATCAGCCATCACCATCATCAACCCATCGCCAGCTCACTACTGAGCACGGGTCTCCTCTCAGAATGGGTGGGATTTGTTTGGCCCTTGGTACCACGCTGACCAAATGCGGATTAGCAGAATTCACACACCATTGAGAACATCATGGATAACAACATGTTCCCTCGCCATTGTATGACACTATGACGAAAACATTCACGCAAGTGCCAAAAATACCTGTACAAAGTTTCAAGTCAATTAGCCGACCGAAATAAAACAAAAACATTTTTTTATCATACTAGCCCAGCATGCTCATTGCAATGCGACTCGCGCATCAACTTTTGTACGTTGATGGTATTACTGTGCCGGAAACCTTCACGGAAGTGTCAATAAAAACTGTACTAAAATTCAAGTCATCCGGATGATCGATGCGTGAACACATAAATACAGACAGACGTTAATTTTTATAATATAAAATAGGTAAGGAAAATCATTTCTTACATTAAATTTTATTTATAACAAAAACTGTATAACTTACATCAGTCATTTCCGCGGTCAGTTGCAGTTCAGACAACCCAGTTATTTCTTCCAAATAGGTGCCACTATTGAAGACATTCAGTAAGAACTCTATGCCTTCCGCTCTATACTTGTCTATGACGACATCGGAACAGGCTATACATTGTTTGAACTTCGTGCATGTTGGCACCACTGTTTGGTAGGAATGTAGGAAGCCGCGTATGGAATGCGGTATCGGGCCAAGGATGCCTTGGAATTGGGGGTCAATTTCTTCCTCCGATATGTAATATAGGGCTGGAGCTTGTACCCTGTATGTGTAAAGAAAAATTGAATTTATATCTTTTGTATTTAATCCATTATCCAAACTTCTCGTAAAATTATGGGGGAAACTGCATTGCAATGAAACAAAAGGGCAATCAACTATTCTACATATTATTATGAAAATTCAGTAAGAATGCATAGAAATTTTAAACTTTGTTTAAAAAATACATGATAATTTATATAAGTTTCGTATGCTAGAACCCACTTGGTCTCTGTAGCAATGTCTAGCAATTTTATTATGAAAATTAAGCCAGACTTTATATTAGTATCCCAAATAAAAACATTTCATGTGAAAAATAAGGGTCAGTTCCTATCAAAAGTTTCGGCCAGTAAAAGTACTGATATCAAAAATTATGGCCAGTTCTTTGCTAGGCTTGGTAAATGGAACCATACAGTTTTATATGGTGTATCTTCTTCGACCACCTTCAAGCTGTCATTGCATTCATAGGGATCCTGTTAAAATGTGTTTAAATAATTTATGTCTTAATATTAACACCGCAATTCAAAGCTCATTTGGACTGGCAATGGTTTTCTTGTTTTCAGCTTGTTAACATTTTTGTACCTATTTCTTCCTTTGAATTTTGCCAAGACATGCTTTAGTTGTGAATATGTACGTCGTAAGAAAAAATCTGTCAGGGATTTCGTGAAATACATATAAAATAGAATAGAATACAAATATTTTTTTTTCCAAAAAACTTTTACATGGAATCTACACTGATGTCGCTATTTAAATGCGACATAATAGGCCAGTTTTAGGAGAAAACCTATCTTAAGCTACCCATTACCGTGTACCTAAGTGTGTGCTGTAACAACGCCACGAGTATTTCCACCGCCAGCGCGCCAGCTATGGCCGCCACGCCGGGCCGCGTCACCGTGCACTGCTGGTCCAATGTACGATCTTTTTGGGACTGGAAAGGGAACAAACAAATATTAATCAAAATGTCATTTTTTCTTTTAAAATATAGAACACTAGGTGATGCCCGCGATTTCGTCCGCGTGGATTTAAGTTTCTAAAAATTCCGTGGGAACTCTTTGATTTTCCGTAAAAGTATGTCTATCACCGGGATGTATGCTAACTGTACCCATGAAAATCGGTTTAACTGTTGGGCCGTGAAAAGCTAACAGACATACAGATTCACTTTTACATTTATAATATTAGTATGGATTTTAAGAGACAAAGTAATTGGGGTTTCAAAAGTGGTTGTTGAACAAAAATCAATTGGCACCCAAATATGGGGCTGACAGTAAGTTGGCGCAATATTTTGAATGATAGCTTACATTCCCGGGGGCAGTGACGTCATTCAGAAGTAACAGCCGAGTTGGTCCCCGGCACATGTGCTATGTGCTATGTATGGCAATATTCTCAGGGTTGGCACAGCGTACTCTGTGCCGCATCACCAGGTAGCTGTCGAAGCCTAGCGCTGCGTTTATTGCTATCTGAAAGTTTGTAATAACTCACGTTCCCGGGGGCAGTGACGTCATTGCAGAAGTAACAGCCGAGTTGGTCTCCCAGCACAGCGTACTCCGTGCCGCATCATCAGGAATGTTTATTACTATCTGATAGTTTGTGATATCTGAAAACTCACGTTCCCGGGGGCAGTGACGTCATTGCAGAAGTAACAGCCGAGTTGGTCTCCCGGCACGTATGTGCTGTGTATGGTGGTATTCTCAGGGTTGGCACAGCGTACTCCGTGCCGCATCACCAGGTAGCTGTCGAAGCCTAGCGCAGCATTTATTACTATCTGAAAGAAAACAAAATTAAAATTAAATTGATACAATCTGTATTGTTTTGATTGAATTTTGTCATTTTCCTGCAACAATGCATTTTAGTTAATAATTATTATCAGACATTGTGGCTAATTCTGTTATACTTATATGATCTTTAAACTAAATTGATAGGTCTATGCTTTCCGTTTCCACAGGGAGCATTATGAAAGGGATAGCAATATAGTTATAGTACGCGACAGGTCGAGATGGCAATCGGGGGTATAAGGAGGAGGGACGTCCCGTACACCCGCACGTCACCTGCGCCATCATGCACTGTGTTCCCTACGCCTTATACCCCGATTGACATCTCGACCTGTCGCGTACTATAGACCTGCCATATTGGTTTCGTTTAGAATTGTGTACATGTTAGCCATACAGAGGTGATTGCGAACGTCATACTGATACAGACCTAACCACGGTCGAATACTAAAGTTATAAAATAAAAGTAGACAGTAATCACTACCTTTATTAATTAAAAAAGCGAAAGTATGTATGTTTGCTGGTTTGTCCTTCAATCAGTAAGATTTTGGGAATTATAAATCCTACCTTTCCATAATGTGCTGCAATTAGAGTGGGTAACCACCTCGCCTCTCTCGTGTCTAAGAGAAGGAATATGACGTCGTGGCTGGCTATGGCTTCAGTCAGTTGGTGGATGTTATTGATCGTTTCCTCTTTCAGAGACTCGCCTACCGGGTGCCCGGGCATTGGAATGTGGAGGTCTAGGCCTTCTGATTGCTGAAATTAACGATTAGATTTATTAATGATTAGACTTAAATATTTTTCTATATATAATAAAAATTAACAGTTAAATTTTTAGCTACAGCTATTTTTTTAGCAAACCTATGTGACGTTTCGTCGGTTTCAATGACAGAGACAACGCTCTGCGAAAGCGTTATCTCCGCTATTATTTACTGCCGGGCACTGTAAATATTCACATTTCCATTAGCGAATGTAAAAATCCAACATTAGTTCCATCACTAGTGTGTGAGTAAAAAAAAAAACTTTTGACGGCCTCGCTGGCACAGTAGTAAGTGCTGTGGTCTTATTAGTGGGAGGTCCCGGGTTCAATTAACAGTAGGGGTTTGGGTCTTTATAATTTCGAAATTTCTGGTCTGGTGGAAGGTTTCGGCCGTGGCTAGTTACCACCCTACCGGCAAAGCTGTGCCGCCTAGCGATTTAGCGTTCCAGTACAATGCCGTGTAGAAACCAAAGGAGTATGGGTTTAATGGAAACTGCCATACCCCTTCCAGGTTACCCCGCTTCCATCTTAGACTGCATCATCACTTACCACCAGGTGAGATTGCAATCAATCTTGCATTGCAATCTTGAGTTTAAAAAAAAACTTACCACAGTAGGAAGAATAAGTTTCAAGTTTTCGGCTGCCGCTTCCGCCTTGCGTTTGCCGCCGTTGAGACAGTCTTGGAAATTGAACAAGACTTGTCGCGTCGGGTTGGAATATGAAACCTTGCCGTTATCCACGAAGGTTATGTGACGGAACCCCCATGCCTGTAAGATTTCGTCACCATCACTTCTTGCGTATAATGCGTTGAGAAAGGACTCACCATATTTGCTCTATTTGTCAATTGTCATATCAAAAGTATGATCTAGTAAATCATACTTCACATGAAAGTTGTCATATAAAGCAAGTCCTTTCTCAAAATTTACGCATTATAATTGGCTAGTCTCCGTTGAGATAGTCTCCGGATAGAGTTACTCGTAGATCCGAGAACTGATATAGACTACTTTTTACCCTGTGCATACCAAAAGATCTCTCGCTACATGACATCCTAAAGTGCCAGCTCCTAGTAAAAGGCATTTGGTATCTTTCATAACTTGCATATTGAGATCGGGGACTAGACGCCACTGCATCAACTTTATGTTGAGATCGGATGACGTATCTGCTAATCTGAAACAAAATATTTTTTTATTGATAATATGTAGAGTAAGGGCGTTTGTGCACATTTGACGGATCCGTCAACATACAAATCCTAAAAACACGAATGATTGCACACGCCTACGTACGTTTCGTGTTATTATATATACATGATTTTTTTCACATCGAGTCGTATTTTCACAAAACGAACCAAAATCCGAAAGAGTGCACAGATGTCCTTATTATTATGAAACACAACAGATTGATAGCAGCGAAGCAGTACTTTGACTCTCTCACTCAAATGGGCGATAATAGGCGCTGCCCAGCCAATGAGATCCTGCATACTTAATTTAATTCACTTAGACCTGTTAATAAGCTCCAAAAATAGTTTGTAAGTTAGTACTCTACTCTTTATTTTATCATTAAATTTCTCCAAATTTTAAATGGTAGATAGTTTAAAGATAATTGTGTCCCTGAAACATATTTCTTGTTAAAATAAAATCTTACTTAATTGGATCCATTGAGGCAGACATATTCGCTAGTTTAGGCCCAAAGTTCCCTCTATCATTTCTTTCCCAACCGACCCAACCTACATTTTCTGAAGATTGGACATTCTGAAATTACATTGTTTTTATTAGAATATGAATTTAAAAAAATCCATAATGTGGCCCTGACCTGTACTAAAATGATTTTATTTCAAATATTTTTTACTATAATTTTTTTAGTTAATATTTTGAAAGTATTTTATTTTTATGAATAACTAGCTGATGCCCGCAGCTTCGCCCGCGTGGATTGGTCAGATCCCCTGCAGCATCAGGATTGAGGAGTTGGAATCCAAATTTTTTATAAAACAATGTCGCAAAGTTCCTCTATCGATTAAAAAAGAAATCGGTTCAGAAATCTTGGAGATTTCGGTGTACATAGGTAGAAAAACACAACTCCCTTTTTGAAAGTCGGTTAAAAAAGTAGCCTATGTTACACCCTGATCAATCCTCTACTTGTCTGTGAAAATCCCGTCAAAATCGGTTCAGCCGTTCCAAAGATTTGCCTTTTCAAACAGACAGACAGACAGACAGACAGACAAAAATTTTAAAAACGTGTGATTCAGTGTTGGTATCGTTCAAATAACCATATGAGCTTAATATGAGGTAGTTATTTCGAAATTACAGACAGACACTCCAATTTTATTTATTAGTATAGATGAGTAAAAGTACACAAACCTCAGGTACTGTTATATTAAAAATATGACTACAGTCAACGCCTCCATCTTTGCTGCATCTTATACCAATAACTTTTAGCTCAGTTCCACACAAAGTTGACCTGTATTCCAAAAGAGCTGCTAAAAACAACCGCAAGGGCCAGCCAGGGTTTTCATTGTCACTAGGATCCGTAAATGCTAAATACTTATTTGATAAATCAATGTTTGACTTATCAGTTTTATCAAAAACTGTTGATAAAGTTTCTACTCTGATAACATCATTTCGTTTATCAATCACAAAGAAGGTTTTCTGGTTTTGGTCTAATAGTTGGTAGCTTTTTGATAATTCTGCTAACTGTTTTTCATTAAATTGTGTGCTGATGCTTTTGCTTCTCTCTTTTAAACAGACTGTGGGTTGACTTGGCGAGGGAAACGCAAACCAGTAGTAGTAATGGAATTTTTTTAGATCCTGTAAAATAAGAATAAATTAGCATTAAAAAAATATTCAAAAAAAAAAATTGTATGAATGTTATTTATGACTAGATGATGCTTACAGTCTGTTTGGATTTAGGTTTAGGCAAACACATAGGATATAGACAAACATATTTTTTTTTAAAGAAGAGAAGATTAAGAAATAATATCTTAATTTTTATTACCTATGCTTATGTATCCTAATAAACACTTCCTATTATGGTTTTATCTAAAGATATCACAGATAAGTGAAAAAATAAAAACATACAGCTGGTTTAGAATATATTGAGTATAGATACTTACAGCAAAAGACAGTATGAAGAAATTCAGCAGACTGCTTGGGTTATTTATCCAGTTCCTTCTCTTTATATTAGCCCATATCATTTCACCCACACTGTTGAGCAGCATGGCTTTGTCAATTGATTTGAAGTCATCTATTGTGTTTTTGTTCATAAGTGTACCCATTATGCTTATGTACTGCAGTTCTGCTTCTGGTTCTCTAGGAGAGAAAGTATACAATTTCTAATAATTTATTTAGCTTTAAAAATATATTATGATATAGCATAACTAATTATTATTTCTTCATTTTGAGGCATATAAATAGATAAGAGCAAGAAAGAATATGTTATCCGAACTTTTATATCCAAGGGGCAGACTGATTCTTTTACTAGTCCAAATTCAAAGGGCTAAGATCAATCTAGAAACGCTTGATTATTGTTTTGTAAGACTTCCCTATATTATAAATACAAAATAGTCATAATAAATTTTGGAGGTTGATATCAGCTATTTTTAACTGCAGACTGGTTTCGACCCACAGGCTTGTAGTTTAGACATCACTGGTCTAAAATAGTGTATAATTGGTGTCATTTTAATGACCTTATGGGACTCACTCCAGCTTCGCTCAGGTGAAATTTCAACCCATAAACAAAACCTGGATGAAAAATCTCAAGTTTCTAAACCAAGTGATTTGAACTGTATGACAGTTATGTTGATATTTCAGTCAGTCAGTTTCCACTTTAAATAAATAGGGCCTCCGACCGCCTTTGTAACTGATAATAAGCTGATATGAGTATAAGGCTTTTGGGTAGCCCTCAAATCGCCAGGTTAGGCCAGTTCAATAGTAGCTTTTTGAATTTCGTCTTAAAAACAAAAACTTGTGCTTAATTTACAACTTACTTATTAAAAGAGGTACCATCGACCTCAAACACGGCGCCAATATCATTTCGATAGGAAAATCGACCGTAAATTTGCTTTGTTGTCTCATTCAATTTGTCCACATTCAGTTTCAAATCTGTTAAACTGTGCCAGAAGGACGGGTGAACAAACGACGTGAATGGAACATACTGTATTATGTCCTCTTTGGTTTCAGGCGCAGACATAATTATTTAATCCTGATTTTAAATTGCACAATCTACACTGATTTACACAAACGAAAAAGAAAAATCGATAAAGTAAATATTTTCGATTCAAACATTCGACGTCAAAATTCAAATGTCAATAGCCAAGTTGTCAATACAGTAGGCTGTGTTGTTATCGTTTAGAAATTCATCAATATTTTTATTTATATACTAGCTGATGCCCGCAGCTTCGCCCGCGTGGATTGGTCAGATCCCCTGCAGCATCAGGATTGAGGAGTTGGACTCCAAATTTTTTATGAAACAATGTCGCAAAGTTCCTCTATCGATTAAAAAAGAAATGACGCAAATCGGTTCAGAAATCTCGGAGATTTCGGTGTACATAGGTAGAAAAACACAACTCCCTTTTTAAAAGTCGGTTAAAAAAGTAGCCTATTTTACGCCCTGGTCAATCCTCTACTTGCCTGTGAAAGTCCCGTCAAAATCGGTTTAGCCGTTCCAAAGATTAGCCTTTTCAAACAGACAGACAGACAGACAGACAGACAGACAGACAGACAGACAGACAAAAATTTTAAAAACGTGTGATTCAGTTATGGTATCTGTCGCGAAGTTACCCATTCGCGAAGTAATCAGAATAAAGGTAAATATTATGGCAACATTCGTCTATGGCAGAGAAGTTAATTTGTCTATGGTATACCGGAAGGATACAGTTGTAAAAGTACATTCATTTTCATCTAGTTACTCAAAATGGTTGCTGCGGCTCGAAATGGCGAGGCACCGAGCACGTGGATTAAACCCGTTCCAGTGTTCGTGTGGATGGTGAAGTCAAAGCTAAGTACCTAGGCTATTTCATATTTAGACCATTTTCTATGTGTTAGATATTCCCGGTTAACTTGTAGATATAAAAGTCCCACGTGTAATGGTTGCGCACCCATTGTTAGTTTGTTAGTGGATATATGTGTGTACCTCTCATCACAAGCCATTGGGACCGATTATACAGCATACGCTATGAGACGGATGGTACCGACATCATTGAATATACAGCATACGCTATGAGACGGATGGTACCGACATCCTTGAATATACAGCATACGCTATGAGACGGATGGTACCGGCATCATTGAATATACAGCATACGCTATGAGACGGATGGTACCGACATCCTTGAATATACAGCATACGCTATGAGACGGATGGTACCGACATCATTGAATATACAGCATACGCTATGAGACGGATGGTACCGACATCATTGAATATACAGCATACGCTATGAGACGGATGGTACCGGCATCATTGAATATACAGCATACGCTATGAGACGGATGGTACCGACATCCTTGAATATACAGCATACGCTATGAGACGGATGGTACCGACATCCTTGAATATACAGCATACGCTATGAGAAGGACGGTACAAGCAAGGTAGACAGAGAGGGCGTTAGACTCGCTCAGTAGCGCGAGGTCAGCCGGGCATTCTGTCACCAGCTATGGTTCCGAGGAACCATAGCCAGCCGAAGTAACCTTTAAATCAGTGAATAGAATATATATTGGAGGGTCCCAATCGCTGGGTGGGAGAGAGATGCACACATTCCTAACCTATAGATACCAAGATAGAGAATTGCCCCATGGTCTAGGTCTTAGAGATTTCACCTACGGTGAAATCATAGTTTGTGTAACCCTACAGGTCACTGAGAGACGAGCTGGAACAGTCTGAACGATGCAAGGAATAGAAAGGACGTACGGGGGTCGACAGTGAACGACCGACCTACAAGGAAACAGATAAAGGTGAGCGTGACTCCTATAATATGTACGAATTCGGTAACCCCTCTCACTTCTGACGAATAGTATGGTTCATATAAAGAGAAATAAAAGGCGAAGCAGATGAAGTGGAAGTTAGGGGGGTTCCCGACATGGTGGAGAAGTGCTGGGATCTGGCTGAGAAACCAGAGTTTTCAGTGTATGGAGTCACACTCAGCCTAAGCGATAGTAAAGTAGTTAATAGTATATCAAGTCCTTTCTACTCTTTCATTTAGTAAGTGAAATGAAAATTTAAGTGTGCAGTAATGTCGCTGTTGAGCGATGATTATGATTGTTTATTACAAGTACAATTCGGTATAAATATTATATTGGTGTTAAAATGTAAGAACTTGACCTTCCAACTAATAGGTGGCAGTATAGGTCATTCTGAGCGCCAACGAAAGTCGTGTGGGAGCAGAGCCAACTTAAAATTCAAAAAAGGAGAAAGAAATTAGTCCAGGTAAGTTGGCAACATTGGTTTCAGAGACGCGACGGGCACGCTGTTAGTTGAAAGTTTGAATTTCCCGCTTTAATTTGTTGTAGATAGACCATAGAACAAGCAAACAGGTGATACCAACATGACACAACACAGCACATAGTGACATAACAAATTATACAAAATGGCGTAAAAGAGAAGTGTCTTAGTGTCTTACCTCCGGTATACCTACTTCTTGAACAATAAAAATTTAAAGTACAATTTATGTGAAACGAATTATTGAATATATATATATCAGATTTATTCAATTAATGGATGGAAATAATAATTTTCAACAAAGTAAGTGCGTATTTACTAGATAAGTAACGGGGAAAGATGAGTAAAGTGTTAATGGCGTCTAGCTATGTATGTATAAGAAGTGTTTGAGAATAGATCGAAGTTTATCTAAATTACTTGATATTATAAAGTACATAATTACTTTTCAGTTGGAAATCGAATTACCCAAAGTGATTAATTGCAAAAGAAGTTCAATCATTATCATTTAACTTTGATGACAGTAAGCAAGTGGTAAGTGCGATGGAAGCACAGGCCGTGTATTAACTATAAAAACCTTAAATGTCTTGTTATTTATCGAGAAAAAGTTAATTAGAGGAGCAAATACTCTTTTTATCAAATCAATAAGTAGGTATGTACTACTTACTTAGCTAGTTGGATAGAACCTATCAATATATAAAAAAGATTATTTAAGTTTGAAATACAATTTGATATTGTAGGTATGGGAGAGAAATGTGGTTTCTTATGGTTTGTGATAGGCTTATTGAACTAAAAAATTATTAGATTCTGCATATTCACCTTATTAAAAGGATCTTTAAATTACTGTATTGAGATTTAATATTTGAAAGGAATGAAACTTGACTTAACAAAACTCACACCTAGGTTCTTGTTTAGCTTGAGTAAAGGAATCCTTGTATCATTCTAGTACATAGTTGAGTACCTAGATAATTAGTAAAGAGTGAGGTTAGATTCTTAAGGAGAAAATCCTTTTGAATTTATTTTAAACATTATAGAGGAAGTAATCTTACTTGATAGTTGAATGTGTATGAAACATGGACCTTTAAGTTTCATTTGACTGAAATAACTTGTAAATCATAATAGATTGAGTGCATTTATACAATTCCCTTTTTGAGAGAAAATGGATAAGTAATTATGCTTTATTAAGATGAGAGAATACACATAAAGTTTGACAAGTGAAGATTTTATTCCTTTGATATCTTGGGACAATATTAAGTTTCATTTGACTTGTAAAAGTCTAATTGAATAAAAATTATTTTGAATTTGAATTTGAACTTTAAGTTGATATGTGTATAAGGATTATGAAATTTGAAATGATTTTTTACACTTCAATTATTATCATAGCATATTACATATACTATTACAATAGGTTATGAAAGGATAGTTTAATCCTATTAAAACTCTTTAAAATAAGAATTGATCTTTGACATTGGTATTTATTCATTACTTTGACGTTGGTATTTATACTTAAGTATTATTTATCCATAACAAGGAATACCTTGATGTTTGGATTTGTATGTTAAGGGGGGTGTAACTCAGTGGAAGAGTATCTGCTAGGCGGACATATAAGTAATGACATAGTAAAAGGTTAAAAGTGCTATAAGGATCTAGATATGAACGGATGATTAGACAAGCCAATCTTAATATCTGTTCCAGAATATTCATTATGGGTGAACTATTATTAACAAGACTGAAACTTCTCGCCACTCAAATAGAAACTCTCTCGAATCAAGCTCTTAGTCTCGGCTCTCTGAACAATGACTTAATCTACAATGCAGAAGTAATCAAGACTAAATTGCAAAACCTCTCGACGAGATTAAACGATGATTTACATAATTACTTCAGAATGAATAAAACGGAGATTTCAGCGACAAAGGGGGAACCTCGAAGTTTTCGTAAGAGACGGTTTTCACAACGGGAAGAACGTAAAGAACCGAGAGAAGATACAACATCAAAAGGAAGTAATGCGACAGAGGGTGAAGTTGTCTCGAAGAGGATGAAAGTACCATGCGTGTTTTGCAAAGGCGATCACTACAACGACCTTTGTGATAAATATAAAACAGCCAAGGAACGGAAGTCACGGTTAGGAGACAGATGTTACGGTTGTCTCATGAGAAATCATCGGATCGCGCAGTGCTATAACAATAAAAATTCTTGCTATTATTGTAAAAAACGTGGTCTACATCACAGAGCATTGTGTCCTCAGAAATTTCCATCTAAAACCGAAACCACCACTCTAACAGAGGTTGACAGAAGATGACATACGGTTCTTCAAACAGCAGTGGCGATGGCACGAGGAGATAGGAACAGGGATAAACAGACACGATGTCGTATACTATTCGATTCAGGCTCTCAGAGATCTTACATTACCCAAAAGATTGCGAAAAAATTAAATTTATCAATAGAGAAGGATGAAAATTTGTCTGTCTATACCTTTGGTTCAAGAAGTCCTCGAGAATTTAATAGTCCAGTAGTTCAACTAGAGTTAGAGACTAGATCTAAAAAAGGAAAGAGCATTTATGCAAACGTTGTGCCTATGATTTCTCAAAGCGTACCCTATGCTGAAGAACTTAACAATTGGAGATACAAGGTAGAACTTGCAAATGACGGATCGTTAACAGATCAAGTTGATATTCTTATTGGAAATGATTATTATTATTCGTTTCTTCATTCAGAGAAAATACGAATAAGTGAAGACTTATACCTAGTAGATTCTGAGTTCGGATGGATACTATCAGGTCAGGGTCCACGTAGAGATATAGAAGAACAACACATGTCAGTTATCACATATTTTCAAACAAAGATAGATTTTAAATTTAACAAACCTGACATGCCTTTAGATCAAGGAAGTATAGCATTCTTGTGGGAACTCGAGTCAATTGGCATAACCGATTCACCTAAAATTACACGAGAGGAAGAGGCTATTCATAAATTCAACGAGACTACTAAATTAATTAACAATAGATATCATGTCAGTTGGCCGTGGAACGAATACCCACCGTCACTAACACCTAACTATGGATTAGCATATGGTCGTTTAGTAAATTTAGTCAAGCGGTTGGATAAGGAAACCCTAAAGTCCTATAATGATGCTATACAGGAACAAATATCGAAAGGAATAGTCGAAGAAGTATTAGACAAGACCCGTGTAGAACATCCAGTACACTATCTACCACATCATTGCGTTGCTCAGAAGAATAAACCTATTAGGATTGTCTATGATGCCTCATCGAAGATTAAAGGCAATAAAAGTTTGAACGAATGTCTGTATTGCGGTCCATTGATGTTAGAAGATTTAACATGTATACTTATTAGATTTCGAAGTCATAACATTGCTTTATCAGCAGATGTCGAGAAGGCTTTCCTTCAAATAGGATTACATGAAAAGGATCGCGACGTAACGAGATTTATTTGGTTGAAAGATGTCAAAAAACCACCACATGTAGATAACATTATCTGTCTAAGGTTTTGTAGAGTTCCTTTCGGAATTATATCTAGTCCGTTCTTATTAAATGCAACAATTAAACATCATCTTTCTAAAGGAAATGAACAGCTACAACTAATTGCTAAAGATATTTATGTTGATAATTTAGTAACTGGGGTTCAAACACTTGACGAGGCTATCCAAATATATCAAGACACAAAGGATACGTTTGGACAAATTTCAATGAACCTTAGAGATTGGAGTTCAAATTCGAAACAATTTATGAATAGAATACCCGATGGTGTTAAAGAAAAGGTTGTAAAAATTTTAGGCCTAGATTGGAATTTAAAACATGATACGTTACATGTAAAGTTCACGTTAACCACCGAAGCATATTCTAAACGGGAAGTATTGAAGGTAATCGCTTCGATATACGATCCTTGTGGATTCGGAGTACCACATGTTTTATCAGCTAAGCTATTTCTACAAGAACTTTGGAAGACTAAAGTTAAATGGGATACGAAGTTTTCAAAAGAAATGCAAGATAAATGGTCAGAAATCCGAAAAGAATTAGAGACTATTAGAGGAATATCTATACCTAGATGCTACATAAAAAATGTAAAAAGCGAAGAATATCATTTGCATTGTTTCACAGACGCTTCACTCAAAGCGTATGCTGCAGTAGTATACATAACACATAGTGCTAAGACAAGTTTTGTCATAGGAAAAACACGATTAGTCCCTATAAAGGATCAACAACATTTAAAAATTCCTCGGCTAGAATTGCTAGGAGCTTTAATTGGTTGCAGACTAATTAAGATGGTTTTAAAAGCATTTAACATGAAATTAGGATATCAAACATTATGGACTGATAGTCAAATTGTCATAGAATGGTGCCAATCGGATAAATTGCTTCCACCATTCGTATCTAGACGAGTTGAGGAAATAAGAAGTAATAAAGAGCTCATGATTAAGTATGTTCCTTCAGAGTTGAATCCGGCAGATATTGCAACCAGACCGATGAGTTCCAACGAAGACAAGGAAAGATGGCTTACAGGTCCACAGTTTTTATCAGAATCCGACAAACAGAAAACGCCTGCGAAATACATGTCACAGTCATTTTTTCTTTCGACGCGGGAGGGTCTGCCGAATACCTCTAAAGAAAAGGATAGTAATCTAGAGCTACAAAACAACTTCTCAGGAGAAAGTATTAGAGCCAAAGAAGATAGCAGAACTAGTTACAAAGAATCGCTTTGTATTACGGAAACAATAAAGAAGCTACAAGCAGAATACTTCACTCAGGAAGTTGCGGGGAAAGAAACTGATTTAAGTCGTAATCTCAAGTTATTTAAGGATGTTGATGGATTACTACGGTGTAAAGGACGTCTTCAGAATGCAGAACTATCGTTTGACAAACGGTACCCTATATTGATACCTAAGGAATGTGACTTTACGAATAACCTTATAAAGAAAGTTCACAATGATAATTATCATGTAGGAGCGAATCATACACTTAGTCTCATCAGACAGTCATATTGGATACCAAAGGGTAAATCTCAGATTCAGAGGATGTTGAAGAAATGTCCAAGGTGTATTAAACATGGAGCGGGTCCATTTAAGTTACCACCTACTCCAGCGCTTCCTGTAGAAAGAGTAGGTTACAGCGAACCATTTACCTTTGTAGGGGTAGACTATATGGGTCCTGTTCTTGTCAAGAGTGGACAAAAGAGATGGATCTGTTTATTCACTTGTTTAGCGGTGAGAGCTATTCATTTAGAATTAGTGCAAGATCTTACAGCGGAGGAAGGTTTATTGGCGTTGAGAAGGACAATAGCAACCAGAAAGGTCCCTCAACTCATTACATCAGACAACGCGACACATTTCAAACTTATAGCAGAGATTCTCTCGAAACAATATTGTATTGACAACAAAATTCAATGGAAGTTCATACCTCAGTTGACGCCTTGGTTTGGTGGATTTTACGAAAGATTGATAGGGATAGTTAAGAATTGTATGAAGCGTACACTAGCAAAGCACATGCTTTCAGATAGTCAACTAACTACCGTAGTCAAGGAAATTGAAGCTGTAATAAATTCAAGACCGCTTACATGTGTAGATTCAGAGTTGGATATAATTCTAAAACCAGCTGATTTTCTTACACTAGGAAGTTGTATCACTATAGAAGGAACTGTCGAAGATTGTCTAGAGAAAGGTACTACGATTAAAGTCGATCTTATAAAAAGTTGGAAGAGGGGTCTCATCATCGTAAGAGAATTCAAAGATATGTTTGTTAACAGATATTTACTAAGTCTCCGAGAAAGGTATCAGCACTCACATAAAGAGCCACGTGTCACATCGAAACAGTCTCCGGCGATAGGACAGATAGTGCAAATAAAAGGAGAAAATAAAAATAGAGAAACCTGGAGAGTAGGAAAAATTGTTTCACTGAAAGAAGGAAGTGATGGTTTATGTAGAGTAGCCATAGTAAAGGTTGGAGATAAGAATTTCACACGGTCAATAGCGCATCTGTACCCTCTAGAGGTTCAAGAGTCAGAGGAAGACATGGAAGAAAGATTTATAAGAGATGATACTTCGAGTGAGCTTGCTTCTGCCACGTTAGCCGAGCCTTTGGAAGAGAGTACCGACAGACAGATAACTATCTCAGAGGGGATAGCTCAAGAAGAGAACTCACCTATGATCCAAATAGACGAACCCATTCAGGAGACAATGGAGTGTGAAACCTTAGAGAGTGAAGGTAGAGAATCTATTGGGGATGTTATTGATTCAGAGGAAGTCGGGACACTAGCGAGAGACGAGGAGAAGGAAGAAGATGGTAGAGTGGGTAGAGTGAGGAGAGTTGCGGCCACTAAAGCCCTACAGAGGATTAAAGAGTGGACGAACAACTTATTATGCCTATTTTGATCTATTTTCCGGCCGGGAGTGTCGCGAAGTTACCCATTCGCGAAGTAATCAGAATAAAGGTAAATATTATGGCAACATTCGTCTATGGCAGAGAAGTTAATTTGTCTATGGTATACCGGAAGGATACAGTTGTAAAAGTACATTCATTTTCATCTAGTTACTCAAAATGGTTGCTGCGGCTCGAAATGGCGAGGCACCGAGCACGTGGATTAAACCCGTTCCAGTGTTCGTGTGGATGGTGAAGTCAAAGCTAAGTACCTAGGCTATTTCATATTTAGACCATTTTCTATGTGTTAGATATTCCCGGTTAACTTGTAGATATAAAAGTCCCACGTGTAATGGTTGCGCACCCATTGTTAGTTTGTTAGTGGATATATGTGTGTACCTCTCATCACAAGCCATTGGGACCGATTATACAGCATACGCTATGAGACGGATGGTACCGACATCATTGAATATACAGCATACGCTATGAGACGGATGGTACCGACATCCTTGAATATACAGCATACGCTATGAGACGGATGGTACCGGCATCATTGAATATACAGCATACGCTATGAGACGGATGGTACCGACATCCTTGAATATACAGCATACGCTATGAGACGGATGGTACCGACATCATTGAATATACAGCATACGCTATGAGACGGATGGTACCGACATCATTGAATATACAGCATACGCTATGAGACGGATGGTACCGGCATCATTGAATATACAGCATACGCTATGAGACGGATGGTACCGACATCCTTGAATATACAGCATACGCTATGAGACGGATGGTACCGACATCATTGAATATACAGCATACGCTATGAGACGGATGGTACCGACATCATTGAATATACAGCATACGCTATGAGACGGATGGTACCGGCATCATTGAATATACAGCATACGCTATGAGACGGATGGTACCGACATCCTTGAATATACAGCATACGCTATGAGACGGATGGTACCGACATCCTTGAATATACAGCATACGCTATGAGAAGGACGGTACAAGCAAGGTAGACAGAGAGGGCGTTAGACTCGCTCAGTAGCGCGAGGTCAGCCGGGCATTCTGTCACCAGCTATGGTTCCGAGGAACCATAGCCAGCCGAAGTAACCTTTAAATCAGTGAATAGAATATATATTGGAGGGTCCCAATCGCTGGGTGGGAGAGAGATGCACACATTCCTAACCTATAGATACCAAGATAGAGAATTGCCCCATGGTCTAGGTCTTAGAGATTTCACCTACGGTGAAATCATAGTTTGTGTAACCCTACAGGTCACTGAGAGACGAGCTGGAACAGTCTGAACGATGCAAGGAATAGAAAGGACGTACGGGGGTCGACAGTGAACGACCGACCTACAAGGAAACAGATAAAGGTGAGCGTGACTCCTATAATATGTACGAATTCGGTAACCCCTCTCACTTCTGACGAATAGTATGGTTCATATTATAAAGAGAAATAAAAGGCGAAGCAGATGAAGTGGAAGTTAGGGGGGTTCCCGACAGTATCGTTCAAATAACCATATGAGCTTAATATGAGGTAGTTATTTCGAAATTACAGACAGACACTCCAATTTTATTTATTAGTATAGATTTTTTTCTAATTCTTTAAGGATTTACGAAATTTGTTAACTAACTAATTAACTATTATAATAACTTAATATTGTATTGGAAAAATTTCTTTCAACGGATTGATCAAAGCTATCGACAAAGACATGGTTTACATTTACATCGCTAGCTATCGAAGATTCAATATTAATATATTGAAATACTAGCTGATACCCGCGACTTCGTCCGCGTGGATTTTGAAATAGTATCTGATGGTCTAACGCGGCTCTAGAGGTCCAATTTTGTTTATGAATAGTGAACAGATAAGTTGGTGATGGGTGGCACTGTACAGCACAATGATTCATCACACTAATATTATAAAGGCGAAAGTTTGTATGTGTGTGTGTGTATGTTTGTTACTCTTTCACGCAAAAACCACTGGACGGAATTGGCTGAAATTCAGAATGGAGATAGATAATATCCTGGATTAGCACATAGGCTCCTTTTTATCCCGGAAAATCAAAGAGTTCCCACGGGATTTCGAAAAAGCTAAATCCACGCGGGCGAAGTCGCGGGCATCGGCTAGTTTTATATAAATTTTCATTTCGTTAAGCTATATGTCCACAGTCCACTGGAATAAACTCATGAAGTGCTCATGAATCGTATTGATGGTTTTGCAAGTTGTGATCTTGGACGAATAAATACTCGTTGTGATTTGTGATTTTTTATTTATGTAGATACTCTTTACTATATATGGTAATACTATTTAGTTTTAAGAAAAATAAATGGAGAAAGAAAACACTAATTGAATACAATTTTGATTACGTAAGTATAATTTTATATTTTAATGTCAGCCTGATGTCAATGGCCTAATTTTTTGTAATTTTTGTAATTTTATATAACTAACCCGATTTCTACTAAGTATAATAAGTTTAATTCAATGTAGGGCTGTTTTAATATTTTAGGTCATTTACCTCGAAATTATTGTGATAAAACTCTAGGGTAAGTATAGGTAGGTAAGTAGCTATCTACATGATACCTAAGGTCATAGATATGTCCTAAGGTACTTGGTTTGGCTAAGTCTATCATGGGGAAGTAATCTTTAATATGTAGATGGTGCATATATAAAGTTTACCACGTTTTTCAAAGGTCTTTTACCTATACCTACTGTCTCTAGCTAGAAAGTACTAACCTACAACTAATAAATTACCTATCTATGCCTAGTTTATATCTGCAAAAATGTGCGTATCTTGTTAGGTACATTATCACTTACAAAGTTGCCACAGGATTTAAAAATTAAAATCCACGCCAACGTAATCGCGGGATTTATATTCTAGTAGGTACATAAATGATATAAAGAAATAGGTAGGTAGCTATCTTCAAAAGAAGCGGTAGTTCGTGGTAGTGCCTAGAACACGATTAGTAGGTATGTTGGCAAACTTCCAAATCTTTGTATCATTTTAGAGGAAGATGCCGTTTACCGTTCTTACTACATTCGCTGTTTATACGTACAATTTTATATTGTTACTTTTACAGATCAACAGATGTACCAGAATTTAATATGGCGATCAATTCTCACGAAAAACTGGGTGATAAAATTGGACCAGCAACAAAGTCATCGTGTTCAAAATCTTCGAATCAGAGTTCACGCGGCTTATTGAAAAATGATTATTCGGCTGATGGCAGCATTTCGAGTAGTAACTGTGATAAATCCAAGAGTAAAAAGAATCTGTCTCCTTATCTTACAGAAGGTAGGGTGCAAATGCTCTCAAGAATAACTGAAAAGAGACTCGTGAGTAAAAAAACAACTGATTTTCCTTCCTCTTATCCATTGGCTATTAACATCTACAAAGCTAGTTCTGACGAGTTTAAGGCTTTGAAGAAAAGTAAAAAAGTAAAGAAATCCGTTTTGACGCTACCGAATGAACCAGCGCCGTTGCCTCAAGCGTGTACCGTTAGCGATATGAATGATTCAGAGTATTTCGATGACATGAAACATGAAAGAACATCGAGACCAAAAAAGAGAAGAACACAGACAAACAGGAGACCGCGTATGAATAAGGCAATGGAAGTGTTTGATAGAGATGCAGAATACTGTTCACGTCTTAATATTGATTTGGATAATAGTTCAACAGAAATGATCAATCAATTTACGGGTGATGGAAAGAAAATATCCATAAAATGTCGAAATAAAAAACCAAAGGAATCTGCTATAAAAGCGCATGATGTATGGGCCATGCTGAAAAATATGAACCGTTTTCCATTTAGATCGTCCCCTCCTTTGTCAGATGAAAGTATAGCTTCAATAAAAAGAAATACATACAATAAACGTCGAAATAGCCGAATGGACACAAAGTAATAAGTATTAGTAGTACTTATCCTTTGTTTGAAATATAAATATCAGGGGGTTTTCTGGTAAAAAACCTTTTGTACAGACCATTTTATGAATTATTTCTAATAAGCTTGAATTTTTGTTTTAGATTTATTGAAACATGTACAACTGAAGAATTTACCTTTTTTTCCAACTCTAACAAATCTGCACATAATTCACAATCAAGCATAGATCGTATCACGGTTATTGATAAGCAAAATGAATATCAAGAGCTCTGCGAACAAAAAGTTATTAAAAATAAAATTCCTCTCAAAATAAAAAACCAAAAAAACGATAAAAAGATTAAATCAAATGTAAAAGCAAAATGTGGTAAAGTAATAAGTGATGGAGGTGATAATGACAAATTCTTTCATCATAACGATGTAAATCTAAAGCTGAGGAACGAGTTGTCTAACAGTCTCCGAAATAAAGCACAAGGTCAAGAAAGTAAACTTATGCTCCCAAATGATGCTAACAATCATACAAAGATGAGTACTTATAACCGCCAAAAAAACACATCTAGAAAAGACAGTAAAGAGTTTTATGTAAGTGAAGATCACTTAACTTCGGATTCTAGTAACGGATACATCATAAAAGATCAAACTACATCCAAGAAAATTAATTCTTGTGACTTACAAGGTCCTATAAATGGTATAACAAAAGTTGTATTAAGTAAAGGTCCAAATATTGTTTTAACAAAAAAAGATGATAATCTAAAAAGGCAACCACACTCAGTAAAAATACCAAGCGCAGCTTTATATCCAAAATTAACTCAAACTGAAATAAATCGTCGGTTAGCTAATATTAAATCCCCTTTAGATATTTTAGCAAAAGACCAGCTCACTGCTGCTCCATGTCAAATAAAAAACTATGAACCGCCGCAGTATGTAGAATTAGATGAGCATAACTTACCTTTCATGCAAGATTGGCAAACGAAATGTAAAAAAGCTTTTAAAAATCCTAATGAAGAATCTAATTCTGTTTATGAAAAATCTTCCCAAGACGTAAAAGGCGACTATGCTCGATGGAATAGAAATGATATGAGAATCAACAAAGGAAAAAAATGTTTCCTATTAAAAGACAAAACTGCAATTCAGCCAGTTCTTATTCCTAACGCAAAGAATATTAATAACAAAGTTCAAAAGACAGTGGCCCAGTTCAAAGAAATAATTGATAGCGATTGTAAGAAATGCATCCCACAGAAATTTACAAAACAAACAGAGGTTGATAATAATTCTTTAGATGTTAATACAAATACTCAACGTAATTTAGTTTTTTCAAACGAGCAAAACCAAATTATTAGTAAGAAAGAGAAAATGCTAAAATATAAAATGCCGTCTAATATGAAACAGCCATGCGGTAAGGGCAGTTGGGCTAGTGAATTCATTGATAATGTTATCAAGAAGCTCAAGAGTGGTGTTTATTATAACCAAGACGAAAAAGATATTTCTAGAAACCCTTCTTGCAGTAAGTTATCTTCCTATAATGCTTTTTTTCAGTTACTATTGTTTAGAGAAAAGTAAATTGTTAAGAATAATGCTATTGTTTTATAGAAACGAAAGAAGGGTCAGTTCAAACGGAAATAAATTTTGCCAAACATGATTACCATTCTAATGAAGAATTCAATTCTGTTAATGGAAAACCTTCCCAAGGCATAAAAGGCGACTATGTTCAGTGGAAAAACAATGATGTGAAAATCGACAAAGGAAAAAAATATTTGCCATTAAGAGACAAAACTGCAGTTCAGCCAGTTCTTATTCGTAACGCAAAGAATATTAATAACAAAGCTCAAAAGACAATCCCCCAGTTTAAAGAAATAATGTTACAATTTTTACATAACAAGCCTCCTTCATCCTTTGATAGCGATTGTAAGAAATGCATTCCACAGGAATTTACCCAACGAACAGAGGTTTACAATAACTCTTTGGATGTTAGTACAAATACTCAATGTAATTTAGTTTCTTCAAACGAGAAAAACGAAATTTTTAGTAAGAAAGAGAAAATGCTAAAATATAATATAAAACAGTCATGCGCTAAAGGCAGTTGGGCTAATGAATTCATTGATAACATTATCAAGAAGCTCAAGAGTGGTGTTTATTATAACCAAGACGAAAAAGACATTTCTAGAAACCGTTGTTGCCGTAAGTTATCTTCTTTTCATGCATGCTTATTTTTCACTTTCGGTTGTGTTTTAATATGATTAATTTGTTGAAATAATGCTTTTTTTTGTAGTAACAAAAGAAGAGTCAGTTCAAACAGAAACCAATTTTGCCAAACATGATTTGTGTAAAGATTGTATTCAGAAATCTAACCCAGTCATTAAAGAAATCAACAACTGCGACATTGTTTCATCCCTTCCAGGTTTTGAAGACCAGCTTTCTGATTTGAAAATTGAATCGATTGACCAAAATCAAATTGCAATCAAGCATTGCATAACCAACATTATTGTGCAGTTTGACGTTGCTACACCGTCTCAAATAGATCCCATGCTGCAAGCTAAGCAATCAATTTCTTGTATACCCATGTCGGTTACTGAAAGTAATACAAATATATTTAAATCAAAAACAATTATAGTGAATGCTATGCTTCCAGCTGAGCTTTGCAGTATTTTGCCAAAGATTATGAGGAAAATTGTTGATAGTAAAGTAGTCATACCGAAAATTGTTGATAAAGTTGATTCCCACTTATCTACTATAGCTGAATTAACTCGATGTGAAAGCGGCGATTCAATTAAACAGTTAATTCCAGCTCATATTGAAATATCACCCGAAATAAGAAGTCTCGGACAAGGGAATTTTTCAAAAAGTGTATTAACAATAGCTAGTAACACATCTGATAAGATAAAAACAAGACAAGATTATTTCGAAGAATTGCATTCGCTGAATATAGCAGATCCTTTGGCAAATATTAATACAAACCTATTGTTTATTTGCCAGATAGATCCGATGGCTTTACTTATTTACGAATCACAACAATCAACAAAAATTATAGCAGAAAACCATTTAGAACAACAAAAGACATCTATTTGTATGGAATTAAAACCATACTTGTCATCTAACAAGCAAAGCCAAATTATTCCTGCTTTTCCTAAATTGAACTTTATTGAAATAGCAGCTCGTATATTTAGCAATCAAAACTTTAGTACTCAACTCAGCATGCCAATAATCAATCAGTTAAATGATTTATGCTACAAGAATAACGTAAATATTATAAGCGTGGGACTAAATACTGATAAGAATAAAGCTGTCTGTATCATCTCTGATGTAATGGTCGATTCTCTTTACAATGATTTCCAAGAACATTTAAAAGATAGTAATGGAATATCAAGTATTTTAAAACTCGACCAGAAACACCAAATTACTGATAGAATCAATAAAAATACTACTGATCGTTCACAAATAAATAAATTGGGAAATTTTAAAAGCGGCGTTGAATATTGTGTTACAAATAGCAAAAATAAGAAAAGGTCTTTTGTTAAGCTATACAAAAAATGTAAATCTATGTCGAGTATATCTAATGAGAGATCAAGCACTGCGCTGCAAAAAATTACGAATTTAGACGAGTTTTTCCTCGCTTTGGGCTCAGCAAAAACATTGACTAGTGTTTTTGATGAAAGCGTCGAGAGAAAGATTCTAACGTCAATAAAAGAGGTAAGTACTTAAATATTGATAAAGTAAATTTTAAAAAGGTTGATTTGGTACTTAGCTAAAATTTTTCGTCTTTCTTTTTTGACTTTTTTAGATGAAAAGTTGGATTAATGAAATTACACCAAGACAAGCTCTTTTAGTTCTGCTTTTAGCAAATAAAAAGGATACTTCGAATTTGGTGCGCTACCGACCTGTCATTCTTCAAGGGATAGCCGTTAAAAGAATCACGCGTGCCTCGGAACTTGATATGGAAATAGAGGTCATCGCGAGAGAAAATCTAAATACATTTTCTCAGGTAATTTTTCTAGGTTCCTTACGAAATCATTCAAAAATATTACGAAACTACTAAGGGATAATGATTTTTTTACTATATATAAATAGTCAAAAATGTAGATATTTTTTTTCTTTTTTTTCATACAGTATGAAGAAATTTCTTATTTACCAGCATCCGTCGAAAATCAAGATAGCCTTTTGGAAGAATTGTATTGGATTGCGAAAACAACTGTAAGTACCTACTACCTAGTTCTCACATGCTTTTCTTAAATAATGAAGCTCGTGGACGTTTAGCTTTACAAAAGTGCAAAAGTAAAACCGTTTTATTTGAATAGTTGTTCACTTAAAAATATTTATTTTATTTTAAAATTTAAATTTAATAGTGAACTAACTACTAACTATTCAAATAAAACGGTTTTAACTTTTAACGATTTTTACGGCTGTATTCACAATCATGACTACGAGGTCTCACAGTGCGCTCGAACGCATAGTGTAGGTGCCACCAATCAGATCATTGTAAATTGACGTGACACAGTAACCTGATTGGTTTGGAATGGAAATGTGATGGAATCACCATGGATGCGGTCTGCCCGCGAAATTATAATTTAATTTGACCTACACTGTGCGTTCGAGCGTTACTATGAGACCTCATAGTAACGTTTGTGAATACGGGTGTAAAATCTTACAAAACTTACTTGCGACTTAAACTTACGTAGGTACTTACATAAAATTCGTAACTTTCAGTTCTAAGGGATTAATGGGCTTAAAAAGCCTGTTTAAACAGCGCCTGAAGTTTTTCTAATAAGATCAATCAGGTTCTAATATCTTATCTGTTTCAGGCGTCAGATTATCAAAAGCCTTTCGACGAATCGTCAGAACGACTGCTAAAATCTCTATTGGAAAAGAGGAAAAAGTTGAACCCATCCTATCTTCGCGTGATGGCGCGATATGTCGGACTTGGTTTGGTCAAATCGCCTAAATGATTCAATTGACTTTCAGAATAGGTACTAAATAAATCATATTGTGTTTTGTAATTGTCTTTAGTAAGTACTTAATTTTCAGATTTTATAAGTAAATTATTTTGTGTTTTGTAAGTAAAATTATAACTGATAGTTTGTCTTTTGTAATGTTTTTAAATTATATTATCTATTATTTGTATACATACGATGGGTTTCAATCTGCAGCTCTATCCTTGTTTAGGGTTTTCCCATAGAGATAGTATATAAACAAGGTTTTCCTGCGTCATGCAGATTAGACCCACGGTCGACTGCGACCGTTAGAATCTGTAATTATATGAATGTCGCCGTTTCTACATATTACATGCACGCAAGACATCGCAACTTCGTTACACACGTTGACTTCTGTATAAATTAAAAAATTCTAACGGTCAGTAGCCGGGCGACTAGTCGACGGTCCGTAATGGCTTATAGGTCTAAGCACTCTAAGCCATTGAGTAGGATGTGATCTAAGCAGACTGATTCGCTATATCAGTGACCAGCTAAATGATAAGCTCATTGACATTGGTTGGTTCTATATTGCTGTTTCACTGAGCGATATTAAAATAATGATTCGTAGGCAACCTTCAATGGATTAAAAATAAATGTCAAATGGTGATTGATCACTGAGTAAGCGAATCAAAGGACTTCCGTCTGTGTTGTCGTTTGCGGGCGCGCGTGCTGTGCGCACTTTTTGTTAAAAATGGTCGGTTATTGTGTTAGTTGGGTGTTTTTTGGTGGTGGAACTGACTGGGAAGCGCTCTAAAGGGGCGCCGCGCGTGTGTCGGCGAGCGCCGGCACAGACGAAGTTCATATTTATATAGTTTCCCTAACTTGTAAATAACTAGAAACTTGACATTGGCTAATCTGAGTAAAGCCAGACGAGAGAAAAAAAGAAGCGAATCAAACGGCTAATCAAACGGCTGATTGGTATTTTAGTCAGTAACTCCTTTAATAAATAGAGAAGGCATCGTTTCTACAGCGATAAGGAAAATAAAAGAAATAATTAGGTAGTTTTATAAATTTTTATTGGTAAAAGTATCACTTTTGCGGCGCACTCGTGCTAGAGCTCTTGGAATCCCGGATAGAAGCTGAACGCCTGCGCTTGAGTTCTTCTTGGCGACGTACCTGTAATAAAGATAAATTAAAAATTTATAACAACCCCGACAAGTGAAGGTAACAGCAACTAGAAAAGAGCTGATAACTTTCAAACGGCTGAACCGATTTTCTTGGATTATAGCTAAGAACACTCTCGATCAAGCCACCTTTCAAACAAACAAACTGAAAATCGGTTCATTAGTTTAGGAGCTACGATGCCACAGACAGACACACAGATACACACGTCAAACTTATAACACCCCTCTTTTTGGCTTTTTGGGTGGTGGTTAAAAATTAATACAATCTATACTAATATTTATAAGTGCGAAAAGTGTCTGTCTGTAGCTTTGATACGTTTAACTTATTTAAACAGGTACACACACAAATATAGTCTTGTTTTAAAAACACGTCTTCACGAAAAAGAACATCTGTACTATCATAACCAAGTTTTCTTTAAGAAATAAGAATAGAATGTCTTGTTGCTGATCTAATACCTTAACTTATATATAGAATATGTCAAGGGGTAAGAGACAGCCATTGCTCTCACAGCTTTGTATGAAGCCTATAAAATGGTTTATAGCTGCATGATACAAGCTGTTACACCTATACAAATGACTTTAGCCTGCCCCAGCTTTGCATGGGTAGCTTATTGCAATTTTCGTAGAGATCTCAAATTTTTTTGAAAATAAAATACAGCCTATGTTACTCAGGAATAATATAGCCTATTATAGTTTCAAAATCCCGTGGGACCTCATTGATTTTCTGGGATAAAAAGTAGCCTATTTATTAATCTAGCGTATTATTTATCTCCATTCTTTTCAGCCAAATCCGTCCAGTAGTTCTTGCTTGAAAGAGTAACAAACATCCAAAAACCCATACATACAAACTTTCGCGTTTCTAATATTAGTAGGATAGGATATTTTACCTTGGATTCCTTCTTCCTCTGCGCGAGCAGTTTGGCGTATTCCGCCTCGGAGGACTTGCGCTTGGCGAGGCGCTTCTTCTTCAGCGCCAGGCGGTGGCGCCTGCGTTGCAGCACCACGGGAGTTACTAACCTCTGGATTTTGGGGGCCTGAGTACAGCAAAACACTTGTATTATTATGTATTATTATGGAGAATACCATATAGGTTTTGATTCGCTACTCTTGAGTCTTGACAGACAACAAAGTGATCCTATAAGGCCTCATTCATACGAGAGCTTTTTTAACGTTCATTAAAAAAGCGTTCAAATAGAACAAATGCTTTCCCAAGTATCTGTTCACACGACAACGCTTACGGCAACGATTTTATAACGCTCGTGTGAATTAGGGCTAAGGGTTCCTTTTGTTTCTCTGGAGATACAGAATCCTAAAAATGAGTAGAATGCCTCCAAGGTATAGATTGAGTAACGTTTTTTTTAAAAAGCTAGTAATAACATAAGTTTTAGAGAGATGACTGTTTAGCTCACTGTAAAAGTAGTCAGACATGATGAATCTGAATCTTCTGCTCGGAACTAGTTTTATCTACCCTGATTCTGGTATAAACTAAGCATGATGCATAGCATATATTGAATAATGATATCAGGGATACTTCTTTGCATAAAATTTAACTGAAGGGACATCATTTGTCATTTCTCAACCATCATACAGCAATTGGTTTAAAGTCTTTCTTTCTACCATTTAAGACAATGCTTAGAACTTTCAACACAACTTCTTAAAATCTAGTGTTCAATGGGACTTCACAAATGTCTATAGCCAATAATAATTAATTGGTTGTAATTGGTTGTATTTTCTGAAAAATGTTCACCCCACTAACTATCAAGATAAAAATGTATGTAACAATATTATGAACTGTGCCCGCGACTTCGTTTGCGTGGAATAGTGACTTTTCGGGCAGCATGTACGTTAAAAATGTTCGCCGTGATTCTTTAAATTGACATAACTTTTTTATTTATGAACCGATTGACATGAAATAAACACTAAATGTTAAGTGAAGCTTACTACAATATATTAGAGAAACCCGTATCTAAATCGAATAAGCCGTTTCTGATATTAGCATGCACAAACACACAGACAAACAGACAAAAAAAAATTACAATTTCGGGTTCGGCATCGATATAATAACAACCCCTGCTACTTTTTTTTAATATATTTCCATTGTACAGACACCACTTTTCTACAATTTTATTATATGTATAAATAAACTGATTACAGCTGAGCGATTATAGTAATGACAAACATAAATAAAATAAAAATAGTAAAAGAAATATCTTTTTATTTGGATCATGGTTGAACATTTTTCAGAATATATAAATTGATCTTTCTGTGACAGAATATCACTGTTCTCTTACAATGAAAAATCCAATAAACAATACTTGCCTTATATCTGGGTTTAGCATTCTCCTTTCCTTCCTTAGGGGGCAGCAGACGCTTGACAACGTAGCGGCGGACGTCGTCTTGTTTGCTTAGGTTGAACAACTTGCGGATCTTGGACGCTCTCTTGGGTCCTAGACGACGGGGCACGTTGCCGTCGGTAAGGCCGGGAATTTCCTAAAATTATCGCATTTGAGGGTGCCTGTCCACTGAAGCGGAGGGAATTGTTCAACAAACCAATCAGATCACACAGAGATGACGCAAACATTGTATCACATAATCTCTCAATAATCTGATTAGTCTACTGAGTACATCTCTGCTCCGCTTCAGTGGACAGGCATTCTAAAACCTGACATCCACCTGAGCCGCGCCAAATCGAGTTGAAAGGCATTGACTATAATTTGTATGACAAGCAATTCAACTTAGCGCTTTGCTGATGGATGCAGTTGTATAGTAAATATTATTGTTATTCGATTCTACTCATCTCAGTGAGCCTAATAGATAAATAAATAAATAAATAAATCTTTATTATCTTAGCAGAACATT
Source organism: Maniola jurtina (assembly GCF_905333055.1). Taxonomy (NCBI): domain Eukaryota; kingdom Metazoa; phylum Arthropoda; class Insecta; order Lepidoptera; family Nymphalidae; genus Maniola; species Maniola jurtina. Next base: position 4,336,947 of record NC_060046.1, read on the forward strand.
ATTTACAGACTTTGGTGTGAGGCCCACTTTGGTGTGAGATGCTAGCCTTGATGGTGATTTTATTCATCACTAGCTGATGCCCGCAGCTTCGCCCGCGTGGATTGGTCAGATCCCCTGCAGCATCAGGATTGAGAAGTTGGACTCCAAATTTTTTATGAAACAATGTCGCAAAGTTCCTCTATCGATTAAAAAAGAAATGACGCAAATAGGTTCAGAAATCTCGGAGATTTCGGTGTACATAGGTAGAAAAACACAACTCCCTTTTTGAAAGTCGGTTAAAAAAGTAGCCTATGTTACTCCCTGGTCAATTCTCTACTTGTCTGTGAAAATCCCGTCAAAATCGGTTCAGCCGTTCCCAAGATTAGCCTTTTCAAACAGACAGACAGACAGACAGACAGACAGACAAAAATTTTAAAAACGTGTGATTCGGTTATAGTATCGTTCAAATAACCATATGACCTTAATATGCGGTAGTTATTTCGAAATTACAGACAGACACTCCAATTTTATTTATTAGTATAGATCAAGATACTAGAATGGAAGTAAAGTTGTATGGTTGTTTTAGAGAAATCCACAACACAATGTATGTAAAAGTGGCATGTCTATCAACCATTTACTCTGCCCTGCCGCATATAATTACACAGATTTGATGATCTGGGAAACAGTAAGAACAGGGATATTTCTTATGAAATTCTTGAAAGTATTTAAAATTAAAAATAAATAAAAGTTGTATTGAATAGATTGTGATAATAATTATATTTTAAGGCACTGCATTCAAAACCAGTAGTCCAATTTGAAATTGCAACTTGGTTGATTGTGCAGGTCATAGATTAATGTTGAATACACAAGCACAGCAGTGTTCTGTGTTTGTACAATGTGCAGGCATATGCCTTGTCTTCAGATTGGATTACTTGTTTTTACTTACGAACTACAGAACTCATTTGTAATGAAAACCTTCAAACTTAGAAATTGCTAAGGTTTGCTTGGCTTACATTGTTACTCTCCATTTAACAAACTCTTTATAACATAATAAAATGCAAAGTCCCTTCAATTTCACAAGTTTACAATGTAGTTAAAAATTTCATGAATGTTTACATGTACAGGCTAAAACAACCAAATTTTCCCTAAAGAAAAATTTGAAAATAAATAATAAAGATTTACCTGGGCTCCTTTGCGGACAATAACGAGGGCCAGCACAGATAAGTTAGCATCTACAATGCATCCACGGACTGATTTTCTTTTTCTTTCACCATCACGGCGTGGTCTGTAGCAAGAGTGGCCCTTTGACATCAACAAACGAACACGACCTGAAATAAAAGAGTAAAACATTCGTTTTGATTCCTTATTAATTAACTAGAGAATGGCTGCGGCTTCGCCCGCGTGGATTTCGGGTTTTTTTTAACTCTTCGACTTTCCGAGATTAAAAGTAGTCTATGTCCTTCCCCAGGATGTACCCCATGTCTATACCAAATTTCATTAAAATCGTTCTGCGGTTGGGCCGTGAAAACGTAGCAGACAGACAGACACACACTTTCGCATTTGTAATATTAGTATGGATTATGAAAGTGTCTGTTTGCTAGCTTTTCACAACCCATTTGTTTAACCAATTTTTATGAATTTTTAGTGAATTCAACCTCAAATTATCACAGAATATTCTTTTGGAATGATATTGCGATTGTACTGTTATTAAATAGTTTAGTATTGTTTTTAACAGAGTAACCAGTTTATATTAATAGTTTGGTGATGGTAAATTAACTTACTGTTGGTGAGGACACCCTGTTTCATGGGGAAGCCCTGCTTGTCGTTACCACCGGCTACACGTAGGATATAACCCTTCCATTCATCTCCTAATTGGTCTGCTTCCACTTCTGCGCCCATACGCTTCTCATAGAAGATACGGAGCTTATGCTCGTCCACTACTTCGACTAACTTCTGACATCCCGTTGCCGGGTATGAGACGTTCAGCTAAAACAACCAAAAGAGGTTATACCACACTGCACTCACATACAACCCAAGTTTCCACAAAACCCAAATAACACGCTAACGGTAAAAAAAATTATAGCCGTGATGAAACACTTCCATATTCACGTGTAATTGCTACAATAACTTTATTTTTATGTACACGAGTTTCACTTTTAAAGTGACACTGAAACTATGTATCGAACTTTTTCAAAACAATCACGTCACTTATACGTGAAAATTGTTTTACGATAATTATATTACAGTGTAGAGAAATTAGTATCAGACTTATTTCATCGATAGTCAATTTATAATTAGAAATAATAAACACTTTTTGAGAACCTTCATGACTGCAATTTGCTCCTTCGAACGTCAGCCATGAAAAAGAACAATAGAGAATGTAGAGCGTTGTCACTCACTTGTCAAAGCAAAAAAAAAAAAACATTTTTTTTTGTATTTTCCATAGACAATTAATTTTAGTGATTGCGTAAAAAATGATGCATTATCGATATATTAACTGGCGTATAATATTTTATAATTCTGATGCAAGTTAGCCCTTGACTGCGATCTCACCTGATGGTAGTTAAGTGATGATGCAGTCTAAGATGGAATTGGGCTAACTTGGAAGGGGTATGGCAGTTTCATTAAACCTCATAACTAATATCTGATTCCCTTGATCGGTTTCTACACGGCATCGTACCTGAAGGAAGGCTTTGCTTGTAGGGTGATAAGCAGCAGCTATGGCTGACACCTTCCACTAGACCAGAGACAATTTAGAAAATCTAAATTCTGAAATTGTCCCCTGCCAAGAATCGAACCGCAACCCGGGACTGCGCATGGAAAGTTGTTAAAAATACTAGTACCTATGTAGGGTGGTAGTATGTAGGGTAACTTAAGAAAAGAAGTTCAATTTTGTATCCATTATTAACTATGTTGGTCCTCCTGGTTATTCTTGCCTTATTGTGGTTTCAAGTCACGTGGTCACGACTCACGATTCACGAAGTTTAAAGAGATCTAGAATAATTGTGTGTACCGTTTCTACTAATTATAGTTATTTTATCAAATCTATGGCTAGAAGCTATGATGTCTATCATCTCACCCCTTGGTGTACTCACCCCTTTATAATCAAAAAGTCCTCCCGCAGATGTGCAGATTGAAGTGCACAACAACATAAACTCATAAGTGTGTAAATACCCTTTTATCAATGACAGAAGACAGTACTTGACATTTGTAATCATTATCGGGAATGACTTTTGTGATTACAATTTCAATTTGTTTTGACCATTGTAATTTGTAATATAGTATCAATATCACGTCTAGAACTCAGTTTATTATAAATTATTTAAAAAATTGGCTGTAAATTATAGTTTAATAAAAATCCAGCTCTGCTAAGTGTTTATCATAAATAGGATGGCAAAGTGATAGCCAAAATTCAGAGAAATTAGTGGACAAAAAGTGAAAAAACCACTTTATTTATTTACAAGAAAACAAATAATTTTAAATGATGAACAACGAAGAAAATAAAATTTTGGCTCACAGACAACATGTTAAATATTTTATGAGGTTTTTAAATGTGTTACCATCATCACTCTCATCTCATGATACAACCAGGTGCAGTATTATACCTATTCTTTGAATTTTAGTCTCCTATTTCAAAGAACTCTAACAACTTAAGTAGCTAGTAGTTAACTAGCTTCCTTTTATGCACTGTAATATACTTATCTATTTTATATTTAAACTTTGTTACTATGTAATAATTAATTATAGGCATCTCTTCACTACCTACTTAGGTATCATATTTCAAAACAGTAGGTATTACTATGAAAATTCTTCAAGTTATTGATAGTTTATAGTTCCTTAGTGACTAAAATATTTAGGCTTTGTTTATTGAGAAACTTGTATACCTAACTAGTCCAGAAACTTCATGTAAAATCTCATAATAATAATTTTCCATATAATATTATTTTGTTCTTTATTGTTCTAGGGTAACCATAGCTTATTTCTCAGTATCTGGACTAGATGTGCTTGGATCCATTTCTTCCATATCAATAGAGCAGCAGTCTAGAATTATTGACTGGCTATACAGACTACAGGTTCATCCAAATAAAGAAAGTAAGTGCTTAATAAAAAACTTTTATCCTTATTCTAAACTCAATTATTCAATAATTCTGATATTATGTTCAAATTTGGTTTGTCTGTGACTAGTATAGTTCTTCATCACTTTGTCTGCATAAGTTTTGGGTTTTTAACAGTCCAGTAGAAAATCTTTGGATTTCCACAGTAAAAAGAAGTCAAATTTTGTCAAAATTGTTAAATGGATGGGCTGTGACATGCTAGCAGTCTGACAAACAGATAGACAGACACACTTGCATTTATATACTTAATTAGTATGCATATGACGTTTTTTCATAGTAATCTATACTAATTACTAAGTATCATATGCTGAAGTGTGTCTGCCTGTCTGTTATCTTTTTGCAGCTTAAACACTGAAGTGATTTTGATGAATTAGTTCCTCATTAGTTTTCATTTTGAAAACTGACATAGGTAACTTTTTATCCCAGAGAGTACCTACAGGATTTTTAAAATACCTAAATTCACATGGACAAAGTTCCTGGCATCAGCTAGTTAAGGTATATGGTCTGGCCTGAATTATGGTGAAGTTATTTACATATCTTCCATCTCATTCCACCCTCCTTTTTCTACAACTGCAAAACACACCACCATAAGTAATTTCATGCCCACCAACTCAGTGCCTGGCACACTTCGACCGCCCGTTGTGGCAGATTCTTTTTCTACACACATGCAAACTGTGGAATCAACTCCCATCGGTGGTGTTCCCACTAGATTACAACATGGTTATTCAAGGGATGGACCAACAAATTCCTCAAAGGTCAGCGACGCATTGGCGGTTCCTCTCGTGCTGCAAATGTTCATAGGCGGCGGTAATCACTTAAAATCAGGTGACCAGCCTGCTCGTTTGCTTGCTATTTTTATAAAAAATATATACATATATAAAACACAGTACTGTGACTGACCGCATATTATATTTAGATAATAAAAGCCTTGAAGCTTGTTTTTTTAATATTTCCATACATTAATGAGGGTAATTAAAAGTAATATAAGTAATTATAAAAAGTAATATGAGGGTCATAAAGTTTATATCAAGTTTGCATTTAGTTTATATATTAAAAGTAAATAAAATGTCTACTGTTTCTTATCACAGTATAATTTATTTAATAGATATTATTTTGTGTGCATAGGTAATTATAACCAGTTATTCTTGTACAATTTGATAAGCATTTCGTTCAAGTGAATTAGTTTTAATAGCTCTGTTTGACTGAGAAATATTATTGAGGAAAAATATTATGTGTCGACACATATAATTATTAACTAAGTAGGCACATACTTGGTTTTTAATGTAAATATAATAAAAGTTATTTAAATTTAAGCTTCCTTATAAAGTAGCAGATACACTAAGGTAGCAGCAGAATAACAGATAGTGTAATCATCCATACATTACTAATCTGTACTTCATATTATAGAGATAAGATAAAGAGATACGTTTGTAAGTTGGTTTGTAGGAACTAATCTCTGGAACTACTGAACCGATTTTGAAAATTTTTTCGCCAGTAGCTACATTATTCCTGAATGACATAGGCTATATATTTTTTTTAAATAAAAATCACTATGAAAATTGTAATAAGCTACCTGCAAAGCTGGGGAGGGTCGCTAGTTGCTACTATATTTATATAAAAGAATATATTATAATTTATTATTATGACTTGAGTAAAGAAATAATTCAACTTTTGAACACTTTTCGTTGATGAATACAATCACAGCAATAAATACGATTTCTGGGATTCGTTATAATAATAGATAATAGATGATGCCCGAAATTTTATCCGCGTAAGTTGTAGATTTTTAAAAATCCTGTAGGAACTCTTTGATTTTCTGTGATAAAAGTAGTCTGCTGTACCAACTAGACTCGAGACTTCGTCGGCGTGGCTTTAGATTTTCAATGGGAACTTTCCTGGGTAAAAACTAGCCTATGCCCTTCACTAGAATGGATTGGATTATTAAGTATTACTAGTTTGTCCCAGATTTTGGGGCAGTTTTCGTGATTTATATTTTATGGATTATATTTTATAGGATAGAAAATCTTGACATGATATCACAATTCATTGATTTTCGTTAAGTAGCTCTAACCAGCTTTAAAACTTAGATGTAAGTTTTAAAGCTGGTAAAAGTTTGTATTCGAGATTTTTTATATAAAGTTGCCCAACCTCTTTATTACCAGTATATTACCATAATTCATTTGCCCATAATACTGAACGGGTATCTGGTATACAGTATGCAACTGTCGTATCATACTTTTTCGCGTAGGTACCTAAAATACCTCCTCGGGGTCGATTACCTGACGACTTGTTCATGACAAACATTGATTTTGATCAAACATTTCGGATTTTGCGGTTTGGATATATTTTCCTTGTCCTTTTAAAGGTCAAAATGACTATATTGGTAATGTATCTTACCAATTAATAAGTTTAACCCTGATCTTGGCTCTAACGTGCTTCTAGTCAAACCAGGGTCAACTTAATATTTTAAATCTACTACTAGTTTTTGTTGCATGAAATGATTGTCGTCTGACCTCCGCGATCGGTTAAGGCGTTAACGGTAAACGAGTAAGTAGCTCTGATTTAGAATAGTTAATTCCCCCTAGAGGTTAACAACTATTTTTTATATACCAACCATAGACCTATAATACACCAACTAGGTACGTTGATATTTGACAACGATAATTGATAACGTACTCTCCGGAACGCGGTGGCCGGTGGGAAAGTTCTGTATGGTCGATATACGTGTAATTTAGCTAGTTCGCGCTGTTAGCAAGTAGTAATCATTATCAAAATCATCTCAACCCACGCAAGCCCACTACTGCGCACGCCTCTTCTCTTAAAATGACGCCAAATCCGTCTCATACTGAGAGGAGACCCGTGCTCTGTAGTGAGCCGGCTATGGGTTGATCATGATGATGACGATGAACCCTGTACCGGAAAACGCAGTGTTGGTACTTGGCAGATCACATTGGCGGCTGAATGCAAGTGGCATAGGATGTGTGGAGAATCTCGTCGACGAACGTCTAGAGACATGTGTCCAGCAGGTAGACGTTCGTCGGTTCGGACGAAGATATCAATATTTTAAAGCCTTTTTTTACCCTTCTCCCTAAACCAGATACTCTATGGACCTTGTTTTGAACTTTCTTAAATTCGTCTAAATTCAGATTACCTACTGATGGATTTAGATTGACGCACGTATCTCGGGAGAAACTAAGATTTCATTATCAGAAATCATGTTTATACAGATGGCTCAACCTTTTGTTGTATGTAAATGTTAATGACGTCTGCTGTCTGCTAGGTATACAAATACAAAAATGCTTCTATTACATTACGTATAAAATTATAGTGTTGCTTGCATACTCGGTTGACCAAAATTTTCCCAAATAAATCCAACACTAAATTGTACACTTTGCGGGATACTATATTCTATATCGATGGCAGGATAAAATAATTTTGCTACATATTTTGTTTTCTAAATTGTCTCCAAGTACAGTGAAATTCAGGAAAGCTGAATACCGAATTCACTCTACCGAAGAAAAATTGGTAAATTAAGCTGTCGCGAAGAAATCGTGAAATCATTTATGACTAAATGATGCTGTGACTTCGTTCGCCATTCTTAGATTATTATTATCCGGGACAAAAAGTAGCCTATGTCCGTCCTTGCGATGCAAACTATCTCTGTACCGAATTTCGGCAAAATCGGGTGGGCCGTGAAAATTTAGCAGACAGGCAGACAGAAGACTTTATAATACACTAGAGGATTCCCGCGACTTCATCCGCGTGGATTTAGGTTTTTAAAGATCCCGTGGGTACTGTTTGATTTTCCGGTATAAAAAGTTGCCTATGTTAATTACAGAGACGCAAGCTACCTCGGTACCTTTCATACAAATCGGTTAAGCGGATGGGTTTTTGGGAATCCCGTGGGAACTCTTTGATTTTCCGGGATAAAAAGTAGCCTATGCCCGTCCCCGGGATATAAGCTAACCCTGTACCAAATTCAGAATCGGTTAAACTATTGGGCCGTAAAAAGGTAGCAGACAGACAGACAGACACACTTTCGCATTTATAATATTAGTACGGATTAGGATTAAATGCATGTGTAAGTGGCATGTTTTTGTGAGGACCAATTTTGTGTTCGACAACAGCAGACTTAATAATATGACGGTGGGAAGGGATTTTATACCGACTTTTATGCAAATGTCAGCGTAATAAATTGCCTGGTATTTTGCTTTTTAAAGAGCAACTGCTGAGTTTCTTACCCTCTCTTCTCAGTAGATCCCTCTATTCGAACTTTGACAGAGTCTTCACATACCGACTTATATACAACAGTGGTACAAGTAGTCTTACATGTCTATTTTTGCCGACTTTAACTGATCCCTATTGTTGATAGCCTTTAATAATAACGAGTCAGTAAATTGCCAAAACTTTGCCAAGGTTAGCGCAGTTTCATCTTTGACTGCATTATCGCGTACCATCAAGTGAGATCGCGGTTAAATGTAAACTTATATTAACTAATTATTATAAATTAAAAAAAAAAAAAATCCCAAAAAACTGCTTACTGATGGTTACTCTATCAAGCGGAAACTGTACTGCATCATTTATTAAAAGTGACTGGCAATTGCACATCAATATAAACCAGACTATTTATTAATGTTGTAATGACCTAGAGATCTTTTTTTCTATGCAAGGTCTATGCACCTAACGTTATGGCTGATGCACATTTGCGCACGCGCACAAACCGTGCACACCAAAAGAACATAATTTGGACGTGATTACGAGTGATTTGCAAGCGATTCACGTGCATGATAGAAGTTCGCGACATGCACGTGTGCGCGCAGAAACAGTGACGTGTCCATAGGTTTCGATGTGCGTTGTGTGCACGGTTCGTGCGCGAGCGCAGGTGTGGATCCACCTTTATATAAGAGGGCAAGTGACTTAAAACCTCGTAAGTACAGAAAGTACATGACATTGGATGGAGCGAGGTGTTAGGTGTTTACCTACAGCTTAACACTTGAATTAATTTTGTAATTGTTTGAGATATAATACCTATCTTAAGGTTATTTTTTATTCTGAGTCAAATCTTTTATTACGCAGGTACTTACTTCTACTTAGCTAGTACTTAGTTTAGTATGCATTACTTGATTTAATTTAAATACTTAAGAGGGCTCTCTCCGTCACTCGTTTCCACTCGTTTCATACAATCGTAGTTCCAATTTCATTTGAATATTAAGCAACCTAAGTTCATGAAATTTTGCAGACATATTCTACAAACTAATATCTATGTCTGTGGTTTTCCAGATTTCTGTTAAATTATTCGGTTTCAAAGTTACGCGGTCTTAAAATTTTCATACAAATCTTGGAGCCCCTGTAATTTTAAAAGTACATATTTTTAGAAAAATCTAAAACACCACAGACACAGATATTAGTTTCTAGAATATGTCTGCAAAATTTCATGGACTTTGCTTGCTTAATATTCAAATGAAATTGGAACTACGATTGTATGAAACGAATGGAAACGAGTGACGGAGAGAGCCCTGTTAATAGTATTTTCGAATATCAATGTCAAATCTATATTAGATTATTATAAATGCTAAAGTGTGTCTGTCTGTCTGATACCTTTTTACTCACGGCCTATCCGTTTAATCGATTTTGATGAAATTTGCTGCAGAGATAGCTTGTATCTCGGAAACAGACATAGGCTACTTATTTTGCGGAACTTTTTTATTTAGTACAAAATAATTCCAAAACATCTATTTTATCTAGGCGAACTTGTATCTGTTAGACAGGTCAAGACTCTACCACATGGTTCAGAAAGGACATTTCACGGAGAAGAGCCGCTATGATTAGTATTTCATTAGTATTCATTAATATCATCATCATCCGCCTGTGGACGTCCACTGTTGGACAAAGGCCTTCCTTAAAGAGCGCCACCACAGCCGGCCCTCAGCCTTCCTCATCCAGCCACTTCCCGCCAGCTGCTTTATATCATCAGTCCATCATGCTGGAGGGCGTCCCGCACTAGGCTTGCTTATACGCGGTCTCCACTCAAGGACTTTCCGGCTCCAACGGCCATCGCCTCTATGACAGGCATGGCCTGCTCACTGTCACTTCAGCTTGCTAATAGTTTGGGCTATGTCAGTGACCTTGTTCTCCTACGGATGTCCTTATTTCAGATCTTATTCCTTAGCGAGAATTCATTTATATGTATTAGTATTTTATTTATTTAACAAGCTGTGATAGCCTAGTGGTTAGAACGTCCGCCTCCTAATCGGAGGTCGGGGGTTCGGTCCCGGGCACGCACCACTAACTTTTCAGTTATGTGCGTTTTAAGCAATTAAATATCACTTACTTTAACGGTGAAGGAAAGCATCGTGAGGAAACCTGCATGCCTGAGAGTTCTCCATGTTCTCAAAGGTGTGTGAAGTCTGCCAATCCGCATTGGGCCAGCGTGGCAGACTATGGCCTAAACCTTTCTCATTCTGAGAGTAGACCAGTACTCAGTAGTGGGGCGGAAATGGGTTGATCATGATGATGACGATATTAGTATTTAATTTTCTCATTTCTTTCATTACAGATGGCGACATGTCAGCTTGCGGTTTCCAGGGTTCGTCGACGGTGAATATTCCTTTTGACTCTGAAGAGAACCACTATCGCTGCGGTCACTTGGCTATGACCTACACTGGGTTGTGTATTCTTTTGACACTTGGCGATGATCTATCTAGGATTAATAGGAAAGCTTTAGTAGAAGGTAACATACAAATTTGTTATATATTTATATATGTTATATATTTAGGTACTTAAAAATACATAATTACAAACCAAATAACATAACATTATTTTGAATGATTACATTCTTTAAAATAACTAACGAATTATTATTATTATTAATAGTTATTGTTTTAAATACCAAGGATTTAAAGTTATCTACCTTTATCTTAAAAGTTAGAAATACGCAATATTCGACATCTGCAACTATTTGTAGATAGGTACCGGTAGATAGGACGGTATAAAACGCAAGGCAAGTGTAAAAAATCTGCTAACACACTGGCTGTGTGGTCTTGTTTTTTTTTAATATTCAAATACAAGTTAGCCTTTGGCTGCAATCTCACCTGGTAGTAAGTGATGATGCAGTCTAAGATAGAAACATAATATTATATAGTAGAGATAGTATGGCAGTTTTCGTTAAACCCATACTCCTTTGGTTTCTACACGGCATCGTACCGGTACTTACCGGCTTTGCTGGTTGAGTGGTATCTAGCGACGGCCGAAGCCTCGCACCAGACTATATATTGACTCCATTCCGCGGAGAGGCTATAGATAACAATAAGCTCAGTTAAAAAATTATACAACCTAAAAGTTGTAGGATTTCTTAATATTTCTTGTTCATTTACGGCCGTAAATTAATAAACACTCTTATCTGTAATCGTCGGTAAGTTATAAAGCAACGTTGCTATTTATCAAAAAGGACCATGCAATTTTTGACAAACAATAACGCTGCTTAATAACTTACCGACATAATATTTGGCCGTTAATAAACACCCAAACATGATGCTGTGTAAACCGGAGTTTTTTAAACTATTTTAATTACTTGTTACCTTTTTAGGTGTAAAAGCACTACAAACTGAGGAAGGGAACTTCTCAGCGACGCTGTCAGGGTGCGAATCGGACATGCGTTTCGTTTACTGCGCAGCCTGCATAAGCTACATACTCAACGATTGGTCCGGATTCAATATCAAACGGGCTACAGATTACATTATCAAATCTATAGTAAGTACCCTACTATAATCCATGTACTAATGTGTTTTATGTTAAAAAAAAATCTAATGTATTTGTTCGTAAAGTAGCTTTTACTTCATCGCTATCAAAACTAACAAGTATTCTTTTACCACCCTTGGGCAGTATAAATTGTACACAGATAGTCTACAAATCCGTGCGGGAATATTCATATTCACACTAGTGCGGGAATATGATGAAACATCTGTTTGGAGCCATCTTAATCGAAGTTTTATAAAGTACCAAGTAGTTGGTTCGGCAGGATATTTTTCATTTTTTTATTTTCATGACGACCATTTTATAATTTTTAGTGGTTGTCGTTATAGCGGTAATAAAAATACACATCTAGGCGAACTCTATGTATTACGGTTCATGAGATACCACCCGCTGACAGACAGACTGACGAACGAACGGACGTAAAATTTTCATAGAATGTGTATTTCTGTATATATGTAATTCTGTATTATGTTTTGATAAAAGTTCTGAAAATTATGATCGAAATTATTACCTACTGGTGTCTGATATGGAACTTTGTAATAATAGTTAGAGTTCCAAGTTTTTAAAACAGTTACAAATGATATAGTAAAATGTGTACTGTTTATCCTTCCAGGGTTACGACTACGGAATAGCTCAGTGTCCAGAACTGGAATCACATGGCGGGACTACCTTCTGTGCATTGGCAACCCTGAGTTTAACCAACCAATTAGACAAACTAACTGTTGAGCAGATAGAAGGGCTAAAACGGTGGCTTCTTTACAGACAGATAGACGGGTTTCAGGGCCGGCCCAATAAACCTGTGGACACATGCTACAGTTTTTGGGTCGGCGCGTCTCTGAAAATGCTCGATGCTTTACACTTATCTAATTTCCCAAATAATAGAAGCTACGTTTACGAAACTCAGGATTGTGTGGTGGGAGGGTTCTCAAAATGGCCGGACACTTGCACGGACCCAATGCACACCTATCTAGGTTTAGCTGGACTCAGTTTGATAGGCGAGAACGGTTTACTCGAAATCGTACCAACTTTGAACATTACCAAACGGGCGCACGATCACTTGAAAACGTTGCACGAAAAGTGGGCGAGCGAGTCATAGTTTTATGTGGCTTTATGTCAATTATTAGTCTGTACCACAGAATATAAACATGTTGTTGCCATTTAAAAAATTATGTTAGATTATTTGGCGTTGAAAATTTAAAAAAAAAACTTATTTATGTTGTGTTGCTGTTATAGTTCGTCAATTTTTTTTTGCATTACATCTATACCAGGGATGGTGGAGTAATTTTTTTTAATCAGATTTTTTAGGGGGCTTTTATACTGTGACCTATTTATTTCAGCCCCATCGTTACAATCTAAATAAAAATCGGACTAATATTATGGTGTGGTATATTAAGTACTACGTACGAAGCGATTCGCTTCCTCGTTTCTGATACGCACTGCTAGAATATGGAATGCCTTTCAGGTTTCCGTTTTCTAGTTATAATACACCTTCAACAGAAGAGTGAATAGGCACCTTCTAGGCAGCTGCGCTCCACTTTATGCTGCATCATCATTCATCACCTGCTGTTTGGTGCCATTGCAGCCAAACTCAAGCCTATAATTAGCTAAAAACAAGTCAAAAGTAGGACTAAATATTGCTAACTTTCTTTTCTTTCTTGATATAATAGTTTAAAAAAATCAGAAATAGGACTAAACATTATTTTCATTCTTGAACCACCTAGATGTAGTGCCAACGAAATTGTCGAACTATTCTAAAATTTAATTTCTAAAGTTATGAAACGCTGCCAATAATTATTTTTTAATTGCTATATATTCTGTCTTTATATTATGCCCCTTGAAAACGTTGGCCTAGTGCTCGGCGAATGTAATAAGCGAACGTAGGTATGTATGGTCAGTTAGCGTATTTATTTGCCGTCTGGCATACCAATTGGAGTCTGTTTCGGTGCAAACATGAAAGGATCTCGGCGCCATGCGCACACAGCATTCACACCGTTGGCCGATAATCGTCGAATGCGTTGGGACAACGTGAACTGGAGGCTTTAGTACTTAAAACAATTTTATGAATAACAGGTGCTAAGTGTAATTTAAAGCTGTCGATGAATTCAAATTTTTGAACAACGATATATCAGAATTAGCGAATAGTACAATAATGATAAAAATCTCGTATGGTGCCATGTTATTGTAAATTCTGGCATTTTTGGATTAATATGTCGTGATGGGCCGAATGGGTTTAATATTCAGAAAATAAAATTAACCACTTTCATAAATTCACTATAAATTGGTAGTAAAAAAATATTTCTTCTTTTTAAGAACTGGAACGAATGACTAATGCATGGATTTTTTTTGTATTTCTTGACCAACTCGGCCCATCATTACTGTCAAGTAGTTAGGCATTTATGAAATTGCACAAATTTGATGTTAAGTAATTTTTTTGAATAATTAAAGACACGATAGAATAAGTATTGAAGAGTAAAAACTATCTTAAACCCGATCCACACGTTTCATATTTGCTGGCGGAGATTATAAATCTCAGTCTGTTGTGCGCCTAATGTGCTTATTCTTATTGCTTACCGTCAAGTTTGGAGCGGAATGGAAGCGCCGTCCAGTAAACTTGACGGATGACGGTGTATGTCAAACTTATTGGACGCCGCTTAAGAGGGCTCTCTCCGTCACTCGTTTCCACTCGTTTTATACAATCGTAGTTCCAATTTCATTTGAATACTAAGCAACCAAAGTCCATGAAATTTTGCAGACATATTCTAGAAACTAATATCTATGTCCGTGGTTTTCCAGATTTCTGTTAAAATATTCGGTTTCAAAGTTACGCGGTCTTCAAAATTTTCATACAAATCTTTGAGTCCCTGTAATTTTAAAACTACACATTTTTAGAAAAATCTAAAACACCACAGGCACAGATATTAGTTTCTAGAATATGTCTGCAAAATTTCATGGACTTTGGTTGCTTAATATTCAAATGAAATTGGAACTACGATTGTATGAAACGAGTGACGGAGAGAGCCCTGTTAAAGTTCGCTTTAAACTTGATCGTCTATACCCTATGGCCAGATGATTGCCAACTTAGCGTTTCTGATACGAAGTGCCCCTACGATATTCGTGTTTCCTGCCACTCATAATTCGAGTATCTTCAAGGGAATAGGCATCTTCTAGCCAAGTTCGCTCTAATCTTTCAATCCATCTTCCATCAATTTTGTACTCAACCGCAAGCCTATCTTGCATCAATAAAAAGGAATTTATGTAAACTACTTTGGGAAACACTATTATTTTGTGGATCGAGTTTAGGCTTAAATCAAGGGTCTTTTTCATAAAATGAGAACAATTGTTACTGTTAAATTACCATAGAAGTTTATCGTTTGCAATTTAAACAACTTCGCTAAGTTACACCAAAATATTTATCAAGATTGGTCGAAATAAGCCCTAGATATCTGTCAAAATTTGTTTTACAAACAGGGAGGTTAGCACGGCACTTGTGAATGTCGCATTGTGATTATCGCAATTGCTATGATTGGCTAAATTAATGCTTTTCTTGCTACAAATATATTTTTAAGCTCACAGTGGGAGAGTCTTAGACAATCGAAAGTGATTGCGATCATCACATAGTCAAACAGCTAGACCTACTGTTACCATGTACCTATAACGTATTAGTAGAAGTAATAAATCATCCATATCATTCTACTTAGTTTACTCTTTTCGTTACTCATAATGTTTTATTCTATACCTAATAATGTTTTAAAATATAGCTAAGTATATTATAAAGTATATAAAGTTTAATTGGTTTTATCAAAAAAATATAGGTAATTATATATTTATGCGAAGAGAATTACAAATTGTCGAAGATATCGAAATGAGCAGTAGGGTTAAAATGAGATTTTACATTAGCCAACGTTCATCGAATTCGAGTCTCGAAACACTTTCACGTCAAAGTAAAAGGGCTGTTAACTACCTTGTTTTAAAGCTCAAGTTCGTCCATACGTGAAAACGTTACGAAACGAAACTCGGTGGTAATAGACGACTTTAAATCAAGGATCTTTAGGTTCATTTTGCTCTGACGTTCAAGTTTTCTATTATCTTCCTTATATTTGATGAAATATTTTCCTTCTGTTTTACCTAAAACTCTTTCGTCTCTGCCTAATGCCAATGTTCTTATAGATTTCTGCTAGTAATTCCGTGATTAAGAAGATTCATAGTTCCTCATAGAACAAAACAAAGCACAAAATAAAAAGTAAGAAATGTATATTTGTAATTTTTGATTCCATTTTTGATTTGGTTTTTCTTTTCGTTTTTTTTTTCTGGTTTGTTGGGGTCCTAACCGTTAGGTGACGCTCAATTTGCATGGGATTTCGTCCGGATTTGGTCGTGCGATCACGTACGAAAAGCCACGAACGGTCCCAACACTTGAAATTCACACAAGCGTTCACACAAGATGCGAATTAATCGAATGTACAATTAATAACTCGCGCTCCCATAGTACTTAAACACTCAGCACCGTGTCTTTTCGTACGTGTTCGCACAACAGATTTTTTTCGAAAATGCATGTAAAGTGAGCGCGGCCTTTTGACTATACCTATTGCTTTTTCTAAGGTAAACATTTTGGATGAAATATATTTTAGAAAAAATTATTTCAGAATCGCTATAGAGTGGTGTACATATTGGTGCTAAATATTGTATAACTTATTCAGTTTTAAACTTTTGTTTGCATGAAAAAAGGGAAAATAGGACCAATGAATTCGGGCGGAGTGGAATAAGAGCGAGTCTTTAATAACAACTTATATTCAACTTTATATAGTTTGACATACAATTGAAATTGGTACCTATATTATTTATTTATTAGGGCTTGTTGGACCGCCCAGGTAATAAATAAAATAAAGTTTTTTTTTAGAGTTATCAAGAAAGACGACTCAGCTCCGCTCCACTCCGTTGTCGAGCTTGCATGTATGTAGTTTTACTGTAAATTATAGTATTGCGTGAGGGTGTTTACTAGCATTCGGATGTACATAAAATTCGGTCTTACGACTCCTCAACGTAGGTGCTTATCTACGCTTTTTTTAAACAGATTCTACAGTTTGTAGTCCGAATTCGAGAAAAACACGGATAATGATCTAGATCCATAGCTGGTACTCAAAATTCCATCATAAGACCCTACCGACGACTGTCAGATATTTTCATTAATAAGATCCATAAAATGATTGTCCGATTTTTTTCTATTATTTTATTAAAATTATATTTTTTATAGTATTTTGTTGTTGCATTTTAATGATAAGATTGTGAATGATGTTTTCGTTATACCTCAATAGAAATCGAATTAAAGGTTTGTAATTTATTTTAAGAAACTTTATAAAAGTTCCGAAAATAACGCATCCACACTTTATTATACTTTTGGGGTGCGTTACCACTGAAGCGGAGCGGAGCGGAGACGTGTGTTTTCGAGCAATCAGATTATTGAGCGATGACGTGATACATTTCTCCGTTTCGCTTCAGTGGTAAATGGGCAAGTCAGAATCATTCTTTTGTCAAAAAAAGCCCAAACCCGTCAGTGTGGACGTGGCTTTAAGTACCTAAGGCATTTTTGTAAATATAAAAAAATCTAAATAAAAAATATGAAATGCGATAATGCTGTGTTGTTATTTCACTTGGAATTTTCCTGTCCTGAAAAGAAACCTGTTTAGTTCGAGTCGTTCTCACTAATCAGGTACCGTTAACCGTACCAGGTTTCGTACCATTACAAGGTATACCACACTTTTATGTAGAACACTGCAAGCTAATGACGGACAGCGCCATCTATATGTGATTTAGCAAATTAATTTTAATTTCGTGAATACATTTTAATTTTTGTGTGACGTAACCACAAATTCACGTTTTTCGGATTTTTCTTTACTTGTGCTATAAGACCTACCTACCTACCAAATTTCTAGATTCTAGATTAATGGGAAGTACCCTATGGGTTTCTTGACAGACACGACAGACAGACAGATAACAAAGTGGTCTTATAATGGTTCCTTTTTCCTTTTGAGGTATGGAAACCTAAAAATTAGGGATTCGAAAAATAAGTAAACCAATTCATTCTCCCGACAAAATCATTTGAACCTCAGTCGCACGCTTCGCCGAACTGAGATGAATGGACATCGTTTGTTCCGGTTTGCTCCCATTAACCTATCCTTAAGGTTATATCGGATTTCCATCCAACGTAATTCCAACTACTATTAATACCAATGAGTTGTCTCGGTCATTTATTGTGTGGGTGATTCTAAAAGAGAAGATAAGTATTTACCTACCTACTTGCCTAATACTCATAGCTAAGAAAAGTATGGATAAAAATTTCTGTTTGGCTATTTTTCATCATCCTCATCTTATCATCCACTAAGCTGAGCACGGGTCGCCTCACAGACCCAGAGAAGGGTTTTAGGCCACAATCCACTACGCTGGCCATGTGCGAATTAGCAGACTTCACATATACCTACGTCTACCTTTGAACACATTATGGAGAATTCTGAGGCAATTTTTTTTTTTGCTAATTTAAAGGTGCGGGCGCGGGATTGAAACCAGGACCCTTCCGATCAGAAGGCCGACGTCTTAGGTCCGGCCTCCACCTAAGCGGAGAGGAGAGGAGATGTGTCTAGTCGACCAATCAGATTCATAATAGATGACGTGAAAAAATTGTTACGTCATCTTTTAAAAGTCCGATTGGTCGACTGTACACATCTCTTCGCTCTGCTTAGGTGGAGACCGGGCCTTATCCTAATCACCGCTTTTTTGGCTACCTACAAATGCGTATTGTTTAAGTGGTTACCTACCTATACGTAAGTTCGTGTTAGTCAATGGTTTTTTAGCCACCTAGGTTTACATACGTTTATTGATACACTGTAGGTACAAATAACTACCACAACACAAGCCACAACAGTGAAAATATGTCAACTAATATGCTAGGGTAAAGTAGCGTAACAAGAGTTAAAATCCCTTTTTAACCCCCGACCCAAAAAGAGGGGTGTTATAAGTTTGACGTGTGTATCTGTGTGTCTGTGTATCTGTATATCTGTCTGTGGCATCGTAGCGCCTAAACGAATGAACCGATTTTAATTTAGTTTTTTTTTGTTTGAAAGGTGGCTTGATCGAGAGTGTTCTTAGCTATAATCTAAAAAAATTGGTTCAGCCGTTTAAGAGTTATGAGCTTTTTTCTAGTTTTCTTATAGAAAAGAAGGTTAGATAACCGTTAGGTTCTTAATATTATGTCAATAGACAAATGTCAAGCTGTCAAGATGGACGTTGCCTAAATACATAATTATTTATTTGAAAATGATGTTTTGGAAAACTCAAATATTTTGGATCGTCGGGGGTGATATAAATTTTTAATTTACACTTGTGTTAAATTATAATAAAAAAGCATAATATTATGAGGTTTCAGTTCTCCGCATAATTAGCGCATAAGTAGTAGGTACCTACTTTTTTTTTTTAAAGAATATTAGCCATGTTAAATGCTTGGTTAAATGACAAATATTCCCCTTTCCTCTCCAACTAAGCGTCAGGCTTGTGCTAGGAATAGGTACGACAATAGTGCAACGGGCGGGGTTTGAACCGTCGACCTTTCGGTTTTCAGTCCACTCCTTTACCGGTTGAGCTATTGAGGCTCAGTACTTATTTCAAGAAAATAAAGAAAAACATTCATATTATTTATTTATAAAAACCAAGGCACAGAAACATCCAAGTAATACATCATTCTAACGATAACCTCGGATTTTATTTCTCATTTTCATACAAGAAAACCTGAATAAGCAATGAGGTGAATCGAAGTGCACCGTTTTGTAAGTCAGTGGGAAACACTTACAGGGCTCTCTCCGTCACTTACTCCATACAATCGTAGTCCCAATTTCATTTGAATATTAAGCAACCAAAATCCATAAAATTTTGCAGACATATTCTAAAAACTAATATATGTGCCTGTGGTGTTTTAGATTTTTCTAAAAATATGTAGTTTTTAAATTGCAGGGGCTCAAAGATTTGTACGTGAATTTTTAAGACCGCGTAACTTTGAAACCGATTATTTTAACGGAAATCTGGAAAACCACAGACATAGATATTAGATCCCGGAACGTTTCTACAAAATTCTATTGAGTATGATTGGTTAGTATTCCAATGAGAGACGAACTACGTTTGTATGGAGCGAGTGACGGAGAGACCCCTCTTAACGTTAAATCGCTCCTAGCTCGTTTCAGCCGCCGTTCCGTGCCCGCTCCATTACTTATATCGGCAGTTTGGTTTTCAGATATCAGGCGTCCCTGGAAAGAATCATTTGGCCTGGAATTATAATGAAGTGAAGTACATAACTGTAAACGTTTGAATGTTTCTCAATCCTTTAAGCTATAATGACTAGACTGGTTGAAAGAAATGGACTTAGATTATACCCTGACCTAATACCACAGTTTAACGAAATACTGGCTGTGCTAATACATATACCTACCTAAAGAATGATTTCAATCCGTGATAGGTACATTGCTGAGGATTGTATCGTTACCTTCCTGCATATTCACAGCATTGAATCGTTTCTAATTTCGCATAATTCCACCTCAAAATGTCAACTGGTGAATCAGGTAAATATCAGTAAAGCCGTAGCTATCTTTGGCCACAAATACGCACAAACAAGCAATTTACAATTCTGATCCACGGTCGAGCTTTCCTATACATCATTTAGATTTATTGTCCTCTTATTTAGCCGATCTGTTTCCATGTTTAATCAATGGGAGAAGGTTCGGTTGAACGAATCGTTATTTAAGTGTAAATTAAGGGGTCTTAAAAACTGTCGGACCTTTTCGTATTGAGGACTTAAAGCTAGCGACAACCTAAATGAACGATGCTCTAAAATGGGCAAAATCATTGATGACTCTAGGAGGAATCTACCGGACAAACTTTTATGTTTTACGTTTTAATAATAATCATCATCACCCCATCACCGGCCCACTACTGAGAACGGGTCTACTCTCAGAATCAGAAAAATTTAGACTATAGCTATAGTCCACCACGCTCACCAAGTGCGGTTTGCAGACGTCATACATCTTGGGAACGTTATGGAGAACTCTCAGGAATGCAGGTTTCCTCACGATGTTTTCCTTCACCGTTTCTAAAGCAAGAGATTTTCATTTTCAATTTCTTAAAACGTACAAAACTCAGAAATGTTAGATGTGCGTGACCGGAATGGAACTCCACATCCCCTGAATAAGAGGCCGACGTCTTAACCACTAAGCTATCACCGCTTATACTAAACTAACTGATGCCCACGATTTCGTCCGTGTGGATACCTATAGTTTATGAAATCTCATTGATTTTCCGGGATAAAAAGTAGCATAAGTAACTCCATTCCGTTATTTGATCCGTTGCGGCGTACAGACCAACAAACAAACAAAATGCGTAGTGATATAAGTACGTTAATAGTATTAGTAGGATAATTATATAGTTCGTAACATCTCGTACCATCGTAGTTTCCTACTTGGGTCAATTTATTAGTCCATGAAATAACGTTCACGTGAACCCGACCCTAGGGACCCACGCTCCGGTTCTGACCACCGGTTTATTATATTTGATATCTTACTTAAAATCTTGTAATACGATTGTGATAAGCAGTCGTTTGAAGTTTACCTGTAAATTGTTCACGTAACAATAGTTAGTGTAGACTGGTCTTACGCAAGCTGATGTCCGCGACTTCGTTCGCGTGGATTTATCGTGCACGCCAGATTGAGATGGCAACCGGGACGGGGACGCCCCGGACGCCCGTGACGTACGGGTGTGCGGGGCGTCCCCCCGCCTCATACCCCCATTCCATCTCAACCTGTCGCGTACTAAGTTTAGTTTTATAAAAATCCCGTGGGAACTCTTCGATTTCCCGGGATACAAGGTATCCTATGTCATTCTTCTGGTTCATGGGTTTGAACTATGCCGAAGCAAAAAATCACGTCAATCCGTTGTGACATTTTCAACATTTTCGCATTTATGGTGTAGTGCTAGAATATTGAAACCTTAAAAAGAACAGTGAATAGGCATCTTCTAGACAGGCGGCCCCGCCTTAGGCTGCATCATTACCTTACTAGGTGTGATTGCAATCAAACGCATGCTTATAATGTATGTACCTATAGTACTAGGTGTGATTGCAATCAAACGCATGCTTATAATGTATGTACCTATAGTTAAAAATCTTTTATTTTCACGGCTCTAAAAGTACCTATTATCGCCTTCAGATTGCGTTTAAGCTTCGCGTGACAAGCAATTGAGGTGGTGATAAATTAGTAAAAGATATACCTATTACAATATTATAATTATAGTAAGTTAAGGTAAAATTGCCTTTTGCCATACTATTACAAAGATTCAAGGTTGGATCCATATAGATTGAAGTCCTACAATTAAAACTACGTACGTATTAAGAGGGGTCTCTCCGTCACTTGCTCCATACAAACGTAGTTCGTCTCTCATTGGAATACTAACCAATCATACTCAATGTTTAGTAGAAACGTTCCGGGAACTAATATCTATGCCTGTGGTTTTCCAGATTTCCGTTAAAATATTCGGTTTCAAAGTTTCGCGGTCTTAAAACTCACATACAAATCTTTGAGCCCCTGTAATTTTAAAACTACACATTTTTAGAAAAATCTAAAACACCACAGGCACAGATATTAGTTACTAGAATATGTCTGCATTTCATGGACTTTGGTTGCTTAATATTCAAATGAAATTGGGACTACGATTGTATGGAGTAAGTGACGGAGAGAGCCCTGTTAAGTTAGAAACAAACTATTTCGGTAAAATAGTTAGTAGTAGGTACACGATTTAACTTGGAAGGGTATTATTTAATTGTGTTGTACCTATACCTAGCAATTGTCTAACCACAGGCCCAGTCGGTCCAGACCCGCGTGCGTGTTATTGCGTGCTCACGTATTCAAAATTGCTAATTTACAAAGTTATATGGATAATATGTTTCATAAATTAAATAGGTACCTACCTACGTCCTACAACGTTGTAACGAAATTCTATTTCATTTGCCTTAGCTTTTGGTTTATTCTCACCTCCATTTCCATCTGCATAATAAGTACCTACATGATATGTATCTATAAAAGGAAGTAGGTAGTAAGTAGATAAGTATCTATAAAAGTATCTGTAAAAGGCGTATGTTGAGTTTAGAAGCTTGAGATTATGCAGGTTTTTTAGGGTTCCGTACCTCAATAGGAAAAACGGAACCCTTACAGGATCACTTTGTTGTCTGTCTGTCCGTCGGTCCGTCCGTCCGTCCATCCGTCGTGTCTGTCAAGAAAACCTATAGGGTACTTACTTCCCGTTGACCTAGAGGTAGATCACACTAATATTATAAAGGCGAAAGTTTGTATGTGTGTGTGTGTGTGTGTGTGTGTGTGTGTGTGTGTGTTTGTTACTCCTTCACGCAAAAACCACTGGACGGATTTGGCTGAAATTTGGAATGGAGATAGATAATATCCTGGATTAGCACATAGGCTACTTTTTATCCCGGAAAATCCAAAAGTTCCCACGGGATTTTGAAAAACCTAAATCCACGCGGGCGAAGTCGCGGGCATCGGCTAGTAGCTCATATAGCACAAGTAAAGGAATAAATCCGAAAACTGCGAATTTGTGGTTACATCACGGAATAAAAATGTGTTTCAATTTTCAATGTAAGATAACTATACCAAGTGGGGTATCATATTATGAAAGGGCTTTACTTGTACATTCTTAAACAGATTTTTATTTATTTTCAAGCATAATAATTTTTGATTTATCGTAAAAAATGTAAAAAAATACCCGAGGACGGAACTCTTGGTGAGCGAGTCTGACTCGCACTTGGCCGGTTTTTTTCTAAGCCTAATTTTGCCATCATCGTTAACTGATCGACATCCACTGTTGGGCATAGAGTAAGCCTCTCGTAGGGATTTTAACACGCCACGGTCTTATGTCGCTGTAACCAGCTGGGACTCGTTAGATGTCATCTGTCTACCTAATGGGAGACTGCCACCTTAGATGTCATGTTATATTTCTGCACAAGTGAATCTCTCTCCTGCATCATACTTTGAATCCAAATTCCAGTCTTATAAGCCGTAATCTTGTAAGTCAGTGCATTTTATCACCAAACCTCCTTCTGTAACGGTGGTAGGTGGCTCTTAGACAGTAGGAAGCGCGCACAAATAAGCAATTTACAATTCCGATCCGCGGCCAAGCTCGCAAGCTCACCTATTCATCATTTAGATTTATCGTCCTCTTATCTAGCCGATCTGTTTTCTTGTTTAATTAATGGAAAGAAGGTTTTTGGGTGTGGATCTGTGAGGTAATTGTTGGATTGGATTGTGGTCGGGTGTTTGTTATTCCGGGAATGGTAACAGCTTGTTAATTTCCTGTGGATATGGGATAATGGCTCTTACGTCATTGAAGAGGCACCCTGTATACGTACACTGTTATGTAGTTATAACTTACCGTACTGTGTGTTACATAATAATTATATCGTGATGATATTACTATAGGTCAGGTATATTTAGTTGGAAACCATGATTTGTCTGAATTCACTTGAAACACACGTGTTTTTCTCTCAAAAAGTTCAGGTTATTTTTTAAGCTGCTGAAAATATTAGACTTAGATGGTATGGCTGCTAGAGATAAGATATGCGTTCAGCTCAGAACTCTCAAAACACTCAGAAGTCTGGGGTAGGTGCAATTTCTAAATTTATAATTTCTAAATTTTCTCTGGTATTGCCTGGTACTATAAATTTCCCATCCTATCTGCAAAGCCGTGCGGCCAAGTGTTTTTTTTTTTAAATTCTGATACAAGCGTTTCGCGTTCCGTGTAATTCCTTCCACACTAGCCCGCTTCGGTCTAGACTGCATCAATCATCACTTGGGTACCACCAGGTAAGAATGCTGTCAAGGCTGTTCCTAAAAGTTCTTTGATAGGATTGGTATTTTAAAATAAAATAAAGATCATAATTCCAATGAAATATGCGTTGCGACTTGCGAACAACAATTTCGTACCTCTACTACCCAACAACGGCTTACAGATGTTTCCAGTTATGGCCCCTTAGGAGTAATAGCGGTCGAGATGCCAGTGCTTCATTGTGTAAACTACCCACTACGCAAGTTAAAATGTAGTTATACTGTGTTAAACTGTAATTTACCTGTCCTACAAGTGTAATGGCTCAATTACCATAGTTACGTAGGTACCTACTTAGCATTTTCAGGAGGGTTCGTTAAATTTTCTTAGAAAGGCACAGAATATTACAATCAGTTAGATGTACACGTATTTATTATATTCGTACATAGTTGACTTACGAGAAAATAAACCTCTTTTTTGGAACTCGCGTGCGTGGCGCATGTGTATCGTGGGTGTGGTGCGTGTATGGTGCATAATATGTGGCGAATGTGTGTTGCGCGTGTGTGGCGCGTGTAGGTGCGTGTGTGGAGCGTGCGTAGCACGGCTGCAGCGCATGTGTCACGCGTATGTGGTGCAGGTGTCGCGCGTTTGTAGAGTGTTTGTGGTGCGTGTGTGGCGCGTGTGTGGCTGTGAGCCGAGCGTGTTTGGTGAAAATATCACGGGAGTGTCACGCGTGTGTCGCATGTGTGGGGAGCGTGTGTGGCGCATGTGTGGTGTGTGTGTATCATGTATGTGCGGAAAAGGATACAAATTTAATTTAATTTAAAGGTTTAAATTGACAGTTGGCAATCCTTGTGACTATAGATAGTCTTGAGAATAGTGTTTAAATTTGTAGAGTAGCACCAAAATTCTTTTTATCGATATTCAAAAGAAAAAGAAGCAGACAATCCAAATTTAATTTAGAGAAAGTCATCAGAATCAACGCATTAGGTATTTAATTTAATTATAACAACGCTAGCTAAAATATTTCAATAGCCCCGCCTATTGAACGTGACCAACCCGTTCTATGCCAAATAAACCTTTTCGAAAAGTCCACGGACCTTCAATAAAATAATGAGGGTACACGCTTGAATAATATAATTAAAACAAGTTTGTTTTGGCTAATTTCAAAGTTAGGTACCACCTCTATAATAAATTCATTTGATAAATTAGGTATAATTACTATTTACCAACGAATAGCCATCAGAAAATGACTTAGTAAAATGAAATAACTGCACCAACACTACAGGCAAATAACCGCAAAGTATCTAAAGAAGATTTAAAAGGCAGTTCGAAAGTAGCTCGATTACGTAACACCACTTTGTAAAAACACGAATCTGAAAGCTTCATTACTTACGCTAACCGCATGTTGGTTTTTCTTGTAGCTCGCAACGAGAGAGCGAAGTTTGTTATTTAAAAGGTTTTAGACGTGAAAAATTGCCTTTTGAGCTCCTTATGTATATTATTCTGATATGTAAAATCGTTACTTTTTGAGAAAACACCATTCTTATGGCGAAATTACCTACTCTACCCTTAGTCCGTAGGCAGTGGCGATCGTAGGGGGTGCCAAGCAGGACAACCGCACGTGGCCACGCTCTTGCTGGGGCCTCTTACTTACGCACAACACAATTGCCAAATTCATTAGGTACTAATGTGTATTTGCACTAATGAGTCTTGCACTCGTCATGGCAACTATCAATACCCTACCTTCCGCATTTCCTGTCAAGCATCATGAATAAAAATACTTTCAATTAGATAAATTCGACAAAGGCCACGCAAAAACTTACCGCCCAGAGCCTCACAAGGGCTAAGGCCGTCCCTGTTCGTAGCAAGGAATTTACTAGCAGGATTTTATTCGAATTCACGCACCTGCATGTTCTTTACCTTGTATAATGTATATACTTTGTTAAATAAATTAAATACTTGAATTAGGCTAGCCTTAACTACCGAATTTATCTAGGCTTATTAGACATCGATTATTATTATTTACAGTTTATCATGGGAATTTGCGGTAAGTGACCAAAAGGCCTTTTGTGCTACGAAAGTTAACACTCAAATAATAAGGATAATTTATTTACAGTGAAGTTCGTAATTACATACAATTATTATATTTTGATTGCAGTCTAATGTTATACCGTTGAGATATTGAGGTTCTCAATTTGTCAATTAATATGTCTGCGTAATTCAGAGGTTTGCAGCCTCACGTGATGGGTTAGATTGTGTAGTGTTATGGGAATAGAAACCTATTAAAATCTTAATTATTTAGTTGATATTACAGTTATTGTACTGTGATAGAGTTAGTAGGGACCTGTAAAGTAGACTTTTAGAACTTCACTGACGATAGGCAACTTTTTATTCCGGAACTAAAGAGTACTCGAGTTAAAAAAATCTAAATCCACGCGGACGAAGTTGTGGGCATTCTATAGTTAAGTTAATTAATAAATTTTTTTAAGTTGATCATCATCATCAACAACAACCCATTGCCGGGTCACTACTGAGCACGACTCTCCTCTCAGACTGAGAATAAATCAGGGATGCCAGGATTCGATCCCGGGCACGTACTTCTAACTTTTCGGACTTCTGTGTATTTTAAGCAATTAATAATACAATTTGTTTTTTTTTTTTTTGAAAATATTACAATAAAAATTAAAGCTAGCCTTATCTGATTACTATACAAATCATGCCCGCGTGGAATGGTGCTAAGAATACTGGCTGCATTTCCACGCTGGACAGCCTGGCTGATCCGTTGCGCAAAAAATGAGCCAGCCCTTCTGTCACCCGATGAGGCTATTAAACGCAGTGAAATGTTGCTTTAACGGCTTTAACGTTATTTTCATGTTATTCATTCAGACTTCAACATTAATGATTAAAAAATCAAAACCAATTAACGGCATAATTAAATAAATCTTTTTTTTTGTTTTTAGCATTGCGTAGACGTTAAAGGCTTGTAGCTGGAGGGCATCTTTTCAATTAAGATTCTCAGAGTTCCGAGCACAAAGAAATTGTGGCGACTGACGGGTACTGACGTCGGTAGAGGATACTTTGTTTCATGATTTTGCGGCTTCTTGCAATAGGGCTGCGAATAATAAATAATATAATAAATAATAATGAAATAAAGGTTTGTTTGTATAATTTTCATGAAACCTCTCTCAGGCAGTTCCTACGTTGACTTAGCGCACTCACTTTAGAAAATGTATGCAAAGTGAACGTAGTCCTAGCGATTGGCCACGATTGGCGCTTTGAGTACCTTTAATATTGCGGCTACATTAAGGTTAACGTCAATGCCCAACAACGCCATAATTATTGCGATAATCAACGCGTTAAACTGAATGGCCACACTTGAAAGGTTAACGTCTAATACCAATTGAATTGGGGTTAAAATTGCCTAACGCCCAACGGCATTAAGAGTGCCGTTGTACGTTGATCGTGGCTACATCTACGTTTAACGAACGTTTACGAATAACGCGTTGTAGGCCGTTATGTGGCCGGGACCTAATAGCTGCTTCCATATTAGCTTGTAGCTACCAACTAATTTTATTACTCGGAATATTATCTTTTCGTTATTTATAAAAATCAACAAGTTAAGTAATTACTGCAACTGCTGTTGCTGCAGATCTAAGAAAATTTATTAACTTGTACCCAGTAGCATAAAAAATAAACTCTGAGTTGTTTGCGAGCCACCTATGTCTAAAATAGAGAGAAACTGTATACATTCTTCGACTTATTTGCAAAAGGTTGATCGATGAAGTAATCCAAAAAAATCCATTAGGTATCATTATTCATTAGGTAGGTACCCATATTATAAAAATGCGAAAGTGTGCTTGTTCGTTGGTTTGTCCTTCAATCACGTCACAATGGAGCAACGGACCGATGTGATTTTTGCATGGTTAGCTACTTTTTATCCCAAAAAAGGGATTTTTTATCCCAAAGATGAGAGACAAACAAAAACCTATAATCACGCGGACGTTTTCGCGAACATCAGCTAGTAAAATATATTTCCAAAGATTTTGTTAACAACGAAATTGTAATTAAATAATTACTGAGGGAAACACGAGATTCTATCCAAAAAGCAACAGCAAAGATTTCAACTACGTGAAATGTTTTACGAATTTAATCAATTGGATAGCCTACAAAGAGTTTCAACTTACAGACGAATTTATTATTTAGTTTGCAAGTCTTAAATTTCCTGAAAGCAAACGATTTCAAGTTTCTCACTTAATTAAATTATTTTCTATATTACAATATCTTCCATTATATTATAATGTATTTTTGGAATTTAGAACTTTGAAAATGGATGATGATACTTTTATTTTACACCATAAAATTAGTACAGAAAACATAAACAAAACAAAGATATAGGCAGTTGCAATTTGGCGGCCTTATCGTACCTAGGCGCAATGTTTGCGTTATCCAGGTTTTGATAGTATCATAATATTCCGCCTGCTGTGATTAGATGATTGCAGTTAGAAATCCCCAGACCACAAACTTCTGATTGGTCTTATGGTATAGTCACTTGCTTATTTCAAAGGCATTAACAGGGCTCTCTCCGTCACTCGTTTCATACAATCGTAGTTCCAATTTCATTTGAATATTAAGCAACCAAAGTCCATGAAATTTTGCAGACATATTCTAAAAACTAGTATCTGTGTCTGTGGTGTTTTAGATTTTTCTAAAAATATGTAGTTTTAAAATTACAGGGGCTCAAAGATTTGTATGAAATTTTTTAAGACCGCGTAACTTTGTAACCGAATATTTTAACAGAAATCTGGAAAACCACAGACATAGATATTAGTTTCTAGAATATGTCTGCAAAATTACATGGACTTTGATTGCTTAATTATTCAAGTGAAATTGGAACTCCGATTGTATGAAACGAGTGACGGAAAGAACTCTCTTAAGGATAAAGGGAGAGATTTCTCTTCCTATATCCTCTCCAAAGAAATCTTCTACGCTGTTCAAGTACGAATTGGAAGATTTCCCGCATCTTTGAGAAAATTAACTCTGTGAGATGGCGGCGATGGATTGTTAATGATGATTATTATTATTTTACATTTTACTACGATTTCTTCCTCTTATATTTAAGGGTTATAAAGATTTCTCAACATCGACCTTTCTTAATAGTGGAATTCAACTGTTCACTCTGATTCTACGTCGTAGAGAGAACTTATTTGCAAAAAATATCACGTATCCAGACCTAGGTTTGAATTGTATGTTGATATTGTCAGTCAGTCAGTTTCTTCTTATATAAATGAAGATGTAGATAGTTATATAATCAGAAAATAGGAAAGTTAGGCGGGCCGGACGTAAAACTTAGCTTCCTCAATTGAATAGTCGGCTAACTACCCGCCGACTAACTGGGCAAACATTCAGCTATTTTATTGAAAGCGTGCAGATTTGTTGACTGGTAAAGTCGATCGATCGGATTAACTGACCAAGTTGCATGATAGGTGATTAATGTTACGTTACGGTTAACATTATTAACCTAACTTTGACTTACAATAATTTCTAGGGTTCCTAATAGTTTAAATTTTACGTTGAAGTACGTTCAAAAGGAAAAACAGAACTCTTATAGGATCACTTTGTTGTCTGTCTGTCTGTCTATCTGTTTGTCCGTCTGTCCGTCTGTCATGTCTGCCAAGAAAACCAATAGGGTACTTCCCGTTGACCTAGAATCATGAGATTTGGCAGCTAGGTAGGTCTTGTAGCACAAGTAAGTAAATCCGAAAACCGTGAATTTGTGGTTAAATCACAAAAAATAATAATAATAATTTGTGTTTCAATTTATATTCCGAATAGTGTGATAAGTTGATTTGCTGAATACCGAACTATTCGAATCATTTGCTGAATTCCGGTAGTGGAGCTGTTTCATTAAAGGCTAGCTGCAAGTGTGTTCAGCACATAAGAGATAACGCAAACGACCACTTTTTGTCTGAAATTGATTTTTATCCAACAAAGCGACGTCCGACTACGAGAAGAGGTGTGGGACATTTTTTTTGAAGGAGGGTTAAAGGATTAAATGTAGAGTAGGTAGGTACTACCTACTCCATTTTTGTCATCTGCTATACGCCGGTCTAGTCAGCTCATGGACGTAGCCAAGAATTGGTTATCTCGAGTCGAGAAAAAAAATTGGTTGTCTGTAAAGTCGGTTTACTGACGATAGTTGAACGTGACAACAAAGGCCGATTGTGCTTCTTTGTCGCTCGTTCCGCGCTCTCGCTTGCACTTCAAGCCTTACATGGAACGCCTCGAGCGAGGTAACGCCGCATGAGTCATGTTTTTTCGTGCGTGCAGCCGGCTCTATCGAATTATAAGACGTTGTCACGTCAAAAATCTTTCACTCGACTCGACGGGGTGAATACCTGGTTGGTTAGTGGAATTTTATTTTTCAATTTGACAGCAGGATAGAATACAAGAAGTGTGCGCAAGAGAGATTTTGATGAAAGTTTTAATAGGAAATTGAATTGTCCGCAAGTATGGCAGACGCCAGACAGCATTGTTTCAACCTTTTCAGCCACGTTTCAGCGATACGCACTGAATAGCGAGTTTTTATACTTTTATAAGCTTTTATCATTCATAATAATTAAGTCTCTAGTTTGAAATAAAAATAGAGTTCAATAAATCCCACATCAAGTGCTTGTCTGACAAGCGTTCATTCAAAGCCAATATGGCTTTTCATATAAAATTGTTGCGGTAATTTTTTATGGCACGGTACTTTGTTCGTTGGTACGGACGGCATTGCTTTTGTTACATCCTTATTACCAACACAATATTATTTTATTTTGATTACCAGACAAAACAATTTTTTATTCCACTATATGCAGATAATCTGAAGTATCTGTATTATACATGTTAAGTATAGTCTCGACTCTCGACTGATTTACCAGCTGTAACTCACAGCATACGCACAATATACTTACATAGTCACTGAAATAAATACCTACCTACCTACGCTGAAAGCGGACACAAAATGACAGTTATTTTTTGTGCGGATTCGTAGCGTACGGAGAATTAAAATTGACACTTTGTGTCCAATGGAGATAATATGTCTCTTCACTCATCAGTCATCACTAACATTTAGTTCCGAGTAGGCCACGGAGTACGCTAATATGACGCTCACTGCTGATATCAACACCAAAATGGTGATAATCAAGTTGCTTTACAAACATGTCGTAAATTGCAGATCACATTTAAATTCAAAACATTTTTATTCAATTA
This sequence comes from Maniola jurtina, assembly GCF_905333055.1. Lineage (NCBI taxonomy): Eukaryota > Metazoa > Arthropoda > Insecta > Lepidoptera > Nymphalidae > Maniola > Maniola jurtina. The sequence goes on from NC_060046.1 coordinate 4,368,908, forward strand.
AACTTTTACAAGTGCTTCTGAATCGTCAAAATAATGTACCACTGATTCGGAATGCCGTCCCTATCGAGAAGAACCAGCAAGAAACTCGGCGGTTGCCCTTTTCAATTGTTCAATTTACAATAATATGCCATACTCCATACTATACTATACAAGCAATTGCAGCCCCGCGTATTGCTGGAGCGAGTCAAACCAATGCTTTTTTGTCATTTACATAATCTTCGATTGTATAATATGCATTTTTCAGGAGCATACTTTTAATAGATCCAGCATACTACATGCATGTAAATAGTTATAGATATATCAGTGCTGCTTATACAAGTTGGCCGCTGAAAATAAGCGATCGCTCAAGCGATAGTAGCTTTAGTAGCCAAACGCGTCCAGCCTTAACAGGTTTTACGCTGGGATCTCCATTATTTTTACTATCCTATAATGACTTTTTACAAGGATCTCTTAGAGAGGTCAGCAGGCCTTTGAAGTGGTCGTAAAACCTTCAAGTGTGCTGAGATAGCTAACGGTTATAACTTCAGGATATTAAATCTTCGCTGATAAGCAAAAAGGGAAATTTTAACCTCTTTTTTTCTTATGTAAATTAAAGTGTACTAAATCCCTGAAACAAAGACTTTAATGTTTTAAAGGAGGTTTTGATAAACACGAGGAACTTTTGCGTTATGCTCTTCTACTTTTTCATCAAACATTTTGATCGATTCGTTCAACCGGACAATGTGTGTGAACTACGTGTGAACGCATGCTGTCTGTGAAATGCGTTTTAAAAATCTCGTCTTTTGTTGTTTTTTATGTTCAACAACAGGCTATTCACAGTATTTCAGTGAATATTTATTCATTTGATACCTAAATAATAATTAATTAATTCAGAAACAGTTTTTTTAATGAGCTCAGCTTTTTTGCTTTGACATACGGTTAAAATAATATTATAGGGTTGAAATAATTACCTATTTGAAAAAATGAACGCGCGCGGTGGCGTGGTGCGCCGTGCGCGTAGTCGAACCGTAGCTCTGCTATTTCAATATGACTGTCCATCAGGTGTGATTGTGGTCAAGCGCTTGCCTATAATAAATAAAATAATTGTACCTAACATGTCTGATGTATTAAACTTTACTTTCGCTAAAAACTTAATTTTACTAAAATCGGGTCAGGCTTTGTGGTGGCACAGATTACTTACTTTAATTCTTAGTTTTTCTTCCGGAAAGTGAAACAATAAAAACCACTTTTAGTTCGTTAAAAGCAAAAAAATACCATCACAAAGTGAAACGACTGTATAAACAGGCATAACCGTAAAGTCTCTATTCCAGCTTTAAAAGGCAGTTTCCTCGATTTAGGCGAAGAGTTGGTGAATATTTTGTTAAAACGTCTTTTTCAAGTCAATTTTAGTTAATTTTACATTTAAAAAACTTTGCTGATAACTTGGTAAAGCAATTCAATTAGCTATAACAAGGTTTATTTTTTTATACTCTGTGGAATATGTTGCTAAAATTACATAACATACGAGAACCCAAATTAATAGTTTAATTTCATCGTTTGGTTGTTATATTTCACGTAAGTACTTGGTAATTTCATGGCTTGTACCTAATTGTCAACTCCTGTGTGAATGAGGGAGATAATAGTTATTCGATTATTTCCCTTTTGAGTTTCTTATTAATTCTTTCATAGAATTTTTGCCAATTTAAAAGCTGTGTAGAGGCGATGGCCGTTGGAGCCGGAAAGTCCTTGATTGGCAAGCGTAGTGTGGGACGCCCTTCAGCACGATGGACCGATGATATAAAGCGACTGGATGAGGAAGGCTGAGGACCGGGTGTGGTGGCACTCTTTAGGGAAGGCCTATGTCCAACAGTGGACGTCCACAGGCTAAGGATGATGATGGATGAAAAGCTGTGTAAGCTAAATAATTGACCAGCTCTTAGCCTAAAAGTGGCTCGATAACGCAAGTTGGCAAGACCGCTTTGTAAAAACACGAATCTTAAAACTTCATTACTTACGCTAACCGCATGTTGGGTCTTTCTCGAAGCTCACTCTAAGGCGCCGATGTTTGCGATTTAAAAGGCTTTCAGCATTGAGTTAGAGCTTGGAATAGCAGACCTCATAAAAAATGGGTCAAGTGCGACTCGGACTCGCACATGAAGTCCGTGAAGGATTCCCTACCATCATACCAGAAATCACTCTTTTTGTTTTTTTTTTGTGATGTAACCACAAATCCATAGTTTTTGGATTTTACCCTTTACTTGTGATACAAGACTTTGCTACCTACCTACCAAATTTCATAATTCTAGGTCAACGGGAAGTACCCTACAGGTTTTCATTTTCTTGACGGGTCTTGACAGACAGACAGAAAGACAACAAAGTGATCCTCTAAGGATTCTTTTTTTTCTCTGGAGATACGGAAACCTAAAAATGTAAGTTCCTCACCAGCGTTTCGTACGTTTCTTCTCAGTAATAAAAGCAGGCCTGATTGACATAAAGCACGAATAGTGAACTTGTACTCTTGTTGTGTTTTATGTCAGGGAGTCTATTTGGCGAGATTTTGCTGCTCTAGCAATATAACAACTCATTGGTTTTTTAAAAATAAAATATGACTTCCGTAAATTCTAAATATAATATTTGCATTGAATGGAATTTTATTCGTTCTCAAAGGTTGTATGGAATTATATAAAAGGTCGTGAAGAAATTTATCGTTAAACTTGCGTGTGAAAAATTGACTATTAAAATGGTGTAGATGACTTATACGCTTTTTTTAAAGGAGTTAGAAAACTTTTACTAGCTAAATAATTGGTATATGATTTATGTTATAACTTATAAAAATCTCTATCGCTAATAAAACTCGTTGATAATAACAATATTATATCGTTAAACTCGAAATTCAAGAAATATGTAGGCGGAGATATTCGTATCTGAAAAGTTTTTTCTGAATTTTCTTAAAAAAAAAAAAACAAAACTAGCAACATTTTCCGGTACTGATTTGTAATGTACGTAAAACTTACCTACTTAACTTGCCGTTCTTTACCAGATTTGTTTTGTTACCTACATGTTGGGGTCCGGTCTGGACAAAAAGTAGGTACTTTTTGTCCCGGAAAATTAAAGAATTCTCACGGGATTTAAAAAAAAGCCTAAATTCACGCGGGAGAAGTCGCGGGCATCATCTAGTTTAAAATAAATACCAGGACAAAAGACTAAGTGTCACATAATATTTTCCATTTTTTTATTCATTTCGAGTGAAAAACCACGTTCAAATGACCGCTATAAATCAACAAGAAGAGGGGAAGAGTTAGATTCTCGGCTACGTTCAAAATTATCGCTGTTATTTATGAGACATTTTTTATTAGGTTCTTCCAAACTTTCATCTTGTATTAATATAAAAAAAACCGGCCAAGTACGACTCAGACTCGCGCACTGAGGGTTCCGTACTCAGGTATTTTTCCAACATTTTGCACGATAAATCAAAAATAATTATGCATAAAAATCTGTTTTAGAATGTACCGGTAAAGCCCTTTTATATGATACCCCCACTTAGTATAGTTATCCTACTTTGAAAATTGTTTTTTTTTTTTTTTACATGATATAACCACAAATTCGCACTTTTCAGATTTATTCCTGTATTTGTACTATAAGACCTACCTACCTGCCAAATTTTATGATTCTAGGTCAACGGGAAGTACCCTATAGGTTTCTTGACAGACACGACGGACAGACAGACAACAAAGTGATCCTAGTGTTCCGTTTTTCCTTTTGAGGCACGGAACCCTAAAAACGTTCGAGTGTGAGTTGGACAAGAAGGGTTCCGTACCATCGTACAAGATTATGGCCTTTTTAATTTACATGGCGGTCATTTTGGGATTTTTACTATTTTATCATTACAGCTGCAATATAAATTCAATATAAATAAAAACTCTGTATAGATTGAAACTCTCTACCTATTACGGTTCATGACATACAGCCCGCGGACAGACGGACGGACCGAAGCGGAGGCTTAGTGATAGGGTCCCACTCCCGTTGATACCTTTCGCTTTTTGGAAGAAATCTGAAATCGCTGGGTCTAGAAACTTGAGATTTTGCATGACCTAGGATTTTCTTATAATTATGGTAAAATTAAGAAGATTATTTCAAGACAATCCATCCAGATCTTAAAAAAACCTAAATCCACGTTGACGAGGTCGCGGTAAAATGCTTCTTATACAGAATGTCCCTATAGGTACAGTTTTGTGGCGACCGACCACTGTAGGTTGGTTAGACCGCGTTTTGGTCGTCGCGCAACTGTTTGTTGTGTGACGACGGTAAATCGCGGCGGGCAAATTCCAAGAATGCCACCTGCATATTGCAGCTGCGAGCGCACCTGCTAAACACACCTGCGCGCAGCCGGTAAGAACCGGTATTTACTGGTTTTTGCGTAAACAAGTACGGTGGACGGGGAAAGACTATAAAAAGGCTTTCCCCAGATTCCCAGTGTTCAGTGCGTTTCATCAGTCTACTTTGACACTCGTTGCGTCCCCTTCGTGGACGACTCGCGATAATGAATAGAACGCATTCTGTTCCATGTAAATAATTAGTTAGCATTGTAAATACAACTTTAGTGTAAATTTTCTTATTGTGTATTATATAATGTGGGTAACAATAAACCAGTGTACATAACTTTGGGTGTATCATTTAACACCAGCGGAGTCATATATATAATACCCACAGTTTCAATACTATGCCAAAACGTGAAAATATTGTTATCAGACATAGTTTGGATTAGTTTTTAGCCACAGATTTCCAAAGTGGATCCCATACTTGATTCTGCACAAAATTCTATTATTTACGATGAATTAAATTCATTGGTTTGCTTAATAATTTCCTTCTCACCGAATATCGGTCACGGTGGTCAAACTGCGCGGGAAATATTAAAGTGCTCAAGTATGTGCACAAACACAGGTGATTCCCTCACTCTCATAGCCCGATAGGATGGCAATCCGACATGACTGGAGAGAGATCAGGAGCCGGTGAAACAGCGGCAACTCCCTAACTCCGGATTAGTACTAAGAAATTCTTGACAGAAAACTAATTTATTTTACTAATAACTAGCTAAGCTTCAGCGCAGCTTCGCCCGCGTGGATTGGTCAGATCCCCTGCAGCATCAGGATCGAGGAGTTGGAATCCAAATTTTTGATGAAACAATGTCGCAAAGTTCCTCTACCGATTAAAAAAGAAACACGCAAATCGGTTCAGAAATCTCGGATATTTCGGTGTACATAGGTAGAAAAACACAACTCTCTTTTTGAAAGTCGGTTAAAAAAGTAGCCTATGATACTCCCTGGTCAATTCTCTACTTGTCTGTGAAAATCCCGTCAAAATCGGTTCAGCCGTTCCGAAGATTAGCCTTTTCAAACAGACAGACAGACAGACAGACAGATAGACAGACAAAAATTTTAAAAACGTGTGATTCAGTTATGGTATCGTTCAAATAACCATATGATCTTAATATGCGGTAGTTATTTCGAAATTACAGACAGACACTCCAATTTTATTTATTAGTATAGATTAGCTATTTCAGGCCTGATCAGGATATCGATTATTATCGAACCTAGGAATTCATAACGAAGCCCTAAGTTCGATAATCAATATCCAGTTTAACATCTTGATCACTAGATCAACAAGACGGAGGAAGTACTGTAAAATAGAAATTGTATTGCTTCGTATTACCCCACAACTAAGCAATTAAGTATGCCTTGCTTTAACGGTAAAGGAAAACATCGTAAGGGAACCAGCAGCCTAAGAGATCTCCATAGTGATCTCAAAAGTGTGTGAAGTCTGCCAATCCGCCCTTGACCAGCGTGGTAGACTATAGTCATTTTGAAAGGAGACTTATTCTCAGTAGTGAGCCGGCGAGTGATGCTGATGTATTACAACGATTACAAAGGACTGATAACAAATGTCAAGTTGGGCGATGGACTAGATAAAGGGAACCAGTGGTAGAGTGGAGACTGAAATCCGATATAACCTTAAGAGGAAGGTTAATGGGAGCAAACCGAAACAAACGACGTCCATTCATCTCCGTTTAGCAGGACGCGCACCTGAGGCACCGAGGTATACACACTTGTATTTAGGAGCCAAGTTTATGCTTGGATTTTTCAAGTTTCGTTGTTTAGATTGGGTAGTTTGGAAGAATTATCCTATGAATCGTCCGTGCTGGTGCTGGTATAAGATTTCTTTAATGACTGCATATTTGTAGTGTCGCTCATGTGTAGGTATGTCAGAAAACAGAGATATGTTAATTCCCATCGAAGCGAGGCAGAGTTGCGACGGGCGTGCTTACCTAATTAGTGCTGTTACGTTGATAGCGTAATAAAATAATAATAATTGGCATTTTAAAGCCTGAAACACAACGAGCGACGCAGTATCGCATTGATTGTGCTAAGGCTGCCGGATTTCTCACAAATGATGGTCGGAAATGTACGCATTATCACCACGATGCTATCATTATCAATATTTGAATAGATGTTTATTTTATTTGTTTTTATTTTTCACGCACCAAGATTGTAGTTACAAAGTTATAATAAATTGAGTTATAAAGGTATAATAAGTTAAGTTAATAAGTTAAGTTTAGTTCCGAGTAAGTTCACAAGTCACATGAAATTTACTGCTGATACCAACGCCTACATGGCTGGATGAAATTCTAGTTGTTTTAAAAACATGTCAGCAATTGCAGTAAAGGTAAATGCGGTCCGGTCATATCCCTACTCAGACTGGCACGTTCGTGTGTCATAGATTTAGTAGAGCTAATAGATTTCGAAACATTGAATTAGTTTATATGCCTGTCAGAAAACAGAGATATGTTAATTTTCCCTACGAAGCGAGGCAGACGGGATTGCTTAACAGGGCTCTCTCCGTCACTCGTTTCACACCATTTCATACAATCGTAGTTCCAATTTCATTTGAATACTAAGCAACCAAAGTCCATGAAATTTTGCAGACATATTCTAGAAACTAATATCTGTGTCTGTGGTGTTTTAGATTTTTCTAAAAATATGTAGTTTTAAAATTACAGGGGCTCAAAGATTTGTATGAAAATTTTAAGACCACGTAACTTTGAAACCGAATATTTTAACAGAAATCTGGAAAACCACAGACATAGATATTAGTTTCTAGAATATGTCTGCAAAATTTCATGGACTTTGGTTGCTTAATATTCAATTGAAATTGGAACTACGATTGTATGAAATGGTATGAAACGAGTGACGGAGAGAGCCCTCTTAATTAGTAGGTATCAACGTAAGTTGATGTCTTCCTTCAGTGCAATATAGAGTCTGATAGCTTCGTGGTGAGAAAGCATGTATTTTACGTAAGGGTCGGGAGGCATAGAGGCATACCTACCTATTATTGTGATTTTTCTCACGATAAAGCAATAGATCAGCGATCTTAGTGGCAACATTTTAAGATTTTTATAGTAACGTTACAGTAAGATTTAAAAAAAGTTACAAGTGCGATCTTACTTAGGGGCAATCATGCTAACTTGGAAGGGGTGTGACAGTTTTATCAGGATCACAGTTTTTCTAAACCCATTCTCAATTAGTTTCTACGCGACCTAACCAAGACTAAAGGCCTCCCACCAAATCCTAAAGCTAAAATGCTAAAATTGTGAAATAATTATTATTATCTTAGCTTTTGGTATTTTCGGGTTAATTGAAATATTGCCATCTCGACCTGTCGCGTTTTCCAATGTTTCTTGTTGTATTTTCCATTGTTTTAATTTGGTATGGTAGTTAGATTCCTGATAGAAACGCAATATATCCGGTACGTGAATAATGCGATTTGACGATAGCATACTCAATTAGATTTAACTAATTAGTATCACGGAGTAATGAGTAATGGAGTTGCTAACGCCATTAATTTGCGGCGTAACAAATCTAATTATCACGAGATATGATTTACGCAACAGCTTGATGAGATCCCATTCACAAACGCTGTCGCGGCTGCACGCAGCGAGCAATTAATCAGCTTGAAGATAACATACGCCCCGCGTATCCATCAACGTAACGTGTAATTTGATAGTTCGTTGTTTCAATAGACGTCCACAGCTGGACATAGATCTCATGCATGGATTTTCATAGAACACGGTTTGTCTAAATATATGAAAGGAAAAGATGAGGGACTGGTGGAGTGATCTATCAACGCACAGCTCAAACCACTGTAAAAGGATATCTAACGTCGGGGTAAACGAGGGGTGTGAAAGAATGAAAGTCTATTAGTTTTAAAGTCATACCTACCCATGAAAAGGTGTATCTAGACTTTCAGTTGAAAAAAAGGAATTCATGTCTTACTTTTTATTAGAAATTTTACTCCCAAAGTAATTGAAAAGTAAATGTATAAAGTGTACAAAATCATGTCAGGAGAATGCTAGCGTTGTTTTTGAATTGAAAAAAAAAAAATCAATGTTTAATATTTGTCCTCAAAAAAAGGGCCTGATTGATGATAATAATTAATTAACTCAAACTTTTTTTGAAGCTCAAAATCTTGTTATTGTCAAGTCAATGCAAATGATACCCACTTTCATATTAATTTGAGCGCAATTTGCAAACATGCAGGAGTGAAAAAGTTTGATAAAAATTTTGAATGGAATCATTTGCCTCTTTGCCAATTAGCGGATTAAATGCGAAAGAAAAAGGTGTAGAAAAAGGCATAGAGAGGGGCGAGGACGTATTCCAAATCAGTATTGATCCTCGATAAACAATGGAGTCTGGCGACTGCCGTTGCTATCAAGTGGGTACGAATACTACGAATTCATTTCCAATTAGGTCCTCTTTCATTGAAGTTGAGCCGAGCCATACTTTTGGTAGGTATTATTAAAATTGGACACAGTTACCTATGCCAAAATGTACCAAGCCACATTTTCGAAAAAATGACGCTTAAAGCTGTTTAATTAACCGACTATCCCAAAAAACAAGTGTAATGTTTTCAGGGTGTCATGTGTATGTACCTTGAGTTTCTGTTTCCCATCATATTAACTTCTCTATGCCTAAACGAATTTGGATGTATGGGGTATCGTTAGTATTCCCATATCATTCCGAGCGACACTGACTACAAATTAAAAAAAATACAATGCGACTGTTTGGCGCCATTTTCAAATGTGAAACTTTTACTTTTTAGTTTCTTTTTTGGCAGGGCATTCGTAGTTTTTAATTTTTTTAGTTACGACTTCTGTATAGGAATTTTCTATATGTGTGGGTTGGGTCATAAAAACCTTTTGTGGACCTTGTGGATAGACATTTTTTATTATCAAATGACGCTTGTGGCCATCTAGACATTTACTACTTTTTTATGTTCACGATATTTTTTTATGAATAGATTATCATAATCCGATAATTCACTAACTAAGTTTTTGACAATTTATGGGTTGGTATATTTTGGCATTACTGGGTCCAATTGTTCCCAACATTTTGCGCTCTTTAATTGGCTTGTTATTTGTTACCATGTTCGAACCTAATTATTTCGTCCGTATTTTGATCGTTACATAAATAAAGGTTGGAAAATAAGACCTGAGAGATTTCTGTTCGTAAAAGAAAGAGCAAACCCATGTTTATTGTAGGCATACTGTGCTGGTATTGATATTGGTAAAACTCATGAATAGGGTGTAGTTGCTTGTTTATGTTAACATCGATGTTAGTTGATTATTTTTTATTTTATTTGACAGTAGTTAGCCCTTGGCTGCGTTCTCACTTGATGGTAAGTGATGATGCCGTCTGAAACAAGAAGTGCCGAAGAGGTAGGTATGGTCCACCACGCTGGCCTGTGTCTGTGGGCCTTAAAACTGGTAGGTACACTCTTTATTCACTTACTCTCGTAGTCCAACAAGACGGCCAAAGATAGGACGGGAAGGGGTATGGGAGTTTTATGAACCCACCACACCCCATACAAGTTTCTAAGCAATCCCATTTCGTACGATTAAAAAAGTTCCGAAAAAAAGTTAAAGTGTCATAGTAAAAACACAGTTGACGACCGCAATTGCACTTGCAAGGGAATAAACCTGGAATAAACAATTCATTCGTCGTAAACTCACCACAACATTGTTGGGAAAAGTGATTCAGATAGACATTTTTCAGGCAGCTAGTTCAATAAACCTGGAGGAGTAATGCTCATCCTTATTCTTATCCTATATCCTTATAAACGCGAAAGTAACTGTCTGTCTGTATGGTACGTTATCACACCTAAACTTAAGAACAGATTTAAATGAAATTTGGTACATAGATAGTATAGAGCCTGAGATTGGCCATAGGCTACTTTTTAATGCGAAGGGGTTGAAATAGGGGATGAAAGTTTGTATGGAAATTACGTCATTTTGAAGCTAGAAGCTTGAAACTTATTTTTAACCCCCGACCCAAAAAGAGGGGTGTTATAAGTTTGACGTGTGTATCTGTGTATCTGTGTGTCTGTGTATCTGTGTATCTGTGTATCGGTGTATCTGTGTATCTGTGTATCTGTCTGTGGCAACGTAGCGCCTAAACGAATGAACCGATTTTAATTTAGTTTTTTTTGTTTGAAAGGTGGCTTGATCGAGAGTGTTCTTAGCTATAATCTAAAAAAATTGGTTCAGCCGTTTAAGAGTTATCAGCTCTTTTCTAGTTTTCTTGTAGAAAAGAAGGTTAGATAACCGTTAGGTTCATAATATTATGTCAATTGACAAAATATGTCAAGCTGTCAAGATGGACGTTGCCTTGATACATAATTATTTATGATGTTTTGGAAAACTCAGATACTTTGTCGGGGGTGTTATAAATTTTTAATTTACACTTGTTTAGGCTTTTGATTTGATATAAATAAATACGAAATTCAAAGTTTGCAAAAATTTTACCCTAAAGGGGGTAAAAATATGCTATGCCTGGTTAAAAACCTTCTATTTACTAAGTTATTACACTGATCGCGAGCAATTTACTCTAATCCGTTGACGAGTTCCATTCTTTATCTTCGAAGATATTTATACGATCTTCACCAAATTTATATAGGACCACCCCTGAAGTACGATTTCCCACGGGATTTTAAAACCTAAATCCTCGCGTACGAACTGGCAGGCATCAGCTAGTATTATTATCTTCTCTCTAGCGTTTGTTCCAGCTAAAAGTTAAAACGCTCTTGCATTTAGCACTCGCCACACATGCGATCGCTGGGGATTAAGCTTGAAATTAACAATTCAGATTTAACAGTTGCCCGTAAACCGAAAGCGACTTGCGTGTAAAAGCGTCCAGTTACATCGTTTGGTGCACGTAAAACAAGATTGTACAAGTTGAATACTTTAGGGAAGTACCTAATTAAGTAAGATCTACCTTTAAAACTGCAGTTTCTCTCCAACTTATTGTAGTTACAATTTACGAGCTTATTTCTGAAGATACTTTCGTCATGGAGCTCATTTTATAGAAAAAACTGGACAAGTGGGAGTTGGAGTTGCATGGGGATGGTTCCGTACGATGAATATGTAAGTACGTATATGCACAATATTGAGAGATTTTCTCCAGGTTATTTTGAGATGTTGGCTTTTAGGAAGAAACTATTTTCTGACCACAACTTTATCGGTCCAGTAGATTCGATGCAAATTGGCTGTGATCCAGATTATGGATATTAAAAAAATAGGAATTCGGAAGGAATGCTAGTATGAGTAACTATCCTGCCATATGCATTTAGACAGTTCCAATGTCTATCTCGCACTTTCATCGTCATAGACGCTTACGGTACCATCATCATCTATAATTGTCATCCAAACCTAGGTGTCTTTAAATTTCTACTCAATCAGACAATAATTGGAAGTAGCCGAAAAATAATAAAAAGCTTATTAATAAAAAAAAACGGGCCGAATTGAGAACCACCTCCTTTTTGTCGGTTAAAAAGAGAAGAACATGACGAATTAAATTATTTTTCATACCATTATGCGTTTATAAAGCAAGCCAATAAATAAAAGGCATTAAAATAAGTAGGAAGTGGGTATCCGTTGCAGTCTCTTGATGTCATCCCCGCAATATCTTTTCATTCCGAGCTTTGAATGCCTTAATTGAATAAATGCCCTGTAGCTACTGGAAACCACTGGCTTATAATATGATCTTTATATTATACTAGAGGATGCCCGCGACTTCGTCCGCGTGGATGTAGGTTTTTGAAGATCCCGTGGGAACTGTTTGGTTTTCGGGGATAAAAAGTTGTCTATGTCAATAATATGGACGCAAGCTACCTCGGTACCAAATTTCATACAAAATCGGTTGAGCGGATGGGTCTTTAGGAATCCCGTGGGAACTCTTTGATTTTCTGGAATAAAAAATAGCCTATGTCCGTCCCCGGGAATATAAGCTAACTCTGTACCTTTCGTCAGAATCGGTTAAACTGTTGGGCCGTGAAAAGATAGCAGACAGACATACTTTCGCATTTATAATATTAAGTATGGATAGTATGGATTTGTTTAAGTTGATCACATACTAGCGAAGGAGCCCCATGTCACGGTAAGATAATATTACCGTGCCCATGTGCGCATAACGCAATGTATTATTTTCAGAACCTACGAATATGCGAAGTACTTCACGAGATCGCTGCACTTAGACATAACCCGTTTATTTTACTTTACTTGCTTTGTATCTTCTAGAGACTAATTAAAGTCGAGAGGCAGTCGTGTGAAGACACTGTGTCAATCTGCCTCTATCGTCCCACTGTGAGGTACGCCATAATGTGGGATGATTTTCAAGCCATATTTCCATATTCGGGTCAGTTTTTAGTTGCGGTCGATGAAGCCTCGAACCATGCGTTTCGTGCAAACGAATGAGAAGAGCAGATGTTCATATATGTATCCATTTTATAAGCCACATCCATGACTAAGGCTACCTTCTTAGTCTGAGTCGAACTTCAAATAGATACATTTTTACTGCGCATGCAAGGTATTCGTAGCGTGCTGTGATGTTTTTTCCCTTTTAGTGCTGATTTATTCCATTCGGTGCATGCGGCTCTAGCGGTGAGTTTGTTGTGGCTCATCTGCAATCAGCTTTACTGAAAAAACAACAAAAGGGAGTCGAGGCTTTACTACGAAAAGCAATATACTTTGAAAAATAATTAACTAAACGCCTGCTAAAGATCAAAGGGCTTAGTAAAAAGTGTCTAACTTTATTTACAAAACTCTATAAAAATAAATCATATGGATTAGATTTTTAATATGATAGGTATACCTAGAAAATTGGCCACTTTCCTGAGTCAAGATTAGAAGTAGTTTTTAGTATCGAATCGACATCGAGTAGCTAGTCAAAAAAAATCTACCTTCTCAGCGATGATGTTTAAGCTTTATTATTTCACCTTCCGATCCAAAATTGACCATATTGCCTTACAGTGGCAAATATTTGAACGGTTGCGCCAGAGTGATAGTCAACAACATGAAAATCATACCTCTATACCCACTCTATGAGTGAATCTCGGTAAATTAGGTGTACCTACCTACCTACCGTGTAAATGGAAACCCGTGCATGAGAGTTAGCCTAAACGCATTTTCCAGGAAACCGTTTGCAATATCTCGCTACGACGCGATGTTTTGGGTGGCAAATATTAGTACCCTCCCATACATGAAAAAGGAGTCGGTTTTTTTTTAACCTAGCATGTGAGTTATCATTGCTTAGAAGCTCATTGAGTAGAGTATGAATATTTTAGTTATTTATTTTTATCTGAATTTTTTAAGAAGTCGGTGGGGGGGGGGGGGGCATCAAAGTTGTCACTTTTAGACCATTTTTGTGACGGGGGCTATCTCAAAAACTGAATTAGTTAGGAATATGAAATTTCGGCATATCAATTACCATATATACTGTATTTAAACAATAAATACTGAAAACAACGATTTATAAATAGTTTGTAAACTGTAAAACAAACGAAAATTTTTCCGGCTTTTCTTTCACGGTTCGTTGCGAAGTTCTAACTCGGAAAAGAAATATTTGATGTCCATAACTCTACGGAAGGAGAACTCTAAAAGGACGAAGCCCAACTTGCACTCGACTGGTTTTTTCTGTCGTGTGATATAAAATGATGAAAATCCATCATATGGAAGAATAAACTCTTTGCGAAATCTCACGAAATGTAGATTCCACTTTAAAATGTATCCGGTCCGTCTACATGTAAACGCTTCCAACACCAGTTATTCTACGTAAAGTGTCAGAACAGAGTGTGGAGAGAGGTATAATGAATAAAGGGACGCGGCAACACGTTCAATGTACAGACGTACAATACTTGTTACTCAATTATAACTTCCAATAGAGTTTGACTCCACTCCGGGTGGGCACTATGGAGTTACTTTGAGAGCAGTAAAGTTCGCTTTACGCCTGTCACTATGCAGCATTGACATAGGGTGGCGTGTAGCTATTGGAATATATACTCTAGCCTGGACGTAAATTGAACTATTCAATGGCTATCACAGTTTAGAATTATAAGAAATCAACTTTTCTGTTGTAGGTAATCCTTTATAATAATGTGATACAGCTTACGATAAGAATTACTTGATTAGGTTCAAAAAGAGCTTATAATAATTAGAAAATTACCTTGTAAACTACGGTCCCTGTCTATAATCAAACTACTGATCCAGCCTATCTGATCTTTCAGAGATGTGGATATTGTAGTTACGTTATATGCAGCAAGGGATAGCCATGGGTTGCCACATTTAGGTCAATGTTAAGTCTATGTCATATGGGATTATAAACAAGTAATATGTATGGTAATCCTGCGCTAAAACTATGTAAACCGCGGCCGTAAACATGTTGATCCACCGTGTAATCCGTTTGGGCGGCATAGAAACAAAATTAGGGTAAATTGAAGGGAATATAGCGATATAGGGAATTATGTTCTTAATGTGGCTCCCCTTCAGCATTAAACTAGGAAATACAAACAATGACATAATATATCTGCGAATTCATTCGTCATTTGTACTTGATTACCTTTCTACTACGTACCCTACAATCGCAACAGCGTAGATTCGAGAAAAGGTGCCTTTTCTAATCTTATATTTTTTAACAGCATTATTAGAATTGTTGAAAAAAATTAAATCCCAAGGGAAATCCTCGATTTTTCGGGATAAAAATTAGCCTATATCCATAAACGGGATGGGATATCTCTGTAGTCGAATCGATCACAAGGATAGTTCGTGAAAAGCAGGCAGACACACTTTCGCATTTATAATATTAAGTATACTTAGATTAAGTAAGTAAGTAATATTAGAAGTAAGTATAATTAGAAAGGAAATACAAGTAAATGCTTACCGTAATCCGAAATAACTGCCACATAATAGGTTCAACATTTTTACGTTACGAGATTCTCTAGGGTTGTGTTTATTTCAACCCTCGCTGCCGGTCACCTTCCAAGTCACGTATGAAACTGGCCTTTGCCTTATTACGCACGACTGGCCTTAAGAGAAATCCACAGTTTATGTTGTCCCTTATGTTAACGGGCTCCCATGTAGGTACGGATGTGTACGGATTAAATAAAAAAAACTTTTACGCCTGTCACATACAGGTGCGGATTTTTGCTATGAGTTTTTGCTTTTTCTTCCTCCAATTTCGTACGCGGATGATAACTGTTAGATTTTTTTTAAACCGTGATTGTTTTTTTCTCTAATTAATTAAGTAGGGGTTCAAAAGATGAACTGATCGGTAGTAGGTACTAGTGGGAATGAGCGCTCAACCGTGATTTGGATTTTGATATCGTGACGAAACAATTGTACTTATAACTGAAAGAGTAAGTAAGGTTGGATCCTAGAAGCCAACCTCATAAACTGTTGAGCTATTAGGAGACTTGTTATTCATTATACCATAATTATATTTTAAAGTCAATTTTTTTTGTTATAGGTATTTTTCTCTAACCTGTGCTTCTAGTGTGCTCATGAAAGCAGCTGACATTTTATATGAGTTATAGTTCACATAGTACATACAGTGTCATTAGAGTCGTGGGGAGAGAGATATTTGTGGAATAAATGTCGAGAATTTATTTCGCGACCGGATAAACTCTATCGAAATAATATTTTAGTAAACAGTATAATAAATCATCTTGCAGCTCTTTCGAATAATCTGCCATCACGACCGTGCCAGAACTCCAAGTTTGGACGTGTAATATGTAGCAAAGTCGCCAAAGAACATATTTTAAAAAGTTTTCACATTACTTAACCGCAACTGGCAGGAACTGGAAGATTTAAAATATGTGTAACAAATGTGAAAACGTAGAAACGCTAAGGAGAATCAGATTTCCATTCTGAAGAGCTAAGGCGCACATGATACTTGTACTTTAAGTATCAGCGATCAGCGATTTAACTATAGATATAGTTCTGGAGTGGAGACCGCGTACGGGCAAGCGCAGTGTGGGACGACCTCCTGCCCGCTGGACCGATGACCTGAAGAAGGTGGCGGGGAGCGGGTGGATGAGGAAGGCGGAGGACCGTGTTTGGCGGCGCGCTCTTGGAAAGGCCTATGTCCAGCAGTGGACGCATACAGGCTGATGGATGGATGGATAGTTTATACAAAATGAGGACTCACTCGCCAATTTAGCTCTGTGTCAACTGTTACCTATGGCAAGAGTACGATTGTAATCCTTATTTTATAGGTGAACCGTACTTATGACAGTTGACCCATAGAGTGACCATAAAATAGCGAGTGAGTTCTCATTTTGTTCGCATTATACTGCGATGGCTAGATATCTAGTCGCTTCCTTGTTGGTGGTAAGACAAATGCCTAAATCTAAGCGAAGTCAGTCGCCATTAAAAGCTGGACTTAAAAATAATTCGTTTATAGTTTGAGCTTTCTAAAAGCAGCGGCGATAAGCGATTAAATCGCCCATCGCCTATGTTAAAAGCATACTGTGTGCGGTAGTACTAAACTGTGGATAACGGCGGACATTTTTCTTACAAACGCTTTTAAACCTGCCTCCAAAAGAACTTAAATTCAACGGAAGAAAACGTTTGTCGAAAACTTCAGTCAAATATTTGAGCTTTTTACCTCGGTTAAAAGCTCCAAAAAATTAGATCTAAAAATCTTGTTTTGCATAAGAAAAAAAAATACTCCCCACGCCTGGGGATATACCTTATTGCTCGCTTGTCGTTCGCCTGAGGGATAAAGGCTGCCATCCGCGCTCTGGGGCCTACCTGGTCCAAAGGCTGGTCCAAAGCATGGCAATGCTTCCAGCTTGATGGGAACCTTTAGGCCCAGGGGCGGAATGACGTCGCTACGAAAGGTGTTTAGTAGTTTTAAAAATTGACATTGTTTATTATGCAATTTCTTGAATATTGTTTCAAATAATAAAAAACATAAAAGATTTCAAAGATAAAAAAGAAAATAAACTAATTAATTATATTCTAATTTTCAAAAAAAAAAAAAAACTTATTTTCTAATACAATTTTCTTACCACATGCTTACTTTCTCAACATATTAAGTGAACTATAAATATTAACTTTAAGTAATGCAACAATACGAGAGGCAAGCAAAATAAAAAAGGGTTCTCTTTGACGAAATTGAAACAGCAAGTTTCCATTGTACCATACCTAATGCTAGTTTTACGGAGCCGTTTTATTCTTTTAGACGGTCCGTTTAGTTAATTTCCAGCACACTATGCCGTATTCAGTATAGTGGCATGTAGTCGCTACGTCCACATTCATTTGAGAATTTGAATTTCACAGATTCTTTTAAAATTAGCAAGCAACGTATTTTAGAGTGCCAACTAAAAATATTAATAATCACTATTCACTACCCATATTATAAAATGTGCATTTGTTTGTTGGGTTGCTCTTCAATCACGCCGCAACGGAGCAACGGATCGACGTCATTTTTTGCATGGATAGTTAAAAATCTGGAGAGTGACATAAGCTACTTTTTATTCCGGAAAATCAAAGGACCCTTTGATTTATAAAAATTCTCATCCATGCGTGCAAAGTCGCGGACATCAGCTAGTGATGTCATGAATGTAGAGAGTGTTGGTGATGTTATCAAATTTTTTATCTTACTCGATTCTAATAGTGTGATTCGTATTTATGTACATTAAAATGTTCGCGTAATGTACGAAGTAAAGAAAGGATAAAGTGTTATTCTGAAAATGCACGGTTTGGTATAAAAAATAGTATATATATAGTATATTAAGATATTTGGTTATCGGTATCTACTGGTTTTCGTCCAAATGACGGCTTGGTACAGTGAAAACTCGCTTAAACCGTAACTCAATATTGTCAGCACTCTAGCATCCAGCGGGTAGGGAAATAAAATATAAACACAATATTCTGCACTGGAATATTATTTTCTTACTGCTTTCTTGGCAGCAGTGTATATCCTGTGTCAGTTTCAGATACGAGTATCGACGCAAAAAGATTAAAAAACTTTGGAGTTTTAATTCCCTACATTGGAGCCATAATGGTGCCATTGGACGTTTTAATAAAACTACCAAAATGAACTAGTGAAAACTACTCTATAACGAATTTTGTTTTCGAAACTACTAAAAGTCGTTCTAGAGGTTCCGATAGAAACTACATTTACAAAATGAAGGACTGTAGGTATTATTCATAAAATGGTTAATGGATCAGTTATGATGAAAAAATCAGCTCAAACACACATACCTAATAATAATCATTCTTTTATCACACTGATAATATTTAGGCAGAAACGTGACATTTTCACCATCTTTCAAACATTCCCGGGTCGTAAAAACAAATGTTTTATTTGGCGTAAGAACCGCTTACAAATGCTTAAAGACGTTTTATTCTTTTCCCGCTCAAAACTATGGAGTTTCATCCAATCACTGTACAGATTACGTTATCATTGTAGGCTGCAATCAAAACGGGATCGGGCGCCGCAAAAAGAGAGACAATTTCGGCGAGATTAACAGGATGCGACAAGCCGTCGTTGTGTCATTGTGAAAAACAATTCCGGGAAATTGGACCCATTCAGGAATTCTGGACCAAATACTCGTTAATATTCATTGATTATTATTATTATTGAAGTGAAAACTTCATTAGGCGCGTTGGGCGATTATGGAATGGCTAAATACTTCAAGGTCGCATCACCGATATACTAATGTTAATAGTATTTAGAGTGTCGATAGATATAAAACTAAACACAAATTTAATTAACAAATTTTATTCTACCACACTAGGTAAACATAAACATACCACGATTAAATAATATAGAATAAAAAAACACTATTATTTCTTGGTTTTAACTTTTTCGTTTCTGTCAGCAGTCCCCAATTTTTTTGCTACCAATTTACTATTTGCAAATAGTTTCGCCTTGTCACAGAAAACAAACTTCAGTAAGTTAGGGAGTAGAGTTAGGCGAGTCTTTTGTGAAGTCCGACACTCGGCCAGCGTCGCGGACTGGGGCCTAAACCTTACTCATTGTAAGAGGAGACCCGTTCTTAGTAGTGAGGCGGCGATGGGTGAATACCAACGACCTTTAGTAGTAGGTACTTGAGACTGGACGGATTATTCCATACAACAACTTTTGGATAGTAAGTTACGCATTCCACCAGTACTCCCATGAAAACCCAGGCACTGCCGGAGGAGTTAGTACTATGTCTACGCACTACGTGTGGAAATTCACCGACGCAGCACATAGCCAATTCCGCTCGCAACTGTACGTTATCTCTGAAACCAACGACTGAAGTATAGAACGGATATAAAAATGAAGATTTAGTATTAAGAAAATGGTATATATAGTATTATATAATAAAAAATAGTATATATAATATATAGTATATTAAGATATTAGTATAGTGAACAAAATTGTCACTTAGATAAGATAGCTTTAGATAGTAAAAAGCCCCCATTTTCTTCATTCCACCCTGGACGCTGCTGCATACGTAGCTCACTTTTTTTACAACTTGATGGAGACATCACACTAATTTCGTCAGTTTTTTAAGAACACGACTATTGTTTGAAATACACCATTTTATAGGTACTAATTTAGTTCACAGGTGACGATAACAATGCAAAGCAAAAATGTAATAAACCAAGCCTTAAAAACACGAACCGGTAATATAAAACTTTGTAAATGGTGTTATGCAGCTGTTGTGAACTCAGTTCACGGATTTACAATTCAGCGCCGGTGAGCTAATTGGATGCAGCTAACAGTGTTCGCGCGGCCTGGGTGCCTGCGGATGCATCGACGTCATTTTACTTTATCCGGGGCTATTTTTTTCTATACTATAAATTTAACTTCTTGGACTTGTGTGCATTTTTGAGCAACTGAATGTCACTTGATTTAACGGCGAAGGAAAATGTAGTGAGAAAACCTTGATACTTGAGAGTGCCCCAAAATGTTCTCAAAGGTGTTTAAAGTCTGCCAATCTGCACTTGTCCATAGGGGCTTAAACCTTACTCATTATATTAGAGGAAATCCGTGTTCAGTAGTGAGCCGGCGATGGGTTGACGATGACCGAATACTAATGACCTTTTAGTTACAGTTAGGTTACTATAATCATGCAAAGCAAAAATGTAATAAACCACGGACCGGTAATATAAAACTTTGTAAATGGTGTTATGCAGCTGCTGTGAACTCAGTTCACGGATTTACAATTCAGCGCCGGTGAGCTAATTGGATGCAGCTAACAGTGTTCGCGCGGCCTGGGTGCCTGCCTTATTTTTTCTATACTGTTCTATTGTAAAAGTTTGTTTTTAATAAAAATATATTCTATTCAATTCGATTCTATTCTATGCTATTCTATTCTATTCTATCCTATCCTATTCCATCCTATACTATACTATCCTATCTTATCTTATTCTATTCTCTAAAATATCACTTGTTTTAACGGTGAAGGAAAACATACTGAGGAAACCTGCATGCCTGAGAGCTCCTCAAAATGTTCTCAAAGGTATGTGAAGTTTGCCAATCCGCACTTGTTCAGCGTGGCCTAAACCCTACTAATTGTGAGAAGGAGATCCGTCAGGAGGCCTGGATACGTTAACGTTATTTATTTATTCGGGTTTATTTTTACTACTACTACTATCCATACTATATAAAATACTTTAATATATTTCGTATTCGTGTCTCGTATTATAAATGCGAAATTGTATCTGTCTGTCTGTCTGTCTGCTACCTTTCCAAGGTCCAACTGATTTTGATGTTTGGTACACAGTTAGCTTACATCCCGGGGTCGGACCTGCTACATTTTAACCCGGAAAATCAAAGAGCGCGGGCCTAAACCCTCTTGATTCTGAGAGGAGACCTGTTCTCAGTAGTGGGCCGGCGATGGGTTAACCATGATGATGATGACAAAATAAAATTGCTTTTAAAGTAATTTTCTTAAAGGAAATTCTAATTAAAAAGATGTACAAGGGAAGTTTTCAACAACTAATATTGTAGGGTAAAATTTCAAAGCCATTTTGCATTAATAAGCGAGGCGATCGGTGAAGATGAGGAGAAGACGTCGGCAGCGATAGGATATCTGCACTTAGGTTCTCTATTAACTTACTAAGTTTATGTGATACGATATTCAATAAGAAAATTATAAGGTATAAATTCCTGTAAACTTCCTGAATAAATTTTATCTACTAAGTAATAAAATTGCCAGTTTGCGTGTTATTTCTTTGGGAAGATAAAATTACAACATTTACCTACACTAAGAGGTAGGTAGAGGTACTAATTTTCACGGGCTCTTGAACCATATTTCTTGACTAACTGACGCCCGCAACTTCGTCCGCGTGGATAGGTTTATAGAAATCCCATGGGAACTCTTTGATTTTTCGGGATAAAAAGTAGCCTATGTGCTAATCCAGGATATTATCTATCTCCATTCCACAGCCAAATCCGTCCAGCAGTTTTTGCGTGAACGAGTAACAAACATACACACAAACTTTCACCGATATAATATTAGTGTGAAGTGTGATAGTGTGGTTATACCATCAAAGTATGGTATAATCTGAGAAGGTTCAAAATACAAGTAGGTATAGAATAGAATAGAATAGAATAGATTTTTATTCAAATAAACTTTTACAAGTGCTTTTGAATCGTCGAATAATTTACCACTGGTTCGGAATGCCGTTCCTACCGAGAAGAATCAGCAAGAAACTCGGCGGTACGATTAATAAGGTTATCAAAACTCGTAATTACTTACAGTTTATTTTTTTCTGGTCAAGTTTTAAAGGCTGCCCGGTTAGGCTGCCATACGAATACTTTCATAGGCTTTCAACGACCACTCAGGCTTTTACTTTTCTTCTTAGCGTAGACGGTAATAGGATCATAGAAATAATGGAATCGTTTTATATTTTATGTCCGTACATTCTTAAGGTTTAAAAATAAAACTTGGCTGCTTTTTATTAGTCGTAATTATTTTTAAGTGCCTAGAAGGCTTTTTTAAAACGGGCAAGTGAAATGCTTAAAATTAAACGCGTGATACGTGAAGAATAGCTAGGTAATAGAAAAATTTCCTAAAATTAATCAAAATATATGTAGGGAGGAAACAATACAATCATTAGTAGGTAATTTTAAAATCTACATTTTTCTGGGATCACATTATGTTGATATAACTTTCAAGTTCTTACTGCTATCGGTAAATGAATGTATCTTGGTTTGTTCGCCACTAGTGCGTTCCTATAGCATTCATTCGATTACGATGCTAACTTTGTGCAGTTTTTGTTGGAACTTGCAGGATTATGACATTGTATCATCAACATACATTAAATGGTGCGCTACTCGTTCATACAAGTGTAAATTAAAAATTTATAACACCCCCGACAAGTGAAGGTTACAGTAACTTGAAAAGAGCTGATAACTCTCAAACGGCTGAACCGATTTCCTTGGATCATAGCTAAGAACACTCTCGATAAAGCCACCTTTCAAACAAAAAAAACTAAATTAAAATCGGTTCATTAGTTTAGGAGCTACGATGCCACAGACAGATCAAACTTATAACACCCCTTTTTTGGGGCGGGGGATAAATAGGTAAATATAGGTAGGCGCTGCGCTGCAACGCAATGCTGTGACGCATGCCGGGCATTAGTACGTATTTTATGAAAATGTTAGATGTAAACTTACGGTAGAAATAATCGCTCTCAGTCCATTGTATTATATTTTGTAAATCATCCCGACTCATAATATTATATACACTTGAGTCTCTTCTCAATAAAATCATACTAATATTATAAATGCGAAATTGTCTGTCTGTCTGTGTGCTAGCTTTCCACGGCCTATTCTTAAAACCGGTTTTAACGAAACTTGGTACAGAGATGAATCCCGAGGATGGAAGCTATCTCTGTTTTTCATGTCGGCTAGTTTTCATGCTGGAAAATCCACGCGGACGAAGTCACGGGTATCATCTAGTCTATATAAATAAAAAGAATTAGACAGCTTTGAATAGGAATCTGGCATCAAGAGAGGATTTTTTATATCGACTACCATAATCAAGTTATAGCCAAAACCTAACCCGTGTTAGATATCACTTTACGACATTTTGTTTTATAGAGGAAAAAGTGGAGCGAACGGCAAATCTTATTAGGCTTCGAGGCTTGAGATTTCCCAGTAGGACTTTCCACATAACAAGGTCTCGAATTATTGTTTATGTTACCTTATACTTTCGCTATTGACGATATCTATCTAAGCAATGACATATTATGATGAACATAATATTATTACTTAGGAAAGGCTTTTTGGAATGTCTTTGTTCTTGTATTATTTTTGGGGATAAAACTATTCTGTGCATTGACCCGGAGTCTTAGCTATAAGTATGCCAAGATGCGTTCAAATCCGTTCAGTACTTTCCACTGAAGCATGTACCTCTATAAATAGACCAGTCAAACAGATAGACAGACATTACCTTATGTATATGTACCAAATTCCATAAAAATTAGTTAAAAATGGATGGACCGTGAAACGGTAACACACAGACATGCAGACACACTTTTGCATTTGTGATGTAGTAGCTGATGCCCACAACTTCGTCTGCGTGGATCTGGATTTTTGGAAATCCCGTGAGAACTTTTTGATTTTTCGGGATAAAACGTAGCCTATGTCACCCTCCAAGTCTTTAACTATACCCATGTAAAAAATCAGCTGATTGCTTCGTTGCGACATGATTGAAGGACAAACCAACAAACTATTACACCCACAAACCAACAAATCAACAAACCAACGAACGAACACACTTTTGCATTTATAATATGGGTAGTGATAGATATAGATTATAACAGTTTAATATTACATTACTGTTGACGTCACATTCAGCTGAAGCGAGCTAATTGCATGCAGGTAACGAAGTTAGCACCGCGTGTATGCTTGCCTCCCTTTATTTTATTGAGTTTAACGCCTCAAACGTGTTGAGTGCTGACATATTTAAGTACTTATTATACTTAATGGAAGCAACGCTTCGTAGCAGAAGTTTCTCTAGTGTGCTCTCCAGCGGTTTTCATACAAACGTAGTTTTTTTTTTCGCATTTGAATATTAACCAACCAAATTAATCAGTATACAATTATTACTGTATTGCAGACGGAGATCTTACTTTTAAGTGAAACATGTCACGAATGGCAATGAAACGCACGTTTTTGGTTGGGCAGCGCATCCATATGAGAGCGTTAGAGAGTACTTACAAGGGGAAGATAATGTAACCAGCAACGAATTTTATATACGAACTAAATTGTATACAATAGATGTGAAGTCCGTAGCTCACAAAAATTAAATTGCGTTTCAAAAATGGCGTGTAGAACAAAATGCAGAGGAATAAACTAAAATGTAGGTAATATACACGCGAGACACGTCGCTCGGATGCAAACATTGTTACCTGTATTCAATTATCTCGCCGAAGTTGAATTGCGAATCCGCGGGATCACGTCGCATGCCTATGGCGGATATATCGAAAAATACTATTGTATATTGTCGTACAATAAAAAATGTAGTAGTAAACTATAGTTCACGTCAGGTCAACATGGCAATCGGGGTGGGGACGCCTGCACATCAGCACAGCCCCCGTGCTAACCCGGTGCGGTATAGTGCGGGTGACGTGCGTGTGTGCGGAGCGTCCTCCCCATCTCATACCTCGATTACCATGTCAACCTGTCACATACTATAAGTATCCAAAGTATGCTATTAGATATAACATGGCGCGAGCTAAGTCATGATGTCTTTGGTGCATGTATACAAAAGTTCAAACTTTGTTACCTACATACAAATTAAACACTAGAACTAAATTTTATACACGAGAAATGAAGTTATAATAGCTCACGGAAATCCAATTACGTTTTCAAAAATGGCGTCAGCTAAAATGTAGGTAATATACACGCGAGGCACGTCGCTCAGGTGCAAACATTGTTACCTGTATTCAATTATCTCACTGGAGTTGAATAGAAAATCCGCAGGATCACGTCGCATGCCTACGGCGGCTACATCGAATAAATACTATTGTATATTGTCGTACAGTAAAAAATGTAGTAGCAAACTAATAATGTCATAAGTCCGTTTTTTCTAAGCATCACGTGTCACCAAAAATGTCATAGTTTTATCTGACTATGAAGATGCCTTCAAACTACGGAAATATAATATAATATATAAATATCGCTCACCCTACTTTATTATATTATATTCCGTAGTTTGAAATCAACTTAAGAGTGGTGGAATCAAGAATACATCTGAGTTTGCGCATAATATATTTGTGCACTTCTGCATAGTTGGCTAGTCTTCATTGGGATTAATTAGTATGGCCAAAATGTTGTCAAGAGAATTTTATTATCACACTCATAGACTTAGCAAAGGTGTGCCAGTCTCGTGGCGCATAGCATAACGTTAGCTTAGTCATGATGCCTCTTATGTATGTATTTGAGAGTTTAAATTTTGTTACCTCCTACATCCAATTAAAACACAAGAACTAAACATTATACAAGAAACATTAAGTCTATGGCTCACAAAAATCCAATTAGGTACGTTTTCAAAAATGGCGTGTACAGCCAAATATACTTAAATGTAGGTAATATACACGCAAGACACGTCGCTCGGATGCAAACATTGTTACCTGTATTCAATTATCTCCCCGAAGTTGAATTGTTAATCCGCGGGATCACGCCCCATGGCCAGCGTAGTGCGGAAAATGTACAGTTTTATGCCGTTATGTTGTATATTAAACAATAAAGTATACCAGGGTATAGTGTAAGCCCGTATCGCATTCCGTAAGAATAACAAACAATGTAACCATAAGTGACACGGTACCTATTACTTAAAATAGTGCCCCAAAGTTAAATTTTCTATTAACAAAAAACTAAACTATGTCTTACTAATATAACTAAAATGTAACTTGAATACCTTCAAGGCAAGAGCATCTTCTAAACCAATATAATTTGTATAAATATATTTAAGGAATGTGCAACATCCATATAAACTCAAGAGAGTTTCAGGATGTCAAGTGGAAACAATATGTAAAACTATACTTTGATTTAAATAAATAAATAAAAAAAAAAATCTAAAATAGGCATCTTCTAAACCAGCGCGCTCCATCTAGTCCTCATCATTGCTTTGTTTCTCAGGCATGATTGTCGTCAAGCGCAAGACTGTTTCACAATAAATAAATAAATTTTACTTTTTTTGTATTTTTGAGTGGAGCGACCAATTTGACGTCAAAAGGCTAAAAATTTCCGAGTAGAGGCCACATCAACAGCCAGCGGGAAGTTGGGAATCCTGTGCCAAGTAGTGAAATGGCTTAAACCTGAAAGATTTAACCTATTTCCGAAAATAAATTTTGTCTCCATGAAATTAACGAAAGAATTTGATATACCATAATTAATTGTCGAATATTTCTGACAGCGTAAGCGGCAGAGCTCAGTTTACCAGCAAGAGCTGATATTAATATTTAATAATTGAGATAATATGAATCCTTACAGATTAATAAGTGCTATTTTATTTGTCTATATTAGTAATTAGATGATTAATGGTACAAACGTCGTCATTTCACGGATTTGCAATTCAGTACGGGCGAGCTAATTGGATCCAGGCAAATAATAAACTATGTTTACGCTCGAGTGGCATATATGCAAATTGATTGAATTGATGTATCGCGTTGTTACCAGTTTACTGATGAATACGCATCGGTGGTTGATTTCAAAATTGATTATGACATTATTATAGCTCTAGGAGATAATTTAGCCGTTATTAGGATTTCCGTACCTCAAAAGGAAAAAACGGAACCCTTATAGGATCACTTTGTTGTCTGTCTGTATGTTTGTCTGTCTGTCTGTCTGTCCTGACAGCATTGTCACATGATGAACTGATAAAATTATATATGGGGCAAGAACTCGTAATAACTTGTCAAATTGCGACTAAATATGGCTAATCTACTTTAGCAATCGTCTAAGGTGCCTTAATGAATTAATATATTAACGAATAAGCTCTCAACGCTGTGAGTGACCGTGAGTAGGTACCTTTATTAATCGCTCAATACAACTCGACGTGAATAAATCCAATAAAAGAGCTTTTAGGACCATTTGGCCGGCTCCTACATATTTTATTATACTTAATTTCGTTATACGATTTCTATCTAGCTTTTACTAGTGAAAATCTCGTTTATTTACGGGCTGTACCTATTCGGAACTGGATAATTTATTTACTTGTAGAATACACGTGTTTTGTAAATCGTAGCAAATCGATATCCATACTAATGTGAAAGTGTGTCTGTCCGTTAAATTTTCACGGCCCATTTTCGACGGGTACAGACAAAGCTTTCAAGTGGAGAATACCTATATAGGCTACTTTTGTACTAAAATATCAAACAGTCCTCACGGGATTCTTAAAAACATAAGTTGACTCTTCGATCTCGAGATAAGAGATAAGAGTTTACGTGATAAAAAGAGAGGCGTTTGTTAAACTTTATGCGCCGGCCACACAGGCCGCGTATGCGTCGCATAAGCGTAGACGTAGCGCGTAGCGTTGTAATGTATGAAACTGTATGAGACATGGCATACCGCTTGCGTGGCGTGAACGTTCGCGTGCAGTTATGTCTACAGATTCACGCATGTCACAAGCAAGTGTCACGTGTACGTGCGTGCATGTGAATCGGCTTTTAAACCACAGAGCTGTGCGAACTGAATTCTACTTCATTGTGTCGTAACAAGAGTCGCTATTTATACGTCTTTGGGGAGTGAGTTTTTTATACCTGCAGGGTACTACTTTAATCCACCTTTATATCTGTCCCACGTATTCTTCAATTGTTATATTATGAAGACGCGTCTATATTCTACAGCGGCAGAAATCCAAAGCAAAGCAAAAGGAACAATAACTACAAAGGCAACG
The DNA here is from genome assembly GCF_905333055.1 of Maniola jurtina. Classification (NCBI taxonomy): domain Eukaryota; kingdom Metazoa; phylum Arthropoda; class Insecta; order Lepidoptera; family Nymphalidae; genus Maniola; species Maniola jurtina. The sequence goes on from NC_060046.1 coordinate 4,397,123, forward strand.
TCAAGAATCGTGAACGCTGTCAAGACACGTACGGCATTCGTCGAAGGAGCGTTTATGACGGAATCGCAAATGCATTTTTCGTGTTCTGAAAAAGCCTCGCCTATATACAGCTAGCGACCTTCCCTAGGGCTTTTTGCAGAGCAAACTCGAGTTACATAAGGCTTTATTGAGTAGCGAATATTTAGGCACTATCTAGTAAATAAACTTCATATAATATGGCATTATCGTAATCAAGGATACATTTATGTATTTTTTTTAATTCAAAATTTTGAATAAAATTTAAAGTTTTATCTAATTAATTTCTAAGAATATATGCCCGCGTGGAGTGCCAAGAATACTGTCTGAATTTCCGCACTAACAACCAGGCTGATCCTTTGGGCAAGAAATAAGCCAGTCCTTCTATCGCTAGATGAGATACTCGTAAGAATCTTTTAACACTAAGAGCCCATGGTATCAGATGTAAATTGGAAGTTCCCTCTCAAGGGTTATCCGATTGCTTACGTCGGGGAACCTTATCAGAGCTTTGGGCACGACGTACCTAATTACCACCCTAGCATTAATAACGTCCAACTAAGCGATTTAGCATTTTGATAGAATGATACTGTGGAGGTTAATTATTAGAGACAGATAAATAAACACTGGCAGAATTTTTTGACTCGGAAAATATGGAGGTTGGCAGGTTATAAGGACTTTGTGTATCAGATCTCAATGATGGATCGATTGCGCATCACTTTGTCAATGAGAAAAGTTTATCGGCAGTTTATCTTATCAAAGCTGAGAGTTTGCATTAATACTTTAATTTATCGATGTTCTATTTTATTATTTTATTTATTTATTTATTATCAAAACAAAATACATACAAATAAAAGCTTAAACTAAAAACACCGAAAAAACCACAGAGGTTTGTCCTCGGTGCCTAGCTGCAACGAAGGTACCTATTAACTAATTGCTTAAAGAAATAATCTACAGTAGGTATATAACGCGAAGAATCACGTAAGTACTGCGTAGCTGTGTAACGGTTTGAAAATTTTATTTTTGCGGATCCAAATTATTATTGGGTACAAATTAATATAGGCTGCACAGTGCACAGTGCATATTGCAAAAGTCAAGCCAAGAGTAATTATGTATCTAATTAAAAAATAACATTCCTTCCTTCCTTCGATATCAATGATTATGATTATTGAACGTGATGTCATAAGCCTCGTAGACCCGTAGCTGTGTGTTCGTAGCCAATAGTGTAGCAAAACGTAGACCATAAACTCAAATCATTTATTCAAAGTAGGTACTAATTGTACTCCTTTTGATGGTCGGAATTGTTAGATTTGTAAGATAGAGTCTATAATAAATGAACTGATTTACGAATTTGTTTCTTAAAATAAAAACAGGTAGGTTCAAAATTTTGAAAAAAAAAGAAAATTAAGGAAAATTGATGCTATCATTTTCTAGATTTTTCGAAAGGATTTTTAAATTTAATCACTGTAAAATTAAATTTTTGCGACTCATAATTAATTTGCTTAATTTTTGTAGATATATCAAATATCAAAAAATTATACAAAGATAAATTCTTAAGATCTCAACAATAACGCTATAAAGTTTGGCATTCTACATTTTTGCTTTAATAAAACAAAGTACCCATTTCGGTAAAAGTTAAAATTGTTTGAGGCTGACTTCATATTACCTTATACCTAAGTTTAGAATCTTTGAATGTTTTTGTTTACCCTGTAGATTATTAATTCTAGTTAATATTACACAAGGGCCTTGGAACGTGTAAACTCCATTGCTTAAAAAAATGCTACCTTTTTCACATGACTTTGTAATGATATGATTGAATTAACTAATAAAAGGTACTTATTCATTATTTTAACGATAATTCGCAACGGCGAACCTGTGAGAAAGAGCTGTGAGAAAGCTCAGTAATTGTATTGGGGTTTGCTAATCAATTTTTGGTATGATCTATTAACAATATAAAAACTTTTTAACCCCAAACCCAAAAAGAGGGGTGTTATAAGTTTGACGTGTGTATCTGTGTATCTGTCTGTGGCGTCGTAGCTCCTAAACTAATGAACCGATTTTAATTTAGTTTTTTTTTGTTTGAAAGGTGGCTTGATCGAGAGTGTTCTTAGCTATAATCTATGAAAATCGGTTCAGCCGTTTGAAAGTTATCAGCTCTTTTCTAGTTACTGTAACCTCCACTTGTCGGAGGTGTTATAAATTTTTAATTTACACTGTCTTGTGATATGATTGAATTGAACTGACAAAAGTGAGAAAAAGCTGTGAGAAAGCTTCGTCGCGATTGTGTTGGGGATCGCTCAACAACTTTTGATATGGTCCAAATTAACAAATGTAAAAACTTTTTAAGTATTAGGTTCTTAACAGTGTTAAGTTCATTATCATCATCATTATCAGCCGATATAAAGCGCTGGACATAATATCCCTCTTGTAGGCGCTTCTACACGCCACAGTCTTGCACCGCCCTTGAATGCAGCGGTAAGTTGGATTTAAGTAAGATTAAAGTAAAGCGTACAGTTGTATTGAGAAATTCTAAGAAAATATTAAAAACGTATTTCATTTCATGAGGAATCCTTGTTGAGAGAGTTCACCCGTCTTTTTTTATTTGAAGTTCCTGTGTAAGCGGTTCTTTGAAGAGTTTTTTCCAAAGTTGCTTATCAGAGTCTGAGGCGTCCATTCCTTGAAATGCACAAAGAGTTCTGGCGAGCTTGCTAATATTTTTTTTTTGCTATTTTTTCTGGTTTAGAAAATGTGTATGGTTTCTACAATTTTTAAGTGAAAAGGATTGTTTGTGGGTGGACGTAAAATTAATTACTTTTACAGAGATATTATACGTATTAAACACCTATTATATAAAATCTAATTTTTTATGCCGAGGCTGGACGATATTTTAAAGCATTAATGTAGAAATATGTTTCAAGAATTGTAGAATAACATTGTACTCTAGAATATGCTAGGTGGAGAAAAACATCGTGAGGGAACCTGCGTGTCTAGAAGAGTTCTCCATTGTTTTCAAATATGGGTGAAGTCTGCCAATAGGGTACAAACTTGGTTAGCGTGGTAGACCTTGGCCCGAATCTGTTATTTTGTGTTATTGACCTCTTAGATCGACGCTCGCATAATAAGGAACTTGGTAAGTAGTGGTACTACTTAATAAAATGGTAATTAAAGATTGACCATTTGGTCAACATAACAATCTCGAGATTGTATTAATAGCAAGCATGTAGTTTGATGTATTTAGTGGAGCAGAAGCTAACACATGGTCATTTCACTAATGATCGGCTAATATTGATTTATTCAGGGTGTAATCTAATTAATGACTGTTCTGTAACTACATGCGACTTACATCTGTTTGCGGTATTATAGCTCTTAGTCCAAAGGCATACAGGTCATATTTCCGTGTTTAATCACTGCATCAGAAGGTGTGACGCTTACAAATGACAATCGAGGACAGGATTTGATCGTGAAAGACATAATGGATGGTTCGATGTGGTCGCTGTTTATATAAAAGGCTTCTATTGTGTTGTAATGGTGTTGGATAACTCAAATATTTTGACGTGTGTATCTGTGTATCTGTGTGTCTGTGTATCTGTGTATCTGTGTATCTGTGTATCTGTGTATCTGTGTATCTGTGTATCTGTGTATCTGTGTATCTGTGTATCTGTGTATCTGTGTATCTGTGTATCTGTCTGTGGCATCGTAGCGCCTAAACGAATGAACCGATTTTAATTTACTTTTTTTTGTTATTAATTTGTTTTAATTATACTTATTGTTGTTTAAGTTGGCTTGATCGAGAGTGTTCTTAGCTATAATCCAAAAAAATTGGTGCAGCCGTTTAAGAGTTATCAGCTCTTTTCTAGTTTTCTTGTAGAAAAGAAGGTTACATAACCGTTAGATTCATAATATTACGTCAATTGACAAAATATGTCAAGCTGTCAAGATGGACGTTGCCTTGATACATAATTATTTATTTGAAAATGATGTTTTGGAAAACTCAGATACTTTGTCGGGGGTGTTATAAATTTTTAATTTACACTTGTAACACCCCTCTTTTTGGGTCGGGGGTTAATAAAAGGCTTCTATTGTGTTGTAATGGTGTTGGATAACTCAAATATTTTCTGAAATATTTACATTAGAAACTCTGGAAAAATATCTTCTTACAAAGAATATATCTACCTACATAATAAAGAATAAACATAGCATAAGCAATAAATTTACAATGACGTCATAAACTTTATTAGGGTTCCGTACCTCAAAAGGAAAACGGAACCTTTATAGGATCACTTTGTTGTCTGTCTGTCTGTCCATCTGTCCATCTGTCGCGTCTGTCAAGAAAACCTATAGGATACTTCCTGTCGACCTAGTCATGAAATTTGGCAGGTAGGCAGGGTCTTACAGAAAAGTAAAGGAAAAAAATTCGAAAACCGCGAATTTGTGGTTACATCATAAAAATAATAATAGTTAAAATGTGTTCTAAACAATTAATTAGTATTTTCGATTTTCAAAGTAAGATAACTGTAGTAAGATATCATATGAAAGGGCTTTACCTGTACATTCTAAAACAGATTCTTGATTCTGCATAATAGTTTTTGATTTAACGTGCAAAGTGTCGTAAAAAATATCCGAATACGGAACCCTCGGTGCCAGAATCTGACTCGCACTTGGCCGGTTTTTTGGAAACGGTTAATCACTATGAAATTAGAATAAGAGCGTCCATTCAGCGATTAAGTACGGTCACTATTGAATTGCAGCTCCTAAATTCCCAGTGCAAGTGTTCTGTATAGATAGCGCGCTCGCGTTAATGCCTGCTAAGCCGAGTCTGGCTCAGAACTTCTCGAGAAACGCCGATGTATGTCTGAACCAAGCCGCTAGCTGATTTAACAAAGCTGGTATTTAATGAGATGGATAGTACCTTTTGCTATGATTATGTCTAACATGTTTTTCTAATGAAATTTATCTTCCAATGTGACCTTTATGCGAATAATACGGTACTTCACACAATACCTCAGGATTCCTTTTGTTCCTAAAGATGATAATTTTAATTGATAATCTAAAATTCTAGTCCTACACATTCTATCGTCTAATACAGTGCGTAAAAAAGTTAAATTCAGTTTCTCTTATTTATTAATATAAAATTTAAAATTTCACCTATTTTCGTAAACCCTTTTTAATGAAAAACAAAAAAAGTTTACACCAAGTATAATCTTCCCCATGTAAGGTAGTATCCTGACGTTTAAACAAAAGTTGTGTGGCTTTCCTGTTCGAGGTGTTGCATTGCTGTACAAGCATTGTATAAGATATTGCCCGCACTTTATGTAAACTTTTTTCTTTCTTTTTATTAGTATCTCAGAAAAATCGGTGTAAAGTATGAAATAGCCAGGAAATAGTACATTGAATAAAGCGCCGAAAACCTTACTACTGTGTGGGCATTAAAATGTGAATCCGTAGTTTTAATAGTAGAGCTTTTATGGCAATAGAGGTATTCAAGATAATGCATATAAACTTTCGCATTTTCAGCGGTATTTTATAAACGTTTTATTACATGGCGGCAGTTTGCGAGAGCTCGCTCGGGCTCGGCTTAGCGAGTATTAGCACGAGGGCGCTATCTCCACATAACACTAGTATCGGGGATTAAGGGTGGTGGAATCCAGGAGTTTTATCCATGATGGATAGCTTCTCTAAATTAACCTTTAAAAATTCCACTTATTAACTACCAGATGAACGATTTCGTCTATCTTCAGCTTGTTAAAAATCTCGTAGGAATTTCTCTTTAATTTTCTGGTCTTCTATGTACATTGTACATACTTTCTTTATCCATCCGTTTGCTACCATCTTTTTTGGTCATCGGTCCAATCAACTGGAAGTCGTCCTTCGCTGCACTTACCGACCCACCCCAGAACACGTAAATCAAAGGCAGAATAATTGTTTTAGATACATTCATTATAACTGTGTTTGTCCGTCTATTGTTTTTACGAACCATCAAATTAACCGATATTGACAAAATTTAGTACAATGCATCCCATAGGATCCCTAGGATATTCAAATAATTCCCACGGGATTATTAAAAATCTAAATCCACGCGGAAGAAGTCGCGGGCATCATCTAGTTTAAATATAACCAGAAAGCGAGAAACTAACTACATTTCATTTGTTTCAAAATGAAATAGAAGTTAGAACTATATGTTGGGTACATGTTGAATGTACAATGGTCTTAACGGACCATTATTAATGATCTACTCAAGAGAAAAGCCCTTTCTTGATTGCGGGATTAAGCTGTAACAAACTAGTGAACTTCCCTTTGTTTTGAAATGGAAACAACTTTATTTTCCTACACTGAGACAGTTAATTATAGGTATAGTAAATACCATATCATACCAACAATTTTCTAATTGTTCATCATTACCGCAACAAAGACTATTCATGTCGGAGCAAAGATGTTATAAAACTGCAGATAGGCAAAGCTTCTACATTCGTAATAAAAAAAAGCCAGTCAAGTGCGAGTTGGGCTGGTATACGAAGTTGGGCTCGCACTCAATATTGTGAAAAAAAGGATTCCATACCGTCGTACAAGAAATAACTTTTAATAATTTTTGTGATGTAACCAGTTTTCGGATTTTTCCCTTCATTTGTGCTATAAAACTTTGCTATATCTGCAAAATTTCATGATTCTAGGTGAACGAGAAGTACCCTATAAGGTTTTGATTGCCTCGACGGATCTTGAACGGTCTAAATCAACGCGGATGAAGCCACGGGCATCATCTAGTCATCTGTAATAAGATTCACAGCATTTACAAATAGCAAGCTACTGAAAAGTTAGGTAGTCACCTTCCAATCTCCAATAAGTTGATACCGTACATTTTGCAATCCTAAATATAAAAGTTTGAAATGCCTAAAAACACGCTTTTGGGTCTCTTCGCTTGCTCCATCCGCAAGATGCGTGTGTATCTACTATCTATCTACTGAATTTTCAACTATGTGCCCAACTACTTGTTTTCCTATTTCCAATACAATCTAATAGTAGGTATTTAGCACCATTATTGTTTCCGTACCGTCACTGTAAAATAAGGAAAACCTCGGGTGTTTATTCTAAGGGATAACCTATATTTTCGTCATAATATTTGTCCATTTGTATATAAGTTACCAAGATATTATCGTATGAAAAGATGAATAGCATGTAAAAATAGATATTAAATCTGTTTTGTTAGTGAAAGAGAAGCTCAGAATTTAAGCTTATCACCGACATATAAAACGTAGGCCATTGTTCCTGAAATTCTATTTTTTTTCATCTTGAAACGGTCACCTAACTCTAACATGACTATAATCTCTGGACTTGTTTGAAAATTTTAGTTTTCATTTAGTTGCGTTTAACATTTTGTTACCTACTAGTTTGTCGTGTAGACAATGTTTAGGGGTAGGTAAGTACCTATGCGTTTAATTAAAACTTTCATATAACATGTCCAGTTAGCCCGCTTCCATAATTTGACTGCATCATCTCTTATCACCAAGTGAGATCGCAGTCTAACTTATTATCATGTCAATTTAAAAGCTAAGTACAAAAAATAAGATGAAAAAAACTTAATTTTTATTTTATTAATGACACCCTTGCGTCAAAGAGTAATAAATAAATAGAAATAACGTAGCCTTTTAACATCCTGTTTAATATTTTGCAGATGAATTTAATAAGCGAAAATGGCATATTAATTTACGAATAATTTGTGTAAAGCGTAGAGCATATGAAATTGTTTAATTAAAATTAAAACAACCTGTTCTCGCTACGCTCGGCTGCCCTTTACACTCTGTTTGATTAGGAGCCCCTTGTTTTACTCAGTACCAAGTACCTACCATTAAAATGTGTATAAAACATAATTTCTAGTAATTAAATGTAGACTACATTTAAGTACTAGGCGCTTCCCAAGTCGCTGCTCGCAGACGTGTGTAAGACGTTCTTTCAGTGAATTTAATCACTGTGCGAAACTATAATATCGGTGAAAATAAAATGCCCTTCCAGCCTCTGTTTTTTCCGGCATAATGTACCTAATTTTGGTAATTTAAATTAATTTAAAGTGATTATTTTTGCACGCTATCTGCGGCAGTATGTTGTGGTCGGGTCTATTGTACTAACTATCTGTTATTTACCCATAATTTGGTAAAATAAATATGATTATGAGCATGATTAATATATATATTCTAGACAGGTATGTTTTATTTTAGGCTGCATCCTAATTATAACTTACCATGAAACTGTAAACTGTTGTACATATACTTAGTTAAAAATGGGTACTTAATAAGAAACTAGATTTATGAGAAACTAGCAACCACTCGCAGCGTCGCTCAGTGAAAATATAAATGCTCTTTATTCCTCATATCGTGAGAATTTCGCGAAATCCGGTCTCATTCCTTGTCTTAATTATAAAGGATGTCTGTGCAAAATGTCAGCTTTCTAGGTGCAAGCGTTTGAGCTGGGCATTAACGAGCACTTAAGGCCTCAAATATCTTAAGGTTTCAAATAGAACAAATGCATTACCAAGTATCTGTTTACACGTCAACGCTTTTTTGACGCGCACTTTGTATGTTCAGCGCAACGCCGGATTTTAACGCAACACTTTTTTAACGCACGTGCGAATTAGAGCTAAGTCAGCGAATCAGGACTTTTCTTTTTATATTTTCAGATGGAAGATACTTCTACTACTTGTTCTTCCTTGGCCCAGTGACCCAATGAAAATCTTGGTCTTCGAAACAAGAAGCTCTCATTTATGTCTGTCTTGCGTTGTTTCACGCTGAGTTTCACGCCAAGCGACGGCTATCTAGATTTTAGCTGCACTTAAATCGTTCGACAGGGCATTTTCCCATTTCCTCTCTTTCTTTTAATAAAGGACAGAAAAGATAGGCAATATATTTATTACTCTATATTTTCCCGCTGCGGAGCAAATATACAAAGAGTACCTATGGTACCTACACATCGCTTAGTACGCCATTCTTATTTGCAAAATGCTTCCGTTTGCCAATAAATGATACAAATAGCGTAAAAGCGGCCGTAAAAGCGACATAATCGCGGCATAAAGCGAAAGGGTGCCAATAAAAGATCCTTTTATCGTCATATATTATTTACTAGTGCGACATCGAGGCCGTTGATTTGATATAAAATTTATCTTTACGAAACTGCTGGTGATAACAGGAACTAAGATCAACATCATCATTATCGCCAACCGATAGACATCCAAAGCTGGACGTAAGTTTCTTGAAGGGAATTCACGCGCCGCGGTCTTGCGCCGCCTGTATCCAGCGGCTCCCTACGACTCATACCGGACACAATCCAACTAGGACCTTACCCACAGGTTGAAATCTATTGAGTGCACTTTGACTTTGCTTAGATTTAAGTTTCAGTCAAAACGAGACAGAATTATGCCAGCGGTATAACGCTGTCTCGTTTAAAAATCAAAGTGCGCTCTGTAGGTAAATCTCAGCCTTAGAAGATGGTAATTTCGAGAAAGAGAATAGTCGCCTTAAATGAATTAAATTTTCAATTAATTATTAAATTCCCATTAATTTAAAAAACAAGTATTATACCTATGTAGGATTTAACTTTCTTTATCTACAGGTACAGCAAATATTTTCTATTTCAAAGGAGATTTCATCATAAACTTGGAATAAATCAATGGCGCTGTCGTGTCGAATTCGACTTTCCTTTGTTTAATTTACATTGAATGCCGAGACTTTGTAAACAATGCGTATTTTGTTAATCTGACGAATTTGCTTACAGAGTTATTTTGTTACTAATTTGTTTAAGCATAAAGGCTCAAACGAACAATAACTAGAAGCGAGGTGCGCTAGAAATAATTGTAATACAAGGCGCTCGCATCATTCTGTGATTGTTTATCATAAAATCTTGATCTACTTGTTTGATCTATCAAGGCACAGCTTAAAACAAGTGTAAATTAATAACACCCCCGACAAGTGAAGGTTACAGCAACTAGAAAAGAGCTGATAACTTTCAAACGGCTGAACCGATTTTCTTGGATTATTTATTAGCTAAAAGAACACTCTTGTGCTACCTTTCAAACAAAAAATAAATAAAATTAAAATCGGTTCATTACTTTAGGAGCTACGATGCCACAGACAGATACACATGTCAAACTTATCACACCCCTCTTTTTGGGTCGGGGGTTAACAAAGTGAGAAGTATCTACGACCATAGTGCAAAGGGTAGGGTTTGAACTTATGAAATTTGAGTTTTCAGTCCACTCTGTGACGTTTGAGCTATGGGGGAACCCTAAGTCTAAGCCCAAAGTTAACCACAAATCTGTGAGAGACCAAGCATGTACACCGTCCGATTTAACTGAGCTATCAGCCCATCAAAAGTTAATAGGTTTGTGGGGTCCCTTATATAGAATGATATTGTTTCTCAGTTGTTGAAGCATGAAATACTGAATACATCAACGTCTACGTGATTGATTTTTGCAAGACAGCGCTTTTAAAGTAGCATCAAAGATTAACAGAAACTGATAGACTGGACATGGGGTTGCCAAAAATGTAACTCATCCAGTAAATACCTACTATTTGTAGTATATTCCGCGGTATGAGTACTCATTTCAAATCGATATTGACTAGTTTTGTCATCAAGAAATTTTAATCCGGCAACTGTAGCTGTCAAACGACGGCGGTAGGCCTCACTTTTTACTACGTTTATTTTCACTCACTCCGTCTATGTTTACGCTTAGTCAGTGAGCAGCATTCGTTATGGTTCACCAGACGGCTGAGTGGATGCGACATTTGTCAAGGGTTCTCAGCAAACTCGTAGTAATCTCCCATTTGTATACGTCTTAAGTAGATGAATTGTTAACAGAGCTGCCAACTGGCTGACGTCACTGAGCCTATGTAGGTTTAATTTCTTTGAAAGAATAAGGCTCACCAGAGTAATCCCTCTTTTTACCCGACTGCGGCAAAGCCAAAAAGAAGGGTTATGATTTTAGCAGTCTATGTATGTATGTTTGTATCCTGATTCTGTGTGTTCCACCGTAGTGCCTAAACTACTGGGCCAATTTTGATGAATGAGGTGACAATTGATTCGTTGTAAAAATCCGGGTGACATAGGCTATATTTTATACGAAAAAATTTGACCTAATGGATGTAACATCAAAAAAGTGGAGGTCTCCAAAAAATTTTTTTTGCTATTGCATCGAGTGGGATATCAAATGAAAGAGGAGAAAATTCTGAGCTCATGACCAGGCGACAGAAAAACAATTTTACTCTAATAATTTTCAGCGTTTATTAAGACGATCGCAGCGGATTTTAGTTTTCAACATTATCTTGTTCTACTAGAACAATAGAAGCGTACAGCTTGTACTAGAAGTAGGTAGTAGAAGTGTACCTACCAGTGCAATCAAAATTAAAATTTATTTATTTTTGTAGGACAACTAGTGTCTCTTATGAACCGGTAAGACCTAAGTCGTAAGTCTGGGAATCTACCACCGGTTCGGATGCAGGATTGGTGCCGATTCAATGCCGTCTCAGACCTTCAGACCGTTGAGCTATGAAGACTTAGGCTTTAGACGTACGTGTAGGATTTCAAAAACTATATTATAATATTTTACTGCCATGATGTTGCTGGTGTATCCTCGGTAGAAAACCAAACCAGAGGGAATTTTATTAATTACGTACCGACAAAGAAAGGCGAATCTGAAGCTCCCAACTTGGCTATATCACTCACTATTCGTGGCAGCAATGCTAAGCAATGTGGAGCAATGCAAATGATTGGTGGATATCACAGACATCCATAGCAACGTTGTACTGCGTTCGTTCATCTCCAGTGGAACATCAGCCTAAAGAATTTATGTCAGGTTTGCGCTTGACGATCTCGTCTGATGTTACGACTGAAGTAAGTTATGATGCAGTCGATGAAACGTGGAGGCGCTGTGGCTTTTACAGACCATTACTATTTTATGGCTCCCCTACTGTGATAGGTATGTTTGTCTGTGTGAATCAGGGATGTGTGATTTTTTATGGTATTCATATAGACCTTGACCTCTTCCGAATACCTAGCACTTTCTTACGTTTGCTGTAAGGCTACTGGTGCACTTGCACTTGCGTAGAGTAAGCATGCAATACGTATTACACACGGTATAGGCGTACGAATTGGTCTTCACTTTCTCCAGCTTTGTTTATTTGGAGTTTTGCCTATCTGGATATTGTGTTGAATGGTTCTAACATTTTGCTTTTCCTTTAGATGTGTGTAATGTACCTACTCACTCCGTTAACTACGTCTGTTAATTTTCTTCAGTACTTATAAATATTTCTACTTGCTGAAGATTTTAGTAACGTTTTAAGGTGGGCATTCGTTCAGCCATCATTAATTTTGTTCATAATACTTGTTATTACGTTTCAGATTTCCTATTACAGGATTTTAGGGCGCTGTAAAGAGGAGTAATTTGAAAAGAGGATTATCTAGACGAAGTGTCATTTTATCGTTGCCAATAAAACCTAATGGAATGGAAGGTGTAACAGAAAAATCTGAAAATCCTTTTACGATCGCCGACGGTGAGGTATTTTGAGTGCTTTTTTGTATTTACTTGCATGTGAATTGCTATTAGGAATTGTTGAATTTTGTACATGTTTTATAATCGTTTGTTGATTAATAAAATCAGCTTTTTGTATAAAGTATTTGTATAATAAACTAGCTGGTGACCGTGACTTCGTTCGCATGGATTTAGTTTTTGTAAACCCTAGAGAAATTTTTGATTGTCGGGGAAAAAGTAGCCTATGTAACTCTCCAGGTCTTTGAATATACCCATGCAAAAAATCACGTCAATCCATTGCTCCGTTGCGACATGATCGAAGGACAAACCAATAAACCAACCAACAGACACATTTTTGAATTTATGAAATGGGTAGTGATTGTCAGCTTACTTTTCAATTAAAATAGGTGTACCTAGCCTAGTAAAGGTATAATTACTGTAACATAGAGTATACTAAATTGTCTTGAAAGCATTAACTATTAGTAAAAAATAAACAAAAAGTACATTTTCCCGTAACAGGTAGAAGTTCGTCTTTACAAATTCGTCATCCAAAATGACTTTTTGTAGATATAAATCCGTTGCGAAACAGAAGTTAAACCTACGAATTTCGTACAGAGTTTGTATGGCAGCGTTCGTTGTCTTACTACAAGTTACGACTGCGTTCAGGACATAGGTATAATATGTTATTCGACGTTCCCTGTCTCATATATCTCCATTCGGAATAGCTTGCGCGTGAATAGGCTCGTTAGTTATAAATATCTGGGAACTGGTCGTTATCCTCCATTCACTAGTGAGGTGAGCACCCGAAAAAATGTATGGCGTCTCTGCGTATAGTTTTAATGTCCTGTGTGATTTGTATCGGTGTTATCTAAAATTCAGTATTTATTACCAGTATCTTAATATATTGATGCCAACATAACGATTCGTGCAAAAAACTCACGTTTCATCTTAGACATTAGATAGAAGATTTATGAAGTGCACAGGGAAAACTTATCTCTTTACAGTGACTCTTAGTGGCAGTGGGAGCTGTTATAAAAGAAGTATAGGCACAACAAAGATCTTGATTACACCTGTAAGTTTTACTCTCGTAAGTAGCTTACGTAATTAATTGACAACTGTTGACAGCAAAACTAAGGTAAATGTACCTACCTACTTATAAGTTTACATTAGTAAATTCGTCGAAAGTTAATCATGTAAGCGCCTTACATGAGTAAAACTTAGATGCGTATCCACGGCTAAAGAGTTTGTCCATGTATGTCAAAGAAATTCACAAAGTTACACCAGCTTCTAATAGCATCGACACTCCACAAGTCTACTGCGTGCCGCCGTCTACATATTACGCTCAAGACATACGTTATTCGACATTTTCTGTTTCATAAATCTCCATTTGGGAGCCGAGCGTACGTGAATAGGCTCGTTAGTCATAAATATCCGAAGTCTGGTCGTTACCCTTCATTCAGGCGAGGTGAGCGCTCGGAAAAATCGGTCAAGTGCGAGTTAGACCCGCACTGGAAGGGTTCCGTACCATCGTACAAGAAATAGTCCTTTTTGAATTTTGAAATTTTCATTATTTTTTGCTATAGCGGTAATAGTAATTAATACACATTCTGTAAAAATTTCAGGTCTCTAGCTATTGTGATTCACGTGATACAACCAGCTGAAAGACAGACGGTCGGGTGGACGAACGGAAGGGCGCGGTCGGATGTACGGACGGATAGCGGAGGCTTAGTAAGAGGGTCCCGTTGGCCCCCTCCGCTACGGAACCCAAAAAAAACGGTAATTTTTAATGGTTTCTGTGCGCTATTCATCCAATGGATTAGGATATAAATGAATGTGCGGCGCGAATTTTCAGGATGCAAAACTTTGAGAAGCATATTTTCGTTGCCAATTTAAGGTTATTTTTCATCCGAAAGTATGCTTTTAGGAGCCTTTTTGTGGAACAGTGAAGATTAGTTTTGAGTTATGCTGAGGGCTAAAATATAGCTGTGACTGTAGGTTGCAAAAATTTTCTTTGAAATGTATTGAAGTATACTTTGGAGTAGTATCTTATCGCATGATTTTGCATGTTATTTAGAATTCACTAACTTTGTTACTTACCTATGTATAGCACGCGACAGGTCGAGATGGCAATCAGAGTATGAGGCGTATTTTTGTTTTTAGTACTTATGTATTGTTTTTTTTGTGGCAATGAAGAATGTATCCATCCATCTATAGTTGACAGTCTGGTTTCAACACAAGTCCCTTAAAAAAAATCACAATAAACAAACAGCCAGCAGCGTAAACCGATCGCGTTCAACAGAGCTTAAAGGGACCACGGGAAGATACCCGCATTAATGTTTTACACCCAAAAGCTTTCAGCCACTGAATATTTTGCTCATGCTCACGGCTTTACAGCGTCACAAATTTTTATCGCAGGTATCTATGTTGCTTTATGGGCCATAGATACGTGCATTCATATTGCTCAATAACTTTTTTTTGTTATGGCCTAATCTCGTGACCACGTCGTTTTTACTTATCTCTTTTTGCATCGCAGAATTCATTGAAATCGTGAGCTCTGATGGTAAGGGTTTTTTTTTGAGCTAATAACACGGTGGACATCCAGATCTTTCTTTCTGCATGCAGCTAGATTAAGAGTATGATTGAGGTCCTTAGGTTAAGAACTATTAATCAGATGTTAGTGATAATAACCGAAAGTAATGGCTCAACAGGCACTGGGAGAAAAGGCCTTTAGAGATCCAAAGTTGGTTACCCATCCAGTTACCGATGTTGTTTACTCAGCGCAATTTATGATATATTGTGGCTAATTCTGATAAACATACACAATCTCTAAACTAATCACAGCTCTAAATATGTAGCTATCCCTTTTAAAATGCTTCAAACAGAAAACTCTAGCACTAAGTTTAGATAATATGTCAATGTCATAACAATATAATAAAAAACATAATGTCCGTACAAAATGAGAACTCACTCGCCATTTTAACTCTGTATCCACTGACATGTTTAAATTACGGTTCAACTTTAAAATTGCACTATCACACTTAATATTATAAAGGCGAAAGTTTGTGTGTATGCGTGTGTGTGTGTGTGTATATTTGTTACTCCTTCACGCAAAAACTACTTGACGGATTTGGATGAAATTTGGAATGGAGGTAGATATCATCCTAGATTAGCACATAGGCTACTTTTTATCCTGGAAAATCAAAGAGTTCCTGCGGGGTTTCGAAAAATCTAAATCCACGCGGACGAAGTCGCGGGCATCAGCTAGTAAGAACTAAAATCGTACTTTGGACATGACAGTTGACATATAAAGTCAAAATGGCGGGTGAGTTCTCATTTTGTACGCATTATAGTTCAGTTTAGAGAAGGTTTAGAGATTGTGTACTATAGGATTAGCCACACTGTGTTTAGGTGACTTGACCACACTTCCCTCACGTATGGACATCATTTATTTATATACGTAAATCTCCAGAGTAATAAATCTATTGTTAATTCCCTTAACGATCAAGAACAGCTAAGAAAATTTCTTTAAACATGAAATTTCCTAAATACTGTAACACTTTACATCACGTCAGCCTCAACTGCTTCACAACATAATAATATCATCATGACATAAGCACATTACAGTGCTTAACCGAAATTCCAATTACGAAACGTACAAGATCTGGCGCAACTTTGCCCAAGATTAATGGGACAAATGTAATTGTTTATACATGAAGTTATTAAACAAAGGGCTTTGATGTCGACTCTTCGCTTGCTTAGCTTTTTGTTCCCTTGTTCGGGGATTAAAATAGATCGCACACGGTCGCAAGATACCTATTCAAATTAAACGAGGCAGGCTATAGCCCGCTTTCATCTTAGACAGTATCGTCATTTACCATCAGATGAGATCGCAAGCGAGGGCTAACTTATTATTAGGATAACTCAAAATTTAAAAACCCTCCGACACAAAAACCTCTATAAGAAAACTAGAAAAGAGCTGATAACTTTCAAACGGCAGAACCGATTTTCTTCTAGCTTAGAACAATCTCGATCAAGCCACCTTTCAAACAAAAAAAAAAACTAAATTAAAATAGCTTCATTCGTTTACGAGCTACGATGCCACAAACAGATACACAGATATACACGTCAAACTTATAACACCCCTCTTTTTCGGTCGGGGGTTAAAAATACAACATCCATGTGTTCTTTAGTGGGTACCGTCTGCCAAACTGCGCTCGTCTGTGTAAGGTCACCATTCCGGCACCTTGGGCTCCCACTTCTATCGGTTCGCCAAACTGCCTATTATTGCTACTTCAGCTTCACAACTCCAAGAACAATGTTGGTTTATCTGGTTCTTTCTTTTTTTTTTTTTTTTTTCAAATTTAGCCTTACGGCATGCAATATTTTATACATTTAAAGTCAAAGTAAGTTATAATTACAATGAAATATAATAAAAATAAAATAATATAATGTCTAATAAGAAAAATAAAGAGGATCGTAACAATTATTATGCTTTATATCTATTCTTCTACGGATCTCCTCATTTCTGATTTGATCACGTAGAGAATCACCATTATGCTGAATGACTCTGAGGTTTTCAGTAGTATGAGCTCCAATAGCTCAAGTCCATTATGGCAATACAAAGATTTTGCTCTTATGGCACTGAGAGGTTTTAGACAAGGAGTGAAACCATACCTACAAATATAATCCGTCAACATTTTCACTCTTTCAAATCAGAGGTGTCGCTCGTGTGTGGTGTCTCAATGTAATTGTAATTACAAAGTCATTTTGCACGCACCCAGTCTCACACACGAGCCCTTGTTTAAGTTGCGGCGAAGTTTCACGGTCACAGCTAACTTTGCCTACTCTGAAATATGGTTCTGCTTTTTCATAATAATTGTTTCCTATTTTGGTACAGTGGTAAATAAAACCATCATGTTATTCAATCGTATGGTATGTAACCACAAAGTAAGGAGCCATCTCCACGGATGAGAGAATCGCGGCGATAGTTTCGCTGGTCTCGCCGTGCCACCAAATCCGATACCAACTCAGAAAATTTACTTAAGGTTATAAAAAAATACAAGCAAAATGTCTTTCTCTAGGCAAGTGCGGAGCATCTTAGGCTGCAGGTCTGATTGTAGCCAAACGCTAGTGAGTCAGTTTATCATTTTATATTGTAGCCACAGCTTCAGGTTATCAGGATTTTTAAATAATTCTCGACATTAGTTTTCACTTTGTATATTTTACATCTTTAATAGAATACAATCACAATACGTCCGTCGGCTCTGTCGTTCCATAATGAATGAATGTCGCCTCTAGGCTCTTCTACACCACAATATTAAAGACGTAGCAGATATTTTATAATTATTATTTTTACATTTTAAATATTTATAATGTAATTCTTTATGTACCTAATATAAGTTTACCTAAAAGTGATAAGTGAGCTTACAGCTCGGCCTTCCTGCAATGAGCGAGTCCCTTCGCTCTGTTATACGAAATTTACAATTTATAGTAACAAATAATAATTGAAAATAACACAATCAACTAGAGTAACTAATTCTAAAAATTAATTAAGAATTCTTTGATATATTTAAAAAAAATTAAAACATAATATTAAAAGCTTTGACAATTACGTTTCATCATTTTTTTATAATTACATATTATATTACAATTATCGTATCGTCATAATTATTCATATTTAACTACTTTCTAAATCCATAGAAAAATTTAGCCCTGGCTGTATTTTGTCTACTGCACCTATGGCTTCGTAGCAGCGGTTATTTTTACGCGATAACGGCGTATCTTTAATGACACACCTATCATTAGGAAGGATTTTTATGATGTGATATGGACTACTACTTTACAACCAGTTTCTGTGACTGCTCATCGTCAGGCATTTGCCGCTATACTCTTACTAGGTCACCTTCAGAATATTGTTTGGGAGTGTTCCTATGACTATTATATTTTTCTCTATATTTGGTTTATATTTCTATTATTTTAACTTTTGCTTCTTCTCTAGTACTTGCTAACTCCTCCTCGGATGACACCTTAATAGCTTCGTTTAATACTGCACTCAGAATCCCTTCACTTCTACATTTAATGTTGAATCCTCAATGGTGGATTCAACTTCATGAGTTTGATTGCACTATCGAGCAATTCGTGGTTTTACAGGAGTAGTTCACGTTACAGTTTGTAAATATTTTAAGAGGAATACCAATAAGATAGATTCTAAACCGATTTAAAGATGCGACCACCGCCAGTGTCTAGGTCATAAAAATGGTGCTTACACTCCTCCGTGTTCGTTTTTCTATTAAAATATGACACAGGCTGGAAAACTCCATTTGAATTCGCCTGAAGAAGGATACCAGCTACACCTTTCATACTGGCATCCGTGTCAGCTTGAGCTTCAGCATTTGGGCTATACAATTCTAGTATAGGTCTATCAATATCCAGATAGTCCTAGAAATTGTTGCAGTTTATGTTGATTGATGAGCTTATTAAATTTAGTTACAGCCTCAATATAGGAATATCCAAAAAAAAATCTCTGGTTTCAATGAAGAAATGACATTTGCTTAATTTTAGCCCGCCGCCCCTTCAAGCATTTTTTTTTAAACCTCTTCCAATCGCTTTTGATCTTTGGCGACGTCCTTAGATGGAATGATATTAATTTAATGCTATTTTTTTTTTAATTATCATATCAAATTGTATATACCTGTAAGTGGTGTGTTACACCACTATACCAGTGTACCAGTGTACTATATAAGTGTTTTGTGATCATGCTGTTAGTTTACCTTAAAAATTAAAAATAAATAAAATAAATAAATAAGGACATCATTCATATAGACGATAGTGTATTTAGTTTTTGCCTCGAGCAGTATTTTATTAATTACACGATTGAATACTAAGGGTACATTCACTAAACCAATAGGCATCCGGTTGTACTTGTATTGGCCATCGCGGGTTACAAAAGCTGTCCTGTCGTGACTCCTCTGCTACTGATATTTGGTAATACACTGAGGCCAGTTCTAATGATGTGCATACTTTGTTGCCTTCTAATTGGTCGAGTTGGTCTTCGATACGAGGGGGTGGATAGTATTCCTTGTTAGTTTTGCGACTTAACGTTCTGTAATCTACACAAAAGCGTTTATCACCAATTTTATGCACAAGTAAAATTGGACTAGCGTATGATAAGGTTGACTCCCAAATTGTCTAATGCTCGACCATCTTCTGTACCATGTTCCTAACCAACGTACGATCAGCGTATAACATGTGGTACAGTCGGTAGATAACCGTCTTCATGTCCTCGAATTCAATCACCATCTAGATCATGAAGTCCGTTCGAAAAACAATCAAGGTATTTCTTTACTAATTCTTGTAATTTTTAATCGGTCACTTGTACTCAAATCATGATTACAGTTTAGATCATCATTTTCCTGGGATTCACAAAACGTAACATTGCATGAATCCAGAACCTTTGAGAATCACGTGTGTCAAAAGTGCTCCCTTCTCTTCACGATCATGTCAGGGAAACGTTGTAAATACGCAGGACACCACGATTATCCCTGATGTCTTACTCTCACGGGAGAAGATAATATTCCTTCCCTTCCGGACCACAAACCGAACCGTTCACGAAAACTTGGCCACATGTATTGGGTTCGGCAACAATCTGAATAGCACGTAATGTATTAGGATGTATTTCTGTATCTTTTTTTTTATAATTGCTACTAAGCGTGTTTTAATGCTCGACATCTTCTGAAATCTAATCGCAGCAGAGGTCTTTGTGATAA
Organism: Maniola jurtina; assembly: GCF_905333055.1. Classification (NCBI taxonomy): domain Eukaryota; kingdom Metazoa; phylum Arthropoda; class Insecta; order Lepidoptera; family Nymphalidae; genus Maniola; species Maniola jurtina. Next base: position 4,417,409 of record NC_060046.1, read on the forward strand.
CAATATCCGAGTTTTAGGTGAAAGGATTACTAATAATGAATGACAAAATTCTACGTGGAATCCTTTTCAGTATATGCTGTACAACTGTGGAATGACCTGCCCAAAAATATTCGGAATTCGAAATCCCTGCCCATATTTAAAATAGTCTTAAAGAATTTTATTTATCTTTGCCATAATAGTTAAATATTGTTTATTATTTTATTATATGTATCCCTGTTATGCAAGAAACTATATTGCCATATATAGTATATATATATTATTTACTTAGAATAGTTATGTATGTATGTTTATATTTTATTATGTTTATTAATATAATAATTAATTAATATAGGTATATATAAGTAATATCGATGAATTCTTTGCGATTTGGTACTATACAACATTAGTATCTTGTTTCAGCAAAAGTTGCCTGGTAGATATTGCTCTAAGAAATAAGGCCGCCTTTGCACACAATTGTTTTTTTCTGTTTTCTTCTTTCTGTGTTGTAGTCCTTTACATGTGTTTTTGTGTGCAATAAAGACTTCTATCTATCTATCCAATAAGACTGACTGGGCAATAACATAATATTCAACGATATACACATTAATGGTTTATTTTTTTATACCTTGTACTACTACGGAAACAGTCATCATACCTACTGGAGCTATAAGATTGGCACCAATGCCTCTGAGTACGGGTAACTCCTTTGGTACAACTATTTCTAAATTGAGTTCCGTGACCTTTGTTAACATAATGACAGAACACTGACTTTCCGACTCCAAATGACAGTCTCCTAATTATTATTTATTTTAATTGAAACGATATATTCACTAGAGATTCACTGTATGACGTAATTCAACAACTTGCTTCATTTTTATCCTTTGTGAAATTCGCATCCTTTTCGCGATCTTTGTTAGTTTTATTTGTAAAACAGTGAATTATGATAGATAAATGGCCTGATATCTCGCAGGTACATCACTTTGCAGGATATTTCATGCACTTAAAACTCGGGTGACCATGTTCATTGCAATAATTGTGGTATATCATCTTGTATCGACTCTCAAACTGCTGGATCTAACAGTTGGAATAGCATTCCTACGTTCATTCCGAAATTTAAAATGTGAATCGTAGATTTCGGGGCTTGACATAATTTAAAGATTCTAAAATATTTTATGACTTTTTTTTGGTTCTGAAAACTGTTCAGCCTACGCACTAACTTTTACAGCTCTATCCTCAACGCCGTACAGTAAACAATCTACAGCCTGATATCCATAATTTACACCTATTTAACAAATTTCATTTTATTTTATTTTATTGAAAAAGGCGCACCCAACAGGTTATAAATGTAGAAAGTCTAAATATAGAAACAATAGATCAGGATCCAAGCAACAACCGGTGTACAGTGTACACAGCAATTCTTAAATAAATATATGCATCAAACAAGATATACACAGAAAATATAAAATGATAACCATGTAGATAATATGGTTTCAAATATTTAAATGATGACAAATAAGTATGGCAGTTAACTCTTATACATTAACGAACAATAGTTAATTATTAAAAATTTGTTTTTGTTTTAAATATACCTTAGCATAATATTATTGCTCAAGAGATTCTCCATATTTAACTTGCTTAACCAGTATTTTGTGTTAGTCAAGAATTCAACGTAGTCTGTTCGCAAGGAAAATGATTCGATTAGTTTATTTTTCCTTTCGGCCCACATATACCTTCATACTCGGTAAGCTCTGATACCATGACTTAGCTACATTAGCTAGTTTTGGAAAGGTATAATGGATGGTAATTTTCAGAACATGCTTCTACTTTTATTAGCCAAATTGGGATCGTTTGTTCTCTCGACATAAAATCGAACTCAGGAATAATAAATATTATTAGTGTTAAAAGTTAACTTTGATTTATCTTCAAGTTCAAAGTAAGTATATTTTTTTTTAAATTAAACTTTTACAAATGCTGTTGAATCGTCAAAATAATCTACCACTGAATTTGAACTCTTCATTAACTGAATCGATTGGTAACTTCAATTAACTGAATCATCCGGCTCGAGATTTTGAATTTACCTCATCTTCTCGTGTCTGGTCTTAGCTTCACTTCTTCCTCTTAGCTCAATTCGCCACGTTCCAGAGAAGAGCTAGTCGAACGTCCTCGTTTTGCACCCACCGGTATACGAACAGATCTCTCTATATTTCTCCGCCCTTCAAATTCTTTCCGTCGTTGACGCCCTCCGTCAAGCCGTTTATCTGTGTTATACTCTACATCGGTATAGCGCACCCGCAATACCCTTCTCTACCTCGGTATAACGCACCCGCAATACCTTTCTCTACTTCGGTATAGCGCACCCGCAATACCCTTGCTTACTCTGAATAATAATTTCTAGTGCTTCCCGACCCTGACCCTCGAACCTGGGTACACCTGGGTCTGCACTAAACCAGTCATAGGCCACTCTCCGTGGCTGATCATCAGCTCGTTCCATAGTTCAGAATCTGAAACTGACAAAGAGCTTAGAAATCTCGTTCGTAGTAATGACATATTAAGCCTGCCTTTCTTCGTTTGTAATAACAAGTTTTGACTTCACAAAAATAGTATTACTATTTTGACTTCACGTTACTCCTTGGTTAGGTACGGAAAAACTCCGACCCGAAACGATATTAATCATGATTCAAACTTAACAATACAAGCAAACATATTTTAGATTGAGCCAAAATACACAAGGGAAATAATAAAAGCTCAGTACTGCGAAGTGAATACGGGATCTCATTACATTTAACATAAACAATCACCAGCTCTGCAACTCGTAAGTCGTATATAAACGAATACCTGTTGATAAGTACCTACTAACTACATGAAATATAAACAAGCGAGCCATCAATGGGGCCCAGCAACAGGCGATGCGACATAATTCTATGACAGACACTTTTCATTTTTTTCTTAAATAAATATCTTGCAGTACTTTAGGATCTCATTCAAAACTAAAGTAATAGTGATTAAAATGGAGATAAACAACAAAACAAAAACAGAAAACATAAAGAATTATACGTATACTACTCAACATATAAAATGGTCTTATTGCTTTAGTATTATACGACTTCAAATCATGAAACGGTCACATAATGGTACGTAGGTAACTACCTCGTTAGTCAGTCGCGGTTACTATTATGTCATATTTTATTAGGTTAAATAGATGTTTTCACACGACAAAATGCCCATTTTGAAACCCATTGGGTTTTCTAAACGTTGTCTTCAATCACTCTCTACTCTTTACAATATCCTTTAAAATGACATAAAATATAAACACACTGTTAAAAAAAAGTTGTATTGCTTTTAACCCTTCGCGCCGGTTTGTCTATACTTAGTTGGGTAATTTGGAGACAATGGTAATCGGCCAATAACTTTTGATTACCGTAAATTCGCATTTAACATCGTAGACTGAATTGTTTTCTTGATAAAATATTAGCTATACGATAGTTATAGGAGAGAAAAGTAATCACTTAGGTATATAAACGCTACTTACACTTTAACGTAGTCGTTGGCGTGGAACAGAAAATAGTGTTATTTTCCGGGATCCCACTTCTGAAGCTGTAGCCACAGCTTCAGGTTATCAGGATTTTTAAATAATTCTCGACATTAGTTTTCACTTTGTATATTTTACATCTTTAATAGAATACAATCACAATACGTCCGTCGGCTCTGTCGTTCCATAATGAATGAATGTCGCCTCTAGGCTCTTCTACACCACAATATTAAAGACGTAGCAGATATTTTATAATTATTATTTTTACATTTTAAATATTTATAATGTAATTCTTTATGTACCTAATATAAGTTTACCTAAAAGTGATAAGTGAGCTTACAATATGTTAGAAGGTAGACTGGAGAGCTATGCTTGAAACTGAGTTATTCAATTAAACTGTATGAGTTACAATAATATTATTATCAATAGGTACTGTGTTATACATCTTCACTAGAATCTCGTTGGTATCCAAAGTTTTAACAAAATTAAGTTCAATTGTAGTTTCAAAGTTCATTATTAAAGTTAGTTCGAGGTTACTTAAATAGAGTTAAGATTTCCAAGATGTTCATGGATATAGGGATAGACCAACTACTTTATTATATGACTTTTAGTATGATGTTTTAGTAAAATATATTGTTAAAAACACAACCACCAATACTTACTCTCAAATATATGTAGTAAGTAACAATTATTACTCAACACGTGAACTTGTCACTTAGCAAATCCAATGGTACTTTTATTTGCAATATTCGATGTTACTATGTAATTACTGCTAGGCCAAGCTGTGATAGCCTAGTGGTTAGGATGTCTGCCTTCTAAACGGAGGTTGGGGGTTCGATTCCGGGCACGCCTCTAACTTTTCGGAGTTCGTTTTAAGTTACTAAATATCACTTGTTTTAACGGTAAAGGAAAACATCGTGAGGAAACCTGCATGCCTGAGAGTTTTCGATAACGTTATGAAGAGTGTGTAGTCTGCCAATTTGCACTTGGTCAGCGTGGTAGATTATTGCCAAAACCTCCTTCCTCTCCTTCTCACTCTGAAAGGAGACCCGTGCTCAGTAGTTCGCCGGCAATGGGTTGATGGTGACTCTTAGGATCGATTTGTTCTCGTTAATTGTAAAATTGTAAGTGGTAAATTATTTTGACGATTCAAAAGCGTTTGTAAAAGTTTATTTGAATAAAAGTCTATTCTATTCTCTTCTATTCTATTCTAATTAGGTAGGTATCTGCCACTTTACTCAATCGGAAAATGAACCCAACACTGCATGCCACATGCTATGTAGTATTACCACAGGCACGGAAGTAAGTGAGTGGTTTCGACGAGGCGCCGGGCGTGCCATGCGGCCGCTCACCAAACACGCTTTGCGTGGCCCCACCGACACAGAACCGATCACCGGCGTCGAGAAATAAATGTGAGAAAACTACCCGCAACACTCAATTAGTAATTTGTCAACAAAATATACAATCCTTAAATAATAAAACTAAAATGCTAGAAGTCTTGTTAAATAAAGATTTTCGCTGTGACATACTCGCGTTGACGGAACATTGGTTAACTGAGGATCAACTACAGTGCATAAATATAGAAAATTATGTTTTAGTTTCAAGTTTCTGTCGGAGTAGTACATTGCATGGCGGATCGTGCTTATTCCTTAGAAAAAATACTTTCAATGCCATCGAAAACACTGACATATGTACACTCTCAGTAGAACGGTGCTGCGAAATATCCGCAGTGAACATATTAGACTTTAATTTATTAATTGTATGTATTTATAGATCGAATTTAACTAAACCGGCGGATTTCTTTGTTGTTTTCGAAAGACTTCTCGACAAAATATGCGACTCAAATGTTAATGCCATTATAGTGGGGGATATAAACATAGATTGCTTACGTCCTAGTGTAGAATCCAAAAAACTACACGATATTGTATCGTGTCACAACTTCAAGAATGTTGTAGAATTTCCTACCCGAGTAACATGTTTCTCAGCTACCTCGCTAGATCATGTATACACAAACAGCTACACAGATAGCATCGCGACATCAGCTGTTGTGACCAATGTCAGCGACCACTACGGGACACGCTCGGAAATAACATGCAGCGACCCGCGGCTCCCGGCAGCTCAAATTATGCGAAAATACACTAACGCAGCTAAGCTAAACTTCGGCGCGGCCATTGAAAGTGTAGATTGGGATGCGTTGTTTATGCGAAAGCCATCAGCTCAGGATTTAGCGACCTCAATAATAAACATATTAATGAATAAAATAGACCTATGCTTTCCATATAGAAAAACTGTATGCCATAGGATTGAGAAATCGTGGGTTACAAATGAAATTGTTAACCTTAATGCTCTATTGTTTACAATGATGGACCTTAGGAACAAATTCCCTACCAACATTTTACTACAAGAAAAATTCGAAAGCCTCTTTGCAATGTATTCTAGTAGGTTAACTGAGGAAAGATCTTGGTATTACAACAATATGGTTACACATAGCTCAAATACTATAAAAACTATGTGGCGTATTGTAAACAGCGAATCGGGGAAGACTAATAAACTACGACAAGAGTATTTCGATGTCGTCAAAAAAACGGATGGTGGCACTTTTGAATCTAAATTAGATCTTGTCAATTATTTGAATGCACAATTTATTAATGCAGCGTCAGCGTGCGGAGTGCTCTCACCAAATGTTGATCTTTCAAAAAAAAGGCTAATCGAATCGCTTCCTAGCTCTGACAGATCACTGCGATTTCGCACCTTCACGGCCTCAGAAATCTACACAATTATAAATAAAAAAGTTGCTAATAAGCCTACCAAAGACTTATATGAAATTTCAACCAACTTACTAGTATCAATAAGTTCCAGCATAAGCCACCCATTAGAAGTTTTATTTAATCGGTGCCTACGAGAAGGTATATATCCTAGATCCCTAAAAGAGGTTAAGATATGTCCTCTATATAAAGGTAAAGGTAGTAAAACCGATCCCAGGTGTTACCGCCCAATAGCAATAATCCCTGCAGTCGCGAAAATATTAGAAAACGGCTTGACAACGCGATTGACCGAGTTCCTAAACGAAACGAATGCGCTATCGGATCGTCAATATGCGTATCGCGCGAGACGATCGACAACTATGATGGTGCGTGACGTACTCTCGAAAGTGTTGAAGGCGCGTGAAGGGAAACAAGAAGTCGCAATACTTTTTTGCGACCTTTCTAAAGCGTTTGATGTCGCGGATCACAATGTCTTAAAAATGAAGTTTACGCACTACGGAATAGACGGTCCTGCCCTAGATTTACTGGTAGACTTTATGAAAGATAGAAAACAGACTGTTGTAGGCAAGGCCGGATCCTTAAAGTCGGACAGCTTAACTTCTGACATTGGCGTTCCGCAAGGATCCTCTCTATCGAACCTCGCCTTCACACTCTTACTTAACGATCTCCCTCTTGGTATAGGAAACGTTGATATATTTATGTACGCTGATGACGTGGCCATCGTAATCACCGCACTAACGCTGGATCATCTAGAAAATGAGTTAAATAAAACGGCTGAACATATATTCGAATGGTTTCAGACAAATGGCCTCGCCCTTAACATCTCAAAGACCCAATTTATGCAGTTTAACTTAGCTGGTCGAAACCGGCGACCATTGTCTGTGACCATTCAGAGTAAAAAAATACAACAGGTCGAAATAGCAACCTTTTTAGGCTTTCAGGTTGATGACGGTCTAAGATGGGACGCACATATCGATAAATTATGTGGCAAAATGTCAACAGCTTGCTTCGCTCTGAGGCGAGTGGCATCAACCTTATCAACAGAAGCAACTCGCGCGTGCTATTTTGCTTCTGTCCACAGTCTGTTGCAGTATGGAGTTGAAATTTGGGGTCGTGGTGCAGACTGGGAGCGCGCCTTTAGACTTCAAAAGCGCGCAGTCCGAATACTAGCCCACGTGCCCCAAGATACACCAGCTCGGCCATATTTTAAAAAATTAGGCATATTAACCCTGCCCAGCTTACTCATTTTAAATGTAGCCATTTATGTGGCGCAACATAAAGATGAGTTTGCGGACAGGGGGAGTAAGCGCCTATTTAACCTTCGATATCCTAATCGCCTGATGGTGAAGTATCACAGGCTTGAGAAAGCCTCGCGAACAGTGTTTGGCATGGGTCCCGAGGTATATAATCGAATCCCCCACGTCATAAGAAATGCGCAAAACATTAACATTTTTAAACGAAAAATGAAAAGCTGGCTTGTCGAGGAGTCTTTCTATAGTTATAATGAATTCCTACTTAGAAAGATTGAAAACAAAATTGATCATTAATATTTATTATTGTGTTTTATTCTATATTTTTAAGAAAAATTTGTGACATTTTATGATAAAAAATAATTTGAATTATTGGATTGACGTATAATGTATATTATCAAGAATAAATGACTATGACTATGACTATGACTATTTCCGCTAAGCCGAAGAGGGCGGCAAATATTTGTTCAACCCTTTGTTTTGGCGCGCAATCGATCACTGTCCGGAGCAAATGTTGAGCGAAAATCGCGAAAAATGTTTTGCATTTTGTGTAAAGCTGACTTACATAAAATGGATAAAATATACAGGTAAATTTCTCTTTGGCTCAGTAGTAAAAATTATCGACTTGTAAAGAAGGTCTTAGTTACGAATGCCTAATATCATCCCATCCTAGCATCATCACCGTCAATCAGTAGACGACCTCATAGGATTCTTGTATTTCTCATATTTTATTTATTTATTTAAACAACTTTATTGATTAATACTATGACAAAGAATAAAATACAGGATAGATTTAAAAACAAAGGGCGACCTTATCACTCTGTGATCTCTTCCACGCAACCCATAAATTTAGTAAAACCCATTTTAGTGAAGATCTAGTCCTTTTATTGTTAATAAATAATTATTAAAAAAAATAATTAAAAATTGATACACCAATATCGATAACAATATCAATGCTTTATCGAAGTACCTAACTTTATTTCATTATTCGACAATACAGACGAGCCACTTAGAAAATTTTGTTCGGAGTCTGCGATCGTTTTAAGAGTAAGAAATTTTTAAAAGTTTTTTCATTACACTTTACAAGTATTTCTTTGTTGTGAAAATGGTCGCGAAGCAAATTGCAATTAGCGTACTCTACCTACTTACTTACTAGGTACATTGTTTGGTGTGGCATTGTCTTATTCTGTTTTTAATATCTTTTTTTGTATTAAAGAAAATAAGCCGGGAATTTCTTCAGGTGAAAGTTAGGTTACCATGTGATCTGAGATATTATATCCCATAAGTGTTATGATTATGAAACCTATATAATGAATATAGTATTTTCATAGCTTAGTTAACTAAACCAGAGATCTATGCTGAGCTTTAGCTGATTTAAGAGGATCATTGTCAACGATCCCCCGTCGATTTCCTACGTATGATATTATTGTTCTCATCTCTATCTGCCCTGGTTCGTGTATTCTCGGTTCCTAGATCGGTGCATTTGTGATAACCAATTCTAATTGCTGTGATTGGCTGAATTTACCATGTTCTTGCTGCGACAGTGAGTTTGAGCCACTAGCGGAACAATGTTAGCCGGTCAGAAATGATTGCAATTAGTCAACCTGTATGACGTCCGTGTTCTGTTTTTGATTACAAAAAAGAAAAAATTGTTGTTGCAATCATCAATTTTAGCAAATAGTGAAAGAGAGTCGACCAATCAGAGGTCACAACTACCGTCACACTTTCTGTGAAACTATGGCAGTAGGCTTACCGAGTAATGAAAACAATTTTTCATTCTGTAATGTCATGTGGCAAGTAGGGTTGCCACCTGCCTCTTTTTGATTTACAGGCTACCACCATCAAAAATACGGGGTTTAGATTTGAAGAAATTTAAAAATTTGAAGTATTTGAAGAAATAGGCGGTGGTTCTCTCTGAAATGCATGGAAAGCCTATTTAGATATTTCAGTTTATTTGTAAGTTTTGTATTTTTTCTCTGTATGTTGCCGTGTCTTGATTGGTGAACTGTGTTTGCAATGTGATTTTAAATAAAAGATTTATTTATTTAAATAGCTTTTAAAAACTCTAGTTTTGTAAAGCAAAATGTTATACATTTCATGCATACAATCTTTGCATTTTAACTTAAATTTACATTTAACTTGTAATTCCACCTTCACAGTATCAATACTATGGCCGTAGCCAGGAATCGATTTCGGGAGAGGTTTTATCAGGGCCGGAACTGAATCCTGTCATGAGGAAAAAAACATTCGCTCAACTTTATGGGCTAATTACCTGGTTAGTGGAATATCGCCTTTCAATTTGACAGTGAGATAAAATACAACAATAAAAAAGCGCGAGCGCAGTGAGCGTAAGTGTTTTTGGTTCAATTACAGAAAGAATTAAAGTGAAAGGGAAACGAGTTTAGCCATAGCAAGATTTTATTTTTAAAGCTCCCTATCCATACTAATATTACAAATACGACAATATATCTATTTGCCTATCTATTTGTTACCCTTTCACGGCCCATCTTCTTTACCAAAATTTTGGTACTTACTATTCAGAGGTAACTTGCATCCCAGACATAAACTTTTTAGCCCGGAAAATCCCCCACGGAATTTTTTAAAACTCTAAATTCATGCAAACGAAATTGCGGGGCTTACACCAAGTAATACAAATTCAAAGCGCGAGTGAAGTGAGCGCGAAATGTTTGATATATTTCCAAAAAAAAATTGGTAAGCAAATGCAAGAAATAGTGTAAGTATTATTTTAGGCTTAGGTTTTTGACGGCTTCCCAGGCGCAGTCGCCATTTCTAAATTTCTGGTCTGGTGGGAGGCTTCGGTCATGGCTAGTTATATGGTTAGTATGGCCCTAACGGCCAAGAAATTAGACTGCATCATCACTTACCACTAGAAAAGATTAAAGTCACGGGCTAACTTGTATAAAAAAAGGCTAACATCCTCAAACCAAGCCCCGCCGCCTTGGCTACGACCATGATCAATATCGAGTGGGTTTCGGCTACGCATTGCCGCAAAAGGAAAATATTCTTTCTACTGGACATAACGTCAGTGTTCGGTTTCGCCAGCCAAGTGCGAGTCAGACTCACGCACCGAGGGTTCCGATTCGGGTATTTTTTTCGACATTTTACACGAGAAATCAAAAACTGTTATGCATTAAAAAAAATATGCATAAAAATAAATAAAAATCTGTTTTAGAATGAACAGGTAAAGCCCTTTCATATGATAACCCACTTGATATATTATGTAGTTATCTTACTTTGAAAATTGAAAATACTAATATTTGTTCATGAACACATGACAGACGGATAGAAGGACAGATGGACAGACGGACAGACGGAAAGACAGACAGACTGATAGACAACGAAGTGATCCTATAAGAGTTCTTTTTGCTTTTGAGTTACGGAACCCTAAAAATATTTAGTTTTATTTGCCCCGTATTTTATTTTCATAATTACCGGTTTCTCTATCCTGACATACGGGGTAACCAGTAAAATACGGGGCCTCTGGCAACCCTATTCGGAAAACACTGTCACATTCAAGTTAATGTCAAATATTTTGTTTTCAATTACAGAAAGCTGCATCAATCATTATTACAATATTTTCTTTGTTGTGATTGGCTGAATTTTTGAGTTTCAGCCAATAAACAGACTGTTTGCCAATTAAACGTCATAACAATATAAATGCCAGAAAGTTTAACCAAATAAAACAAACTTAATGAGAACCTAGTGAGAATGCAAACGGCACACAATTTATAATACATATTATGTTAGTCGTATATAATAGATATTATAGTAGTCGTTCACTTTGGTAATAGTCAGATTGTCATCAGTAAAATTGATATTGGTCGATGAATTATTGTTTCGGTGACAAATATTTTTATTATCTATTTATCTTTGAACAGAATGGAATAGAATGAAATGGAATGAAATACAATGATAAATTTTTATTCCTGTAAACCTTTAGGTAAACTTCAAAGTGTTTTTGGATGGTCAGAAAAATTTACCACTGGTTCGGAATGCCGATCCTACGTTTTCTAGGGTTTCGTACCTCAAAATGAAAAACGGAACTCTTATAGGATCACTTTGTTGTCTATCTCTCTGTCTGTCGTGTGTGTCAAGAAAACCTCTAGGGTACTTCCCGTTGACTCAAAACCATGAAATTTGGCAGGTAACCTAACTGCGTAATTTTGGGTAGTTTTTTTAATCGATAAAGAAAGTTTGCGACATTGTTCAATAAAAAATTTGGATTCCAACTCCTCAACCCTGATGTTGCAGGGGACCTGACTACTAAAGCTAATGGGATTTAAAAAGTGTCGATTATTAATTGATATTGAAGGTATCTATACCAAGTAAACACTTTGTCGTTGACCTCAACCCTGATGCTGTAAGAAATTGCATTCCTAAATCCTGGTGATCCCTCGGGATTTGAAAAGGATCATCCGTTTAAATATTCTTACGTGATACAGAAACAAGTTGCATCCCGGGGACGGGCTATTACGGAGAGGCAACTTTTGTTCTGGGAAATGAAAGGATCGGGATTTTTAAAAACCTAAATCCACGCGAGCGAAGCTGCGGGCATTAGCTAGTTGTAAATATGTTTAGAAGCTACTATAAGATAATAGATAAGGTACTTATTTCCTTATATTTTTAATGTATGGCAGCGCGCGGTTTTAAATTATAAATTGCACGTCCTGTCCTTTTCTGTAATACATTTTTTTCTCAATATCTACCGCTTTATCTCATAGCAAGAGTCTGTAAGACATAATACAGTGAAAATAGTCAAAATATACAATTTTTGCAGTTTCCACGTCAGTACCTGTCGAATTTTTCTAACAGTGTAAGCAGCAGAGCTGAGTTTACCATCAAGTGTTGATATGTGGGTGTTCCATAGAAGCTTTGCATCTAACATTATACTGAGAAACACGGGGTTCTCCTTTATTTTCAACATATGATTATTTATCAATGAATTTATGTCATTTAAGGTCCTGGTATTGGGCAGTGTGAATTCAACACACTTAGATTTCTTTGCATTTGGAAGTAAATTGTTAGCAATAAATCAGAGAGTGACCTGTGATATGGCATTACATATAGTATACATTGTCAAAAATTATAATATTAAAGCTGTGCGTATTGCGTGAGGAATAGGTTGCAAGAGAGTTGCAACTTGCAGGGTTTGATGCATACGCTATTGCCAGCAAACATGAGACATATTTTTATCTACAGGCAACGTCTGAGTAGGTAACGCATACGTCTAACGCAAGTTGAAATGTATTTAGTTAGACCTATCGACAAGTTTGGAGTCGGGTGCAGTCTAAATGTGGCCCATGTGTTTAGACTGTCCGTTTCTGTCAGTTTCACGTGTCGTCCCCCGCACTTCACCACCCCGCTTGCACAAATCGAGACAGCACGAAATTTTCAAGATTTCTGGATGTAATTTCTGGTTTTCGTAGTTCCCACATAATTATAACAATATAAAATATATAACGATAATTTTTTTACTACATAATATTCATTAAATTTTCTAGGTCTGTGGTTTTTCCAAATTTCATTAAATTGCTTCGTTGTCTAGAAAAACGAGCACAAAGTTGGGCCTTTTTTTAAAGAAAAATACAAATCTTTGAGCCCCTGTAATTTTAAAACTACATATTTTTAGAAAAATCTAAAACACCACAGACACAGATATTAGTTTCTAGACTATGTCTGCAAAATTTCATGGACTTTGGTTGCTTAATATTCAAATGAAATGGGAACTACGATTGTATGGAGTAAGTGACGGAGAGAGCTCTGTTAATGAGTAATAGGTCCTGTGTGATGGTAATGACTGAAGATAATGATTATGAAATGGTGTGGTGATTTTTAAGCGCAAATCTGACAATAGCTTTCAATTCACTAAAAATGCTGCGATTTTTTTTGTTCGAAACGACCGTATAAATCAAATCACACTAATATTATAAAGGCGAAAGTTTGTGTGTATGTTTGTTACTCCTTCATGCAAAAAATTCTAGACGGATTTGGCTGAAATTTGGAATGGAGATAGATAATATCCTGGATTAGCACATAGGCTACTTTTTATCCCGGGAAATCAATGAGTTCTCACGGGATTTTGACAAAACCTAAATCCACGCGGGCGAAGTCGCGGGCATCGGCTAGTTATAAATAAGCTTTAAAAAAGCTTAAGCCTGAAACGGCCCTACTTTTTGTCAAATCAAGTCTGCCACTTGTAGTCGCGACAATTTTGTCGATATAGTTGTTTGGTCGATCCTCTGACATAGAATTAACACAGTTTTTTATTAGTTTTTTCTTGGTTTTTTCTCAAAACGTAAACCTAAAAACTCAACTCAGCACGCTTAAATGTTGCAAAAATGCCACTTGGTTTGTTACTCTGAACCATTTTTACAATATTCATGTTGACTTTAGCGACGTTTTGAGTAGAATTTTACAACAGTTCTAATCTAGTTTTGCAAATCTCTCGAGTGCAGCGGGGAAGTCGCAAAGCGCGTACTATCAGCGACTTGGTAACTTTGTTGCATCCAGCTAATTCCTTGTCGGACGTGTCCGGGTAACTGGTTTAAAGTTTTTAAAAGACACTCAATTGAATTTTTTACTCCCGTTTTCAAACAAATAACAAGCTTTTTTTGCGAATTTGATACTGTTTTCGCACTATGGTATGATTAAAATAAGTTTGTCACACTAATATTATAAAGGCGAAAGTTTGTGTGTTATGTGTGTGTGTGTGTGTGTTTGTTACCTACTCCTTCACGCAAAAACCACTGGACGGGTTAGGCTGAAATTCGGAATGGAGATAGATAATATTATACTGGATTAGCACATAGGCTACTTTTTATCCCGGAAAATCAAAAAGTTCCCACGGGATTTCGAAAAACTTAAACCCACGCGGACGAAGTCGCGGGTGTCAGCTAGTTATTTATAAGATAGGTATTTACACAATTTCGGTAAGTAACTATTATCAACATCGCCCCTATGACAATGCCCGTATGTGTCTACTAGCACTATACACACGTAACGTTCAGAAGTTTAAGAACAAAGACAATGTGTTTGAAGGAAGCAAAGCACATTACGATATTGGAGAACGATGTACGACTCGACGCGGACGTAAAAAGTTTCTTTACAGTACTAAGTGTCTTTGTTTTAAACTTCTAAGACGTCTTTACATTCACTCTGTAGTCTCTGGTAGTAGAATGGATCTGGATTTTGCTCTTCTTAACGTGGGAAAAAAGGAATACAAAACAACAATATTTAATTAACAACTTACTTTTTTTTAATTTGTTCTGTCTTGTACCTATTGAACAAAAACATTGTAAATTATTTTTATATAGGGAGACGTGCTGGCATTTAATAAAGCAAGTCACAAGATTCGACAATTCTAAATAATTAAGATAGGAATATCTGACCTTCCTAGGTAAGGAAAATATTATATCCTAAAATTATTTACCTAAAAACTAAATCAACACTAATCTTAACTTTTTTACGGAGGTCAGATTTATGGTAATCGCTTCAATAGAAAAGTTCACTTTAATAAATTATTGGTGCTTTGGATTGTGCGAGTCTTGATGCTTTGGAATTTGTTTCCTATTCAAAAACACTTGCAAAAGTTTACTCAATTGAAAACCTTTCTAAAAATTAAATCAGAGCGGCTGTTCTTTTCAAAAAATTATGACAGTAGACCGTACCTATTTAATTTATAAATTCACGCTCAAATCTCGTGTAAATTATACAAAAGGAAAAGATGGGTGACTGACTGACTGACTGACTGACTGACTGACTGACTGAGGAGCAAAAGGGGTTGAAAGTATATAACAGAGATTTTCATAGGCAGGTAGAGGGAGAGAGTTATAATGTGATAAAAAGTGACATAATACACGGGATTTTTAAGAACCTATTTCCATGCGGATGAAGCTGCGGACAAAGCTGGTTTTATAATAAAGAAAAGCGCATCAAAATCTCAAATACAGGCTCCCAATAAATCGAGGTCGACAGAATTCTCTCAATGTTGTGTTGAATAAATATGTTGCCGAGGAAAGCTGTCGCACGCATTGTGCACTCCGAATCTGTGGCTACCGGAGTGTAGGGTGACTTTTTTTTTTAATTTTATTTATTATGGAGACATGACATAGAGTGAAAGGTAGGTTACAATTACAATTGGCATAAACAAAATGAACCAAAACTGACTAGAACTGTATATTACGATTTAAGATTTACTCTTTTTTTGCAATAAGACGCAAATTACAGTCCGGAAAATCATATTTACCGTGGTTAAGAGGGCTCTCTACGTCACTCGATTCCACTCGTTTCATACAATCGTAGTTCCAATTTCATTTGAATACTAAGCAACCTAAGTCCATGAAATTTTGCAGACATATTCTAGAAACTAATATCTATGTCTGTGGTTTTCCAGATTTCTGTTAAAATATTCGGTTTCAAAGTTACGCGGTCTTAAAAATTTTCATACAAATCTTGGAGCCCCTGTAATTTTAAAACTACATATTTTTAGAAAAATCTAAAACACCACAGACACGGATATTAGTTTCTAGAATATGTCTGCAAAATTTCATGGACTTAGGTTGCTTAATATTCAAATGAAATTGGAACTACGATTGTATGAAACGAGTGACGGAGAGAGCCCTGTTAATCCACTGTGATCGCCACTAAGCTTAAAAAAACAGTCAAGTGCGAGTAGGACTGAAGGGTTTCGTACCATCGTATAAGAAATAATACTTTAATTTTTTTTTTTAATTTTCATGGCGACTATTTTCAAGTTTTTATGTTTGTTGTAGCAATAGAAGTAGGTAGGTACACATTCTACAAAATTTTCATCTCCCAATCTATTACGGTTCACGAGATACAGCCCGCTGACAGACAGACGGACGGACAGCGGAGGCTTAGTAATAGGGCCCCGTTGACAGCCTTCGGCTATGCGTACGGAACCCTTATAAGCACTGCTTAGTGCTTACCCAGGTTAAAATAGCTTCGTGCTCTTTTTAGTGATTTTTCATCAAGGTATTCAATAAACTAATTAATGCCTACCCTATCTTCAAATCCTACGCACACCACTGCTTAAAAGTATCTTATATCGATCAAAATTAACCTAAATTATATTGTCTCGTTGTATTTCTCAAAATCCTGGGCACCCTAATGAGGAACAATTTGTATTTGTATGGATCGAAGTGCAGTCTATAAAACTGCAACTGAAGGTTCGAAAGGACTTCAATATATTTTAACAATGTGCTGTTGCTTTGAAATAAAATTTGGTCGACCATTGCGAAAGAATCTTACAATAAGAGCAATATTATAAAAGAATAGAATGACTATAGACAGACATATTAAATGTACTAACATTATGCTTACTTTTGTAAACTCAAAACTGAAACTCAAAGCATTTATTGAAAAAAGGTATCGCTTATAAGTATTTTATATCGCATACTGTAAGCTTTTTGCTCGTCATTGTTTAATTTGTAAGCTTTTTGTAAGCTGATGTTAGTTGACAATGCGAAAACTTAAAACTAAAGCTACGAGGGTTCCAAATGCGCTTAGGTCTGAGAAGAGCCCCCATCAAACTCAGTTAGGTATTCTTTTTATTATCACCATCACTACGTACTAATTAATATTTTTATAATTGCACTAGCTCATGCCCGTGACTTTGTCCGCGTGGACTACACAAACAAACCCCTATTTTATCCCCTTAGGGGTAGAATTTTTATAATAGCTATCTGCATTTCAGCCCGATCCGTCAGTCAGTCAGTCAGTGACCTTTTTCTTCAATATATATAGATAATAATTTAAATTTGTACATTATAAATAGTTAAAATCTGTCATAATAACAGTTTATCGAAAATATTGTTTGCAAAAATTCGTTCAAAGTCGTCGCAGTGATCTATTTCTCAAATAAAATATTTTCCAACATTATTACAAGAGACATAAACTATCCATGTCGTAAACAGATGGCTTTCACATATAACTTCTGACTGTATGATTTATTGGCAAGACGAATAGAATGTACCTACTTGTTACAATATATATTTTACTAGCTGATGCCCTCGACTTCGTTCCCGTGGATATAGGTGTTTAAAAATCCCGTGGAAATTGATTTCCTGAGATAAAAAGTTGCCTATGTGTTAATCCAGGGCATAATCTATCTCCATTCCCATTTTCAGCCAAACTCGTCCATTAGTTTTTGCGTGAAAGAGTAACAAACTTCCATCCATACATACATACAAACTTTCGCGTCTATAATATTAGCAGGATTAAATCAAAGAAATGTTTCATTACTCGAGCGTGTAATGTTCCCCAAAAAAATCAGCTAAGAGCAAGTCCAATTCGCACATGAAGGATTCCATACCATCATACAAGAAATAATACTTTTCAATTTTTTTTAATTTTAATGGTGACTATTTTGAAATTTTTATTATTTTTTGTTATAGCGACAATTATATTAAAATACACATTCTGTTAAAATTTCAACTTTCTACGTATTAACGGTCCATGAGATACAGCCCACTGACAGACAGATGAACAGACGGACGAACCCTGAAAAGGTTATAGTAACTGCCATTGGTTGCTACAACAGATTGCAGATAAATTGAATTTATTAAATCCGTAGAGCAATACAGCAGCAGCGATAGTAAGTAATACGCGAGTTTTTAAAAAGCTTAGTTGCGTAATTTTCCAGAAATCACCGTCAAAGGAAAATCCACTGAAGTTTTCTATTTAAGCGAGTTCGAATGCGATCCATTTTCTAAATCTCCTTGTAATGGGAGGTGCGGTGGAATCTTGAGCTGACTAAATCTTTTTCAGTGTGGGAACGAGTTTTCTAATGTACTGCGAAAATGCCACTAATCTACAAAGGATTCCTGTAAATGGAGTTGAATGCATCTAGATATTACTTCTTTTTTTTATTCAACTACAAGTTGACTGCAATCTCACCTGGTGGTAAGTGATGATGCAGTTTAAGATTGAAGCGGTACCTGGAAGGGGTATGGCAATTTTCATTAAACCGGTATGGGTTTTTACACGGCATCGTATTGGTACGATAAATCGCTTGGTGGCAAGGTTTTGCCGATAGGGTGGTAACTAGCCAAGGCCGAAGCCTGCCTACAGACCATTCCGTACTAAGAGCTGTAATAACCTTGTGATTAAAACATCCGACTCCAGTCTGGAAGCCAGGGGTACGATCCCGGGCACCGGGGACTATTCGGAGTTAGGATAAAATATCGCTTGCTGCAATGGTGAAGAAAAACTTACAGATGGGAATATAATTTCCCTTTGTTTTAATAAGGGTTAACTTATAAACTAACTCTAACTTAATTAACTAAATCTGATAATAAATTAATTAACTTCTGCATAATGTTCTCTAAAGCGTGTGGTCTGTTCTGGCCAGCGCCAGCGTGGTGGACCTGGAGACCTGGAAAACGAGACAGGCTACTTTTTATCCCGGAAAATCAAAGAATTCCCACGGGATTTAAAAACCTAAATCCAAGCGAATGAAGTCGCGGGCGTCATCTAGTACTTATTATATAAAAGGTATTTTCTATGCAGTCCCAGCTACAAAAGTTTTTGGAACGTAGTGGTACAGCTGCACGTAGTATGCACTAATTTGACCTCATTGTTGCCAAATTACCACGAACTAATTCCTTTACCGCGCCCGCTATACGATAATGGCTCTCAGCCAGATAACTGCACATATTCAAATTAGATTCTCTCATAGAATGAGGTGAAATTACTTCATATCTTCGTCCGCGCTATGAAAGTTGGAGTCAGTCTTCATAAACGTCTCGAAGTGGGGAACCGTTTAATTCTATTATTTTCTCAATTGCGTCCGCAATGCACCATTCTATCTCGTATGTCTAACATTTGATACTGTAACTGAAAGCTGTAATAGGAAGGTTGATGCGCTATTGGGAAAAATTCTAAGTCTATCTTTAGGCATCCATTGGCGTATGAGATGATGATGATAATAATTAAGACTGATCTAAGGCACTATAGATATTATATGCAAAACTAGATGATGCCCGTAACTTCATCAACAAAAAAATTTAGTGTAGGTTAAACCAAATATCCGCTATTTGGTTTTAAATACACTAATTTTTTTTGTAACAAATTATAACTGCAGTTTAACCCAAGTTTGCAATAAAATTTCAATGTAAATCTTTTTATATTTATTCCATAACTTTAGTTTAGTAGTATACCTATTGATAAATCGAAAATGAGTGTAAATAGAAATTAGAATGTGTGTTTTACAGAAATATTAATTGACACACATCTTTGGAGACATGGTTTTTGTTTCCGAATTCTGATTTAACAGGGCTCTCTCCGTCACTCGCTTCATACAATCGTAGTTCCAATTTCATTTGAATATTAAGCAACCAAAGTCCATGAAATTTTGCAGACATATTCTAGAAACTAATATCTGTGTCTGTGGTGTTTTAGATTATTCAAAAATATGTAGTTTTAAAATTACAGGGGCTCAAAGATTTGTATGTAAATTTTTAAGACCGCGTAACTTTGAAACCGAATATTTTAACAGAAATCTGGAAAACCACAGACATAGATATTAGTTTCTAGAATATGTCTGCAAAATTTCATGGACTTTGGTAGCATAATATTCAAATGAAATTGGAACTACGTTTGTATGAAGCGAGTGACGGAGAGACCCCTCTTAAAGTCACTCAAACAAGAATTTTCTGAATTTACATATCAGTGCTCTCTCAAGAGAAGTTATCCGTGCGTTTTCCTTATAAACAAACATAGTATGTCTTCGAATTTATCGCTTTTCGTCCCGATTTTCCTTGTGAGTGCACTTTTGCGTCAAGAAACTATTTTATCAGACTATCTTTATCTGAATAAACTTATTGTCTTCTTTATCGTATGTGATTTGAAAGAGGGTTGTTATTATTACAAACTTTTATTAAACTTGGCGTGCTAGTATGTGTGGTAGAGTCTTTCAACTGTATTTTAGAACAGTTTCTCCCATCCCATTAAGTTGAAATTCGGAACACATAAGTAACTTCGATGACAATGCGATAGTTATGGTATCATGTAAATATTGCCATGGATGGATGGAACGGATGTGAAAATTGGAACTCCATAACTTCTCAATTTGATCTCGTTGTCTCATATTTATACAAGGAACTAAAGGCTTAATTTGCTGTAATTGAGCCTCAATAGCTCAACAGGTTGAGGAGCCGACTGAATTCCGAAAGGTCGACGGTTCAAACCCCAGCCGTTGCACTATTGTCGTACCTACTCCTAATACAGCTTTGCGCTTAGTTGGAGGGGAAAGGGGAATATTAGTCATGATTAACATGGCTAATATTCTTTATTTAAAAAAAAAAAAAACCGCCAAACCAACGAAATCTGTATGGTACGCAGCACCACACAAATTCCAACACCACTCGACGCGCGTTTCGCCCCGACACCGGAGCATCCTCAGGAAAATATGTAGACCTTACAATGTCTAATTGTCTCATATTTGTTTTAGGAAATTGCTTGAATGAAATATTGTCTTTATTTTTTTTTTTATTGAGAACATTTTCTGACTTTACTTCAGTGCTGGAGGTATCAGTTGAAACCACACTGCAAATTGAATTTGTATAGGTACATTTATGTTAAAGTTCACAAGGTGGTAAGTAGGTATCAGAAATCAGAACTCAGAAAATAAGTAATCTCAGGTACAAAGTTGCTACAACGACTATTAATCCATCGCTATGTATGTATGTTTTAAAGTAAAGCTATGGGAAAGCTATACGCAACCATTACCTCCAGATGTTAGTAGGGTCTTTTTTATGTCACAACTTTGAGAGGAAAATGCTGCTATTCCTTTACCTTGAACCTTTTGAAAGTTCCTACGGGATAAATTCTGCCGATCTGTATACTATATTGGCTTATGGATGGGGTGATAAATGGAAACGGGTTTCTTGGGCCGTAAAAGCAATTTCTTTTTCAACAATTGACTTAAACGCAGTTTTAGCTTTCAGTTTTTCTTGTTTGAGTTTTTGTCGTGTAGAAACTTGCGTTTTTATTCTTATATTTTTTTTATCATCGGACTATGAGGAGGTTGGATCATTATACCCCTTTTAACTACTTGCTGAATAGATACTAGGTAGATCAAAGGTTGTCAACAGACACTGTTCGAACACTTTGATTATGGTGATGACGTAATATGGCTTCGAACCATGGTCGCTAACTATGGGCCTCATAAGGAAGCTCAGAGTCATTTAGGGTAAATAACTGAAAAAAAATTAAAGATAAAGATACAGATAAATTTATTTTGTCTTAACAACAAATATAAAACAAAACAAAATCTCATAAATATGGTACACGTAACAAGCACAAGCTACAATTAACTAAAGCTAGGACTAATTATGGTACCAAAACTATACAGTTTGAGGGAGCGCTACTATATAATGACTTGCCAAAACACATATTGGAGGAAAAATCTTTTCCAAAATTTAAAGCCGAGTTAAAAAAGTGCTGTCGGACATAATAGATAGATAGATAGATATATATTATAGTTTGTTAACTTAGGATATAGCGTGTTTTGAAATATTATTATTGTATAAAGTCACCGTACCTTTAAAAATTATGTTTTATCTATATTTATATTTATTATTCTCATATAAGTGAACATTGTTCTTCTGAGAAATAAACTCTTTAAACCTAAACCTAACACAAACATAACAAAACATATTGACTTAAATTAGTTATAATAACAAACATTAATGTGCCCGAACTAGTAAAAACTGTCTCGTAATTGCAAGTAGTAGTAGCAGCAAGCAAGTAGAAGATTTAACTAATAATAATCGGCTAGGTTTCTTTGAGTCATCATTCCTTATACGCATAGGGTTTGGAATCCTCTTGGACATCAGTGTTTCCTGCCAATTATAATCCGGGTATCTTTAAAACAAGAGAGAATAGGCACCTACTAGGCGAACGCCTACCTACCATCTTACGCCACATCATCACTTCCCATCAGGTGTGATCGTGGTCAAGCGTGTGCCTATAATTAATATAAAAAAAAGGCAAAAGTATAACAATGTCGTATAATAAACCCGAATCAATGGAAACGCAAACAAAACGAACGAAAATCTATTAAGGCTGCAGACAGTGATGTGATAATCAACCGGCTTTGTGCGCAAACAGAGTCCCCATATTCAAATTCAAATTCAATTCAAATTCAAAATGTTTTTATTCAATTAGACTTTTACAAGTTCTTTCGAATCGTCAAAAGCATCTACCACTGGTTCGGAATGCCTTTCCTACCGAGAAGAACCAGCAAGAAACTCGGCGGTTGCTCTTTTCAAAGATTTGATATACAATATTATGCCATACCATACAATATACCATACAATTAGTCCTCACTTTTCACCAACGGGAATTGAAATTCTACTCAAACTGTAGGTATTAACCCTATTTACTTTTCAACGCGCGATCCGCGCTGCGGTGTTAATTGTGATGGATTCACATTGTGGTTCTGTGGTTTGGTTCTTTTGGTAGGTAGGTATTGTAGAACTATTTCTACCCATATTATAAATGCGAAAGTGTTTGTTTATCGGTTTGTCCTTCAATCGCGCGCAACGGAGCAACGGATCAACATTATTTTTTTGCATGCAGTAAAAAAAATATCTTAAAGGGTTTTATAAAAAATTTGTACCTTCCTAAAATCAATTCCTGTTTTGCACCTTGCACAATGACAACTCTTTTCATAACCGATGCTCCCATAAAATTATATAAAATTGATATACTTACTTAATTCCTCAAGATTACGTAAAAATTATAAACTACTAGCTGATACCAGCGACTTTGTTCACGTGGATATTGGTTTTTAAAAATCCCGTAGGAACTGTATAATTTTCCAGGATAAAATCTGTTAATCTGTTAATCCAGGGTACACCTTAACTCCACTCTGAATTTCAGCAAAATCCGTCCAGTAGTTTTAGCGTGAAAGAGTAAAAAACATACACACAATATATTCACAAACTTTCGTCTTTATAATATTATAAGTACTAGAGGATGCCCGCAGCTTCGTCCGCGTAGATTGGTCAGATCCCCTGTAGCATCAGGATTGAGGAATTGGAATCCCAATTTTTTAAGGAACAATGTCGCAAAGTTCCCTTAACGATTAAAAAAAAAATTACGCAAATCACGCAAATCGGTTATATCAGTGTACATAGTTAGAAAAACACAACTCCATTTTTCAAAGTCGGTTAAATAAGTAGTCTATGTTACTCCTTGGTTAATCCTCCAATCTTCTGTGAAAGTCCCGTCAAAATAGGTTTAGCCATTCCGAAGATTAACCCGTTCAAACAGACACGACACTTCAATTTTATTTATTAGTATAGATATAGATGATATCCAATAACAAAACGGTGATTTGTAGATAAGTGAGATCTTTATTTCACGTTCGATACACAGACTGGGAAAGTTAGGATAGAACCATCTCACCAGCTAACGTGCACTCAAGTAGATTGCAACCGATTTGTAAGCAGATTGAATAAAAACGACGACGCTCGTGCTCAGTCGAGGATACTAAAGCCCGCGATCGGAAATTTTCCTGATCGACACTATTTCCACTGATAAAGAAGGGAAAATGCAGAAAAGAATGAGGTTTTGTGAGACGCGGCGAATTTGAACCGGTTTTGATTGACAAGATTATGAGCATGGTAGTCTTTTTTCAGATTTTGATTCTCTTGTATATAGTTGTACTAGAAGATGCCCGCGACTACGTCTACGTGGATTCAGGTTTTTAAAAAATCCCTTAGGAACTCTCTGATTTTCCGGGATAAAAAGTTGTCTATGTCAGTTTTCGGGATGCAAGCTACCTCTGTACCAAATGGCAAAATCGGTTAAAGTGTTGGGCTGTGAAAAGCTACCAAACAGACAGACAGACACTTTCGCATTTATAAGATTAGGTATACAAACCTAACCTAGACCTAGGTATACAAATCAGTTTTTAGAATTCATTTATTTATGAAATAGTTTACAGTAGAAAGATTTTCAACTGTATTTATAAAGCGTTGTTATAATATACAAACATCTTAAATAGTCCACCTTTTGTGAGTGTTACAGAAAACACCCTTTGATATAAGGCGTTTGTTATTTGTAAGCGGGGTTTGAAATGTTTTCTCAGGGTGCTTCCATACATGTTCGGGTCGGGTCGGGTTATCCGTTGGTAAGTCTGAAACACCACAAGACTCTCATTGGTCACAAGTAGCAAAGGATACCTCTGTAAAATTATTTGCAAGTAGTCTAGTAGTCTAATGGATATAGATCAGTTGAAATGATGACCGCCAAGTAGAATTTGATGACTGCAGATCAAACACTTTTGCACAATTATTTACATTCAATATATTGCTTCATTACACTTTTATAGTTACAATGTCTATAGAATGCTGAAAATAAACACTATGTATCGAATAACTTGCGAGACTGCTCAATATCATTAAAACAATATTATAATCAGACAAAACTGACTGTCTAGTTGTGATGCTAAACACGTATCTAATGAATTGAGATAAGTTATCTACTGAAGTCTGGAAGGGAATGCAGCTCTCGAAGTCTCGAAGAAGCAGCAGATTTTTTTCGAAATTCGAATCTTGTAACAAATAGCAAGCTTATTACTTTTATTCTTGACTATATTTTGCAACCAACAACAACAACATGTGAATAGCGAATAAAGGTGACATATTACTTATTTATCTACAAATTAGTCCGTATAAGTGTGTGGAGTCCCCTATCTTCGCGCTGCGTGTCAGCTTATTTTTCGAAGACTTTATTTATGTTGTCTTTACAAACATATATTTATGCTCGCGTACTTATTCGTTTCCTTCCCGATTTTCCGCGTGAACGCACCGTGTTATTCTTGTGAAAATATTTTGATGAACGCTAAGACTCAGTTGATTACTTGTCATCTAATTGAGCAAAAGAAGGTGTCTAATGTGTTTGACCTGTATGTATGCATGTTACATACATGTTGGAATGTATGTATGTCCGTACCAGTATACGCTCGTAACTACTCAATCGATTTTGATAAATTATACATGTTAGATTCATCTTTATGGCGCGAGTGCTTTTGGCTAGATACACTCGGCCTCAGAATTTGAGTAGCAATTCTGCGAAACTATTGCATCTAAAACCTGCCTTTTTCTATAAACACGCCTCACACACCTAACGCATGTGCATAACCGTGGCACGCGAATATTATTATGATTTATAAGGTGCTAAACGACTTACGGCCTTTGATTGTCCATAAAACTCTTAAGAAATCAAAACGGCGGGTTTCATGCGTTCTAAAAAAATCAAAATAAGGGATTTTATGCGCTTTAATGTGCGGGCTGAAAAAGACGCAGTACAAACCGCAGGTCGGTTTTTAAACTTTTTAAATTACTTGTTATTATACACATTTTGTTAGTTTAGAACAGTAAGTGAGTGTATCCTACAAGGAATTAGCCGGTTGTAGTAAAGTTAGCGAAACTTTACAGATAGTGCCCGCCTAGCGAATCTTGTACGGCACTCTAGAGATGCGAAGAACTTCAGGAAATGCATTGAAACTATGTTGGCGAAATTTTATTAAGTAAAGACTTTGTAGAATTATTTTTTATTGAATTCGTGACATCGAGATTGTGACTTAAACCTTCACCTTTAAAACTTGGTCAAATACGAGGCGATTTGCTTCCTTGTTTCTAATTCGCACTGTTTGAATTATGGAATGCCTTTCCGGCTTCCGTTTCCCCGCCAATTACAATACTCACCTTCAAAAGAAGAATCCATCATGCACCTTAGGCTACATGATGTATCGTCACCTACTTTGGTGTGTTAGCAGTCAAGCTCATGCAATAGATATTTGTTTAAAAAAATTATGGTAACGTATTAACCTATAACATGGTTTCTAGAAGCTGTAATACAATACTAAAATTTATATAAACGCGTTCATACTGGAGAACGTACGTGACTCGTACGTTCATACACGTAACTCGGACGAAGTCGCGGGCGTCAGCTAGTCGTCAATATTTTGATCTATAGTGGATCTGCATGAAACGTGGTCTCGTAACCACAAATCGAAATAGTATTTAACATGGTATGTGCGCGTTACATTAGTACATTACCTATTATATTGTAGCACGAAGGTGCCTAATGGTTGAGGAAAATTGAGCTTGTTGCACAAGTCTTTCTCGCTTATCTATCTAGGGCATGTTCAAGGTAGCCAATTTAAATAATAGTGTATGGCGCTTGTCGCTGGCAACGGACCCGGGCAAGTGGTGTTTAAAATCGGCCGTCCCGTGATTCCTTCAGTAAGCCACTCACGTATTAACTCTGACCACCTGCGAGGCTAAAAACTATTGGCCCAAGTCACAAGCTTATTGTGACTGTCATATAGACAGAAATCTTTACATAAACTCTAAAAACGAGTGAATAGGCAACTTCTAGGCAAGCGCGCTCCATCTTAGGCTGCATCATCACTTGCTAGCAGGTCTGATTGCAGCCAATCGCTAGTCAAGAAATTAAAAAAAAAAAAAACTACATCAATTCTTCGAATTTAATCCCGCGAATTCATCTGCGTGGATTTAGATTTTTGAAAATTCCGTGAGTACTCTTTGATTTTCCGGTGAAAAAATAGGCTATTGTCACTGTCAGGTCTTCTATATCCATGCAAAAATCACGTCGATCCTTTTGTTTCATTCGATTACAAGTTAACCTTTGACTGCGATCTTACCTGGTGGTAAGTGATGATGCAGTCTAAGATGGAAGTGGCCTAACTCGGAAGGGGTGTGTCAACGTCGATCCGTTGCTTCGTTGCGGCGTGATTGAAGGACAAATCAACAAACAAACACACTTTCACATTTATAATATGGGTACTTATTTATTACATTGTTTGCACAAAACAAGGAAGATGTTCAATGCATATTGTATTCATTTTATTCATATTTTACACCACACTCCGTTGCCACTGTCGTATACATAAATATTTATGTTACCGGCTATGTAGGCTACGCTCTACATTGTTTTACCAAAGCCTCTAGATAAACATATTCAAGTTATCTTAAACTTTAGGAAAGAAGTATGGTTCTTTGTGTCACCTGATACTCGTTAATTTAGCAGGTTACAGCCAAAGAAGGTTAAGAAGGCGTACAATGACCTAAAGATAAAATTATAGTAAGTGCCTAGTACATAAATGAGACTAATCATTACTTTAAGCAAAAAATTGTTAAAATGTTAAGTTTTCCTAAGAAAGTTTTCCTTTATGAAGACAAGCTACAGAAAATAAACTCCTATTTTTGGTTTTTTAATGATTTCTAAAGATGAATACTCATAGGTTTTTTAAAAAACACTTATAGTAGCCTTACATTTCCAAACCATTCCATTCCATTTCTTAAGTCCATTTTACATCCATAATATTTTAAGTGATAGTTGAGTTTATTAATTAAGTACCAAAATAATATCCTCATACAAAAAGAAACAAAAAATCGATGTTGAGTGAAAAATATAAAAAAAATATATCACCTAAACGTACATGTTTTTTTTTTTAATTCACTATAGGCAAGCGCTTGACCACAATCACACCTGATGTAAAGTGATGATGTGGTCTAAGATGTGACGCGTCTACCTAGAAGGTGCCTATTCACTCTTGTTTTAAAGATACCCGGATTGTAATTGGTAGGAAACACAGATTGGGCAAGAGTATGTTGTGTACCATAGTGGTGTAATAATAGAATTTATATAACTAACTAGCCGATGCCCGCGACTTCGCCCGCGTGGATTTAGGTTTTTTGAAATCCCGTGGGAACTCTTTGATTTTCCGGGATAAAAAGTAGCCTATGTGCTAATCCAGGATATTATCTATCTCCATTTCAAATTTCAGCCAATTCCGTCCAGTAGTTTTTGCGTGAAGGAGTAACAAACATACTACACACACACACACACACACACACACACACACATACAAACTTTCGCCTTTATAATATTAGTGTGACTAAGAGCAACCTAGCCGGAGATTATTACTCGTAGCCTACTATTGTATTGGAGCCTAGTTTCATCGGATCAACATCTACAATTTCCCCTATATATATGTACAGGGCATAAACCGGGAGTTGGCCATATCCCTTAGGGATGTGGCTGACATTCAGGTGATGTTAAAACGACAACTAAATTAGACCATTTCACTAAACAAGTCTAGTGATATCATAGAATACTTGGCAATCTTAAGCACGCACACTTACCTAAATATCACTTACTTAGCAGTAAAGGAAAACACCGTGACGAAACTTGCTTGCCTGAAAGTCTTCTATAATGTTCCCAAAGGGTTGTCTACCAATCCGCATTTGGCCAGTACGGAAGACTATGGCCAATCCCCAATCCCTTCCCTATCTGACAGAAGACCAGCGCTCTGTAGTGCGCCGGTGATTAGTTAATCATGATGATGATATATGGTTAGTTAGCGACCCGATAGTTACATTAATTGTATTTAGCCACTCGCAAACACATTAATTAATAATAATAGGTTAGTTGTTAACAGAGCTCTCTCCGTCACTTACTCCATACAATCGTAGTTCCCATTTCATTTGAATATTAAGCAACCAAAGTCCATGAAATTTTGCAGACATAGTCTAGAAACTAATATCTGTGTCTGTGGTGTTTTAGATTTTTCTAAAAATATGTAGTTTTAAAATTACAGGGGCTCAAAGATTTGTATTTTTCTTTAAAAAAAGGCCCAACTTTGTGCTCGTTTTTCTAGACAACGAAGCAATTTAATGAAATTTGGAAAAACCACAGACCTAGAAAATTTAATGAATATTATGTAGTAAAAAAATTATCGTTATATATTTTATATTGTTATAATTATGTGGGAACTACGAAAACCAGAAATTACACCCAGAAATCTTGAAAATTTCGTGCTGTCTCGATTTGTGCAAGCGGGGTGGTGAAGTGCGGGGGACGACACGTGAAACTGACAGAAACTGACAGTCTAAACACACGGGCCACATTTAGACTGCACCCAACTCCAAACTTGTCGATAGGTCTAACTAAATACACTGGTACATTTCAACTTGCGTTAGACGTATGCGTTACCTACTCAGACGTTGCCTGTAGATAAAAATATGTCTCATGTTTGCTGGCAATAGCGCATGCATCAAACCCTGCAAGTTGCAACTCTCTTGCAACCTATTCCTCACGCAATACGCACAGCTTTAATATTATAATTTTTGACAATGTATACTATATGTAATGCCATATCACAGGTCACTCTCTGATTTATTGCTAACAATTTACTTCCAAATGCAAAGAAATCTAAGTGTGTTGAATTCACACTGCCCAATACCAGGACCTTAAATGACATAAATTCATTGATAAATAATCATATGTTGAAAATAAAGGAGAACCCCGTGTTTCTCGGTATAATGTTAGATGCAAAGCTTCTATGGAACACCCACATATCAACACTTGATGGTAAACTCAGCTCTGCTGCTTACACTGTTAGAAAAATTCGACAGGTACTGACGTGGAAACTGCAAAAATTGTATATTTTGCTTATTTTCACTGTATTATGTCTTACGGACTCTTGCTATGAGATAAAGCGGTAGATATTGAGAAAAAAATGTATTACAGAAAAGGACAGGACGTGCAATTTATAATTTAAAACCGCGCGCTGCCATACAATAAAAATATAAGGAAATAAGTACCTTATCTATTATCTTATAGTAGCTTCTAAATATATTTACAACTAGCTAATGCCCGCAGCTTCGCTCGCGTGGATTTAGGTTTTTAAAAATCCCGATCCTTTCATTTCCCAGAACAAAAGTTGCCTCTCCGTAATAGCCCGTCCCCGGGATGCAACTTGTTTCTGTATCACGTAAGAATATTTAAACGGATGATCCTTTTCAAATCCCGAGGGATCACCAGGATTTAGGAATGCAATTTCTTACAGCATCAGGGTTGAGGTCAACGACAAAGTGTTTACTTGGTATAGATACCTTCAATATCAATTAATAATCGACACTTTTTAAATCCCATTAGCTTTAGTAGTCAGGTCCCCTGCAACATCAGGGTTGAGGAGTTGGAATCCAAATTTTTTATTGAACAATGTCGCAAACTTTCTTTATCGATTAAAAAAACTACCCAAAATTACGCAGTTAGGTTACCTGCCAAATTTCATGGTTTTGAGTCAACGGGAAGTACCCTAGAGGTTTTCTTGACACACACGACAGACAGAGAGATAGACAACAAAGTGATCCTATAAGAGTTCCGTTTTTCATTTTGAGGTACGAAACCCTAGAAAACGTAGGATCGGCATTCCGAACCAGTGGTAAATTTTTCTGACCATCCAAAAACACTTTGAAGTTTACCTAAAAGTTTACAGGAATAAAAATTTATCATTGTATTCCATTCCATTTCATTCTATTCCATTCTGTTCAAAGATAAATAGATAATAAAAATATTTGTCACCGAAACAATAATTTACGATACATCGACCAATATCAATTTAACTGATGACAATCTGACTATTACCAAAGTGAACGACTACTATAATATCTATTATATACGACTAACATAATATGTTTTATAAATTGTGTGCCGTTTGCATTCTCACTAGGTTCTCATTAAGTTTGTTTTATTTGGTTAAACTTTCTGGCATTTATATTGTTATGACGTTTAGTTGGCAAATAGTCTCTTTATTGGCTGAAACTCTAAAATTCAGCCAATCACAACAAAGAAAATATTGTAATAATGATTGATGCAGCTTTCTGTAATTGAAAACAAAATATTTGACATTAACTTGAATGTGACAGTGTTTTCCGAATAGGGTTGCCAGAGGCCCCGTATTTTACTGGTTACCCCGTATTTCAGGATACAGAAACCTGTAATTATGAAAATAAAATACGGGGCAAATAAAATTAAATATTTTTAGGGTTCCGTAACTCAAAAGCAAAAAAGAACTCTTATAGGATCACTTCGTTGTCTGTCAGTCTGTCAGTCTTTCCGTCTGTCCGTCTGTCCATTTGTCCTTCTATCCGTCTGTCATGTGTTCATGAACAAATATTAGTATTTTCAATTTTCAAAGTAAGATAACTACATATATCAAGTGGGTTATCATTATGAAAGGGCTTTACCTGTTCATTCTAAAACAGATTTTTATTTATTTTTATGCATATTTTTTTAATGCATAACAGTTTTTGATTTCTCGAGTAAAATGTCGGAAAAAATACCCGAATACGGAACCCTCGGTGCGTGGGTCTGACTCGCACTTGGCCGGTTTTTTACAAATTCAGCAGGAGCTGGCTGGCGAAATCCAACACTGACGTTATGTCCAGTAGAAAGAATATTTTCCTTTTGCGGCATTGCGTAGCCGAAACCCACTCGTTATTGATCATGGTCGTAGCCAAGGCGGCGGGGCTTGGTTTGAGGATGTAAGCCTTTTTTTATACAAGTTAGCCCGTGACTTTAATCTTTTCTAGTGGTAAGTGATGATGCAGTCTAATTTCTTGGCCGTTAGGGCCATACTAACCATATAACTAGCCATGACCGAAGCCTCCCACCAGACCAGAAATTTCGAAATGGCGACTGCGCCTGGGAAGCCGTCAAAAACCTAAGTCTAAAATAATACTTACACTATTTCTTGCATTTGCTTACCAATTTTTTTTTGGAAATATATCAAACATTTCGCGCTCACTTCACTCGCGCTTTGAATTTCTATTACTTGGTGTAAACCCCGCAATTTCGTTTGCATGAATTTAGATTTTTAAAAATTCCGTGGGGGATTTTCCGGGCTAAAAAGCCGCCTAAAAAAAATGTCTGGGATGCAAGTTACCTCTGAATAGTAAGTACCAAAATTTTGGTAAAGAAGATGGGCCGTGAAAGGGTAACAAATAGATAGGCAAATAGATATACTGTCGTATTCGTAATATTAGTATGGATAGGAAGCTTTAAAAATAAAATCTTGCTATGGCTACACTCGTTTCCCTTTCACTTTAATTTTTTCTGTATTGAACCAAAAACACTTACGCTCACTGCGCTCGCGCTTTTTTATTGTTGTATTTTATCTCACTGTCAAATTGAAAGGCGAAATTCCACTAACCAGGTAATTAGCCCATAAAGTTGAGCGAATGTTTTTTTCCTCATGACAGGATTCAGTTCCGGCCCTAATAAAACCTCTCCCGCAATCGATTCCTGGCTACGGCCATAGTATTGATACTGTGAAGGTGGAATTACAAATTAAATGTAATTTTAAGTTGAAATGAGAAGATTGTATGCATGAAATGTATAACATTTTGCTTTACAACACTAAGAGTTTTTAAAAGCTATTTAAATAAATAAATCTTTTATTTAAAACCACATTGCAAACACAGTTCACCAATCAAGATACGGCAACATACAGAGAAAAAATACAAAACTTATAAATAAACTGAAATATCTAAATAGGCTTTCCATGCATTTCAGAGAGAACCACCGCCTATATATATATTCTTCAAATACTTCAAAATTTCAAATTTCTTCAAATCTAAACCCCGTATTTTTGATGGTGGTAGCCTGTAAATCAAAAAGAGCCAGGTGGCAACCCTACTTCGACCTAGACAGAATGAAAAATTGTTTTCATTACTCGGTATGCCTACTGCCATAGTGTGACAGAAAGTGTGACGGTAGTTGTGACCTCTGATTGGCCGACTCTCTTTCACTATTTGCTAAAATTGATGATTGCAACAACAATTTTTTCTTTTTTGTAATCGAAAACAGAACACGGACGTCAAACAGGTTGACTAATTGCAATCATTTCTGACCGGCTAACATTGTTCCGCTAGTGGCTCAAACTCACTGTCGCAGCAAGAACATGGTAAATTCAGCCAATCACAGCAATTTGAAATTTGGTTATCACAAATGTACCGATCTAGGAACCGAGAATGCACGAACCAGGGCAGATAGAGATGAGAACAATAATATCATACGTAGGAAATCGACGGGGGATCGTTGGCAACGATAGCCTTAATGAAGCGAAATCAATTTGAATGGTAATCAAATTAAATGTCATTGGAGGGGAATAACGGGATTCACGTTAATTTATAAACCGCGCTTGTGCGTAGTTAGGTATAGCTTTAATTAATGTAATCCGTACCTTAATAATATAAATGCAAATGTGTAGATACTTATGTTTGTTACCTTTTAACGCCTAAAACAGCTGAAATGAAATTAATTTATTTACCACCCACACCGTTCCGGAAAGCAAATTCTACAGGAAAGAAACTCAGCAGTTGCTCTTTTTAGGGTTCTGTACCGAAAAAGGAAAAGTGAAACCTTATATGATTACTTTGTTGTCTGTCTGTCTGTCTGCCTGTCGGTCTGTCTGTCCATCTGTCCGTCTATCCATGTGTCCGTCTGTCGTGTTTGTCAAGAAAGGATGATCCTATGAGGGTTCCGTTTTTCCTTTTGAGGTACGGATTACGGAACCCTATTAAACGATGAATTATGATGGAT
This sequence comes from Maniola jurtina, assembly GCF_905333055.1. Taxonomy (NCBI): domain Eukaryota; kingdom Metazoa; phylum Arthropoda; class Insecta; order Lepidoptera; family Nymphalidae; genus Maniola; species Maniola jurtina. The sequence continues at coordinate 4,451,404 of NC_060046.1, forward strand.
AGCGATAGCAGTACATACGATGGATATTGTCATTTGAGGCGGTAGAGTTCACTTACCTACTTATTGCACTACAACCCTCGTTATTGCTTGCCAGGAAACATCTTTAACGTAATTAAAGTTTTAATATATTTTCGAAATAATTACAGACGTGGCTTTCGAAGCTTCCGCGGTTTTCAGTTCGTAGGGCAACAAGCACAGCATTTCCTATTTAAATTTAATATCGTAACATTTAATTAATTTTGTTGTTGTAACTTGTATACGCTTATTGTTGTGTTTGCAGTGTCTATGAGGAATGTTTAAATTACACCAACTTATGTCCAGTGTTTCAATAATTAAGTACTTGAAAAAAAATAACTAAGCAATTATTTATTTTTATATATACCAATCTATAAAATGCTCATTGGATTGAGAATTTTTTGTTTTAAAGAGTTTTAAAGTCGGCTAAAAATGACTATTGTTTATTCTTTTTTCGTGATTTAAACACTTTAAAAGTATTGAAAAAGTTTTCAATCTAAATAATTTTAATAAATGAATTAATTTAAAAATTCGTGAATGAAATAAAATAAAATGTAGCCTTTTGGGAGTTAGGTAGGTGTATACAAATAGATGAAAGTTTCATACGTCACGGACCACTATGACAAGTCAATCAACTATGGTTTTGGTGGCCTGTAATTTTTGAAATTAGTTTCTTAGTGGAGAATCAACATGTAAAACTATAAAGTTATAGACCCAGTAGAGTTGTAAGACATTATGTTATTTGTCATAATAATTATTACCTAAAATCCTTTCGCACTCTGGTAGAAATCTTATAGAAATAATGGCAGTAGAACTTTAAAGGAACTAACGTTCAACATTAATTTGGCTTTTGTAAATTCTGCTAAAGTTTCTCGGATAATTCGATTGATTCAGTGCCAGTACAAGTCTGCACTAATGAACGGCTCCAAGTGATATTCTCTTACTGTGACGTTATCTTCATCACTGAGGGTCGTAACCCCTCTAATAATCACAAAATGTAGTTTGACCTAAAAATTTCTCTGGTCTGATCTGGTGGGATGCTCCAGCCGTGGCTAGTTACCACCCCACCAGCAAAGCCGTGCCGCCAAACGATTTAGCGTTCCGTGAAGAAACAGGTTAACCCGCCTCCATCCTGAATGCAGCTTCACTTACCACCAGATGAGATTGCAGTCAAGGGCCAACTTGCATCTGAACTTAAAAAAAAATTGCTTGGTCGTCGCGCATGTATCTCAGTGGGATATATGCCTGTATGTTTACACAGTGCGAGCTAGCGTGCAAGCTGGCGTGCAGGTTAGTAACTCCAGAGCAGTAACTCGTGCTGTTTGGACGTATCATACGAGTTATTCACACTTACGAGTTGGATAATAGTTCGTATCCGAGAAACTTCAACATTTTTTGTTTTCACTCGCCTGCTCCCCATCCCCCACCACTCCGCACGTAACTCGTATCATTCAAACACGTTTGGCAGTGGCTACCCAGTTAATTAAATCGAGTTCACTTGACATTGCAGTACTACTCCAGTACATAACTCGCTGGAAGTTAAACAGCTATTTTCATCGTGAAAACAGCTAAAGCCAAGCCGAGCAACTTACACACGAGTTTATAATTCGAGCAGCTGTCTACTGTCGAGTCAGTAGCTCGCACTGTGTAAACTTGTCTTTAGAGATATGATAGCAATTTGCCTTTAGATAATTGTGTTCGAAATACCAGTGCAGTCAGACGTGATTAGTGGAATGCACCAATGCACTTAGATGTTGTCGGTTGGCCGGCATCTTGGGGCGTGGGTAATGAAGCAGCGCTTTGGGTAAGTTGATTAATTCATCGCTTATCCTCGTTCGCACTAATTAAGTTAAATTTGTAGATCCATACGAATATTATAAATGCAAAAGTGTATCTGTGTGTCTGTCTGCTAGCTTTTTAACGACCCAACAGCTTAACCAATTTTGATGAAATTTGGTGCAGAGTTAGCTTACATCCCGGCAAAGGACATACATTTTTTTTATCCCGGACAATCAAAGAATTCCCACGGGATTCTTAAAGAAACATCCGTTTAACCGATTTATATGTTTGGTACAGAGGTAGCTTGCATCCCGGAAATTGACATAAGCAAATTTTTATCCCGGAAAATTAACATTTATGTTAATTGTCCGGGATAAAAATTTGTTTCCGTCCATGCGGACGAACTCGCGGGCATCATCTAGTAATTTCAATCCTAGAACCTTGAAACCCCAACGTCTATTGTTGTTTCGAACTATGTGGCCTGCCCATTGCCACTTCAGCTTCACAACCCGCGAAAAGAAGGTGAAAGTCTCCATGAAAATAATTTTGCCTTGAGACTATGCCTATAATCTTGAAACCTGGCTTTAATGTTTTTATGACCAGAAAAGACAAAGAACAAGACACATTTCTACAAGTTTTTGCATATAAATATGTCCAAAGCCCACAAGAAATTATCACGGTGACCCCCTGTCGTCGTAAATCACGAATGGATAGAATTACCGGGACGGTATTTTATGTAGCGAGTGTCGCCTCTGCTGATATGAAATATGGCGGACTTGCTCTAAGTTATGTTGGAATTATGAATTTTGAGCGTTTCAGTCCTGCCTATGTCCAGCAGTGGACGCCAATTATCCATATAAGACATAGGTATTTTGTAAGGATCTTTAGCCCTAATTCGCACGAGCGTTAAAAAAGTGTTGCGCCGACAATACAAAGTGCGCGTTAAAAAAGCGTTGACGTGTGAACAGATACTTGGGATGCATTTGTTCTATTTGAAAGCTTTTTAACGCAACGATTTTTTAACGCTCGTGCGAACGAGGCCTTACAGAACACGATCTTGAGCCGCTTGTGTTCAGTAACTCCCAGGGAAAGTTTCAGAATGCTACGTTTTCCATGGCGGAGTCATTATTCCAGTTTCATAGGATCCTGATGTTTGTCAGTCATTAATTTTACTAATCGTTTAGTTCGTTAAAATCAGGACGTTTCACATCATGGCGCATTAGGTAGTTTTAGCGTTTTTCTTGTGAAGGCAAAGCCAACCTGCAGCCAGAATACAGTCATTGTGACATCTCTCTTGTTGAAGCTGCATTTGTAACTTTTGCAGCGCTTTGCCGCTGAGAGATCCGCGAGAAAATTTTGTCGCACTGACTGTGCCTAGGCTTTTAAAAGCATAGAAGCCATTCTCGATATAGAAACACAACAAAACTCAAAATGAAAGAGGAACGAGAGACCTAGCACTAAACATAAATAAGCTATTTAGATACATAGGTACAAGGTCCCTACTTAACCGTTATGATTTTACTATTGTAGAGGTTGGAAACAAAGATAAACAGACGGTCTTGTCGAGTGCTATTGAACACTCTCAATATGATACTCGAACGTAGCGGAAGCCACAAAATTAATTCCGTGTTTCAATTTCTCGAGTATTTCCTATCCAATTTACTGTACACTTTTCCAATATCTCAAACTCGGTAAAGTTTGTCTCTAAGGACTCTTGTGTACAAAGGACCGAATCACTAGCTTGTATAAAGAACGTGCAGTGAGACTATAATTGCAATAGTATTTCTTTATTTCAGGTTATAACAAATTGTTTTATAGTACCAGATCCCGCGACTTAATTTGCGTGGAGTTAGTACAAAAAATTCCTATATTTTCCCGGTTAATTGTCACGTATTCTATGTTACTCTCCAGAATGCAAGCTATATCTGTGATTTTTGTCAGGATAAAAAAAACAGGTACAGGTACCGTCTGTCGTGTTTGTCAAGAAAACCTATAGGGTTTCAGGGTTCCAACTCACTTCCCATTGACCTAGTATTATGAAGGGTAGGTAGGTTGGTTTTATAGCAACATCCGAAAACCGTTAAATTGTGGTCACACCACCAAATAATAAATTAAAAAACGGTGGCTAATAGAAAGGTGCTTCTACACAATAGATGAATTTTTGAAATTCAAAGAATAGTTTAAATATGAATTGTATTTTGTACAAATACATGCCTGATTATGTAAAGTGAAACATTTCTACTGGACAATATGTACTTAATAACATGTCATTGTAAAACATGTTTCTGCAAATAAAAAATCTTGAATCTTGAAAATGTAATCACGAACATATAATTAATTTACTAAATCACATATAGACGGCGCTGTTTACCTTTAGTTTTGCACATAATACAAGTGTTGTTATCTTGTACATTGGTACGGAACCCTTCGTTTGCGAGTCCGACTCGCACTTGGCCGCTTTTTTCTTGTGAGAATGTTTTTGTACACCTAGTCTTATGATAGTCTATATATTCGAGATCGAGATCCGCCGCAATTGAAAATATAGCAAATCGGATTCGTAAAAACAATTTTCTTGGCAGATTGTTGATATGGAGAAGAGGGAAGCGATATTTTCGACACCATTTCGCTCCGAAATGTATGAAACTGGGACGTGACTGCGTATCGAGTGGGATTAGATTTTGGCTATGCTGAATTTGACGTTGGTTAACGCTTGCTAGGCAGAATTTTGTAGCAGCATGCCAAAATTTTCCGTGTATGCTGAAGTAGTTTGTGCGCATAAGTTAAAGATGTGTTAGGTATCTACTATCTATGAATTTCTACGCGCTTTTACAGATTTGGCTTTTCCGAATTCTTCAATGGCATATTTGGTGTATTTACTCTGGAATACCTTAGCTACGTCCTTTCATACCTACTCATCGTTAGTTATAAATACGTACGTATAGGCATAATAGTAATTTATGTATGCTTTATGGAAGAAGGGTGGCTCAGTAATCTTTTTTCTTGGTCAATTAAATTGCAACAAAATTTTATATTACCTCAAAAGCCAAAAGAAACAGTTTCATTTTTTGAAGAATTGACTAAACCCGTATTATAAAACATAGAGCAAAGTTATTTAAAATAATGTGAATTATTTGAAAATCGGGATCGAACCCCACCTCCGATTAGGAGGCGGACGTTGTAACCACTAGGTTCACAGATAGGAATAAGCTATGCGTAGACTTAATTTGATCTCATGAACTACAGTGGTCTCTTGTGACCGGAAGAGAATCTGTTAGTATTGTCATATAATTCATAAGAAATTACTTCAGTGACCCTTGGCTATAAATCAGGGATGGATAGAATTACCGCGACTGTATTTTATGTCGCGAAGGGTCGCCGCTGCTGATATGAAGTATGGCGTTGCTCTTAGTAATATTACTTATGGTTCTTCTGAATTATTTTATTGTTTATTAGAATTAGGTTAGTAATCATTGATAATTCTATGAAATAAACTTAAATCTAAATTAAAACCCAAAAATTAATATAGTGAAATAAATTAAATTAAATCTAAAAACTCATCGAGACCACCGCAGCGAGGCATTGCACCCAAGATGCTGGCAACAAACCCTTTGGATGGCCAAACTAATTCTTTGCCCAAGGTAGCTGCCAGCTCTCGGTCCCGTTGACTCGATAACTCTTTTCGAAATTTTCTCAAAAAGAGCTCGAGCCGCCCGCGCCGGGCCCCACGTCCCTAAGGTCTTCACGCCAAAAGACACAAATATGAAGCTCCCATCGAGGTTTTCATATTTGCGCCTCGTGGTTCGTTCGGCGCTGGTGGCCACTGCACCCGCCATAGGAGGTCGCCTAATTTTATTGTTAATTATCTTTTGCCCACAATTTCCTCAACACCGATATCCACAGATGTAATTAAGAATAGCCTATTATAGCACTCGCAGATAATGTAACTATCTATTAGTGAAAGGATTTTCAGAATCGGACAGTTAATGATATTACCCCCTAAGTACATACATACAAACTAGCAAACTACTTTTAACTTCTTTATAATAATATTAGCATAGGTTTTAAAAATATTTTGGTTTAACTCCCTGGCGTAGTGATCAGCACTGTGACCTTATAGGTAAGTACATGCATAATAGTACCTGGAAGTTTACAACTTTTAGTAATATATCCTTCGAAACTATATAGAATTATATTTTGTTGTATTTAAATGTCTCGGATAAAAAAAAATATAATTTTTTTTACGATATTTGTGGTAGAGTTTTGTTTCGTCATCTCGCTTCATCGATGGCCCACTACTGAGTACGGTTCACAAGCCTTTGAGAACGTTACGAAGAAAACTCAGGCAGATTTTCTCACGCTGTTTTCCTTCAGTTTACATAATTATAAAATGTAAAGTTATACCCAGAGGTCCTGAAATGGGCATACCTACTCAATATATATCTACATTTTTTACTTTACAAGCCAATGAACTTTTGCACCTTTATAAGCTTAATTAACGTAAATGAAGACAAATTCTCGTAAATACCGACTAAGGCGCTCAACGTGATCAATTGTTATACCTCAGCGCGAAGTTAAAGCTTGAGATATGCTTCGCCAAGTGCTTGCCAAGTATCCGATAAACTCGTTAGCACCGTCCTGCCTTAAAACCAAGTTATCGTTGAATATACGTATATCGTTTACAGTTTCCCCTCGTGGTGTTATTATTGGTTTATTTTTAGCGTGTTATTTTAGTTTGAGATATGCTTCGCCAAGGGCTTGCCAAGTATCCGATAATCTCTTTAGGATCGTACTGCCTTGAAACTGAGTTATTGCTGAGTATACGTATATCATACTATGTACGTATACGTATAGATACTGATATCAACGGGTTGAGATGCTGAAGTGGCAATGGGCAGGGCACATAGTTCGAGAAACCTATAGACGTTCGTTGGGGTCCCAAGGTTCCACAAAGGTGACCTCGCGCCGGAAACCACATCGTTGAAAAAAGACAACAAATCATGAAGAAGACGACGATCTCTATTGACACAGATATTAGTTTCTAGAATATGTCTGCAAAATTTCATGGACTTTGGTTGCTTGATATTCAAATGAAATTGGAACTACGATTGTATGAAGCGAGTGACGGAGAGAGCCCTGTTAACGCGAAAATCCCCGAACATAAAAAAATACGATTTCATCTGTAATCACATTTTAGTCTCTGGTGTAAAATACATCGCAGTCCAAATACTGATTCCGTGCCGTGTTTGCTCACGCTGATTTCATCTAATTGAATGGGTACATCTCTCTTATTTTGTTTGGCAATTTTCATTTCACACTGAGATTTATTTGGGTGGTTCTACGATGCGAAAAGTTCCCGCACGAAGGGTGATCCACACTGCATCAAAACATCGCGCGAATTTTTGGTGCAGTAGCTTACTAACCGCGCGAACATTAATATAAATTATATTTGATATGAAAATCTCTTCGCCGTATTGGAAAAACAATCGTATATAGAATGACACCTTCATAATGAAAGTTTCCCAAACTAATAATGTTTTCAAAGGTTTGTGAAGTCTGCCAATCTTCCCAAATTCCGAATCCCGAATTGGGCTGAAAACCAGCACTGTAAGTTTTTTGTGTATGGGCAAGGCATGCAGGATTTATGCTGAGTTGAGACCTTTTCTTTTCGGGTTGTGCCACACATGACACAGTTTATTCCAGCGCTTCGTATGCTTGAGGTCTTTTGGCTTAAATGCTCAAGTTTAAGAGGCATTTTAAATAGGTACTAGGCAGAATAACACACCCGGGGGATACCCGTAGGCATAGCATTCAAAAAAAATTTTTTTTTATTTTTTTCTTTCTTCTTTCAATCTGCACTTGACCCAACCTATACCGCGGTAAGTTTTAGAACCGCGTCAAAATTAACGCACGGTAAAATACACCGTGCGTTCCAACTCTTACAAATTAAAAGCGATGCCAATTGAATGCCGATTAATCAGTCGTGCGTATCAATTATAGACGTAAATAAAATTATTATTTTGTGTACCTACCTATCTGTTCTCTTTGGTTTCAATTATGGTCCAATAAATTCGATAATTTGTAAACGAGTCGGGGCGTTGCTTAGCGATGATTTAAAAGACTGTTATTATATTTTGCTTTTGATATATTTTTTTCGCATGTTTTTGTTCCATTTTGTAACAAAATATTTATGAAAATCGTAGAGCGCTAATAACACTGTTGGAAATATATAGCTTGAATACACGTGCCTACCCATAGATGTGTGATTGGGACGACAAAAATGAAACTCAATTTAGGAACAGAAGCGTTTGCCAGATTCAGATTAAGCGAGACGTGACCGTTAGCTGTAAAAAATTGAAGATCCGTATGCACCGTATCTATACTAATAAATAAAATTTAAGTCTATCTGTAATTTCGAAATAAGTATTGTAATAGTACCATAACTGAATCACACATTTTTAAAATGTTTGTCTGTCTGTCTGTCTGTCTCTTTGAACGGGCTAATCTTCGGAACGGCTGAACCGATTTTGACGTGATTTTCACAGACAAAATATAGAGGATTGACCAGGGAGTAACATAGACTACTTTTTAACCGACTTTAAAAAAAGGAGTTGTGTTTTTCTACCTATGTATACACCGAAATTTCCCGAGATTTCTGAACCGATTTGCGTATTTTTTCAGCACGCGGGTGAAGCTGCGGGCATCACCTAGTCTTAAAATATGACCTTTAAAAAGCGCCATAATATTAAAAAAATTTAGTACCTTTAAGTTTTCACATCTCGAAAACTTATTATTTGTTTCAAATAAGGATTTTTTTTAAAAGAACTTTGATGGCATTTATGATTTCGATGTTATGAAGTCTGTCTGAAATGGATATTTAAGTGGTCCCATTTAAGTTTCATAGATTCTGTAGATACCTATTACCAATTTGTCTTATTCAAAGTTGTAGCTAACTGCTCTGTTTTCAGATAGATACATTTATTTGGAGGAACTATATTCCAAAACTAGTATATAAAAACATAATAAAAAGGTCTATTCTGTTATAGCAAGGGTAGTATTCACAAAACCGATAGAATAGGCTCTATTTTATGAACATTGCGTAAGCTTCGCCGCATGATATGGCTTATGCTAATGAAGCCTGCCTGTCCGCAGCAGAAATTGAATTTTCGACTGCGGCGAGTGGTTATCTTAGCTCGCAAAAGAAGCTGTAATGAGAACTTGTCTGGATAATATAATCCTTAACTAGGTACCTTACACAAGATATTATTAAAATTCTTTACTTGGTTATTTTTAAACTCGATATTGTTATGGACTAGACAGGCCGCCAAGAAACTATGTATCGAAGATCTGGAGAGACAAAAGAATTACGAAAGATACAAGGTTCGTTTACTGAAATGTTTTATCCTTTCGATCTTTCTATAGATTCGCGGCTAAGAAGCCAAATCGGCAAGTGAAAAATCGAAGATCAGGAATGTGCATATGAAAAGGCTCTTTACGAGGTAGAGTGGTACCATCGAATACTTCGTGGGATAAGGTCTCCAACGGTCAACGGATTTAATCCGCAACAGATACCTACTTCTATCTCAGTATATGCACGTATGCCGCCAACAGTCGCTGGAGGGAAATGCCAATAGTGAACGAAAGAGAAAAAAAATGAACTTTGATATTTATGATATTTTTATAGGTGCTCGATACTGTACAGGTAGTACCGCACTTATAAGGAAGTAAATCTATGAAGCCATTTAATTTTAATACCATCATAAAGATTGTCAACACTTTGGGACAGCCCCGACCCCTTTTAATTTGCCTAAAAAGTATCGTACGCGCGCCCTTAAGGCAATTTTGGCTATAACGCATAATGGTGATCGCACACCACTGCAAGAGGCGCGAGAGGCCCAAAGAATCGAAATTATTTTACTGGAAATGCGATTAACTTCAGCAGAACCATGGAGCCAAGAATCAGCTTTTTTATTGCGTTAAAGTTAGCCTACTGTAATCATGCGATGGTGAATACCTAGCTTCTCACTAAACCAGATCAGAGACAATTTAGAAATTATAAATTCCCTGTCTGTGTGTTTAGAAATCATAAACTAAAAATGTTTAAAAAATTATATCAGGGACCTCCCGCTTATGAGACCAAAGCGCTCACCATTGCACCAGGGCGATTGTTACATAGATACTATATTATTAAGCACAGATAGTTGTGTTCAGCTATTGCGACTCTTCTCACTAGAAACTGCTTTCCGAACCGGTGGTAGAGTCTTGGCACACAATAAGTGGCACATGTGGCCCTATATGAAATAAGTCAATTCATTTCATAGCTCTTGCGGCTATTACGGCTCTTGCACGGTGCACCTCTCGCGGTTCGTATGCGAGCAGCTAAAATTGAAATACTGGGAGTGCTAATTCAATTTCTGGAGGGACGAGCCCGGGAGGGCGGGCCGTCTGCCTTATCCTGCCAATTAATGTACCTGCGACACGGGAAATTAACTCTGTGAGGCGTGAATCGTATACAATTATGTTGTACTAACACGTTCAAATCACTTTGCGAGCACGATTTTATAGGGCACAGTGTAGAAAATCGAACAGAAGACCAACAATATTTTGCTTCTTTATTTTCTTTATACAGTGATAGCTACTTCGTCAGCGTGGAATTATTTTTTAAATCTTGCTGTTTTCACGTGGGGTGAATTTTTTCCGCAATCATATAAGTCTCTGATCATATTTTTTGCAATATATTATCATCATGATGATTAGCAGTGCATTTATAAGTGAACGAGCAGATGCCTGTGACTTTGTCCGTATGTTTTTTGTTCGTATTCTCTTTGATTTTCCGGTATGTTTGACTACTTTGTGTCAATGTTACTCTCCAGATTTTTAATTATAAACATACAAAAATCACATTTATCCATTCCAAAATTGCCCAACACGTTTTCACTTTAAAAATATTCAATAGATAGATAATAATATAACAGTATTTAAGTAATAGAATAGTAGGTAAATGCTAGGGCCTTTTGGATGAGGCGTCAATGCACAAAACAAAGCGTAAATGGGAAGAGAAAACGTGAATTTTCGACACCATTTCGCAGTGAAATGTTTGAGACCGGATGTGACTACGTATGGGTCAGATTAGATACTAGCGATGCCGACTTTGTGGGTTACGCTGACTGGACCAAATTGTGAATCATTCCAAGCTTGAAATTGTTTGGAGGATGTGTATGTGAGACTATTTTAGGCTGTGACGCAAACTAAAAATAAAAAGCAAAAGTCGTATAAAAATCGTGTTAAGCTCAAATCTTTGATAGCAAGCAGTAATTTATAGAACCACATAATATTAGGACTTATGTAAGTTAAATATATAAAATGAAAAGCTGACTGACTGACTGACTGATCTATCAACGTACATTTCTCAAACTACTGGCTGGACGGATCGGGCTGGGCATGCAGATAGCTATTATGACATCCACTAAGAAAGGATTTTTGGGATTTCAACCTCTGAAGGGGTAAAATAGGGGGTTGCAATTTATGTAGTCCATGCGGACAGAATCGCGGTCATAATCTAGTAAATATAACAATAATACTATCCACTCGGTCCTCTTTGGTTTGTATATTATCCTTTCGACTCTTCTATTCTCCTTTTCGCCATATTTGCTTCCTCTGAGGTGTTTTACTAAAACAATTCAATATTGTGTGAATATTTACAGTAAGAATAATTTAATATCGTTTATATAAAATAAACACTTAATCATAAGTTAAATAAATAGTAATAATCACAACATAATACTGGTATCGCTTGCGGTCATGAATTTTGAAATATCTGTTTGTTTTACTGAAATGATGGATTAATTGGTTTTATTTAGTCAAATACTATTTTCTCGTAGCAGTATCATCATCATCATCTCAAACCATCGATAATTCTCTACGGAGAACCTGAGAGGAGACCTCATAATAAAAAGGATTTAGGGAATACTCAACACTACTGGCTAAGTACAGATTAGCAGACTTCAAATACCTTTTAGAAAATTACAGAGAAACTTCAGGCATGCAGGTTTCCTCACGATATTTTCCTTCACCGAAAACAACTCATATTTTTGCTCAAAACGCACATACTTAATTCCAAAAAGTTAGAGGCTCAGGAATCAGGATAGATCCTAATGAAACAAAATATAAAATAAGAAAAATTCCACTACGATATGACGAGAAAAAAAACACCAGATATAAGATAAAGCTTACATAACAAAACCAACTACTTTAAAAAAAAATCACCCCAGACGAACGGCCCTACTAAACATGACTCCAATACACACGTGTGCATGGCTTAAAACTTAGCTGTATCGAGTGCTTTATATTTTATTTTAAAAGTAGTCTAAGTACACTGCGTAGTACAAATATGTTTCAATATGTTTATGTGTACCTATTTAAATTCTAGCGAATTACAAAAGAGAACAAAATCATTGAAAAAGAAGTTTATTTCAATACCTTATCTATAGTTTACGAGTGTGGGAGTCCTACTATTCGAGGGGTATGAAGTTCGAATCCACGCACGCTACTCTAACTTTTCGGAGGTAGGTCCGTGTTAAGGAATTAAATAATACTTAACTTGGTTTAATGATGACGAAAAACACAGTGAGCAAACTCCCGTGACTGAGAGTTTTCCAAGATGTTTTCAAAAGCGTATGAAGTCTGCCAATTCGCAATTGGACAGCGTGGTGAGCTATGGCTAACCCCTACTCATTTTAAGAGGAGATGCCTATAGCATACCACATTAGAGTAAACCACGCAGGCCAAGTGCTGATTAGAATCGATAGAATGACAACAATGAATGAAACAGTATTGTTGTTGCACAGTTTGAATATGCATTATAATTTCAATATAAGGAAGCAGTGTAACGATATAGTAAAAGTACGACCCAAACTTCAGTGAAAGTTTCCCTCACGACATGAAAAATGCATTTGATTGCCAATACGAGCTGGCTACTGCGTCTATTGGAAAATTCAAGTGATCGCGGTCAACCTTAGTTTTATTTTTGTTGAATAAATTAAATTATGAGTTAATAGGCTAGTAGTGGTCCTAAATTGGAATAGTTTTAGGTTCAAACCCTAAGCTGTACCTTTAGTTATAAGATGAAGTTTCGCGTTAAAATTGGCTAATATTTTCAAAAAAATTCACAGTCGCTTGAAAACCGTGGAAATAATAATGTTAGGATGCTCATAAAATGATTGTTGTCAAATGAAAATGAATATGAAAATATTTTGCCGCTCAACATTTATATTCTCCGGATCCTCTTTCAGAGATAGATACCTCAAAATTAAAATATTTTTGCGCAAACAATTCTTAAGAGAAGTTTCCTTAACACGCTCAACATGGCTCTCCACACATACATTATGATCGAAATACTAACCACAGTAAATACGTTATATTTTAGCTTTTATATGTACGATAGGTACTTTCTAGTTCTAGAAATAAATATCTGTGTCTGAGTTTTGGCAGATTTCCATGACAATATATAGGAGTTTGATAGTGACATGGGCTCAAAGTTTTGTATCTAAATCTATGAGGCCATATAACTTTAAAAATACAAATAATACATTATTTACGAAAATCTGGAAAACAATATACTTAATGGTATTAATTTCTACAACATGTCTACAAATTTTTATCCCCCGCCCCAAAAAAAGGGGTGCTATAAGTTTGACGTGTGTATCTGTGTAGGTGGCATTGTAGCTCCTAAACTAATGAACAGATTTTAATTTAGTTTTTTTTTAAAGGTGGCTTGATCGAGAGTGTTCTTAGCTATAATCGAAGAAAATCGGTTCGGCCGTTTGAAAGTTATCAGCTCTTTTCTAGTTTTCTTATAGAGGTTTTTGTGCCGGGGTTTTTTAAATTTTGAGTTATATTGAGTTTATTAATCAAATGAGAAGTCAACTAAGTTTGTCTAGAGTGCTCTACAAAATATATTCTACTCTTAATTTATTATACCTAATATCGTTTTACTCTGTATGAGCCCAGACACGTTAGAATTCTAATCCTCTTACAATAACTTACTACTTACCTACTTAGTTTCACATTCAGTTATACGCGTAATATTTACTTAACAGTTTCAAAACTTAATGTAGGCACTTGCAGCAGCTTTGAAACTTAGACGTGATACTGTGACAAGCTGGCAAAAGGCAAACTTCTATCTTACGTTATTATACAGCATACACACGAGTTTGTTCTGCCTTGTTTCACAGTCTGAACTACTAAAATACAAGATTTACTTGGCTCATAGTGACCCAAGAGGATCTTTGACACCAAAATCAACAATAAGTGTAAAGTGGTATAGGACTCATGCCAGTCCTATACCACTTTACACTTATTGACTCAGAGGTCTTGCAGGTCTTTACACGGTTTGTCAAGTGATGTATGAAGCCCAAGATTCTGGAATTAAAAAAATGTCATCACAGTTTGATTATCATCTGTCTTATCCAAAGAATAGCAATAGCAATGAAAATGAAAAAAAAAAGAAAACATTCCATTTTAAGGCATTTTTAACCCCCGACCCAAAAAGAGGAGAGTTATAAGTTTAACGTGTGTATCTGTGTATCTGTCTGTGACGTCGTAGCTCCTAAGAACCGATTTTAATTTAGTTTTTTTTTTTGTTTGAAAGGTGGCTTGATCGAGAGTGTTCTTAGCTATAATCGAAGAAAATCGGTTCAGCCGTTTAAAAGTTATCAGCTCTTTTTTAGTTTTCTTACAGAAGTTTTTACGTCAGGGGTTTTTAAATTTTGAGTTATATATTATTAGTTATTACTTTCAACGCCTATTTTTACGAGCCGACCTCAAGATCCATCCCGATCCATTTATGTAATCATAGCGCTTACCACGGCACCACGGAGGACGTCAATTTTTTTAGTGCTAAATAATTTTCATTGCCTTCTCAAACTGCCTTGTGAAGTAGAAAACCTTTACAAAAACACAAGTTTAAGTTAAAAATAACATTACAAAAATATAAAATTAATTCAAAATTGTAGAGTCGTAACTCGCTAATGGCAGGGTAATTAGGAATTTAATAACATTTTTAGCTGAAATGCTCATTATGACTGGGGTGGCGGTGAGCGAAATTACGCCGGTTTCCATATTTTAATATTTTCATTCGAAGGGCTAGCACGGAAGTTGCAATCAAGACATTACGACACTCGCAATTGCTATAACTTAATTGGCTGAGATTACAGAATTCTGACCTACTCAGCTACCTATCATTAGGTAAGGTCTTAGCTAATAATAGTGTTCTGTTCCTGATCGAATTTCAAAAAGCGGTGATAACCTAGTGGTTGAGAAATCCGCCTCCTTTCGGGAGGTCGGGGGTTCGATCCCGGGCATACACCTCTAATTTATCGGAGTTACCCAGTTCTCCATGTTCTCAAAGGTGTGTGAAGTCTGCCGATCCGCATTGGGCCAGCGTGGCAGACTATGGCCTTAACCCTTCTCACTCAGAGGAGACCCGTGCTTAGTAGTGGGCCGATAATCGGTCGATCAAGGGGGATTCAATCTCGGCCACAACGATCAATTTCAACGGAGACTAGCCATCTACGCAGCGATATTACGGAGCACAAGCTGTGGCAAACATAAGTACTCGTACACTCTCTATTCTATCCCTTCACTCGACTTGTGGTCTGATGGGACAGCAAGTTGAACTCCTAGACAAAATCCTACTCAAGATTTTCCGCGAGATTTGTCCTGGGATTATTAGTTGGCTCGCTATTCAGTTGTAAGTAAGGTTTAAGGCGGACTAGAGGCATCTGGTATCACATGACGTAGACACTAACGAGCTTGCCAAGTTACTTGGCAAACACATGACATAGCTCCAACTTGAAGTATTGGAACAGATTCACAGTACATCCTGAGTACATCCATAGCTTTCAAGATGTTTTTTGTTTACTTATACATATAGATATGCAGTATTTTTCATCAACAATTATGGAGTATGCCCTAGTACAAGTTTTTATAGTTTTCGAAAACGGTTAGTTATGGAGTTACTTGTAATCAAAGACTCGCATTTTATCAGGTTAGCTTAGCTTAATAATTTACTGGAGATAGCTTCTAGTTAGTGAGTTAGTTAATTTGTAATTTCGAAAATTTTTGATGAATTTTTAACTTTTTTTAGCTTACATACTTGTAATAAACGCAAGTAGGTATATAAAAATGGTTATAGCATTACAATTTAAAAGGGAGTTTGTTAATTTTTTGTATTTGGTATTTACGAAGAAGGAATAGATAAATAATTTATCGGTTCCCGCATTACTTACACTGAGTACGCCATAATTCACAGTGGTAGCAGCGGCCCTTGCGTTAATGCGACGTAAAATACAGTCGCGGTAATCCTATCTATTGGTGATTTATGCCTGAAGGGTCAACGTGATAATTTCATAGCAATGCATTTAAACCGCACCGTAAAGCCCAGAGTTAGAAGAACCCGCCACTTGGTGGACGGACGATATAGGGTGAGTTGCAGGGAGCCGCTGGATTCAGGCGGCGCAAGACCTTGGCGTGTGAAGGTCCCTACAAGAAACCTATGCCCAGCTGAGTGGACGTCTATCCGTTGATGATGCATTTGAACCATCCCAATATAAGTAAAATATCCTTTAAGTAAACTAATTAGGTAGGTATTTTTTGCTGCTACGATCAAGTTAAGTAGGTATTTTACTTATGATGATAACTAATATGTGCGTATGTATGTGTGTGTGTACCTAAAAAGGTCTACAAGGTAGTTTGCCCACACACACATTCTACATGTTGCATGATTCTTGGAAGACGAGTTAAAACCCTCAAGAATGAGTTGCGACGCAGATACCTAAATAAAGCAGTTTTCAGTTCATTAGTAAGAAAGGATACTTGGAAATCCAATGGAATTAACAAGGGTGGTATTCCATTAGCCGCGACGTAAGACGTCGGTCAGCCAGAGCGTCTAACTGCATTAATGAACTCGCAGACTGATACGATCGTTCTTTGAAACCGGTTCCTAGAGTTCAGTTGACCAATTAGATGTTTGATAAATGACGTGAAAAAGTTATCGTGATTGATCTTTTAGAAATCTGATTGGTCGACTGAAAACATCTCCTCTCCGCTCCGCTTCTGTGACAAATTGGGTCTTAGAACTACATCGGCTTGGCATAAATCAGACGATATGTTCTGAATCACATAATTCCATCAATTGTGATGATTGATTGACGGAGCTGTGAATTTGAAACCCAGATATTTTTTTTTTTTTTTTTTATAAAGAATATTAGCCATCTTAAATGACTAACATTCCCCTTTCCTCTCCAACTAAGCGTCAGGCTTGTGCTAGGAGTAGGTACGACAATAGTGCAACGGGCGGGGTTTGAACCGTCGACCTTTCGGTTTTCAGTCCACTCCAGTCAGAGCTATTGAGGCTCTCAAATATAGTGTGTACATTTCTCAGATATAGTGCGTACATTTTGAGAACTCACTCGCCATTTTTGCTCTACGTGTCACTTTTCATATCAAAGGTACGATTTTAGTCTTTAACCCAAGGGTAAACCGTACTTTTGACATCACAGTTGACACAAAGCAAAACTTTCTCCTATACTATAATAACCTTACTGCCACAGCAGATTGTGCTGGAAAAGTTGATCAAGCGATCAATTATTTGAATACCTAAGCGAAAATTAATAGATGTACCCACTTATTTATGGCGTTTTTATACGGGATATTTTTATGTCCTATTTAACTGTTAACAAGCAGCTCTACGCCTTGACATTTACCCCTAACTCCATTCACCCGTACCTGCTTTATGTGTGTTTGGGCGGTAATAATATCGGAGTTGTGGCAGGTTAAGCCACCATATTAGTGCTGAAAGAGTGTACTCGACTAATTCCAGCTCACTGCGCCAAGTATTTCGACTAACATAATTAGAGGGGGGAATGGACATTGCTTGGAAATCACTTCTTAATTGGCAAGTGCGCAATTTAAAGGTCTTGTTAAGAATTCCGTTTGCAAAGTATTCCGTCTTAAAAGCTAATTGTGTTAAGTACTAGCAAGTTGCTGATTTTTATCTTTAATGAAATAATAGATACTTATTTCTATAAAAGATTGAAGGTGTTTATTGTACAACAATGCAGCATCACAGATTTAATAATTTGAGTTACTCTTCTCTTTCTCACTGCATCTAAGTTGATCGGTAAGAGTGAGTGAAAATGTCTTCAGATACTGATGTCAGTCGGTCGCTATTAGGAGCCATGTCTGGCTTCAGCTCGTATGGCAGTGGCAACGTATGGCAGTGGCTACATAATTATGGCAGTGGCCACGTATAGCAGTGGTCACGTATGGCAGTAGCCACGTATGCAGTGGCCACGTATGGCAGTAGCCACGTATGCAGTGGCCACGTATGGCAAGGCAGTTGGCACGTATGCGCAAGGCCTAAATATTGGATCCAAATATAAAGTTAAACTACATAAACTACCGCAGCAAAGCATTACTATTGCAATTATTGAACACCATTGCAGTGACAAACATTGAAATTGCTTGCGGTCCACAAATTAACCTGATTCTGAATTCCGATGTGCTCCTCTGATGACATTTAATTTGATTACCGTTTACATTTAATTTGAATACGCTTGGCTTCATTAATAAACTAAATTGATTAATAAATAATTTATCAATTTCGCCTATTCGAATAAATTAAATCATTGGAACTTGTTATTTCAAAATTGTTACTCTAAAATAATTTTGTAAGCACCCGCGGATTTTCGCAACTACTACGGTGTAAAATTGAAATATGGTGTAAAGGTAAAATTGAATGTAATGTATATGCCGTGAGCACCTGGAATTTTTCCTTCATCACATAAATTTGTTATTTAATAACTTTCCAAGTGTTAAATTGCTTCTATTTTCATCCGAATCAAATATTTTTCCTTTAAGGAAATCCATCTTGTCGACGTTTCTTTGTTGCTTACTTTTCCAAGTACATTTGAAGTACGAATTGAAATTCGTTTTTTGTGACAATAAAATACATGATTTATTTTCATGGATGAAAATATTTCTTTTGTGCGTTAGTTACTTTGGTTGGTTATTAAAAAAGGTTGAAATAAAATAGGTACGTAATTTACGATGATGATTAATATATATTTTTTTAATAATTTGAATCCCTTTCTCCCCTTCTGTATACAGGCTGCTTAATAGGACCAAGATAATTATTTAACTCGTTATGTGAAATACATAATGAAACATATATTAATATTACTAGTTTACTAATATATTAATTAATAGTATGGATTAGTATGGATTACATACAGAGATTCGACGAAGCTGACGGGACAGAGCAATCGTGCGGTAAGTGCGGAACGTAGGAGCGACCCGAATTGAGCTTGTGTAGTTAGGGCCCTATGTTGAAGATCATCGTGGTCGTCATTTATCACGAAATCAAAAAATGGACGTGTACTTTATAGACTCCTGAAACGTTATTTCACTCTGTTGTTAGTGACTCTATCATTGGTTCAAAATGCAGGTTTTACCAAACAGACTCCGCTAAGAAATTCAAGTAGGTATATACATATTACCAATTTTACGAGTATATGCGTTGTTTTTCAGTTATGTGTTCTATTGTAAACGAGCTAAGTCGAAATTCTCGAAATAGTCCAAAATTCAATTACACTTGCGGTCGGACTGGTTTATTAGCATAAGCTTATCATGCGGCGAGGCTTATGCAATGTTCATAAATACAGCCTATTGAATTTGTTTTCGTGGTTCGGTTGGTACAATTGTTTTTACTACTTTTTTATTCTGTTACTATACCCAAATTTGTTTTTAACCCCCGACCCAAAAAGAGGTGTGTTATAAGTTTGACGTGTGTATCTGTGTATCTGTCTGTGGCATCGTAGCTCCTAAACTAATGATCCGATTTTAATTTAGTTTTTTTTTTGTTTGAAAGATGGCCTGACCGAGAGTGTTCTTAGCTATAATCCAAGAAAATCGGTTCAGCCGTTTAAAAGTTATCAGCTCTTTTCTAGTTTTCTTATAAAGGTTTTTGTGTCGGGAGTTTTTTAAATTTTGAGTTATTCTAATAGTGTATTGATTAAAAAAAATCTGTGAGGTGCCGTGTATGTGTGACATAAGCTGTTAGTTCGTGGTGGTAATTTTAAATAAGTAAGCAGTTGGATTGAAACAGTTAAGATTTTAGTTCGTTCGAATGGTTCAATGAATGAGTTTTATATTTTACTTATCAACTACTACTATAACTTTTTATTGATAACGCGTTGTCTTATATTATTATCTATTAGGTAAACAAATTAAGAAGTCAAAAGTTCATTAGGATGTTTTCGACTTCAGGCGATCAAAGGTGACCTTTCTTTGGCAACTTGACCTGTTTCCAATTTGACTTTGAACAAATTGACAACTTCGACAAATAATTAAAAGCTGACAACTCTACGTATCAAAAATAAATAACCATCTTCAGCTCAGCTCGAGCTCTCGATCAAGCCACCTTTCAAACAAAAAAAAAAATTTAAAATCGGTTCATTCGTTTAGGAGCTACGATGCCACAGACAGATACACACGTCAAACTTATAACACCCCTCTTTTTGGATCGGGGGTTAAAAACACTTATGAGGGTGGGTATACACAATAATATTAAGCGATAAATACACACACACATAATATCTATTACCAAATACTATTTCTACCAACCCAACCCATAGTTTGATAACAAAATCGTGTATCTAATGTATATGTGTAATAGTGATAATGAGTAATTAATCCCCAAGGGAAAATTTAATGCAATATTCTTTCGTAAACCCAAAAATCCTATCGCATCAATCATATTTTTCTTCAAATAAATGAATTTTCTTATCAACGCTTGAGGAAAAAACAGCCTGTATAATTTTGGAACATGGATTAAAAATTTCGAGAAAATTTTGTTATGTCATTAAAAGGAATCCTTTTATGAAAATGAGATTTAAAATTACAGTGAAAAACTTCGTTTTCACATTTTTATATTGGACCGGTTTTGTTTGTTTCCGTAATTTTAACTTTTTAAGTGATTCTTGAGCTGGTAACATAATATGTTATGGCAGTTTTTAATCGATTCATAATTAGGTATTTACCTACCCAGAGGGTCTCTCTCTCAGTGGGATATGAAGGGATCACGGAGGCTCGCATTATCCTTCAACAATGAAGAAAACGACGCATAGAAAGAAAGACGTTTTAAAACTTTTATAAGACACGAAGCAGGTTACGAAAAATTTGTGAAATCAATTACAGGTGAAATTTACCCTCGCCTAAGTTGGACACGCCAAAGTTTTTAAGTTGAAGTTTAGATTGCCTTTGTGCTTCCATTGTTTACTTTTTCGAGGGTTCGACAATGGGATTATATCGAAACTTTCTACATTAAGACCTTCAAGGCTTAAAAAGTTTCGTGAACTGTCGTCTTTTTCAATTTTGTACCTTAACTGAAGGCTTTTTAGTCAGGTACTAGATCCTTTATAAAGAATTCGCTGATAACTACAAGCTAACAAAATCAGCGCCTTTGCATATTTCATTTTCGTGTACACTCAAGGGTTTCATCAGGTACTAGCTGACGCCCGCGACTTCGTCTCCGTGGATTTAGGTTTTTCGAAATCCCGTGGGAACTCATTGGTTTTCCGGGATAAAAAGTAGCCTATGTGCTAATCCAGGATATTATCTATCTCCATTACGAATTTCAGCCAAATCCATTCAGTAGTTTTTGCGTGAAGGAGTAACAAACATACACACACACACACACACACACACACACACACACACACACACACACACACACACACACACACACACACACACACACACACACACACACACACACACACACACACACACACACACACACACACACACACACACACACACACACACACACACACACACACACACACACACACACACACATACAAACTTTCGCCTTTATAATATTAGTGTGATATTAAGTGAAAATAACTGCTATAGTTTGACGATTGCAATCACCCTCTGATTGACCCACACTCGTTTACCACTTAAGAGGGCTCTCTCCGTCACTCGTTTCATACAATCGTAGTTCCAATTTCATTTGAATATTAAACAACCAAAGTCCATGAAATTTTGCAGACATATTCTAGACACTAATATCTGTGTCTGTGGTGTTTTAGATTTTTCTAAAAATATGTAGTTTTAAAATTACAGGGGCTTAAAGATTTGTATGAAAATTTTTAAGACCGCGTAACTTTGAAACCGAATATTTTAACAGAAATCTGGAAAACCACAGACACAGATATTAGTTTCTAGAATATGTCTGCAAAATTTCATGGACTTTGGTTGCTTAATATTCAAATGAAATTGGAACTACGATTGTATGAAACGAGTGACGGAGAGAGCCCTGTTAAATTGACTTCAATGTATTTGTGCAATAAGATAGAAATGTCTGCTTATGCCGTGTGTCGCCTTTGGATGTCACGGTTGTTCTTTTTTTTTAACCCCCGACCCAAAAAGAGGGGTGTTATAAGTTTAACGTGTGTATCTGTGTATCTCCTAAACTAATGAACCGATATTAATTTAGTTTATTTTTGTTTGAAAGGTGGCTTGATCGAGAGTGTTCTTAGCTATAATCCAAGAAAATCGGTTCAGCCGTTTAGTTATCAGTTCTTTTCTAGTTGCTGTAACCTTCACTTGTCGGGGGTGTTATAAATTTATAATTTACACTTATTATAGTGAGGGACATCCATCATGGATACCACTGGCCAAGGGTAAGCACAGTGGTGATGTCGGACTACCGCAAGTTGTGTGCGTGAAAATATCTTTATAAGCAAAAAGAATCGAAGAGCCTTCAGCCTCTAACGCCAGCTATACGCTACGTTCTGTATGTTGAAAATATAGGTATAGGAAGATGAAGTCTAATAACAATCTCAGAAATAGTCATAATCTGCATAACGAAATACTTACTCATCTCCCCTCCCTAATCCTTGCTGGCGGCTGACTAACGATCTGGCAAAATGCAAGATTCAATTTAGCCTTGATAGCTAATTTATTTCCCCTTCGTGCAGACGTGCTGACTGGGAAACTTTTTTTATACATCCTGTATTTTTAGTCGGATGCTTCATATTATTATGTACACCCCGATACAACACTATTTGCTATTCAAAATCAAAAATCAAAATCATTTATTCGAAATAGGTACTATTGTACACCTTTTGTTTGCCCGTTTTTTGATTTGAAAGATGATATATAGTGATGATAATTGATTACATAACTTAAAACTAAAGCTACGAGGGTTCGAAACGCGCCCAAGTCTGAGAAGAGCACACAGCAAACTCAGCCGGGTATTCTTTTTTTTATACTACATATTTGTATAAATAACTCAGATTTTTTGTGATAAATAACATTTAGGCGATAGGACGTTCTTTGCTCAGCTGCTTTACCACAGAAATTAATAAATAATCAATCTATAATCGATAAAATAATTAAAATTCCAGCTGTTAGCTGACGTGTCCTATCATATTACTGTCAAGTAAAGCTCTATAGTATTTATAACTAGCGAATCTTTTCCAAAAATTTGTAAACTAGTAGATAATCATAATAATTTTACATTATACATTATACTGATCGCTTAATACAGCAGATAAACGGCGAAGTTTTCATACAGAATTTTAGATTCTACTACGAATTCTACGTAATGTCTCATATCTTTAGCTAACATTTTCAATTACGAAAAATATAAGAGGTCCAAGTGAAAACACGTCTAACAAAAATAGATAATAGGGTACAGATACCTGTGCATAATACGGAGCTAAAATGTTACGGCAAATTTGAAATTTGTATTCAAAACATTTGGTTATTTGTTATTTTGCTGCTTAGCATATGCAGCACGTTGGGTACACTGAGTATTTATGCAAATATGTTAGGTGAACATAGTAACCTGTTTTGTTTACTAGAACAACTAACTAAACTAAGTTTAAAGGTATCACGGTGTATGGTAGCTTAGAGCGAGGTTGTGTACTTAAGTAATTCCGCAAGATTATTTATTTTCCTGTAATAGATGAATAGGTATAGTACGCGACAAGTCGGGATGGCAATCGGGGTGGGGAGACCCCACACGCTCGCACAACCCCCGCGCTACCCGGTGCGTATTCTGCTCAATGAGCTCTAAACAATGATACTCAGCATGCTAGGGTAAAAAAAAATTCTTAGCCTTCCTGAAAAACAATTCTTTTTCAGTATAATATGGGTTTGGGTCAACGTTCTACATACACCAAATACCAAAATTTCAGCTTTGTTACTCATTTAGTCTATGAGGCACGCGGACAGACAGACAGACGGACAGACAGACAGCTGAGTGACATTAACGGGGCTCCGTTTTTACCCTTTTAATTCATAATTAATTTATTGCAAATACACGTTTTACAATAGGTGGTACAAAAGTTTAAGGTTACAGTGTATTTACCATTATAGTGGTGTGCAATAGGCAACATATTTCATAATTATATTGATAACATGAATGACAATAAATGGAAATTGGAAATTATTATTGTAACAAAGGAGAGAAAAATAAAAATAAAGAGAAACGTAACACTTATTATGCTTTATGTCTATTGGCGTATTCTTGAATGGTGTAGTACGCCTTGTCTACTAAGTATTCTTGTAAGGTCCTTTTAAATTTTTGGTAATTATTAATATTTAAAATTGTTTCAGGCAGCTTGTTGTATAGAATGCACGTCATTACAAATGCACTGTTACTAAAATGTGCAGTGTTTGACACCGGCAAACCCAGTTTATTTTTGTGTCTTTTACTTACTAATTTTTTATACAAGTGAAGATTCTTCCTAGCAAACAAAATTGACTCTAATATATACATCGAAGGAAATGTCAATATTTTATATTGTTTGAAATATGGCTTACAACTATCAGTTTGTTTTAAATTGAACATTGCTCGTACACATCTTTTTTGGGCTTTAAAAACTGCATCATGACCCGTTGCATTGCCCCAGAACATAAGCCCGTATCTTAAAGTGGACGCTACATAGGCATGATATGCCGTTCTGAGTGTATCTGTGCTTACTACTTTAGAGAGCATATAAAGAGCGTACGAGAATTTGCTCAATCTAGCACAAACGCTTTCGATATGTGCCTTCCAATTTAGATTATAATCTATATGAAGCCCTAGAAATTTGGAGACATTTATTTCTTTTATTTTTTCATTGTCGTATGTAACATTAAGGGGAATGGTTTCTTTATTTCTATTTTTAAAAATCATAACATTTGTCTTATCAAAATTTAAAATAAGGTTATTTTTATTTAGCCAGTCAACTATAGTTCTAAGTGAGTTATTGATTTCAAAATTACCCTTTGGGTACGAAACCCTAAAACCTCACCGGTTACCGCAAAAGTCCATTTCCAAGTTCAACGGATCTTTTTCCTTGAGTTTTACACTCGTGGTAGCAGATTTTGTGTCATTTTTTAGAGACATTGCCAAAGTTCGTAAAGTTTGCTCATTGCAGAACTTTCGTAATTATACGGTGGCAAGATTAGATGTATGACGCGACGTTATGTCTTGATAACAAAAGCGATTAACCTTCAGATTTAGTGGTCAGTTTTTCACAATAGTTTTAAAGCAGTTATATTTGGCGTCGACTTCGTGTCAGTTTTAAACTCTTTGTTTTAAATCTCGCAACGGATTTGTAGGTATATTATTTTAATTTTTTTTAATTTATGTTATAGTGGCGATAGAAATTACATTCTGTGAAAATTTCAACTCTCTACCTTTTTTATTGATTAATTATTAGGCAAGCGCTTTATCACAATCACACCTGATGGAAAGTGATCATGTAGCCTAGTACGGTTCAAGAACCTCTACCTCAAGTGGTACAGCCCGCTGACAGACGGACGGACGGACGGATGGACGGACTGCGTAGGCTCATTATTAGGATCCCATTGGCACCCTTTAGGTACGGAACCATAAAAACAGTTTTTATGGAGTACATTAATTTAACTTGTTGTGAATTTTTCATAATTTAAACTTAATTTAAAGAAAATTTTACGATTGATTTTGGATTTTAAAAGTCACTCCTTTACTTTGGATCACAATTACATGAAAATAAACAGTTAAGTTTTTTATTATTTCTGAAGTATATAGAAGTGCATAGAAGTTTTTAAAAATACTTAGATGCCATTGGCACCATTTTTTTAATTTTTTTAAAAGTCTCTAACAGTAATTTTGAAATTCCGTCAAAATTTTAGTCATGTTTCATAATGCCTAGGTAAAACGTAATTTTTTAGGCAATATTTGAGTTTATGACTACTAATTACCATTCAAAAATGTCCAAGAACGTTCAACAGAAAAAAAAAACCACTGACGTTTGAAAATTTATTATCAAAAATCATTAAAAAAATCATTATATTTTGATAAAAGGTGCCTTTTAATGTGATGAAATATATATTAAACAAAGTAAAACATTTTGCATCATGCAACGAAGGAGAACTAAAGTTAGCGACAGGACGTAGCCCAGAGGATTAGCAAGTTAAAGTGGAAAGTGGGTTAACCACATTTGTCTCAGAGACGATCTCCGTTGGGACATAGGAGTTCGTTTTAAAGACAGTTAGTTCTCATAAATTATACATCAAGTTACAGGATTCGTTTTCAAAGAAAATTATGATCTTTTTGGATTATAAAAAGTTATGAAACCGATGATTTTAAACAGGCAAGGCTTGGCAAGGATTTAATTATTTTTTGTCATTGATGCTACGAGAGTGAATTAAATATATTTTTAGTTAGTAAAAAAAGTGTTGGGCCCTAATCTAAAAAATCTACCTTTTCTTTAAAATCCTACCAGATAAATCAACCAATTTATAACCTGTTTTAATAGCTTAAAACAGGTTATAAATTCTAATATTTGTGCTGTATATTCGTATAGCAACAAGCTTTTGAGGTTAGATAGAACTTTGACTACATAGAAGCGTTATATGATGCTCCGGTGCTCAAAGTTCAACAATAGCTCCAGAGCAAGCATGCGGATTGACATGTGATCTCTGAAGCGGAATAATCTATAAACATAGTTGAACCACAGTGTATATTATATACAGTGAGACGACGCGACGCTCTTGTTGTTTACAGATGAGCCGGCTTTACAGTCATATTCATATCACCTACATACTGAAACGACTGATTCACTACTACGTATAATAATTAAATTATGTTCTACTGACTATAAGCGTCGATCAAGAATCGAAGCAATCGGCTGAGCTTTCAGTTGCCCACAAGGTGGTGTGGTGTATTGTAACATTGATAAGATTCGTGCCGGCTCTTCTCAGTAGAATCTGCATTCCAAACCAGTAATAGAGTCCAAGACGTAGCATAAGAGACACTAGTTTGTCTTACATGATATAATGAATTGTGATTTTGATCGATATAATCCCTCCGCGTCTTCCCCCTACGATTTCGCAGAATTGTTCTGTCTAGACTCTAGACGACTTCATTGACCGACTGTATCAAGCACGTCTTTAGGCTGTGGTTGAAGCATGGCTCAATAAATTGCAATGCACTGTAATACAGTTTGGTGCACATTTGTAGCCTCACTATATTATATCTCTACTATTACCTAAGACTATTATGACATGATCTACCTACTTAGACACTAGGTGGACAGACGACAATTTTTTGTTATATAAGGTACTTATTATTATTTATTATAAGAGCCTCAATAGCTCAACCGGTAAAGGAGTGGACTGAAAACCGAAAGGTCGACGCCGACGGTTCAAAGTTTCAAACCCCGCCCGTTGCACTATTGTCGTACCTACTCCTAGCACAAGCCTGACGCTTAGTTGGAGAGGAAAGAGGAATATTAGTCATTTAACATGGCTAATATTCTTTTTATAAAAAAATTAAAAATAAGAACTAACTCAATAGAGATCTTCAGACAACTGTCAACGACAACTGTACAAAATTTTAAGTCAATCAAATGAACTATGCGCAGAGAGATAGGTAAAGAGCGAACGAACGAATACGCAAACATTAATTTTGATAACAATATGTAACAAAGATAAATTTTTTGCTACGACGTTTCTACGACGATGCTACGAGTAGAATTTGATTTTTCTTCCTTTTTGTCATAAAAAATTCTGTGGTTGGCATGAAAACTACGGCCTTGAAAATGTAATAGTCATATTATATTGACAGATAGACTGATATATTTAGTCGTAAAGTAATGGACAAAGAATCCCAAACACTCGCCAAGAGACTGTCTCATCGACACCCTCATTTAGACTCATTTAAACCCTTGGGCCTAAAAAGCTAAATTTTTGGACAATGATTCGCTTTATAATAGACAAGGAATACTGTCGGATAATTAAATTATTATTAAATTCCTACGGGATAGAGCTTAAAGAGGATTTGTATTTTCGCCGAGCGAAGCCGCGGGCAGATGCTAGTATAATTAACCCCCGAACCAAAAAGAGGGTTGTTATAAGTTTGACGTATTCTTTCTACAACAGATGACCTTCATAGCATTTTCTGTTACGTTTAGCGGTCCCCTGACGAAATGAGCGGTTTTATAAAAACTTTACTATTTATATTAACCTAGCTGATGCCCGCGACTTCGTCCGCGTGGATTTAGGTTTTTTGAAACCCCGTGAGAACACTTTGATTTTCCGAGATAAAAAGAAGCATAAATTAATATGTGCTACTCCAGGACATTATCTATTTACATTTCATACTTCAGCCAAATCCGTCCAGCTTCGTTGCGTGAAGGAGTAACAAATATACACACACACAACACTCATACACATAAACTATCGCCTTTATAATATTAGCATACTTATTATATTATAACATACTTATTTATTATATCTTTTTGCTTCTTAACGATTTTTGTGTCAGGGGTTTTACTATTTTAAATTTAATTTTTATTAATTACTGTAAACATACAAACGTTTGAAGTAATACAAAGTTCATTAGAGGAGTGAGCTATAAATACCAGCTTGCGCGCCGTAAACCTCAAGTAAACCGCTTAACATTAACTTGGAATTAGCCCCAAACTGCTGTTGCGGTGTTGCTACCGGAACTTTTATATGGAGCTAATAAAAGTTTCCAAATTAGCGTTACGTGATTATAAAAATGTATTTTTAATCTAAATATGTATACATATAAAACACAAAAAATGGCTATTTTGAATGACCGTTATAGACTTTGAAACCATCCACATAGGTTGCCATCTCAACTTTTCACAACATTTTAATCTAAGAAAATGAGAAAACAGTTTAGTGCAAAACTCTCATCAATTTATAAATAAAAGCGTTTCAGATCGCAAAATAAATGATATTAACCCGATCGCATCATCGTAACTTATTAAAAGTAACATTATCTTTCACCTAAAACAATGTTATCCGTTTCCGTCGATGGCAAATAGCCAGAAATGGAATAAAATTTGTATAACCGTAAAACGGAATTATTCCAAAGCTCATATACGCGACCGACTCGTTGACTTTTATGCGTGGAACGAAACATTGATGTGACATTATTACATGCGCGCACAAACGCCAAATGTGATACGTTTATATCGATATCATGCTTAACATATTTTCGGAAGAATATTTAAAACTAGAGGATGCCCGCGACTTCGTCCGCGTTGATTTAGTTTTTAAAGATCCCGTGGGAACTGTTTGATTTTCCGGGATAAAAAGTTGCCAATGTCAATTACAGGGACGCAAGCTACCTCGGTACCAAATACCATACAAATTGGTTAAGCGGATGGGTTTGTAGGAATCCCTCGGGAACTGTTTGATTTTCCAGAATAAAGAAAATTAAAATGTGTTTAAATTTTCAAAGTAAGGTAACCATGGGGTATCATATGAAAGTGCTTTACATGTTCATTCTAAAAAAGATTTTTATTTATTTTTGTGTATAATAGTTTTTGATTCATCGTGCAAAACGGTGGAAGAAATACCCGAGTACGGAACCCTCAGTGCGCGAGTCTGACTCGCACTTGGCCGGTTTTTTATATTGTTGTAAGACACTATTTAGTATGCTGTCAGTTTTTGTTATGTGAGCGAAATCCAAACAATCTCTTCTTGTCCATTAAGTTTGGATTAGTTTGATTTAGTAAGGATTTGTAACAGTCTACGTGGCAAGAAAGAAACGATTTTGCGGCGAGAAAATGTAGCGACAACTCACTGGATTTTTGCCAATACTATTTGGTCACGTACTTTACAAGGTTCCTCTCCGTAAACCTTTTCAGCGCGAAACGTTGAAATGTCTGGATACCTATAGAGCACGATCCCCAAACCGCCAGACCTTACTTATTTTCTGAAAAACAAAATGTACCTACTGGGATACAGTACTTAGTGTTAAGGTGGATGCCCCTTAATGTGAACTTTAACGTACGCATTTCGGTTACTAGGCAAAGTTACTTACATAAACACATTATTCACTTTTATTAAAGTCTGAGTGCTGATTTTTATGTATGTTTTACAGAATATTGTTAATAATAATAATTAATATTCAACGCTCCCAGTATTCCTGTTGGTGGTAATTTCCGCCAGATGCTTTAAAGCTCGTAATAATTAACATATTTAATCTAGTTAAAGTTAGTAATTTTTAATACATACAAATCAGCGCTAGACTTTACGAAAAGTGAGTAATGTTTTAAGTTTTAACGTTCCTTTAGCAGATGCTATCTTTAAATTGGCCGTCAGCACAAGCTAGCAAATATGCGTATTGCGTACGGTAAGGGTAGGTATACACTAACACTACTCTATTCCACACTTTTTTCTCTCAGAAAATAAGTAACGTCTGGCGATCTGGGATCTTGGACCAGGTCAGCACTAAAAGACTTAAAGTAGGCTGGGATAGGACTGTATATCAAAATAACGAAATATAATATTTGTAAGAGCTTGCACATTTCGAAAAAGATGGTTTGCTACGAAACATTTTTATAAAGGTTTTCGTTTTGCAAACTTTTGTTAAGTTTTTAAAAACGAAAACTAAACTACAAATACAACCTATTATAAAAATGTATGCATTGACCGGATTTACATCAAATCTATTTTATTATGATATTCATACTAGAATTTACGAAAACCTTCCAATCTTTCGAAAAGTGGAAACTTGTACCTACTTACAAATTCAGTAGGAAACACCATACTTAATCGATTTATCAAAAACAACTTAATACTTTTAAAATCTGATACATTTTCTACACAAAAACGTTAATAATATTCGTATTTAAATATGTAATACTCAGTAAAGATTTTTAAATATATTTATTTTATTTTATTAGTTTTAACTTTTGCAATGATAACTAATCTCAATAATATGTCAAGTTAGTTATTAATTTTGATGAGACAGACCCTTTTTCGACGAAATAAGAAATTGGCTCGTTTTTCCCAATTTTTAATATCAGTTCGAAATGAGAAATGTAACTTTATTAAACGTCTGATGATTCTTTTGAAGCAATTTAATATTGATTGTTTGATGAAATACTTGAACGAGTACCGATTGTTCAGAATATGAAATGTTTATTGAATCGAAAATTATTATTATTAAATAAGTATAATCATTTACTTTATTATACTCATACCATTTAATATAAATTCTAAATTCAACGTCAACCTAGGGTGGCAATTTAGCCGATAGTATTTAATTCAATGTATAATTTTATGCTAATGATTGAAAAACATAACCAATATTTTCATAATAGGAATATAACGAGTGGGGTAACAAGGTTGGCCTTTCCGCGCTGTTAAATATGCAAATTGTAAGGATACGTTCAATCAGCATGTGTTGTTACCTACTGTTCATGTAAAACCAACCAATTTCATCAATATAATAGGTATAATAAAATTATGTATTACTAGCAGCTGATGTCTATGTCTTCGCGACTTACAAATAGGCCGTTCGGCGTATTTACAGGGCTCTCTTCGTCACTCGCTTACTACAATCGTAGTTCCAATTTCATTTGAATATTAAGCAACCAAAGTCCATGAAATTTTGCAGACATATTCTAGAAACTAATATCTGTGTCTGTGGTGTTTTAGATTTTTCTAAAAATATGTAGTTTTAAAATTACAGGGGCTTAAAGATTTATATGTAAATTTTTAAGACCGCGTAACTTTGAAACCGAATATTTTAACAGAAATCTGGAAAACCACAGACATAGATATTAGTTTCTAGAATATGTCTGGAAAATTTCATGGACTTTGGTTGCTTAATATTCAAATGAAATTGGAACTACGTTTGTATGAAGCGAGTGACGGAGAGACCCCTCTTAAACAGATAAGTAGGCCGTAAAATTAAGCTAACAGACAGAGAACGAATTATATTATACAAGCAGTATAGAATGAACGAGAGTAAAAAAGTCAGTGCTCTACAAAAGTGATCCAAGTGTGAATGAATGATCATATACTTTTAATTTACACCACAAAATTTGCACAGAAACAAGATAAAGTTGAAAACTAATACCCGACTGCGATCGTCTTAATAAACGCTGAAATATTATAGTAAAATTGTTTTCCTGTCACTTGGAATATTTTAGTGTTGTAGTACATTTATATTATTATGAACTCAGAATTTTCTCCTCTTTCATTTGACACCCCAATCGATACAATAGCAAAAAAAAAGAATTTTGAGACCCCCACTTTTTTTTTTATGTAACATGGTGACATAGGCTACATAATTTTATGTAGCCTATGTCACCCGGACTCTTACGACAAATCGATTGACACCTCATTCATCAAAATCGGCCCAGTAGTTTAGGCGCTACGGTGGAACACACAGAATCTGGATACAAACATACATACATAAATACATACATAGATAGACTGCTAAAATCATAACCCTTCCTTTTGGCTTTGCCGCAGTCGGGTAAAAACACATACAAAGCACAACAAAATATCTACCTGTCCTACTACAATAATACTTACAATAATATAAGATTTTGCAAAGAAATAAGCAATCGGTTCCATCTTACGCTAAGTACGCCATAATTCATATTAGATCTTTTATGAGACATAAAATATGGCCGATGTAATCCTTACCATAAATTTCACAGGCAGCTTGACATTATAATAATTTTTGCATATAGATAGGTCTACCTATCTAAAACTTTTTATCATATCTACACGCAAATAACTTCATCCGCGTGTATTTAGTTTTTTTTTTTAATAAAAAATAGCGGGAAAACGAGCAGGCGGGTAATCTGCCGTTAAGTGATTACCGCCACCCATGAACATTTTTAAATATCCCGTGGAAACTCTTTGATTTTCCAGGATAAAAAGTAGCCTATGCCCATTTCTAGGGTGCAAGCTATCTTTGGGTCAAATAGTTGATGCTTGCGATTCTGTCTCACATGGATTTAAGTTTTGATTTTCCGGTACCATATTATTTCACGAGATGTAATCTATCTCTGTACCAAATTTAGTCAAAAACGGTTAAACAGATGGGCCATAAGAGCAGACGGATAGACACACTTTCGCATTTAGAATATTAAATATGGACAAACCAGCTCCAATAAGAATATTTTTGACTTTGACTCTGCGAAACTGAACCAGTTAAACTATATAAATACACATCTAGTACCTACAATGGGGAAGCAGCGAAACAAAGGCTAGGAAATCCTACACTACATTTAAAATGGAAGTCAATAGCGGCGCATATTAGAAAAAGGTTAGGTTCGTGTTTTTACTACAGAGAGAAATAAAAGCACTTAAAGGCAGCACTTGCTATCTAGCTGTCTAGACCCTCTGACTGGAAAAAGCAGAACAAAGGTTGCACCCTCGTGTCGTTATGCACTATTGGAATTTTGCGCAACTTTGCATCGAGGTCATCTATCTATCGCTATTAGTTGTCACATTTTATAGATCTATGACCATAAACCATTATCGTAGAGTACCAACGCATTTTACTGTTCACAATAAGATATAATAAAAAATGGTCATATTCCTGGTCAACGACAAGAAGGTAAAGGTTCAACGAAACATATTTATACCCTTAGCGATAATTCGCACGAGCGTTAAAAAAGCATTGCGTTAAAACCCAGCGTTGCCCTGAACATACAAAGTGCGCATTAAAAAATCGTTGACGCGTGTGAACAGATACTTGGGAATGCATATTTTGTTCTATTTGAAACGCTTTTTAACGGACGTTAAAAAAGCTCTCGTGCGAATGAGGCCTTATTCACAATCATTATTACTATAAGATCGCGCAGTGCGCTCAAACGCATAGTGTAGATTCCACCAATCAGATGACTGTGTCACATCAATTTACAATGATCTGATTGGTGGAAACTACGCTAAGCGTTCGAGCGCACTGTAATACCTCATAGTAATGATTGTGAATACGGCAGTTCGTTGTGCCCTTTTACTTATAACCTTGCCACTTCCTATATTCAGAATCTCTATTTAAAGTAAGGCAGACAGACATACCTATTTACACAATTAAAATATTTCTATTTGATTAAGCTAGGCACTTTTGCGTTTCAAACGTGAAGACTTTTGTAAGATATCATCTCAATATCCCAGCGTCCTCGTAAACACGAATCACTCAAGATTGTGACGCGACAAGCCCGAAGTGGGCCGGCTCCAGATCAAGCCCGCTCTTGCCACTATGGCCGCCTACTTCAGCTCGAGAGCTCTTAATTCATCCCTGGAGCAGATTTTTACGGTTCGCAGCTCTGTATGTAGGTTACTGATCCTTATTTGATATCCATTACGTCTTATTTCCATAACTATCTTATCGTTTTAGGGATCCGTACCACAAAAGGATAAACGGAACCCTTATAGGATCACTTTGTTGTCTGTTTGTCTGTCCGTCTGTCGTGTCTCTCAAGAAAACCTTAGGGTACTTCCCGTTGAACTAGAATCTTGAAATTTAGCAGGTAGGTAGCTTTTATAACACAAGTAAAGGAATAAATCTGAAAACCGTGAACTACATCATATCCGTTACATCATTTAAAAAAATGTGTCTCAATTTTCAAAGTAAGATAACTGTACCAAGTGGGGTATAATATGAAAGGGCTTTATATTCTAAACCAGATTTTTATATTTTTAATGCTTAATAAGTTTTGATTTATCGTGCGAAATGTCTGAAAAATTACCTGAGAATGGAACCCTCGGTGCGCAAGCCTGACTCACACTTAGCCGGTTTTTTAGATGCGTCCAGATAATTCTAACATCACTTAGGTATGTATATGGTTATGTATGTATGTAAAAACTAATATAATGTGGACTACTCAAATTTTAAACCCCTATTTTACCCCTTCAGAGGTTGCATTTACAAAATCTTTTCTTAGCGGATCATCATAATAGCTATTTGCATGGCCAGCCTGATCTGTCCAGTAGTTTGAGCTGTGCGTTGATAGATAGATCAGTCAGTCAGTCAAACACCTTTTCCTTTAATATAGAAAAGTTTTTTTTCACTAACTGGCTCATTAATTAATGAATGAATGTAAGACAAGGAATAAGGCCAGATTTTTTTGAAATTCTCACGGGATAAGGAATACAGAGATTTTTTTTAAATTTTATTCAGATTTAAGTTAACCCTTGACTGCAATCTCACCTGGTGGTAAGTGATAATGCAGTGCTTACCTGGAATGGGTTGGTTTTTTTTTTTCAACGACCGAAGCCACGGGCAGTCGCTAGTTATTGTTATAAAACTTTTGCTGCTTGTAAGATTACGGGTTCAAAATACTGAAAATGTTGTCAAAATAATTATTTTAATCTGAATGTAGCACTTTTAGCAATTAAGTTAAATAGTTTATGTACTTTTCTTTGCAATCGAATATTATTATCTTATAATATTTCTTTCCCTTTCAATCAAAAACCTCAAGAAGAATGGACACTTGTTGTACTCGTTGTTATTGTCTTAAATTCCTCATTTATAAGCAAAGTATTTTATAAATTGTTAGACTTTCTTTCAGTTTCTCCCTCTTTTTCTTAATTTGAGTTTATATTGTCAAAGAAAAGTTTTTTAATCTCACAATTTCATTAATCAAGTAATTTCATTTACACTTTAACGCTATCTTAGATTTGAGGTTTAAAGAAAGTTACGCAGCTCTAATTAAATTTTACACTTTTGCAGATTAGAGTAACAATTTGGGGTTTATATTTTAATCCAATAGATGGTCCAAATCTTGCTAATCTATATTGATCACAGTTTCTCTTTAAATTTGTTTTACGGGTAGGTTACTTAACCGTATTTACATTATAATAAGCCTTGACTTTAAAAAAAGTTCTTTACTTTGAACTTATTTGAATTGAATATCGTCTATCAAATTTGTTTCTTTGAAGAAGATTAAGAGAAAATTGGGAAAACAGATAATTTTCTTTCACCAGGCAAAAAGGCCTGCCAAAAGTTTTAAGATTTATGACTTTGAAGCTGTCAACTTCTCTTCGTCTCTTCGAACGTTTCTGTTTATTTTTTACAAAACTTTTCTAAGTAACTCAATTCTATTACGAAAACTTCTGGAAGGCTTTAAGCTCGTGATCTTTTGTCAGGTGACTTGTAGGAGAAGGTACAACGTAAAGTAAAAATATTTTAAGATGTTTTTGCCCATCAAAGCATATTATAAGGTATTCTAAGGTACAAATGTAAATTAAAAATCTATAACACCCCCGACAAGTGAAGGTTACAGTAATAACTAAAAAAGAGTAACTATATTTATATTTAACTATATTTATATTTAGAATTATTCTCATATAAGTGAACATTGTTCTTCTGAGAAATAAACTCTTTAAACCTAAAGAGCTGATAACTTTCAAACAGCTGAACCGATTTTCTTGGATTATAGCAAAGAACACTCTCGATCAAGCCACCTTTCAAACAAAAAAAAACCAAATTAAAATCGGTTCATTAGTTTAGGAGCTACGATGCCACAGACAGATACACAGATACACATGTCAAACGTATAATACCCATCTTTTGGGTCGGGGGTTAAAAATGTAAATTTTTGAAGGATTGATGGACCTCATGTTGTTTAGTTATAGCTCTGATATTCTGCAGTAAAAGCAATGTTGTTGTCCCCATATACCTATGTTGATATTTAACGCAACGTAGTTTTGGGTAAGGTCTGACGAAATCACAAACACAATCTTTATGATAAATTATTACACTTTTATTTCATATTTAAATTTATTAACTTTTACATTTGTGTCAAATAAATGTTGTTCCTCTTACGTTAGTATATTTTTGAATGTCGTCGTTTTAAAACCACTCTTACAGGTAACCTCTCCACGTTTATTAGCCACTCCCCTTTTTATCTTATCGTTATCGGCCAATCCAAATTGTACAATGAATAAACTTAGTGACTAATATACAAATCATCAAGCTCGTTTCACAAATCATCTAAGTAATAAAGATGTTTTCATCTTATATATTGATTACAAATATTATCCTTTATTATGCTACAATTCATCAACTAAAAACTATAAGAATTTTATATACAGTACGTTTATCGATCAGATGTTGAACAACTTCAGCCAATCAATGACGCCTTCTAATATGATGTTATGATTTGAGTGGCGCCAACTATGTTTTATAGATAATTAATATGGGCCAAGCTTACAGCTCGGCCATCCTGTTTTAAGCGAGTCTCATCGCTTTTAAAAAAAAATTAAAACTTAAGTAACATGTAAACTTCACAACCAAAATGACAAAGACTTAGTTCAACAAAACAAAAAAAAAATTAAGATAGTAATTAATTAAATTAATATTCTTGCTAACTTAACTAGAAGGAATATACAGTTTTATTGATACATTGGTATTGATTATGATTGCAACTTAATTTTAGAGCACTCGCAGCACCCCTTTCCATCCGATATAATTAGAAAATAGCAGATAAACTCAATTCAATTCCAAACTATTTACCCTCGCAACTTTACCTGCCAGTCTACAGTAGCACTCAAATTTAGCCTTTAATCTAAAATTCATTTTTCTGTTCTCTTCCGCTAATATTAAAATAAAAAGATGCAGACACTCTAAATTTATAAATAATTTTTCAAAAATCATAAAGATATCAAAAATTGCGAGACCAGTAGCAACTAAAGGAGGCCTCAATTTAATCAAAGAAGGTAGGTATATGCATAAAGTCCGAAGCATCAATTATAACTCACAAGCCAATATTTTACAGGAACACTCAATAGAGATTTGGGGATGAGCATGTAAAACTAATTACTAAAAACTACTTTAAAGGGTTTCAAGTATCTCAAAATAAATTGTTAAAAGTTCTGTTCCAACTAGACTCTCCTTCCCACTAAAGAATTATATAAGAAAACTGATGAACTATATTATATAAGTCAATTATACAAATTCAAAATATGTCTATTTGTTAGGAAAATACTATTAAAGTCCGTACATACACGCATCACTTTAAAGCTAAATCTCATAAATATGGTACACAAAACGAACATACCTATTATGCTACAATTACATAAAGCTAGGACTAATTATGGTATGTAAACTACCTAGCTCTACTACATAATGTACTTGCCGAAACTCATACTGGAGGAAAAATCTTTTACAAAGTTTAAAGTTTAATCAAACAGTGTCAAACACCATAGATATCTTAGCTAGATGTAGGTATAGTTTGTTAACGAATATAACGTGTTTTGACTTTTTATATTATTGTATAGTCACCATACCTTTAAAGATTATGTTTTCTTCTATATTTATTTTTAGAATCGGGAGCGATTCTTAATATGAATATGTGTAAGTGAACTTCTTGTCCTTTTGATAAAATAAACTCTCTAAACTTAAAGTTAATCGCCGCCAGTTCTCGATTTAAATCACAAAACATTTTCATACACTTTCAACGCAATAGTTTTACGCACATATTTTCTTCTTCCCTTCTTATTGGAAAATCGCGGATTCCGAGCCTTGGCGCGTCTCTCTTCTACCGGGATACATATGTGATTGTCCTTATTTCCCTCCAGATCTAAATTTTTAATGACCCTTATCCTAGGGTTCTTTCCCTCCAGATCCAAATTTTTAATGACCCTTATATCCTAGGGTCTACCTCCTTCCTCCTATAGGACTTTTTGTCCATAGCCCGTAACCTCGGGGCTTTCCTTCCTTGGGACTTTGTGTCCCTGACCCATACCTAGTTTTGGGTCTTTCTTTTCCTCATTTATTCATTTCCAACATCCTTGGATCCTGCAAACATAAAACACTTTGAGTAGACCGTTCATTTAATTTTGTTTCATAAGCATCCATCATAATACAATCCGACCTAAGAGAAGTAATTTTACTTGGTAACCTAGAAAACCTATTAT
Organism: Maniola jurtina; assembly: GCF_905333055.1. Lineage (NCBI taxonomy): Eukaryota > Metazoa > Arthropoda > Insecta > Lepidoptera > Nymphalidae > Maniola > Maniola jurtina. The sequence continues at coordinate 4,490,449 of NC_060046.1, forward strand.
CATTATTATAATTTAGTTTTCTCCAGTTCCGTACCCCTCGAAGGGTGCCTACGAGACCCTATTTTCTAAACCTCTGCTCTCCGTCCGTCTGTCCGTCTGCACGTGCGTCACGGCCTGAACCGTGAACGGCGTATCGTGAACCGTGATAGTTAGAGAGTTGAAAGGAACGTGATTACGGATGTATGAAAATCCTATGCCTGGTTGCTTCCAATTCAAACTTTTTCTTTTAATGCAGATTACGCTTCCCATATTTCTTACAATTACCTATTGTTTTTTTTTTTTTTTTTTTTTTCCTAGCAAAATCCACATTCTGAAGTACTAATGGACAATGTTAAACAAACGCCAGGGTACAGTAGTTGCGTCACTTGTGCCTCTTAACCATATAATATCTACATGCAAAAAGAATCTTTGATTTATAATTTCACATGATACTTATATATTTTATTTTAGCCATAATATGCACCATATGGCGTACTTTGTCGTTTCGAGTAACATAAGCAGAACTACCAAATTCGACCCTGGGAACGACACAGTCGCGACTCGCCGCCGAATGATACCTATTAGTTTATCATTAATTCCTTTTCATAGAGAAAAGCGATATCAACATAATAGCAGGAAAAAAAACGAAATAAATATTCCGTTCGATACATCTCTATTCTCTACGACATCAAGATCTCTATCACAAGCTGATCGATCATAAAGATTAGAAGAAAGTAGGTACCTTATACATTATTTTATATGTTAACCGTAATGACCCGCATCTGTTCGATTTTCCTTTATTCGTTTCGTAAAAGATTCGTCCTCGTACGTCCATCATCATCATCATCGTCATCTACATCGTCATCATCATAAGGTCACTGTTGAACATAAACCTTCCCTAGTAAGCACCACACGTACTGTCCTCAGCCTTCCTCATTCAACCCCTGGTTCCTATTGATACAAACCACTAAACCCCCCCCCCATCAAATGTGTACCTATCTACATCCATCCATCATACCCAAATGCCGTGCTGGTTGATGTGATGAGCGACAAAGTGTTAACCTCTTCAATACGTCATGGAACTGTAGGAATAGCCATGGAAGACCTCCAAACCGAACGTTGATATTTTGTGTAAGTGGTCCCACGAGTCAAAAAAAAATATTCTTGTCCATAAAGGAACAAGCCACGATATAGATTCTTCTATCGGAACTTAAATATTCCAATCACTGCATGTATTCCAACTAATCAGTTTGCTACTGTATATTTGAAGTTGATAATAAATAAAAATGTTAGCTTAATTAAATTCCTATGATAATTCGATTTTTGGTGCATCAACCAGCTTCACCTATTATGTAAAATTAAATATATATATTTTTTTTAAATTACCGGCTGTACATTTTAAACTAACCTAATCAAAATATACTTTCTTACTAATAACTTAATCTTAAAACTTTTCCAGAGGATCCTTCCGCCTCAAATTAACTCAATGATAAAAATGAACAGGAAACTTTAAATGTTGTAAAATCCAGCCAATGCTTCGTACCTTGCCTTATTAATCCAATAGGTACTTCTTTGGATTTTGTCAAAACAAAATACTTTTACTTGTTGAGTGTATAATAAATAAATAATGTAATAAATCAATTAACTGTTAAAGCTAATAACTTTTACAGAAAGCGAACCTCATGATATCTCTTATGAGTTTTAAGCGTAAAATTACCACGCCGAAAACAAAACATGAGCTGACAGTATTCTTATTTGATATACATAATCCAGTAATACTATATCTATCTACATAATTCGTAAATATGTATGTATAGTTTGTAAGTTACTATTTCACTTTATGCTGTTTCAATGCTTTAAGTTATTATTTTTATCTTTGTCTCATTTTTTTAGTTTAGCCTCATTCTATTTTTAAACTTACTATTTCGCTATAATATTTACAAGTAACCTCATCGAAGACTACACGGTCTTCTGATAACCCAACAAGCATTTATCCAACAGCTATCGCTTTCACCCGAACGGAGGTTCCCTGAAATATACTGAGATAACAATACCTAGTTGACACATGGATGTACAAGAGCGGCAACAAGCTATGACCCCCTCTAGTCATAACTATATCTTTATGATTGTAACATTTCAAACAGTGAAAGTATGTATAAACGATTTCGTCCATAGGACATGCGCTCTAAAGAATGTTAATATAATTATCAGCAACTAAAAGCTTGAAGAAACTAATAGGTACAACTTGTCTTTGAAGTATGAAAATATGCACATTTATCAAGTATACCAGTTCATCAAACATTAAAGTACGCATTTATAAAATGATAACTCACTTATTAATCAAGATAACTACCTGTTTATCAAACCTACCCTACCAAATATAAATAACTACTCACCAAATGTAATACTTTATAACTTAAGTAAAAATATGAAACAAATGTGCATCAACCACATACATACACTCTTCAAATTCATCCATTTATCAAAATGTTATATAATATAACCATTCACCAAATCCATTATATACTTTGTTCATTAAATAGCTTAGTCAAACTTTACTCCACTTGCCACGATTGCAAATTTTCCAAAATAGTCAGCCGCAAACATTGCAGCTCATCTCACTTGATAATGCATCCCTCCCTCAGAAAAACAGGCATTAGGAATGTCTTTCCAAGACGCGCGAGAGACAGCCACCGTGGCTTTTCGCGAGATTTAATCCAAATTGAACTAATGCCTAAATAAATGTTTTAATTAGAGGGCGATTGCTTTTGCAACCTCTAACCGTCCAATCAAACACCGAAAGTATTCAATAATCCGAGACGTAAATAAAAAACCCGTCAGAACACCGTATTTATAAAAACAGAGACAAGAAAAAGATTCCTCCTCGCAATGAGATCGCGTGACATCCAACAAGTGAATTATCGACTTTATTACACAACTTATCCTCAACATGTTTTACATCATTTCCTACAATTGAAATCTTTCTATTTTAAATACCCTAACTACAACTTCATAATCCAACCAAAAATCACACTAGATTTATCCCTCGGTCCCACATCTTTAATGCTTTTTTTTTTCTGTTTCGGTAACTAAAACAAAAAAAATATATATATACTCATGTTATAAAACGTTGTCAAAGCTTTCCTGAACGCGCTAAATAAGCAAAAACATAAAATCAGGCGAAATGCCAGACCAGCCGAAAAACCTTCAATGCTTAATCAGCCTAAAAAAAAAATTATGATCACTATTCATATTATCATGAGATACTACCGGCGCTCCTAAGCGAAATTTATAAGGCACCGCATTTCGATTTTATCAAACAGACTGATCAATTTCGAGAGCACAACAAACGTGGTTTCCTGAGAGTTTCGTTAACTAAATGCATATCGAAACTGAACTATCGCGAAGCGAGTCAAGCGAGCGTGAAATTTTTTTTAAATATATTTCTGGGATAATGTCATGCCACAAACGCGAGCGTAGTGCAAAGATATTTGCCTAAAATTTCTTTCGTACAACAAAGAAAATAGTATTTTGGTAGTAGGTACTTATAATCGCGCCCTGCCCTAAGGGCAGTACTGTAGGTATATTACCATTAAAAAAAAACTTACTCTAATTTTAATAGAACATTTGCCAGGAATTTAACCCGCCAAGCGATGTTAATCCAATAAAAACAAAATCATATTGCATTTAAATGCGGCAGTACACAGTTAATTGCGTGAATACAGGTAAACAAAAAAAAAAACCCCGCTGCCCATATACTATACCTACCTGCTACTCGTAGTACTCAAATTATTGTGCCAGTATTAAAAGTAAATTAGCTGTTATCTAGCGTGGTAGACTACGGCCTAAACCCTTCTCATTCTGTGAGGAGACACTTGTTGCTCAGTAGTGGGCCGGCCATGGGTTGTTCATGGTGAGCTGTTATCAGCAAAGTTATGTTTGAAACTCAAACATTACGCGTTTCAAGTGGTAAAAATAGATAAATGAAAACATTTCTCCTCACTTTTGTAAAAAAAAAAACACTTATTTATGCACCCCGTATTTTAAAACTATCTGACTACCTACCTACCATAATTTTAAATTTAGTTAAAGAATAACCAGATAAGATAAACCTACTTTTACACCCATTTTAGGATTTATATTTCTCAAAATGCTCAATTTATTAACCCTGGTCACTATTACTTTATTACAACGGATCACCTTCATTTTTATCAATTAACATTTTATATCCCCAATCACTTAGTAACCATTACAAGTAGAGACGGATTATTTCACTGGCAGGCGTAAAACGAAAAGCTATTTCATGTAACTTTTTCTACCTTATCCCAAAGCGGTTTACAAAAAATAATAATTTCACAAAACAACATTCAAGATGCCCAATGAGTGCTGTGTGATAATATCGCGTCACTGTGTGCTAGAAAAAGGAAAACATCTATCTATACAATGAGTGCAGCAAACGATTGAACCTAAATCCAGAACCTACCTTCCGTAAAACAAAACCACTATGTGAAAATAAATCCCTATCGTAACTCTTAACCAAACTAATTCGGCACACGATTACAAGTGTGAAGATTGAAATACCACGTTCCGTGAGATATTCACCTGTGAAATCATTTAATGAGAAATAAAACCCCGGCAGGACATAGTAGATACATCCTGAAAACTATTTAAAAGTAACAATAACGCCCATCATTAAGTAAACCACACTTTTTATATTGTTTAACACTATGTTCACTATCTATTCCATTGTACCCACGATACAGGATAACCTAGTGCGGGTACCACCACACAGACACAGGAAAATTGTACAAGACTGTATTTTGTAAATAAACATTTTTCATTTTTCATTGTAAAATAAGCCTTCTAAATACCTCAATGTTATTTAAACCACAATTTGAAGGTCGATCGCATTTGTATAACCAATATACAAGATGAATTATAAACATGTGGGTAATTCTAGGTATCATAACGTTATATAATTTCCATTCCAACTCGGAGCAAAGCTTTCTAACAAAATGATAACTAAATGTAGAACAAACAAAACGAAAACCCACACAAATAAAAAAAAAATTGCCATTAATAGGTATCAATAAAAATAAAATCATGGAAAGATCCTACCCGTTTATCCAGAAATCCTTTGATGCCATGACTAGGTACTTTGATATATTGAGGCCCAAATATTGGCCTTGTGCTCCAAAATGTCTGTGGTCTACTAGACCTCCACTTCTTTCTCGTTCCTCTGTATATTTCCACTTGTTTCTCTGAGTCGTGAGCGTGACAAGAAAATATTATATTTTCTTGATGTCCCTCTTCTGACCTTTTGGGTAAGGTCTGACGAAATCACAAACACAATCTTTATGATAAATTATTACACTTTTATTTCATATTTAAATTTATTAACTTTTACATTTGTGTCAAATAAATGTTGTTCCTCTTACGTTAGTATATTTTTGAATGTCGTCGTTTTAAAACCACTCTTACAGGTAACCTCTCCACGTTTATTAGCCACTCCCCTTTTTATCTTATCGTTATCGGCCAATCCAAATTGTACAATGAATAAACTTAGTGACTAATATACAAATCATCAAGCTCGTTTCACAAATCATCTAAGTAATAAAGATGTTTTCATCTTATATATTGATTACAAATATTATCCTTTATTATGCTACAATTCATCAACTAAAAACTATAAGAATTTTATATACAGTACGTTTATCGATCAGATGTTGAACAACTTCAGCCAATCAATGACGCCTTCTAATATGATGTTATGATTTGAGTGGCGCCAACTATGTTTTATAGATAATTAATATGGGCCAAGCTTACAGTAGCTTCAGTGAGTGAGTTTTATATCTTTGCAAAATAACTTGAGGCTCCATTGTCTGACACCAACGTGTACCAGCTATACAATTTCCTAGGTATAGGATTTGAACAAGATACGAATTTATATCCTCTGACATTCAGGTCGAAACAGAATAGGTATGAGTATCGTGCTGCACAAGTTACGGGCTCTGCAAGTCGTACGAATGCAAAATATTTGCATATCAGAAAGCTTTGAAAAAGTTTAACTTTCATAAAAAAGCGTTTAAATTATCCGCATGCTAACGAGGTCGGTGGCGCCGCGGTTGCTTTACATGATTACCATTTACTTTAAGTTTGCTGTAGTAAGTATACTAGCAAATCAGTTTTAGGTCCTTTCACCTATCACATAATTGCTTTTTGGTACCTACATATTATATTATATATTGTTCACAGTTTTATTGTAGGTACAAAGAAAAAGAAATATCATACAAAAATTACCGTGACACACGATTTTGGGGTAAATAAAATTAATCCACATCTAAAATGTTTGTAAGATCTTTGTTTGTTTTTGCATAAGTACATTTATATTATTATGTATATTATTTCTATACATTAGGTCCTGCATACTTTTAGTCGATGAACAAATAATAAATAAAATATGGAGAAAATGGACAGCAATTTAAGCGATATTTTCCAAATTCGTCCACACTTTTCAGTAACAAAGTTTCATTCGATACAAGAGTTAAACCATTGAGGTTGCCGAAAACTTTGGGAAGAGCACTGCGAAGACGGGATTGTTGTGTAAAACTTTGAGTACCTTTTTATGTAGACTAGTGGATTCTCGCAACTTTTGCGCGTATTCTACGTTTTATTTTGTAGGTCTTTTACAGAGCACGTTTGTGTTTGTCTTGCGATATATTTTGATAACAAATACGCTTCCAAAAATTGTGTGCAGTCTTGGCTTTACGAAATGCTTTATTTGTAACATTACATTTCGTAACAGAACGGAATATTGGAGGTGTGTGTACGCGTGTACGATTGGTAATAGGTACAAACTGAACTATGTAAAGTAGGTAGGTACGTAAATGTTCTTACAATTTTGGGATGGGAATAGATACTATTGAAGGACAAGTGAAAATTAAAAATTTATAACACCCCCGACAATTAGTGAAGGTTACAGTAACTAGAAAAGAGCTGATAACTTTCAAACGGCTGAACCGATTTTCTTGGATTATAGCTAAGAACACTCTCGATCAAGCCACCTTTCAAACAAAAAAAAACTAAATTAAAATTGGTTCATTAGTTTAGGAGCTGCGATCCCACAGACAGATACACAAATACACAGATACACACGTCAAAGTTATAACACCCCTCTTTTTGGGTCGGGGGTTAAAAATTATAGTTTTATATGAAGTCCAATTCCGGTAAAAAATACTTATTTTTTCTTGTTCAGAACCAATTCTACTTACAAAGATGTTACAAAGTAAGAATCGAGAAAAACAGACGCATTTGTCAAATCCACGTCAAGATAAACGAAAAGCAACTCATGGCGAGAAAAATACAAATGTTTTCTCACGCCAAGAGATTATTAATTACATTCGTTTTGAGATAAAAATATGATTCTCCGTAAAGGAAAAACTCACACCACAGTTTAAATGAGCGTCGGGCAAATATAATAAACGATGTTAGAATGAGACATAAATATGGCTCGACATTTGTGGTTTTGGAATACGCGAATTTTATTTTTAGAAATACGAGAACTCTCTTATATTGGCGTCACTCAGAAAAGCAGGTATTATTTAAATATTTTTATCGAATTATTGGAATGTCCTCTCCAAAACCAACACAAAAAAACACAAGTTTAATGTGTAAGGTTATCCGAGAGTTTTAATCTAAACAAACTAATGCCAAAATAAATAATTTAATTAGAGCGTGATTGCTATCACAACATCTAATTATTCAGTTCACAATCCAAATACCGAAAATATGCGATATCGCTCCGAATCTCGGAAGGAGACTGTACTAAAACCTTCGAAACACCCGTATTTATGCAAGTTCAATCTTGTTGGCCGCCTAGCAACAGATTGTATGACATCGAATGAGCCAAATATCGATTTTATCAAACTACCTGCATTAGATAAATTAATAATTTTATATTATTTTTGACAACTGGAATCAATTTTTAAAAATAACCTTACAGTTCGGCCGTCCTGAATTTAACACGTCCTCGTGTTTCTAATCAATCTTGTCATGTCAGTCGCGGGCTTCCTTGCCCTAAGTCAAATCCAAATCATGGGCTATCCTGCCCTCCGTCAAATCATTAAAACCTACCCTTGAACTGCCGAACTCTCAGTTTTAATATCAAGTCAACAATAAATCCAAACCACTAACTTCTCGTTCGATGTATACAAAATCTGAACCACTTATTGCAAATTACTTTCCACTTCACAAAAGACTAAATTCTTTAAAAAAAATTAAAATTTTAATCACCAAATCAAACTCAATAAAAATTTTAATCAAATGTGGGTTGTTTACAAAAAGATACCAAAGCGAATTTAAGACAACGTGAGACACGTCCCGCTTCTGAATTATTGGCGTCACTCAGAAAAGCAGGTATTATTTAAATATTTTTATCGAATTATTGGAATGTCCTCTCCAAAACCAACACAAAAAAACACAAGTTTAATGTGTAAGGTTATCCGAGAGTTTTAATCTAAACAAACTAATGCCAAAATAAATAATTTAATTAGAGCGTGATTGCTATCACAACATCTAATTATTCAGTTCACAATCCAAATACCGAAAATATGCGATATCGCTCCGAATCTCGGAAGGAGACTGTACTAAAACCTTCGAAACACCCGTATTTATGCAAGTTCAATCTTGTTGGCCGCCTAGCAACAGATTGTATGACATCGAATGAGCCAAATATCGATTTTATCAAACTACCTGCATTAGATAAATTAATAATTTTATATTATTTTTGACAACTGGAATCAATTTTTAAAAATAACCTTACACTTATTATACCTATACTTACCGGAACGCAAATGCGTTTGCGGCAGGTAGTTTGCTGGTAGAGAATTAAATGATTTGTGGCAGAAGAACTGTGTATCATTTCATCTGCTTAACAGGGCTCTCTCCGACACTTACTCCATGCAATCGTAGTTCCAATTTCATTTGAATATTAAGCAACCAAAGTCCATGAAATTTTGCAGACATATTTTAGAAACTTATATCTGTGCCTGTGGTGTTTTAGATTTTTCTAAAAATATATAGTTTTAAAATTACAGGGGCTCAAAGATTTGTATGTGAATTTTTAAGACCGCGTAACTTTGAAACCGAATATTTTAACAGAAATCTGGAAAACCACATAATAACCACTGCTTAATATTCAAATGAAATTGGAACTACGTTTGTATGGAGCGAGTGACGGAGAGACCCCTTTTAATAAACCCCTAGTAAACAGGACTCAGATTTTTCCACCTTTTTACGAGAACTAAATTCTAGAGGTTCAGCTAAGTAATTAATTGATTATGTCCCCAAAAATGGGGCATTCCTTCAACAGATTAGTCCAACAGATTCGAGCACCGAGGGATACTTGTGATAATGAAATGCCCACGTACCCTAATTTGTCAAATAAGTAAGTACTTACTTATCAAATAAATAATTTTATTGTAATATTTTCAAAGGAAAATAAATAAATTTGAATTATATTGTTTACTAGCCGATGCCCACGACTTCGCCCGCGTGGATTTAGGTTTTTCGAAATCCCGTGGGAACTCTTTGATTTTCCGGGATAAAAAGTAGCCTATGTGCTAATCCAGAGTATAATCTATCTCCATTCTAAATTTCAGCCCAATCCGTCCAGTAGTTTTTGCGTGAAGGAGTAACAAACATACACACACACACACACACACACACACACACATACAAACTTTCGCCTTTATAATATTAGTGTGATGTTATAGTGACTATACATTTATCATCGATGACATTTATAGAGTATAGAGGAGATGATATAGAGTTTGACGAATGACCATAATTAGATCGATGTCCTTCATGGTAACCATGAAAAAAGTATTTAAGATTTCCTACCAAATAAAACATTATTAGTTTTATTTTTTTATTTTTTTAATGAAAATATTACAATAAAACTTAAAGCTAGTCTTATCTAATTACTATACAAATCATGCCCGCGTGGAATGGTGCCAAGAATACTGGCTGCATTTCCGCGTTGGACAACCAGGCTGATCCGTTGCGTAAAAAATGAGCCAGCCCTTCTGTCACCCGATGAGGCTATTAAACGCGGTGAAATGTCTCGTTAAATTTTTTTTTGCACTAAGACTCCATGGCCCCAGGGTCTCCACGGCAAACGGAACAAAAATGTAACTCTCAATAATTAGTTTAATCTAGGTGTTTTGTTTGATATTTCATTATTACAGTTCGGTTTCTGTGCCAAAAATATTCAATTATAATAGTGTGGTTTGTCCAACTAGATAGGTATTTGGATAGAGCAACATCTGGAAAGCGAGTTTGCCAAAAAAAAAAAACAAAACTTAACGCGGCGGCAACCTTTGTGCGAAAATCCGAAGTTTTTTCTAAAACAGAAACATTTTACATTGTTTCGTTTTTGACATCGAGGTGAAATAATAAAGAAAAATATTTTGGGGATAAAAAGTAATATTTCATAGCCACATGGCCATCAGTATATTTAGGTATAAAGAAAAACTGGCTGACATCTATACCTACTTACTAGTTGTATAAAGAGGAATTATTTATTTGTTTGTCTGTAATCGATACACTCTAAAACTATTGAACCAACTTAAATCACTGTTTCAGAAATTTAAAAACTGATGAAACTTTAAAATCAATTTGAAAGCGTGTAAATGTAAAGCTTTTTTTATCTCTCAAAGGATTCTAGAAACTGTTTCTGTGCTCAAGGAACTGTTTTGCGGTGAGTTAACGTTTTCAACAATTTACTGGATTTTTGCCCATTCTTTTTGGCCAGACACTTCTCAGAGATCCTTACCTTTTAAGGTTCTTTTTGAGCAGACACGTCGCTGGGCCTTTAATCATACAATTACTTTGTACTTGTTTCTTTAGATTAATTAAAGCGTCAAAATTTTACGAGACCAAAGTACTACGTATTACGTATCAAAGTATTTAACTTATTTATAAATCTATGAAGCCCAGTATATTATAACGTACTAGCTCATGCCCGCGACTTTGTCCACGTGGATTTAACTTTTGAAATTCCCGTGGGAATTTTTTGATTTTCCGGGATAAAAGTAGCCTGTTAACAGGTATTTAACTATAGCCATACAATCAATTCGATCCGTTGCTCCGTTGCCACTTGATTGAAGGACAAACTAACAAACTTTCACACTTTCGCACTTACAAATATGGTTATTGGATGCTAATAATAAATTAGGTAAGTATCTATTATAATACATATCTAATAATATATTTATTTTATCACAATGTAAGCATTTATATAAAGTGATTTGCTTGTACCAAAGCATTACACCATAAAGATTGTAACTTGCAACAATAATAAATCATAAATGTTTTAAAACATTTTTCGTGTAAAATATTCCGTCAGTTTGTGTAAAGTCAAACAAAAAATATAAAATAGGGAATCGGGCTTAACGAATCCACATTCTTTCCTTTTTAATCACGAAATGCTATTAATAGTTACCTATAGCAATATGAAAACGTTATTGAAATGGAATATTGAATCAATGTGTTGAATATTTATGTTACAATTTTCCGATATCGTATTCAAGAGGTTTTTTGGAATTAATAAATAATTACATGACTTCACATTATTTAAATTAGCCTGAAATAATTTTGAATATTTACACTTTATTAACGTTTTGTGTTAAATTTTGTATCAAAATGGAATTTTCTATTCAACAGTGAACCGACTAGGTCTTTCAGGATCGAGCTTTCTAAAGCTTGTTTGATACCTAATTATTAAGATGCTAAGGAAGTTAAAACTCCCAAGTTCAGAATATTTGATCTACATCTATATAAAAGAAAAAATATAAGTTCCAGCTAAGCTAAGTGAAAATGTAAGCACAAAATTCAAATTCTCCAAGAACAAGTGTAAATTAAAAATTCATAACACCCCCGACAAGTGAAGGTTACAGTAATAACTAGAAAAGAGCTGATAACTTTCAAACGGCTGATCCGATTTTCTTCGATTATAGCTAAAAACACTCTCGATCAAGGCACCTTTCAAACAAGAAAAAAACTAAATTAAAATCGGTTCGTTCGTTTAGGAGCTATAATGCCACAGACAGATACACACGTCAGAATCATAACACCCCTCTTTTTGGGTCGGGGGTTAAAATTTTCGGTATCGGTGTGTATTAACTCAGACGTATACTACATTAGCACGAATTATGCAAATATTGAATCCCTCTCTCCTTAGTTGAGTATCCGCCTCCATTTGTCATGTTAATGTAGGAAGTTTGCTCTATTTCAATTTGCATTGTATCTCATAAGCCAAGGCTGAGTATGGAGAGCCATTACTATTATAGTCAGTTAGTATAGGTAAATAATAATTTTATTATTAATAATAATAATTAATAATAAATAATAATTTTATTATTATTGAAAAGTGAGTCTGTAATTTTTTTAAAAACAACCAAAAACACTTTTGCAATTCTTATATTACTAGAGGATGCCCGCGACTTCGTCCGCGTGGATTTAGATTTTCATAGATCCCGTGGGAACTGTTTGATTTTCCGGGATAAAAAGTTGCCTATGTACGTCCCCGGGATATAAGCTAACCCTGTACCAAACGTCAGAATTGGTTACACTGTTGGGCCGTGACAAGGTAGCAGACAGACAGACAGACAGATAGACAGACACACTTTCGCATTTATAATATTAGTATTGATCAGTACGCATCTGTATGTAGATACACTTCTTAGGGTTGTATAGTAAAAACTATTAAACCGATTGATACACCCGTCACAGTTATGCTGTTTATTAAAACCTTAGAGATACAGCTTAGCCTGAATTTACACGAAGCCGTAGGCAAAAGTTAGTCTTGAACTTTTAAAAAAAAATTCAGCAAAGTATTATATTATCTTTCAAAGTATGATGTAGACCGTGAAGCTGGTACCTCACTTCTTTATAAACTTTGGTTAGAACCATGTGGCCCACTTTAAACGAATTTAAAGACAAACTTTCTTGTTGAAAGTGTAAGACAAGATTTTAAAATTTTCGTCGCATCTTCGACTACTATGTGCCGTGTAACTTATATTTTACAATTTTGAATTTAAAACAAGAATTTAGATAGCGGGAAGATTTAGATTAGAATATTTTTAGTTTAGATTAATTAATGACAAATTTTTATTATTTTATGGACTAATTTTGTTATATACCTACTTCTCATGAGGTTCAATTAGATAATAATTAAGATTTACTTATAATTATCGCTGGCCTACTATTGACTCCTCTCAGAATGGAAAGGGTTTAGGCCATAGCCTGCCTCAATTACCAAGCGGGGATTGGCAGACTTCACACACCATTGAGAACATTATGAAGAACTCTAACCCCCCGTTCACACACTGCTCTACTCGCGCAATTAATCGCGACGCCGCCGCACTAGGTCACTTGCCTTTGCAACGCGATGGACGTCGAAACTGTGACAGCGTGCGCGCCATTGCATACTTACCGACAAAATAGGGAGCGATGGGTATGAACGAGGAACACGCGAGTAACGCGGCCACACTACGTCTCTGCCTCCGTTCCTCCCTCCTTCCCATGCTACACGGGCATAGTGTGGATGGGGGGTAAGACATACAGGTTTTCGCACAATGTTTTCCTTCACGGTTAAAGGTCTCGGCACACATATGGGATCGTAAAGGGATCGGCTCCGTATCGCCTCGAGCCGTTCAGAATGATTTGTATTAAACTCCCTACTGCAACGCACACTAATCGGAATCATAACGTAATCGCCTCGCCTCGGAACAGGCTCCGAACTTGCAATTCCCGCGCTTACGGCTCATCGTCCCCGCGCTTACGTCTCATCGTCCCCGCGCTTACGTCTCTCCGTACCCGAGCTCACATCTCTTCGTTTTTTCTTGCTATTTTCTTTTTCCTCTTCATCAAGTGCTATGGCTGTCATAGCCAACTCACGTATTGTAAACCAAGACATAACCGTGCGCTACACTTAACGTTTGGATTCAAACTGATCTGGTGCCAACCAGGTCAGCCAGCGGGCGGCGAGGCGTAAGCGCGGTGTCGCCTAGCCGTAGCTGAGTTGACGTACAGGCGCTGCTGATACGCTTTCGTTACGTGCATACGGTAGGTTGACGCCTGGTTGACAGCGAGGCGAAAGGCGTTACGGTTACGATCCCTTTCCGATCCCATATGTGTGCCGAGACCTTAAATATGTACCTATTAAAGGTTGTGGAATTGGTATTATCAAGTAAATAAATAAACATTTTTTTTAATCGAAATATGAAATAAAAGTTATTTTACATACCAAAATAAAAAGTGAGTGTAAAAAATGCATTTATCGTTTCATATTTTACGATTGATTATAATATTCGCCTTTTTTTATTGTACTGGTACAGTGGTTATGAATTCTTGTAATGATACTAGTTAGTATATTTTATGGTATTTATTTTTACCAAAACTACAAATAAATTCCGATAAAAATCACAAAGTGCTGACGATGACGGGTGGCGATTCCGACCCCATGCACGAAACGCCAATCTCTGTACCATTGGTGAACAGTTGATTATAATATGATATTAGCTTATGTTAGTGACTTCCTCCGCGTGGACTAAGCTAATTTTAAACCTATATTTTTAACCCCCGACCCAAAAAGAGGGGTGTTATAAGTTTGACGTGTGTATCGGTGTATCTGCGTATCTGTGTATCTGTCTGTGGCATCGTAGCTCCTAAAATAATGAATCGATTTTAATTAAGTTTTTTTTGTTTGAAAGGTGGCTTGATCGAGAGTGTTCTTAGCTATAATCCAAGAAAATCGGTTCAGCCGTTTGAAAGTTATCAGCTCTTTTTTAGTTAGGAGTTACTGTAACCTTCACTTGTCGGGGGTGTAATTTTTTAATTTACCCTTGTACCCTTTGGGGTTGACATTTCAAAAATCCTTTCTTAGTGGATGTCTAGTGTCTACGTCATAATAGAGCTAAGTATTTGCTTGCCAAACAGCCCGATCCGTGCCGAGCGTTGATAGATCAGACAATCAGTCAGTCAGTCGGCTTCTCCTTTTTAACCCCCGACCCAAAAAGAGGGGTGTTATAAGTTTGACGTGTGTATCTGTGTATCTGTGTATCTGTGTGTCTGTGTATCTGTGTATCTGTGTATCTGTGTATCTGTGTATCTGTCTGTGGCGTCGTAGCGCCTAAACGAATGAACCGATTTTAATTTAGTTTTTTTTGTTTGAAAGGTGGCTTGATCGAGAGTGTTCTTAGCTATAATCTAAAAAAATTGGTTCAGCCGTTTAAGAGTTATCAGCTCTTTTCTAGTTTTCTTGTAGAAAAGAAGGTTAGATAACCGTTAGGTTCTTAATATTATGTCAATAGACAAATGTCAAGCTGTCAAGATGGACGTTGCCTAAATACATAATTATTTATTTGAAAATGATGTTTTGGAAAACTCAAATACTTTGGATCGTCGGGGGTGTTATAAATTTTTAATTTACACTTGTATATGTTTAGATTATTTTAGGAATAGAAAGAGATTTACCTGAAAACTGGCCATGTGAATGGAACAACGGCACAATACCATTTGCTTACAACTTCTATCTACTAAGTAAGTATTAAACAAGTTTCAAATCTTGTACTGTTTTGTCAAGAA
Source organism: Maniola jurtina (assembly GCF_905333055.1). NCBI lineage: Eukaryota > Metazoa > Arthropoda > Insecta > Lepidoptera > Nymphalidae > Maniola > Maniola jurtina. Next base: position 4,506,076 of record NC_060046.1, read on the forward strand.
ACTATACAGTTATTATACAGTGTGTTTTTTAACTAAGATAGTATGGGGAAATCCAAAACTAAGGGAGGTACAGGAAAACTGTCTTAGAAAACATTAGGTCTTTTTTGTGGAAACAATTTTGACTGACTGACATGCCAACATAAAGCTCAAATTGGATGGAGGTACGGAATTCTCTGTCTGCGAGTCTGATTCGCACTTGACTGGTTTTTTAAAATTCGATTTTCTCATTTCCAGATCCAAATCGGTTGGTGAACGTAGCTCATAGAGGCATCAGAAACATCGAATCACAATCTTGTTTGCATTTCGTTGAATATAACCCAATTGACTTGGCCAGAAAAGCGAATGTCACCTATCTCTTCTTCACATATTCCGATGTGTTAGAGTATTGCTGCTTACCTGTATCCCCATTTTATAGACGACGGGTATGATTCCTTGTGAAAATTCGTAGCGAACTAAAGTGACCAATACAGCGATATAAATGTTCCATGGTTTTTTACGTACATAGTTAAGTTAAAACAGACCCTAAAGCCAGAGTTTTAGTGCAAGTTTACAAATGGACTGGGTCTGAAGATGTTCGTTGGAAAATGTATTGTTATTACTATGAAGCGCCCCATCTAGTGTTACATTTAGATCGCTGGACCAATATAGCTCAATAGTGTTTTTGAAATTTTCACAAACCTCTCGTACATTTCGTGTACTCTGTAGTATCTATATGACAAGTGTAAATTAAAATTTAAAACACCCCCGGCAAGTGAAGGTTACAGTAACTAGAAAAGAGCTGATAACTTTGAAATGGCTGAACCGATTTTCTTGGATTATAGCTAAGAACACTCTCAATCAAGCCACCTTTTAAACAAAAAAACTTAATTAAAATCGGTTTATTAGTTTAGGAGCTACGATGCCACAGACAGATACACAGATACACACGTCAAACTTATAACACTTTATAACCTTTTTGGGTCGGGGTTAAAAATAATTTTATGTATGTTTTTTCCAGGTGGTCCTGATAACACCCCTCTGCACGCTTCCAGTACAAGTCGCTCACGCTACGTTGCATGCCATGGGGCTGAAACACGACAAGCATAAACCGTTTCCAGCAGAAAAAGTCTTACAAGTTCTCAAATGTAAAAATGATTCTCTTCATCCTGGCAGTTGAACGTTATTTAATACTAGCTGATGCCCGCGACTTCGTCCGCGTGGATTTAGGTTTTTCGAAATCCCGTGGGAACTCTTTGATTTTCCGGCATAAAATTTTCCGGGTGTATGGTTTGGGTTGTATTGGCTAACTTGTCATTTTAAGAATAATAAAAGCTGAGTCACAGTTTATTACTTAGAATAACTACCGAGAAACGTATGAAGATAATATCTAGATCTGTCTTTCATTAGAGTTATTAGACGTTATGTAGACCTGAAAAGTTCTTAAGTTCTTTGCAGTATTGATAAAGCTCGACGATTTAGATTGCAATACTGCAAACAGAAATACAGGTAAGTATTTCTGTGACTGCAATAATTTTTTTACACCTTTCGCAAACATGGCACGTAAGAAAACTGTGTGCATTATAGTTTATTGAGCAGCGGGCAATATAAAATGAATTGCGCTAGAAATTGAATTTCGAAACTGGTTTGTATAACAACAGCAAACAATATCGCGGAAATGTTATTGGTACTAGCTTTTTACTTTATTTTACCCACTTCCAAAGTAGGGCGTAGTGAGAACATAATTTTTTATACGTGAAGATTATCTCCTTGGCGTCGCTGTGGTCTTGTAAAAGGGTTTGATACTAATTGGCAAGGCTAATTTGAAAATTTTATTCGAATGTTTATGTTCCTGTCTGTCAAGAATAATCACACTTACTAATCTTATATAGTACTAGAAGATGCCCGCGGCTTCGCCCGCGTGGATTTCGGTTTTTTAAAATCCCGCAGGAACTCTTCGATTTTCCGGGATAAAAAGTAGCCTATGTGTTAATCCAGGATATTGTCTATCTCCATTCCAAATTTCAGCCAAATCCATTCAGTAGTTATTGCGTGAAAGAGAAACAAACACACACACACACACACACACACATACAAACTTTCGCCTTTATAATATTAGTGTGATGAAAGTGTGTCTGTCTGACTTGTAGATTTTCACGGCTCATCCGTTTAACCGGTATTGGCAAAGTTTGGCACAGAGACAGTTTGCATTCCGGGAAAGGACATTGGCTAGTTCTATCCCGGAAAATTAGAGAGTTCCCACAAAGTTTTTAAACACATGAATTCACGTCAACAAAGTATTTATTACAAAGTGAGAGATATCTTGCATCCCGCCTCCGGAATGCAAGATATCTCCACGGTATATTCAAAAACCGAAACGCGGATAAAGTCGTCCAAGAAAGTCGTCATAATATCATCTAGTATTATATAATTTCACTATTTATATTTAATACTTATTGAATATATTTTATCAAACCTCTTTGACTTTGAATTATAGAGTTAAAGTAGTCAATGTTAACTCACTTATCTGTTAAATTTTCCTTTGAGCATAAATAACAACATAAGCGCTAAGGCTGTTTCTTGGAGATAACAGTGTTAAACAAACCTTGGAAACAATTTGAAGTTATAGAGGTGTGGGGGTATTGCTATTATAGGTATTACGGATATTAGCGTAGATTTTATGACCCGGATTGGTCAGTTAATCAACCAATCTTGCCTTGCCAAAATAGTTTGTACCTGCCTATTTGTCATAAGTTCCTTGTTACAAAAGGTCATTTTATTTTAATTTATTTGTGTTGCAAGATGTATGGGTTTATTGTAGAATGGTTACGATTCAGGTATTATAAGTTTTTTAATGTTGTACAAACTAAAAATGCATTCAAATTATTATTAATCAAAATCCAACGCTAAATGGTTTATTAGTCATTCACCTGCTGAGTCTGCATAATAAGGTCTTATGTAAAATGTTTACTTACTTATTTTAAAAATATCCGTGAAACTATGACTCTAGCGACTCGGTTATATAATTTGGGAAACTTTGCGACTTATTCGCCACGGCTAATGAACAAACTTGTACCAAGAAGACTTAAAACTGGCTTTAAATTTCAAGCAGTTTAGTACGAGGCCAAGCTTTGTGATATCGTTTTCTGCTGAGGTTATTTGTTCAGTTAAGTTGGTTAGCTAAGATCGCCCCTTGCCTTAGTGTATAAATTCGTTTTTCTCGCGACTTTTTAGTAGTAGGCCGCGTGGATTAAGATTTTGTAAAACCCCGTGGGATCTCTGATATCCGGGATGAAAAGTTGTCCATTTCCGAGATGCAAGCTTTCTCTGTACCAAATTTTGTCGAAATCGATTAAGTCGATGGACTGTGAAAAAGCAATAAACAGATAGATCGATGGACAAACAGATGGACAGACAGACAGAGTGACTGACAGACAGAGTCACATTTTCGCATTTATAATGTTAACTAGGCATGGATTGTATGTTTTTCAGTTTGATTTAGTTTTTGAACAGCACAAAAAGGTGTCATTTTAATAAAATAAAAAATTGTTTTCGAACAGCAAGCCAATAAACTTTGTTATTTACCCAGTAAAAAGTCGAAAAGCCATCGTTTCATAAGTTATGCAAAAATATTTACCTATTGGATAGCAATGCAAAGCCCGATGAGATCGGGAAAAATTGAATTCATTATTGATTCAAAAGGTCCAACCCGACCATTCTGTTATATGAAGTCGTATTTACTCTGGAATTGAATACCAACTTTATTTATCGATTCGGTCAAGTGCGAGTTGAACTCGCACACGAAGGGTTCCGTACCATCCTACAAGAAATTTCACTTTTTTTTTTAATGGCGGCTATTTCGAAATTTGTATTATTTGTTGTTATAGCGCCAATAGAAACATACCTACATTCTGTGAAAATTTCAAGTAAAACAAACTACTACCTATTATGGTTCACTAGATAGGAACACCCGCTGACAGACAGACGAACGGACGGATGGACAGCAGAGTCTTAGTAATAGGGTCCCGCTGGCACCCTTTGAGTACGGAACCCTAAAAAGGAAGACGATCTCTTAAATTAAGACCTGAACCGACAGAAATCAATGAACGCCTGCATGATTTGTAATACAAAGAAGGTTTTCTTCTCACGCTGATTGTCGGCATTAAAAAGTCAATAAATGTATGCATTACTATGAAGCGGTGATTGCCTAGTGGTCAAGATGTTGGCCTTCGGGTGGTCCGGAGTTCAATCCTGGCCAGGTACTACGTGCGTGCGTGCGGTGCCTACACGTACCACGCGACACCCCGCGTCTTACGGCGTCCTTTTAAATCTAACTTCTAAGAACCGTGTTGGATATCGTTGTCGCGTATTGAATCTGCCTCAGCTTTTATTCATATAAATCGTGCACACGTACGCGCGCAACGTTAACTGCACCTATCGTGCTGTTTCCGTCCCTTAACTTTGTATAGCTAACAGCCATTTTCAAAACATAAATCATACGTATACGTAGTGATGACTAAATTGCAACAACATAATAATATTAATGTTTTACCTAAATCACTCATAATATAATGCCAACTAAATTTAATTCAAGCCCATAATTAAGTTTCAACTAAATATAGTATTTAAATTATGGTATAAATTACAATAATATCAGTATGTAGCATATTAAACTAATGCGACTGTTATACGCATGATAGAACCTTCCGCTGGGCCACGACTTTTGAATGTGAGAAGTGGATTTTTTTTTTGCTCTCTCGTCTGGCTTTACAAAGATTAGCCAATGTCAAGTTTGTAGTTATTTGTAACAAGTTAGGCAAACTATTCAAGTATGGACCCCATCTGTGCCGACGCTCGCTGACATACGCACGGTACCCTTTTAGAGCGCTTTCCAGTCAGTTTTAACAAAAAAAAAACCCTCCAAAAAGGCCGAGCACGCCCGCCAGGTAACACCAACACAGACGAAGACCAAGTGGATTTTTATAATAACCGTTTGTCACTGCCGAGTGAACTAGAGTGAGGAAACTCTCGGGTTGATCGTGAATCGACATCTGTCAAATATTAGGCTAGGGGTGACGTGAAATCAAAGATACCTAATAGTTTCATAGCCTAACTAGAGTCCGATGTAGGTAGCTTTGAGGTGCCATTGTAGGTGAAGCCTTAACATTGTGTTACAAGTATCATAACTGTCGTGAACTATACCCCTAGCCTAATATTTGACAGATGTCAATTCAAGATTATACGGAGAGTTTCCTTACTCTAGTTCACTCTAATAATGCAGGGCGACAGGGCTCTGCGGTTTGTTATTTGTCATGCAGATCCCCAAAGTTAGCACAGTTCACGACAGTTAAGCCTCGATGACACGGGGCGAGTTTTCAAGCTGCTAGCGAACTCGCTGCCTTGTAACTTGTAAACTCGCCACGTGTCATCGAGCTTTTTCACAATCTGCTTTTGATTATCAGATTGTAAAAACGCTGCTTGAAAAATCGAAAGCCGGGCTAATTTACTCGCCATTCGCTGGCTTGTTGGCGCTGTAAGCTAGCTAGTAGCCACGTGTCATCATCACTGCTAGTAAACTAGTTGCGAGCATCTGCGTTTTGGCAGTTAAAGCTAAAATGTCAACACGCTAGCTAGTTGGCTACTGAGCGAGGGGAATGTTTTGTGTGTCATCGACACTCACTTACTCGCTCACTCGCTAGCTTTTAAACTCGCCGACTAGCAGCTCGTAAATTAGTCTAGTGTCATCGAGCCTTTAGGGAACTTATGACAAAACGTCGAGGCATCACGTCACAGGCAGGCGTCAAATGTTAGCACATTTGACGCAGGCAGCTCTAAAGTAGTCTTATTTTTCTGTGATTTTACATCACCGTAGCCTAATATTTGACAAACCGTCGATTCATGATCAAAGGGAGAGTTTCCGCACTCCAGTTCACTCTGATTGCCGTGGCCCGTACGTCATTTGTAATGCAGATCCGTAAAGTTAATTTGTAATTCAATTTCCACTATCATACACGTCTTGAACGCAGAAAGTGAGATGGAATGTGGTATTTTTAGTTAGGAGGCTTTTAGATATACCTACCTATTAGATAGCTCTATTACAATTTTAGAAATATTAAATTTGTACGTCGATATGCCAGTCAGTCAGTTTTTCTTTTATATAAACACTAGATGATGGCCACGACTTCGTCTGCGTGGATTAAGGTTTTTCAAAATCCCGTGGGAACTCTTACATTATCCGGGATAAAAGTAACCTAGCTACAGAGTATAAGTACTACCTATCTCCACTCCAAATTTCAACCAAATCCATTCTGTAGTTTTTACGTAAAAGAGTAACAAACATACACGCAGACACGTGCACCCACAGATGCACACACACACACACACACACACACACACACACACACACAACATCAAAGATGTTGATCTACTCTACTGTGTCTCTCCTTATACTATTATTATACCTTCAGGAAATTATTTTAATAGTAAGAATTAAATTAGAACTAAGTTTCCGCAAGCCGTGATAAATGAGGGTAGTACCTATGATGAGTCCACATAATATAATAACGGTCGTATTTGCATACGGCTCTGTTACTTACTTTGGATTGTCGCTGTAATTTACATATATCACATTTAAATTTAGTTAAAACTTCATAATGTTAAATCTAGGATTTTGCGAGTTATAGTCTAGTTACGTGTAGTACATGACATGATATAAAAACATTAACAAAAAGATTCAATAGTTTACATATTGTAGCGTATATAGAAGGGACTAGGTAGCTTACTTGCCATTGCTTCGCACGAGGGAAAATAAAGAATAAGTATCCATTATCCTTTGAGCATTTATGCACTCATTCGTATTTAATTCGTATTTGTATTCGTAAAAATACCATACAAATATACGAATCGAGAAATACGAATCGAATGAGTTTTGTATGACGGCTATTTAGAATCGTATTTTTAAGAAAACAAATACGAATGAGTGCACAAATGCCTTTTTTCGAGAAGAGCTTTAATGTGATGGCGAAAACCACTAGAAGTAGTAAGCAAATATACAAATAAACGCAGATACCACTTTGTTTTAGAGAAGAGAAGAGAGAGAGATTTTTCCCTTTTGTCTTATCTATAATAGCTTATTTACTATCAGTTTACTTATCGATTTTTATTTAGGTTTTATTAAATAAATATCAAAAGGTAGAATCTTTCGGAAAACCTAAATTAAATACTGTATTTATAAGATGTAATATAATTATATTACCTATCTAGTGTAAAATAGGACTGTAAATATTTATTTTGAAAATCATGCCTAAATATTTTCTTCGCTATAGGTAAATAATGAAAAGAGCACCGTTCGACTTCTTGCCCACAATAAATCAAACTCCTTTTGATCCTGCAAGATATCCCATGTAGAGTATTTCTGAACACAGTTTTCCTTTCTTATTATTATTTGCGAGGGAATGCACCTTCAAATAATGTTGAACATTATGTGGATGTGCTTCAAAATATTTATTACTAGCTGATGCCTGGAGCTTCGCCCGCGTGGATTTAGGTTTTAAGAAATTCCGTGGAAACTCTTTTATTTTCCGGTATAAAAAGTAGCCTATGTGTTAATCCAGGATATTATCTATCTCCCTTCCTTTAAGCCAAATCCGTCCAGTAGTTTTTGCGTGAAGGAGTAACAAACATACACACACACACACACACATACACACACACACACATACATACACACAAACTTTCGCCTTTATAATATTAGTGTGAAGTGTGATAGATAACCATCATCTTAAAATATCATTAACCAAGGATTTGACACAGTAATAAAAGTAGTTTCATCTGAAGTTGCAACATGGCAGTTTGCACAGGTTTTTTAAAAAAAAAGCGTGGGTAAACCGCTTTAATAAAATTATTACATAGTTTGGGCAATGTATCATCTATTGTTTAAGCCTTAGGTACGTTAAATAATTAATCTTTACATAGTTCGCTTCCCGGTTGTGCAAAAGATCTAAGCGTACAGACAATCTGAAAGATCTGAGCGTAAGGGCAGACGCCTCTGTACGCTTAGATCATTATTGTCTTCATATAACAAAATAACAATGGACCAAGTGCGAGTCGGACTCGCACACGAAGGATTCCGTACCTACCATTCTACCAGAAATAACACTTTTTTAATTTTTTTAATTTTCATGGCGGTCATTTTGAAATCCTTATTATTTATTGTTCTAGAGGCAATAGAAATTACACATTCTGTAAAAATTAGGTACGATTCATGCGATACAGCCCGCTGATAGACATACGGAAGGACGGACGGACGGACAGCGGAGTCTTTAATAGAGTTCCGTCGTGGGTACGCCTCCGGTACGAAACCCTAGAAAACCATACTGACTACATTGCGCCCGTGCGAAGCCGGAGCGGGTCACAAGTAAAATATTATATTATTTTGTTAGAAAACGTTCGAGTTGTTTAAAACGAAGATCAAAGTGAGAATTTATCCGATCAGCTGAACTTCACCAAATTGAGAGAGAAGCAGTTCAGATAAATTTTCCTGCATCAGTTAGCTAAAGCGCATTTAAAACCGCATATAACTCGTATCTAGTCGGGTTTTCGGAGTGCGCTTAAAGCTCGATTCAAATTCCGAATAGGGCTTAACGAGAGCTTTTTATTCTAGCTATCATAAAAAGGCCAACTTTTGCTTCAACCGTCTTTGGTCTGGCATGATCTGAATTTTTAACCTAACCTGTGATAGCTTCACAGGTTAGCCTTTCTCTATGCATCGTACTTATCTTACCGATGCCCGCGACTTTGTCCACGTGGATATATGTATAAAATCCCGCGAGGACTCTTTGATTTTCCGGGATAATAAGTAGCCTAATTTCTGTTCCTTTCACTCAATTAGCTTCAGTAATTCGTGGCGTGAAGGAGCAGCAAACATCACAAAATCCAAACATTTACATGTATATTAATTTGATGTCCGCGACTTCACCCGCGTGAATTTTGTTTTTTTAATTAATTTACTGGGAACACTCTAAATTTCCGTGGTAAAACTTAGGGTATGTCCTTCCCTGGGATGAAAGATATTTCAGTACCAAATTTCATCAAAATCAGTTAAACGGATGGGCCGTGAAAAGCTAAACCGACATACCTACTTGCATTTTTAATATTTATGATGGAATTGAATTAGAGTGCCTTTTGTGAACCACTTTTCAAGATCACGTTTCGAGAACTACATTTTTTGGTTTATAAGATAAGTGAAGGTTATATTAGTTAGGCTACCCTTTTCGCACGATTTTCTCATACAATTTATTTATCAGACGCTCGGCGCGACACATACAATTTTTTCTTGCCAAGTCCACGTTAATATAGACGAATGATTTGTAACTTATGGTGAGAAAAATACGGCTGTCTTTCTTCGCCAAGATTATTAATCAAAATGCGTTTCATCTGAGAAAAATATTATTTTCCTTTTAGTGGTAACTCATTTCAATGTTTAAGTGACGTTTCCTGAAAATATGCTCGTGGTAATAATCGGTTTTTAGCCCCCGACCCAAAAAGAGGTGTGTATCTGTGTGTCTGTGGCATCTTAGCTCCTAAAGTATTGAACCGATTTTAATTTAGTTTTTTTGTTTGAAAGGTGGCTTGATTGAGAGTGATCTTAGCTATAATCGAAGAAAATCGGTTCAGCTGTTTGAAAGTTATCAGCTCTTTTCTAATCACTGTAACCTTCATTTGTCGGGAGTGTTATAAATTTTTAATTTACACTTGTCGTTTTCAGTAAACAAGCATTCCTATAAGACAACCAATGTACCTACTGAAAGGAAAATCGAGTAATGTAGGATTTTTACGTACTAAGCTTAACTACAAAAATTTACCTACTAAGTGGGTTGCAAATGACTGCCTACGAGTACACTCTTTTCTGATAGAAAGCAATACAGAAGATGTCTATTCACTCTTGCTTAGAAGAATGCTACGATACAGCTCCATAAGTTAACCCGAGCGATAAAAGTTAAAATGCAGTGTTACAATAAATTACATATGTTAATTCTATTTTAAATATATTGAAAAAGTCAATTTCAGGACTTTATTAACCCTTTTCAATAATAAAATTCGCAAATGAATAGGCTAGGCTCAATTACCTACATGGTTTTCGTAAAACGTTTTCTTTTATTCAGTAGGTAAATAGAACTTGTTGTTCTGTCGTCTTTGAAAAGTTTCTTATATTGTGTCGTGAAATGTTTTGGGAGGGTGCTTTCACACATGTTCGTGAAGGCACATTCTACTCGATGGAATCTGTTAAGTCCGTAAGACGCGGAGGCGCTGCCAAATTTTTGTGCTGGTATTATTATATGGCATTCTAGTTGCGACAATGGCAGTATCATTTTATGATCATCAGATTTTTATATAAATACGTGGAAATGATACTGCCATTGTCGCAACTAGAATGCCATAAGCCTACTTTGTCGTATTAGTTTACAAATTGCGAAAAACCAAATAAAATTTGAATTTCGCGGTCAGACCCTTGCTTGTGGTAGAGCACGTGGCAGACGTCGCGTCTACTGCAGTTTCGCTAGCCGCGTTCCCCGCGGCGTGTGCGGATGCATGTGTGATAGAGTGGTTGCGGTGTGAGGTTGTTAGTACGCCGCTGCATGCACCACCACAGGTACCACTGCAGGTGCTGCTATCCACTTTTATGAACGGAATAACAGAAGACGCACGTCATGTAATGCACAATGCTCCATGTGCTGTCATGCGTATTCCTGAATAAGGCCTTAGTTTGAGGTATAAATTATAACACAACTACATAATGACCACCACGTCGTCCGCGTGGATTTAAGTTTTTAAAAATCCTGTGGGAATTCTTTAATTATGCCAGATAAAAAGTAGCCTATGTCACTTTTCAGTTTTTTAACTTTACCCATGCAACAAATTACGTCAATCCGTTGCTCCGTTGCGATGTGATTGGAGGATAAACCAACAAACAAACACATTTCCACATTTATAATATTAGTAGTTATAGGCTATTTATATGTATACTTGTAAAGCTTTTATGGTCTTATCGTTCCGAAAATGTATGAAGGCACTCTCACTTTTGGCATGTGCGTGGCATAAATTGCAAATTGAAATACAAGTTTACCACATTATCATGACAAACGCGCGCGAATACAAATTGTACAGAAATGTGTATTTGCATAAATTCGCTAACTCCCAACCTTAATAATAGACATCGATATTGCTGTTGATGTTCTGAATTTAGCCAGTTTAGTGTTTCACTTATCTAATGCGATGTTTTATGATATCTGGAAATAGGAATCCAGGTAAAGCGAACACAAACACAATACAAAGCATTTTATTTCAAAAAGGTCTATGATTTTTGCTACGCCCTATACAAATCGAATCTAGAAAGAGTTTATATTAGGTATACCAATAGGTACTGGTGCCCCAGGCGTCGTACAGGAGACTATGTAGATTGTAGGTATAATATAAATTCACCTTTACAGACTCCCAAGTCTGTTCGTTTGTGGTAAGTTCATGGGCTTAGAACGTAGATTCTAGTGAAATTGCAGTTTTTTTTATTTCGTTTAAAATGGTGCACAATGACGTCTTGCCATTGGTTCTTAAGATTTTTTAGAATTTTGTACTATACAAAACTGGGTGTACAACTCTCGCTCAGTTCAGTTGAATTTAGTGTTTGTTGTTCAGTGGACTCTAACCGCACTTACCTCAGCTGGCAGCTATAGTGAGAAAACATTTTGTTCAATTAGTAAGGGAATAGAAGTCTTGATTCAATTCCAAGAGCTCAAAGCTGACCAACGTCAAAACTTGAAGTCAAATTAAGACATTACGCTCTGGTTGCTTAGCAAGTTTCTCGTTTCTTGATTCTTGCAATCAACTAAAGTTACCATTCCAACTGGATTTTGATATTGAAACGTTTCAACTGAACTTAAAACTTAGGTTACCTTATCTGAACTAAATATCATTTTATTATAATATGATACGAAGAATTACATAATTAAACTTAAAATGTAAAGAATATTGAAGAAGTTCTTATTTTTTTGCTAGATTCAAATGAAACTGCCTGTTAGGTATGATCGATTCTATTGCAAAACTTAAGAAAAAATTGATTGTCTGTAAAGTCGGTTTACTGACGATAGTTGAACGTGACAACAAAGGCCGATTGTGCTTCTTTGTCGCTCGTTCCGCGCTCTCGCTTGCACTTCAAGCCTTACATGGAACGACTCAGAGCGAGGTAACGCCGCATGAGTCATGTTTTTTCGTGCGTGCAGCCGGCTCTATCGAATTATAAGACGTTGTCACGTCAAAAAAAAAACTTCTCTATCGAATTATAAGACGTTGTCACGTCAAAAAAAAAAACTTTTTTCTGTAGCTGTCCCTCTGTCTAGTGGAAGTCGGCTGGTAGGTATTTTTATGTTTGGTGTTTTCTTAGGATCATAAAAATCACATCATGATTGGTATGCATTATGTACTTTTTTCAAACGTAAACACTGAATTATTCATCAGTAGGTATTGCTTCTACGTTTATTGAGGAAAAATTACAGAACATTTCTATTAAAAATTACAGATCACTAGAGGATGTCCGCAGCTTCACCCTCTTTGATTTTCCGGGATAAAAAATAGCCTATGTCCTTCCCCGGGACGTATCATAAGTCTGTACCTATCATTAAAATCGGTTCAGCGGTTGGGCCGTGGAAACGTAGCAGACAGACAGACACACTTTCGTATTTATAATATTAGTATAGATGGATAAAGAATATAAAGAGCGTATGTATAGTTGGCACATTTTGGTTTCTATTACGAAAGTTAGAGAGCAACTCTCATTGTACAATTAGCTATGAAATAAAGGTCTTGCGTCTTGACCCCACTGCCGGAACTCGGAACTATCCGCGTCGAGACTTTGAATCAAAGCTTTACGCTCTGGTTGCTTACCAAGTTCCTTGCTTCTTGCTATCAATTAGAATCACTATTTCGACTTTAAGAAACCTACTTTCAAAAAAGATTATTTTATAAAAATAAAAGTCCTGATTAACTAAACTGGCTCATCTAGGCTGACTCATCAACGTTCAGCCCTTGGATTGAAATTTTACCCAGACAATGAATACGTAGACAAGGAATAAGGCTGGAATTTTTGAAATAACTACGGGATAGGGAATAGAGAGGATTTATAATTTCTCTGCTCTAACCTCCGGCTACATGCTACGACTTACCTGAGAGCTTATCTGCACAAGTCAGTTTGCGCAGTCAAGACGGCAATTAGAGGTATCCCGCGCAATTCCAAAAGCTGTTAAAGATTGGACTGCGCAGTTCTCGATCGTGCCTGTGCAGCATTAACTGCGCAGGCAAGACGGAGCGTGTAGCCGGAGCGTAAGATAGGCTCTTTTAGATGTTCCTGATTGTACGTCCAAGTTATGCTAAAAATTTCCATAAATGTGAAATATTTTGATAACTACTCGGGCACGCAATATTAGATTAGAATCCAGCTATCGATATTACTAGTTTTTTTAGAGCTCCTATTACTGATTCTTGTTAACGAGGCTCACCAGTACCTACTATTCAATTAATAGTTTAGTTTCTTGTATATGTAGAACATAATTTTAGACAAATATCCGAAGATAAATCATTAATCACACTCTTGCAAAGAAAAACAACTCGGAAAAGTAGACTATCATTTTCAATTACAAAAACTAAAGCATTTCTTGTACAACCTTAATTGGAACAGTTTGTTGGTCAGGCCACGGCGTCGCATTTAGCGAGAAATGTGCATTATATAGCGCCAGTTAGGGTATAAACTTCTTGACCTAACTGCAGGGCCGTAACTAGGGAGCAAAAGGGCGTATAAACCAGGGACAATGTCTCTTGTGGGATGCAAATTCGGCAATGATAGAGAGTTAAAACTAATGTTTATGCGAAAATACTCGTAAAAATAATTGCATTTTTTCTTCACTACCTAGATGTCTGCAACTTTGTGCGCGTGGATTTAGTTTTTTTTTTAATTTCCGTCGAAACTTTTTGATTTTCTGGGATAAACTATGCTGGGTTCTGGGATTTCAAGCTATTTATGTTCCTTTCGTCAAAATCGGTTTGAATGATCCGTGAAAAGGTAACAGATAGGCACACTTCCGCATTATTCATATTAATATAGGGATACTTCCTTGTTAGTTTCGCCGGTTTGCTAGAGTAAGGTACAAAAAGACTTTAAAATACGCACCCAAGTTACTTACATTAAAAAAAAGGTCAAGTGCGAGCCAGACTCGCACACGAAGGGTTCCGTACCATCGTTAAAAAATAATATGTGTAGTACTTTTTAATATGTGTCTGTCTGACTGATAGACAACAAAATGATCCTAAAAGTGATTTCTTTTGAGATACGGAATCCTAAAAACATTTTAAGTTTTACACGCTTTGTTTTTACACATTTAAAGTTTTAAACATCGTATTTTGATTTCAAATAGACAAAATATAAATTTTGACAAAATTTCTATTAACCCCGAGTGACTTCAATGAATTTTGTTAAACTTTGAACAAGATCACCAATATATTGGTACACCAATTTTATCACTATGTATAAATGCTTTCTCTGACACAGGGGCCAAAATACTACTCGTAACTCTACTCATCTCATAACCTAAATTACGGCCCTGTCTTACTGCAAAAGCTCAACTGACCGACGTTGATACTTAAATGCATTACGTTCCAGTTAACTTCAGTTTCTATTTTCTACTTTCTTATGACCATCTATTTTAGTTATGAGAAATTAATTCTTTTGAGAAACGTTGCGAGGAGAGCTAAAGTGATTGTTGAAAAGTTATGAAAGAATGTGGTCTAGTTCTGATAGTGTAGGAATATTCAGGCTAATATAATAGCGAACTCGATTTTCTTTCTCATTTTTTATATAACTGATACCAACCTATTTTCAATATTATCTACTTAATTTTTTTTTTTGAAACGTTTGGGATGGGGACTTAAGTTGCAAATAGTGAAACGGACGAACGCGAAGATGAAACGTACCACATTGGCTGGGCAGCGCGTATTTATTGTCCACTAGCTGATACCCGCGACTTCGTTCGCGTGGATGTAGGTTTTTAAAATTTCCGTGGGAACTCTTTGATTTTCCGGGATAAAAAGTAGCCTATGTGCTAATCCAGGGTATAATCTATCTCCATTCTAAATTTACACACACACACACACACACATACAAACTTTCTCCTTTATAATAGGTATTAGTGTGATATTATAGATCAGAGAGAGAAAATTACAAGTAGTGCGCTACTTTTTCTATTTGTTTACTCTTTATTTACCTACATGATAGAGCGAGACAGAGTATATTTCATATACAACTAGTGACATAGACACTATATTTCATATAGTGTCTATGTCTGATAATACTCAGCATGCGAGGTAATGCAACTCGGGTGCCACTGCGTAGGTACTTTTATGGTATTATGTCCAAACCTTATCGCAAGTACCAATAATGATTGTACACAGTTTCAACTCGACAAATAAACGAAAACGCGAATACCTAGGTGACAGACAGAGAGAAAGGTGGACAAAGATTATATGTTGCGTAAGAAGTTTGCTCGTTTTGGCTGTCCCACGACATTTTTTTATCAATGACGATTTTTTAACCCCCGACCCAAAAAGAGGGGAGTTATAAGTTTGACGTGTGTATCTGTGTATCTGTGTGTCTGTGTATCTGTGTATCTGTCTGTGGCATCGTAGCGCCTAAACGAATGAACCGATTTTAATTTACTTTTTTTTGTTTGAAAGGTGGCTTGATCGAGAGTGTTCTTAGCTATAATCCAAAAAAATTGGTTCAGCCGTTTAAGAGTTATCAGCTCTTTTCTAGTTTTCTTGTAGAATAGAAGGTTAGATAACCGTTAGGTTCATAATATTATGTCAATTGACAAATGTCAAGCTGTCAAGATGGACGTTGCCTTTAATAATTATTTATTTGAAAATGATGTTTTGGAAAACTCAAATACTTTGTCGGGGGTGTTATAAATTTTTAATTTACACTTGTTTAAAGTTCAATTTGAAAAACAGACAGAATGACATACAGACAGACAGGTAGACAAATAGACAAAAAGACGGGCAAATAAGTAAGATGTGTAAGACGTTTCGCTCATTTTGGGTGTCCCACGATATTTTTATTCGATTACAAAGTTTTTTAAGTATAATTTGAAGACATATTTAAGGCATACCTCCTAAATTAGAGAACACAGCCTTACGGATGGTGGCTACACGAAAATCCATCTGTCCCAACTGTCCTGGCGAAATTCCAGTGAATTGTAGCTCCGTCTGCAACGGTATTAAATATTTCCTTACTCGCAGCTTAAAATGTTTCCAGTGCTTTGGAATACAGTTTTAGAACTGTTTTTATTGCTGCTCAAACCGATTGATAACATTTATTTTTATTTCATCTTTTGTTTTCATTTTTAACCCCCGATCCAAAAAGAGGGGTGTTATAAGTTTGACGTGTGTATCTGTGTATCTGTCTGTGGCATCGTAGCTCCTAAACTAATGAACCGATTTTAATTTAGTTTTTTTTTTTGTTTGAAAGGTGGCTTGATCGAGAGTGTTCTTAGCTATAATTCCAGAAAATCGGTTCAGCCGTTTGAAAGTTATCAGCTCTTTTCTAGTTACTGTAACCTTCACTTGTACGGGGGTGATATAAAATTTTAATTTACACTTGTATCATTATATTTTTTATAGATATTTACATAGATTCTTTGTCGACTTGTCTTGGCGCTGCACATACCTCTATACATATTATATACGAGAATTACGGATTAATTTACGCAAACATAATATTTTTCTTAAACCTTATTTAGGTATTTCGTTGATTTTATAGTAGGTATTATAGATGATGCCCGCGACTTCATCCGCATAGTTAATGTTTTTGGAAAATCCCGTAGGAAGTCTTTGTTTTCCGGGATAAAAAGTACTCTAAGTCCATCTCCAGGATACAAGCTATCTCGGCACTAAATAGATAATGCCTGCGAATTAGGTGAATATAGGTTTTTGAAAATCCCGTGAGAATTCTTGTATTTTCCTGAGCAAAAAGTATTGTAAAAAAATCAAGTCCACGAGTCCTAGTTCAGAATTATGTAATTATTTCAGTATTACACGCACAAAATTACATGCCTACTAACGAGTCAAGAATGTAATTTTAATCAAACAATGAAACCAGAAAGTAATTTAAGTTAAGTTACAAGTTAAAATCTGGATCGCTTATAAATTTGAGCACGCCTTAAGTCCTGCACTTGTAACGAGTTTGCTCATTAGCTGTCGGGAATAAGTCGCAAACTTTCGCCCGGTTAATTACTTACTGAATTAAAGCCTTTAACAAATCTTGTCATGTTCCTCTTAAATTTCGAACAAACGAGCTAGCATTTCACCTACAGCGTTAGCGTGACGCCAAGACAATAATTTTCCTCGGGACTTGGTCATGCTAAGTGAGTACTTATGAGTAATATTTTGGGAATGAGTTGCTTAACAGCTTTGATAGTTCTAATAAGTCAAGTAAGTGAAGTGAAGTGTTACTAAAAAGAATACCCGGCTGAGTTTGTTGTGGGCTCTTCTTAGACCTGGGCGCGTTTCGAACCCTCGTAGCTTTAGATTTATACTCGTATTTACGTAATTAATTATCACCACTATATCATCTTACAAATCTAACGATTCTGACCATCAATTGTTAATACAATAGTTTACCAATAATATTGAATAAGTACTTAAATGATTTTGAGGTCGAGTTTGAGTTGAGTAAAGGTGCTACAGCCCAAGTACAATTAATGTGACAAAGCTACGAGAAAGCATTGCCTCACTGATTATATTGGGTTGCAGGGCTTTCATTCTGAAGTAATAGTAGGTATATTTGATTTCATGTAGGCCAAAATATAGACGCCAACTTAGGGTAGACGCATAAAGATTCTGCCACTGCACCGGTTTAGAAGGCAGGTTATACTTACCAAACCATATTTTTCTTATCAAAATTTTAAGCGAAGTGTTTACTCATATTTTACTACACAATTTTTTAAAGTTGTTAATTTAATTTTTGTCATCCATCCTTTTTGAATATTAATATTTAAATTAATATATAATATAATATATATAGATAAAATATATATTTAATATTTTAATATTAAAAAGAAAAAGATGCAGATACTTAATCCAAATTTAATTTAGAGAAATACATCAGAATCAACGAAAGTGTAATTTCCACAGTAAACATAATCACTGCCATACCCTTTCCAGATTAGCCCGCTTCCATCTTGGACTGCATCATCACTTACCATCAGGTGAGATTGCAGTCAACTTGTATCTGAATAAAAATAAAAAAATGAGAAAAAAACAATACTACAGTTTTCCAAGCAGTAAATCTTTCATAATGGTGCAAAAGGCTATATGAACAATTCTATGTAAAACAAAGAGTTTATTAAAGTGTTCTGCGGGGAAAATCCCGCTTTTTCATTAAAGAAAGGGTTATTCCTAACCCGTGAAATTGCCCCATTGTGGAGGACATGGGAAATGTCTTACACTTTTTTCCGCCATACAACTCTTGGGCTGAACAAACAGCTTGATTAATTGTTAGTTAAGAGCGCTGTTCTCAAGTAATACAATACTGAGGATGTTTACTTGCTGATAAACTCTTGCTGCGTCATCTACTGACTAGCGCTTCTACATTTCGTATCTGACACGATATCATTATCCATACTAATATAAACAAGTGTAAATTAAAAATTTATATCACCAAGTGAAGGTTACAGTAACTAGAAAAGAGCTGATAACTTTCAGACGGTTGAACCGATTTTCTTGGATAATAGCTAAGAAGACTTTCGATCAAGCCACCTTTCAAACAAAAACAAACTAAATTAAAATCGGTTCATTAGTTTAGGAGCTATGTTGCCACAGACAGATACACAGATACACACGTCAAACTTATAACACCCCTCTTTTTGGGTCGAGGGTTAAAAAATACCTGACTATGGAACCCTCGGTGCGCGAGTCTAACTCACACTTAGCCGGTTTTTTTTTGTCTAGATACACAACAAACACTCATAGCAGGACAAATCAATAAACTCTCAAGATATTATTGTTGCCGACGTCCTACGTACAGCAATCTTGAAACGCTTTTTATTACGAGTTGATTTGATATGAATTCATTTTATTTTTGCGATCAGAAATTAAAGTATGACAAATAGAATATCCGGTTCTACAAAGAGGAAATACTAACTACAGTGATTGCAAAACAAACAGTACAATCTGAAGTTGCAACATGGCAGTTTGTGCAGAACATATACTTTTTTTTAAATTCTGATATAACAATATGAATAATAATATATAATAATAATATGATAAATGAACAAGTTAGCCCTTGATGCGAGAGATGCGATCTCACTTGATGCTAAGTGGTGATAAGGGCTAGGGTGGAAGGGGTATAATAGCAGTTTCATCAAACCATAGCCCTGATCGGTTTCTACACGTGCCCGTGAACTTAGCAGAGCATATGCCAGCAGATCAAAAATAAAAAGGAGTTCCCTTCGCATGCAGAAGAGTTCTATAGTTCCTGATACTTTTTAAAGATAGTTCTGGCGTTTTTGCTAAAAAAATCGCAGTTGAAATAATGCTCTGCTAACTTCCGGTAGCAGATCATTTTCGAGCAAAGCGAAAAAAAAAGAGTTCTCTGTACGCACGTATCTCAGTTCTATAGTTCCTCATACTTTATAATGATAGTTCTGGCATATAAACCTAAAAAAAGTCAAATGAAAAAATCAATAAATTTTCAAATTTAGTCATCATAAGTAATTTAAAAAAATTCTAGCAGCTAGAACTCAAATCTCAGAACCTAGAACTCTACGATTTCTTATAGTTCATTAACTAAGCTATAAAATAAAGCTATTAATTAGCCCAGAACTCACAAAGAAGTCCCAGCAGAGCATAGAAGAATAGTTATAAACAATAAATTTTCAAACTTCACACCAAAAGTTGTTAAAAAATTTCCAGCTGCTAGAACTCTCATCTCAGGGGCTAGAACTCCTCGATTTATTATAGATTATTAACATAGCTATAAAATAAAGCTATAAACTAGCCCAGAACTCTCAAAAACGTGCCAGCAGAGCATACCAGAAGAGTCATGATACACTAATTTTCAAACTTATTATCATAAGCCATGAAAAAAAATCCAGCTGATAGAACTCTGATCTCAGAGGCTAGAACTCCTCGATTTCATTAATATTATTGATAAAGCTATAAAAGAAAGCCATTAACTTGCCCAGAACTCTCAAAAAAGTGCCAGCAGAGCATACAAGAAGAGTCATAAACGATAAATTTTCAAACTTAAAAATCACAAGTTACTAAAAAATTTCCAGCTGCTAGAACTCTCATCTCAGGGGCTAGAACTCCTCGATTTCTTAAAGATTATTAACAAACCTATTAAACAAAGCCATTAACTAGACAAGAACTCTCAAAAAAGTGCCAGCAGAGCATACAAGAAGAGTCATGATGCACTAATTTTCAAACTTATTATCATACGCCATGAAAAAAATTCCAGCTGCTAGAACTCTGATGTCAGAGGCTAGAACTCCTCGATTTCTTAAATATTATTAACAAAGCTATAAAACGAAGCCATTAACTAGACCAGAACTCTCAAAAAAGTGCCAGCAGAGCATACAAGAAGAGTCATAAACGATAAATTTTCAAACTTAAAAATCACAAGTTACTAAAAAATTTCCAGCTGCTAGAACTCTCATCTCAGGGGCTAGAACTCCTCGATTTCTTTAAGATTATTAACATACCTATTAAACAAAGCCATTAACTAGACCAGAACTCTCAAAAAAGTGCCAGCAGAGCATACAAGAACTGTCATAAACGATAAATTTTCAAACTTAAAAATCACAAGTTACTAAAAAATTTCCAGCTGCTAGAACTCTCATCTCAGGGGCTAGAACTCCTCGATTTCTTAAATTTTATTGACAAAGCTATAAAACGAAGCCATCAACTAAACCAGAACACTCAAAAAAGTGCCAGCAGAGCATACAAGAAGAGTCATAAACGATAAATTTTCAAACTTAAAAATCACAAGTTACTAAAAAATTTCCAGCTGCTAGAACTCTCATCTCAGGGGCTAGAACTCCTCGATTTCTTAAAGATTATTAACATACCTATTGAACAAAGCCATTAACTAGACAAGAACTCTCAAAAAAGTGCCAGCAGAGCATACAAGAAGAGTCATGATGCACTAATTTTCAAACTTATTATCATACGCCATGAAAAAAATTCCAGCTGCTAGAACTCTGATGTCAGAGGCTAGAACTCCTCGATTTCTTAAATGTTATTGACAAAGCTATAAAACGAAGCCATTAACTAGACCAGAACTCTCAAAAAAGTGCCAGCAGAGCATACAAGAAGAGTCATGAACGATAAATTTTCAAACTTAAAAATCACAAGTTACTAAAAAATTTCCAGCTGCTAGAACTCTCATCTCAGGGGCTAGAACTCCTCGATTACTTTAAGATTATTAACATACCTATTGAACAAAGCCATTAACTAGACCAGAACTCTCAAAAAAGTGCCAGCAGAGCATACAAGAACTGTCATAAACGATAAATTTTCAAACTTAAAAATCACAAGTTACTAAAAAATTTCCAGCTGCTAGAACTCTCATCTCAGGGGCTAGAACTCCTCGATTTCTTAAAGATTATTAACATACCTATTGAACAAAGCCATTAACTAGACAAGAACTCTCAAAAAAGTGCCAGCAGAGCATACAAGAAGAGTCATGATGCACTAATTTTCAAACTTATTATCATACGCCATGAAAAAAATTCCAGCTGCTAGAACTCTGATGTCAGAGGCTAAAACTCCTCGATTTCTTAAATATTATTGACAAAGCTATAAAACAAAGCCATCAACTAAACCAGAACTCTCAAAAAAGTGCCAGCAGAGCATACAAGAAGAGTCATAAACGATAAATTTTCAAACTTGAAAATCACAAGTTACTAAAAAATTTCCAGCTGCTAGAACTCTCATATCAGGGGCTAGAACTCCTCGATTTCTTTAAGATTATTAACATACCTATTGAACAAAGCCATTAACTAGACCAGAACTCTCAAAAAAGTGCCAGCAGAGCATACAAGAAGAGTCATGAACGATAAATTTTCAAACTTAAAAATCACAAGTTACTAAAAAAATTCCAGCTGCTAGAACTCTCATCTCAGGGGCTAGAACTCCTCGATTTCTTTAAGATTATTAACATACCTATAAAACAAAGCCATTAACTAGACCAGAACTCTCAAAAAAGTGCCAGCAGAGCATACAAGAAGAGTCATGATGCACTAATTTTCAAACTTATTATCATACGCCATGAAAAAAATTCCAGCTGCTAGAACTCTGATCTCAGAGGCTAGAACTCCTCGATTTCTTAAATATTATTGACAAAGCTATAAAACGAAGCCATCAACTAAACCAGAACTCTCAAAAAAGTGCCAGCAGAGCATACAAGAAGAGTCATAAACGATAAATTTTCAAACTTAAAAATCACAAGTTACTAAAAAATTTCCAGCTGCTAGAACTCTCATCTCAGGGGCTAGAACTCCTCGATTTCTTAAAGATTATTAACATACCTATTGAACAAAGCCATTAACTAGACCAGAACTCTCAAAAAAGTGCCAGCAGAGCATACAAGAACTGTCATAAACGATAAATTTTCAAACTTAAAAATCACAAGTTACTAAAAAATTTCCAGCTGCTAGAACTCTCATCTCAGGGGCTAGAACTCCTCGATTTCTTAAAGATTATTAACATACCTATTGAACAAAGCCATTAACTAGACAAGAACTCTCAAAAAAGTGCCAGCAGAGCATACAAGAAGAGTCATAAACGATAAATTTTCAAACTTAAAAATCACAAGTTACTAAAAAATTTCCAGCTGCTAGAACTCTCATCTCAGGGGCTAGAACTCCTCGATTTCTTTAAGATTATTAACATACCTATAAAACAAAGCCATTAACTAGACCAGAACTCTCAAAAAAGTGCCAGCAGAGCATACAAGAAGAGTCATGATGCACTAATTTTCAAACTTATTATCATACGCCATGAAAAAAATTCCAGCTGCTAGAACTCTGATGTCAGAGGCTAGAACTCCTCGATTTCTTAAATATTATTGACAAAGCTATAAAACAAAGCCATCAACTAAACCAGAACTCTCAAAAAAGTGCCAGCAGAGCATACAAGAACTGTCATAAACGATAAATTTTCAAACTTAAAAATCACAAGTTACTAAAAAAATTCCAGCTGCTAGAACTCTCATCTCAGGGGCTAGAACTCCTCGATTTCTTAAAGATTATTAACATACCTATTGAACAAAGCCATTAACTAGACCAGAACTCTCAAAAAAGTGCCAGCAGAGCATACAAGAAGAGTCATGATGCACTAATTTTCAAACTTATTATCATACGCCATGAAAAAAATTCCAGCTGCCAACTCTGATGTCAGAGGCTAGAACTCCTCGATTTCTTAAATGTTATTGACAAAGCTATAAAACGAAGCCATCAACTAAACCAGAACTCTCAAAAAAGTGCCAGCAGAGCATACAAGAAGAGTCTAGCAGCTGGAAATTTTTTAGTAACTTGTGATTTTTAAGTTTGAAAATTTATCGTTTATGACTCTTCTTGTATGCTCTGCTGGCACTTTTTTGAGAGTTCTGGTCTAGTTAATGGCTTTGTTTTATAGGTATGTTAATAATCTTAAAGAAATCGAGGAGTTCTAGCCCCTGAGATGAGAGTTCTAGCAGCTGGAAATTTTTTAGTAACTTGTGATTTTTAAGTTTGAAAATTTATCGTTCATGACTCTTCTTGTATGCTCTGCTGGCACTTTTTTGAGAGTTCTGGTTTAGTTAATGGCTTCGTTTTATAGCTTTGTCAATAATATTAAAGAAATCGAGGAGTTCTAGCCTCTGAGATCAGAGTTCTAGCAGCTGGAATTTTTTTCATGGCGTATGATAATAAGTTTGAAAATTAGTGCATCATGACTCTTCTTGTATGCTCTGCTGGCACTTATTTGAGAGTTCTGGTCTAGTTAATGGCTTTGTTTTATAGGTATGTTAATAATCTTAAAGAAATCGAGGAGTTCTAGCCCCTGAGATGAGAGTTCTAGCAGCTGGAATTTTTTTAGTAACTTGTGATTTTTAAGTTTGAAAATTTATCGTTTATGACAGTTCTTGTATGCTCTGCTGGCACTTTTTTGAGAGTTCTGGTTTAGTTGATGGCTTCGTTTTATAGCTTTGTCAATAATATTTAAGAAATCGAGGAGTTCTAGCCTCTGACATCAGAGTTCTAGCAGCTGGAATTTTTTTCATGGCGTATGATAATAAGTTTGAAAATTAGTGCATCATGACTCTTCTTGTATGCTCTGCTGGCACTTTTTTGAGAGTTCTGGTTTAGTTGATGGCTTCGTTTTATAGCTTTGTCAATAATATTTAAGAAATCGAGGAGTTCTAGCCTCTGAGATCAGACTTCTAGCAGCTGGAATTTTTTTCATGGCGTATGATAATAAGTTTGAAAATTACTGCATCATGACTCTTCTTGTATGCTCTGCTGACACTTTTTTGAGAGTTCTGGTCTAGTTAATGGCTTTGTTTTATAGGTATGTTAATAATCTTAAAGAAATCGAGGAGTTCTAGCCCCTGAGATGAGAGTTCTAGCAGCTGGAATTTTTTTAGTAACTTGTGATTTTTAAGTTTGAAAATTTATCGTTTATGACAGTTCTTGTATGCTCTGCTGGCACTTTTTTTAAGAGTTCTGGTCTAGTTAATGGCTTTGTTCAATAGGTATGTTAATAATCTTTAAGAAATTGAGGAGTTCTAGCCCCTGAGATGAGAGTTCTAGCAGCTGGAAATTTTTTAGGAACTTGTGATTTTTAAGTTTGAAAATTTATCGTTTATGACTCTTCTTGTATGCTCTGCTGTTACTTTTTTGAGAGTTCTGGTTTAGTTGATGGCTTCGTTTTATAGCTTTGTCAATAATATTTAAGAAATCGAGGAGTTCTAGCCTCTGAGATCAGAGTTCTAGCAGCTGGAATTTTTTTCATGGCGTATGATAATAAGTTTGAAAATTAGTGCATCATGACTCTTCTTGTATGCTCTGCTGGCACTTTTTTGAGAGTTCTTGTCTAGTTAATGGCTTTGTTCAATAGGTATGTTAATAATCTTTAAGAAATCGAGGAGTTCTAGCCCCTGAGATGAGAGTTCTAGCAGCTGGAAATTTTTTAGTAACTTGTGATTTTTAAGTTTGAAAATTTATCGTTTATGACAGTTCTTGTATGCTCTGCTGGCACTTTTTTGAGAGTTCTGGTCTAGTTAATGGCTTTGTTCAATAGGTATGTTAATAATCTTAAAGAAATCGAGGAGTTCTAGCCCCTGAGATGAGAGTTCTAGCAGCTGGAAATTTTTTAGTAACTTGTGATTTTTAAGTTTGAAAATTTATCGTTTATGACTCTTCTTGTATGCTCTGCTGGCACTTTTTTGAGAGTTCTGGTTTAGTTGATGGCTTCGTTTTATAGCTTTGTCAATAATATTTAAGAAATCGAGGAGTTCTAGCCTCTGACATCAGAGTTCTAGCAGCTGGAATTTTTTTCATGGCGTATGATAATAAGTTTGAAAATTAGTGCATCATGACTCTTCTTGTATGCTCTGCTGGCACTTTTTTGAGAGTTCTGGTCTAGTTAATGGCTTTGTTCAATAGGTATGTTAATAATCTTTAAGAAATCGAAGAGTTCTAGCCCCTGAGATGAGAGTTCTAGCAGCTGGAAATTTTTTAGTAACTTGTGATTTTTAAGTTTGAAAATTTATCGTTTATGACTCTTCTTGTATGCTCTGCTGGCACTTTTTTGAGAGTTCTGGTTTAGTTGATGGATTCGTTTTATAGCTTTGTCAATAATATTTAAGAAATCGAGGAGTTCTAGCCTCTGAGATCAGAGTTCTAGCAGCTGGAATTTTTTTCATGGCGTATGATAATAAGTTTGAAAATTACTGCATCATGACTCTTCTTGTATGCTCTGCTGGCACTTTTTTGAGAGTTCTGGTTTAGTTGATGGCTTCGTTTTATAGCTTTGTCAATAACATTTAAGAAATCGAGGAGTTCTAGCCTCTGACATCAGAGTTCTAGCAGCTGGAATTTTTTTCATGGCGTATGATAATAAGTTTGAAAATTAGTGCATCATGACTATTCTTGTATGCTCTGCTGGCACTTTTTTGAGAGTTCTTGTCTAGTTAATGGCTTTGTTCAATAAGTATGTTAATAATCTTTAAGAAATCGAGGAGTTCTAGCCCCTGAGATGAGAGTTCTAGCAGCTGGAAATTTTTTAGTAACTTGTGATTTTTAAGTTTGAAAATTTATCGTTTATGACTCTTCTTGTATGCTCTGCTGGCACTTTTTTGAGAGTTCTGGTTTAGTTAATGGCTTCGTTTTATAACTTTGTCAATAATATTTAAGAAATCGAGGAGTTCTAGCCTCTGACATCAGAGTTCTAGCAGCTGGAATTTTTTTCATGGCGTATGATAATAAGTTTGAAAATTAGTGCATCATGACTCTTCTTGTATGCTCTGCTGGCACTTTTTTGAGAGTTCTGGTCTAGTTAATGGCTTTGTTCAATAGGTATGTTAATAATCTTTAAGAAATCGAGGAGTTCTAGCCCCTGAGATGAGAGTTCTAGCAGCTGGAAATTTTTTAGTAACTTGTGATTTTTAAGTTTGAAAATTTATCGTTTATGACAGTTCTTGTATGCTCTGCTGGCACTTTTTTGAGAGTTCTGGTCTAGTTAATGGCTTTGTTCAATAGGTATGTTAATAATCTTAAAGAAATCGAGGAGTTCTAGCCCCTGAGATGAGAGTTCTAGCAGCTGGAAATTTTTTAGTAACTTGTGATTTTTAAGTTTGAAAATTTATCGTTTATGACTCTTCTTGTATGCTCTGCTGGCACTTTTTTGAGAGTTCTGGTTTAGTTGATGGCTTTGTTTTATAGCTTTGTCAATAATATTTAAGAAATCGAGGAGTTCTAGCCTCTGACATCAGAGTTCTAGCAGCTGGAATTTTTTTCATGGCGTATGATAATAAGTTTGAAAATTAGTGCCTCATGACTCTTCTTGTATGCTCTGCTGGCACTTTTTTGAGAGTTCTGGTCTAGTTAATGGCTTTGTTCAATAGGTATGTTAATAATCTTTAAGAAATCGAGGAGTTCTAGCCCCTGAGATGAGAGTTCTAGCAGCTGGAAATTTTTTAGTAACTTGTGATTTTTAAGTTTGAAAATTTATCGTTTATGACTCTTCTTGTATGCTCTGCTGGCACTTTTTTGAGAGTTCTGGTTTAGTTGATGGCTTCGTTTTATAGCTTTGTCAATAATATTTAAGAAATCGAGGAGTTCTAGCCTCTGACATCAGAGTTCTAGCAGCTGGAATTTTTTTCATGGCGTATGATAATAAGTTTGAAAATTAGTGTATCATGACTCTTCTTGTATGCTCTGCTGGCACTTTTTTGAGAGTTCTTGTCTAGTTAATGGCTTTGTTCAATAGGTATGTTAATAATCTTTAAGAAATCGAGGAGTTCTAGCCCCTGAGATGAGAGTTCTAGCAGCTGGAAATTTTTAATAACTTGTGATTTTTAAGTTTGAAAATTTATCGTTTATGACAGTTCTTGTATGCTCTGCTGGCACTTTTTTGAAAGTTCTGGTCTAGTTAATGGCTTTGTTCAATAGGTATGTTAATAATCTTTAAGAAATCGAGGAGTTCTAGCCCCTGAGATGAGAGTTCTAGCAGCTGGAAATTTTTTAGTAACTTGTGATTTTTAAGTTTGAAAATTTATCGTTTATGACTCTTCTTGTATGCTCTGCTGGCACTTTTTTGAGAGTTCTGGTTTAGTTGATGGCTTCGTTTTATAGCTTTGTCAATAACATTTAAGAAATCGAGGAGTTCTAGCCTCTGACATCAGAGTTCTAGCAGCTGGAATTTTTTTCATGGCGTATGATAATAAGTTTGAAAATTAGTGCATCATGACTCTTCTTGTATGCTCTGCTGGCACTTTTTTGAGAGTTCTTGTCTAGTTAATGGCTTTGTTCAATAGGTATGTTAATAATCTTTAAGAAATCGAGGAGTTCTAGCCCCTGAGATGAGAGTTCTAGCAGCTGGAAATTTTTTAGTAACTTGTGATTTTTAAGTTTGAAAATTTATCGTTTATGACTCTTCTTGTATGCTCTGCTGGCACTTTTTTGAGTGTTCTGGTTTAGTTGATGGCTTCGTTTTATAGCTTTGTCAATAACATTTAAGAAATCGAGGAGTTCTAGCCTCTGACATCAGAGTTCTAGCAGCTGGAATTTTTTTCATGACGTATGATAATAAGTTTGAAAATTAGTGCATCATGACTATTCTTGTATGCTCTGCTGGCACTTTTTTGAGAGTTCTGGTCTAGTTAATGGCTTTGTTCAATAGGTATGTTAATAATCTTTAAGAAATCGAGGAGTTCTAGCCCCTGAGATGAGAGTTCTAGCAGCTGGAAATTTTTTAGTAACTTGTGATTTTTAAGTTTGAAAATTTATCGTTTATGACTCTTCTTGTATGCTCTGCTGGCACTTTTTTGAGAGTTCTGGTTTAGTTGATGGCTTTGTTTTATAGCTTTGTCAATAATATTTAAGAAATCGAGGAGTTCTAGCCTCTGACATCAGAGTTCTAGCAGCTGGAATTTTTTTCATGGCGTATGATAATAAGTTTGAAAATTAGTGCCTCATGACTCTTCTTGTATGCTCTGCTGGCACTTTTTTGAGAGTTCTGGTCTAGTTAATGGCTTTGTTCAATAGGTATGTTAATAATCTTTAAGAAATCGAGGAGTTCTAGCCCCTGAGATGAGAGTTCTAGCAGCTGGAAATTTTTTAGTAACTTGTGATTTTTAAGTTTGAAAATTTATCGTTTATGACTCTTCTTGTATGCTCTGCTGGCACTTTTTTGAGAGTTCTGGTTTAGTTGATGGCTTCGTTTTATAGCTTTGTCAATAATATTTAAGAAATCGAGGAGTTCTAGCCTCTGACATCAGAGTTCTAGCAGCTGGAATTTTTTTCATGGCGTATGATAATAAGTTTGAAAATTAGTGTATCATGACTCTTCTTGTATGCTCTGCTGGCACTTTTTTGAGAGTTCTTGTCTAGTTAATGGCTTTGTTCAATAGGTATGTTAATAATCTTTAAGAAATCGAGGAGTTCTAGCCCCTGAGATGAGAGTTCTAGCAGCTGGAAATTTTTTAGTAACTTGTGATTTTTAAGTTTGAAAATTTATCGTTTATGACAGTTCTTGTATGCTCTGCTGGCACTTTTTTGAAAGTTCTGGTCTAGTTAATGGCTTTGTTCAATAGGTATGTTAATAATCTTTAAGAAATCGAGGAGTTCTAGCCCCTGAGATGAGAGTTCTAGCAGCTGGAAATTTTTTAGTAACTTGTGATTTTTAAGTTTGAAAATTTATCGTTTATGACTCTTCTTGTATGCTCTGCTGGCACTTTTTTGAGAGTTCTGGTTTAGTTGATGGCTTCGTTTTATAGCTTTGTCAATAACATTTAAGAAATCGAGGAGTTCTAGCCTCTGACATCAGAGTTCTAGCAGCTGGAATTTTTTTCATGGCGTATGATAATAAGTTTGAAAATTAGTGCATCATGACTCTTCTTGTATGCTCTGCTGGCACTTTTTTGAGAGTTCTTGTCTAGTTAATGGCTTTGTTCAATAGGTATGTTAATAATCTTTAAGAAATCGAGGAGTTCTAGCCCCTGAGATGAGAGTTCTAGCAGCTGGAAATTTTTTAGTAACTTGTGATTTTTAAGTTTGAAAATTTATCGTTTATGACTCTTCTTGTATGCTCTGCTGGCACTTTTTTGAGTGTTCTGGTTTAGTTGATGGCTTCGTTTTATAGCTTTGTCAATAACATTTAAGAAATCGAGGAGTTCTAGCCTCTGACATCAGAGTTCTAGCAGCTGGAATTTTTTTCATGACGTATGATAATAAGTTTGAAAATTAGTGCATCATGACTATTCTTGTATGCTCTGCTGGCACTTTTTTGAGAGTTCTGGTCTAGTTAATGGCTTTGTTCAATAGGTATGTTAATAATCTTTAAGAAATCGAGGAGTTCTAGCCCCTGAGATGAGAGTTCTAGCAGCTGGAAATTTTTTAGTAACTTGTGATTTTTAAGTTTGAAAATTTATCGTTTATGACTCTTCTTGTATGCTCTGCTGGCACTTTTTTGAGAGTTCTGGTTTAGTTGATGGCTTCGTTTTATAGCTTTGTCAATAATATTTAAGAAATCGAGGAGTTCTAGCCTCTGACATCAGAGTTCTAGCAGCTGGAATTTTTTTCATGACGTATGATAATAAGTTTGAAAATTAGTGCATCATGACTATTCTTGTATGCTCTGCTGGCACTTTTTTGAGAGTTCTGGTCTAGTTAATGGCTTTGTTCAATAGGTATGTTAATAATCTTTAAGAAATCGAGGAGTTCTAGCCCCTGAGATGAGAGTTCTAGCAGCTGGAATTTTTTTAGTAACTTGTGATTTTTAAGTTTGAAAATTTATCGTTTATGACTCTTCTTGTATGCTCTGCTGGCACTTTTTTGAGAGTTCTGGGCAAGTTAATGGCTTTCTTTTACAGCTTTATCAATAATATTAATGAAATCGAGGAGTTCTAGCCTCTGAGATCAGAGTTCTATCAGCTGGATTTTTTTTCATGGCTTATGATAATAAGTTTGAAAATTAGTGTATCATGACTCTTCTGGTATGCTCTGCTGGCACGTTTTTGAGAGTTCTGGGCTAGTTTATAGCTTTATTTTATAGCTATGTTAATAATCTATAATAAATCGAGGAGTTCTAGCCCCTGAGATGAGAGTTCTAGCAGCTGGAAATTTTTTAACAACTTTTGGTGTGAAGTTTGAAAATTTATTGTTTATAACTATTCTTCTATGCTCTGCTGGGACTTCTTTGTGAGTTCTGGGCTAATTAATAGCTTTATTTTATAGCTTAGTTAATGAGCTATAAGAAACCGTTGAGTTCTAGGTTCTGAGATTTGAGTTCTAGCTGCTAGAATTTTTTTAAATTACTTATGATGACTAAATTTGAAAATTTATTGATTTTTTCATTTGACTTTTTTTAGGTTTATATGCCAGAACTATCATTATAAAGTATGAGGAACTATAGAACTGAGATACGTGCGTACAGAGAACTCTTTTTTTTTCGCTTTGCTCGAAAATGATCTGCTACCGGAAGTTAGCAGAGCATTATTTCAACTGCGATTTTTTTAGCAAAAACGCCAGAACTATCTTTAAAAAGTATCAGGAACTATAGAACTCTTCTGCATGCGAAGGGAACTCCTTTTTATTTTTGATCTGCTGGCATATGCTCTGCTAAGTTCACGGGCACTTTCTACACGGCATCGTACCGGAACGTAAAATCACTGCTTTGCAGATAAGGTGGTTACTACGGCCAAAGCCTTCCACTAATGACCAGACCAGACCAGAAACAATTAAGAATATATAAATTCCCAAATGGCCCCTGCCGGAAATCGAACCCAGGACCTCCCACTTATAAGACCATAACGCTCTCTACTGCACCAGGGAGATCGCCATATTAAATACTAGCTAATGCCCGCGACTTCGCCTGCACAGATGTAGGTATTTCGAAATCCCGTGGGAACTCTTTGATTTTCCGGGATAAAAAGTAACCTATGTGCTAATCCAGGATTTTATCTATCTCCATTCCAAATTTCAGCCAAATCCGTTTAGTATTTTTTGCGTGAAAAGTAACAAACATACACACAAACTTTCGCCTTTATAATATTAGTGTGATGAAGGTACAACACATTATTTATAATTTTATTTCCATAACACAAAAATGAGTATAAATCTTATAGATCCATAGATACTCGTAGTCGAAGATAGAGCATACGCTTACCACAGAGAGATTGTCTTAGCTCGTTTGAAGAGAGAGACAATAGATTTTAGCCAATAAAAGAAACATAGGAGTATTCGAGCTCAGATTGCATTATCCACAGCGTCGATACAAACAAAGAAAGGCGAGAATCAATAAACACTGTACGATATTGTTTCCGTTGTCTCACATAGTCTTGAAGTACAATTTTTATTGAATTTTCCATGACAACCGCTTTTTCTGCACGAGAAAATATTTTCAAGAGAATATTACACACTTTTTATTCCGAATAGGTAATTACGCGTAGGCGTATAAAATCTCGTAAGTAAACTGATTGTTTTTCTTCAGAATATACTTTTCTAACGCTCATGTTTGAGCAATGGTTTGAGAAGTTTTAAGTAATTCTGTTTGTGTGTTTATGATATTGCTCCACAAAATAGTCGGTCACGTCGTAATAACACTTCTTCCTTACTACTAATATTATAAATATGTCCGGCTGTCTGTCTATCTGTGTGCTTGTCGGCCTGTGTCTGTTACTTTTTTACGGCTCAGCCGTTGAGCCATTTAGGCACAAAGAGACGCACATATTAGGATATTCCAGGAAATACTGAGTTCCTACGGAATTACGATAAGATTACCTTACACGCGGTCAAACTTAATAGTTGTAATCCTATTTTTGAAAATTTCAATACTTCTGTGTGTGAGCATTTTTACTGTTATTTTGGTCAAACTCGTATAGGTACATTACTAGCTAATGCCCGCGACTTCATTCACGTCGACATAGGTTTTTAAAATTTAAAAAGTAGCTTATGTTTTAATCGAAGGTATAATGTGTCTCCATTTTAAATTTCAGCCAAATCCATCTAGTGGTTTCTGAGTGAAAGAATAACAAACATACACACATACTTTCGTCTTTATAATATAAGTGTAATTGTGATACATTTACCTACCCAGATTGATCCAAACGCTGTACAAAACAGACGCTACATTTGATACGAATACGAAAAAAGTGGTAAAGTGATCTCAAGTTTTTACAAGTTGCAGTAAAGTGGTTTCTTCTTAAATTCGATTCAAAAGCATCGCAAGAGTTTGTGAAAGAGTTGCGAGAAAAGTATGCTTTCACGAGTTTGAAGAAAGTTGCGCGAAACCTAGCCTCGATACCTACTACTTACCCTTAAGTAGTTTAAGTGCATAAAGTAAAATAATTAATGTAACAAGTGTAAATTAAAAATTTTCAACACCCCCGACAAATCATTTTCAAATAAATAATTATGTATATCTAGGCAACGTCCATCTTGACAGCTTGACATTTGTCAATTGACACTTGAATATTATGAACCTAAGGTTTATCTAACCTTCTTTTCTACAAGAAAACTAGAAAATAGCTGATAACTTTTAAACGGCTGAACCAATTTTTTTGGATTATAGCTAAGAACACTCTCGATCAAGCCACCTTTCAAACAAAAAAAGTAAATTAAAATCGGTTCATTCGTTTAGGCGCTATGATGCCACAGACAGATACACAGATACACAGATACACAGATACACAGACACACAGATACACAGATACACACGTCAAACTTATAACACCCCTCTTTTTGGGTCGGGGGTTAAAAATTGAGTAATTAAAAAAAACTGAATTAGGTAAGTACGTTATTTTAGTTTATCTTTCACTAACCTGTCCCGGGTTCGCACGGGTAGCTTATTACAATAATTTTCTTAGGGATTTATAATTTTTTTGAAAATAAAATATAGTCTGTGTTACTGAGGACTAATGTAGCTTTCTACTGGTGAAAGAATTTTCAAAATTGGTTAAGTTGTTGCAAAGATTACACCCTACAAACAAACTTACAAACTATATTACTTTATAATATTAGTA
The DNA here is from genome assembly GCF_905333055.1 of Maniola jurtina. Taxonomy (NCBI): domain Eukaryota; kingdom Metazoa; phylum Arthropoda; class Insecta; order Lepidoptera; family Nymphalidae; genus Maniola; species Maniola jurtina. The sequence goes on from NC_060046.1 coordinate 4,539,875, forward strand.
GGTATAGATTGTTTCAATATACAACATACTAATATATTTTATATTATACATATTTATATGATATATTTCGATATTCTAAATCTAGATGATGCCCGTGACAATGTCTGCGTGGATTTAGGCTTTTAAAAATCCCGTGGGAATTCTTTGCTTTTCCGGGATAAAACGTAGCCTTCGCTACTCTCCAGGTCTTCACATTTACAACATTATGACAATCTGTAGCTCCGTTGTGACGTCATTGAAAACAAACCAACAAATAAACACACTTTTGCATTTATAAACGGTATTTCATATGGGCGGTGATTATGAATTGAACTGAAATTGTGGGATTATTTACACCATTCTAAACTAACCATAGCATATTAGAGATTTAGAATCCAAATTAAATTAATATATAGTGAGTCAGCTCAGTCAGCTCAGCCGTGGCTCGCGCTGACTATTGGACCTCGCGCGTTCGTATGTTTTTTGTTGCGATGATACTTTAATCTACCCACTAGTGTAATATTATAATATTATGTATTAGAAGTTAGAAATTGAAATAACATATCTTAATTGTCTACTAACATATCTATTCTATAATAATTGTGCGCTCTAAAATGTAATTTTGAACTCTGTAACATAGCCTGTAAGTTTCATTTAAGTGGAAATTCCTTTATGAAACTAATAAAAATCTTAAACCAGAACCAGAAATTCCTTCTTCTTTAAAAGTCATTTCTTTTTCTTAGAACCACAGACATGCGAATTAATTGCATGCATTTGATCGCCATCAAACTACGGCTTCGGTATGCAGACACTGTTCAGTTGATATCATTTAAGACTAGACAGGATATTTTACCAGTAAATTGTGGTAATTCATGGTAAATTGTGGTAATTTGCCAGTATAAGATATAACCGACGTACGTATCGATTGGCTGGTCTGTCGGCAACAGAACAGACATTATCTGTGGTCAAACGCAGCGTGCGGTCGCTGCTATTGATCTGATGATAGTAAGTAAATTAAGCACTGCTAAAAAATGGATACCTCTCTACAATGAGATACGAGTTTTTTTAAAATTTAGAATATTAGCCATGCTAATCATGACTAATACTCCACTTTCCCCTCCAATTAAGCGTAAATCTTGTGCCAGGAGTGGGTACGACAATAGTGCAACGGGTGGGGTTTGAACCGCCGACCTTTCGGAATTCAGTCCGCTCCTTAACCGTTGAGCTATCGAGGCTCTTTCTTTGCGTAGTTCCTACTCTACATTTGCTGAGGATAGTGACTCCTTTACTTTAGATTTCTGTGTTAACCTGTTAGGCTGAAATTTATAGAGCGTACTTTGGCTTTGTTCAGACTTAAGTTTCGATTAAAACGAGATAGATTTATGCGATATAACGCTGTCTCGTTTTAACGGTACTTACTTACCTACCTTATCTCAACCTTAATCACCAACCGATTACCAGCTCTCTACTGGTCTCAAATGAGAAGAGCTTAGAATATAGTCCACCACGCTGGTCAAGAGTGGTTTAGCAGAATTCACGAGCTCATTACGGAGAACTCTCAGGCATGCAAGTTTCCTCATGATATTTTCCTTCACCGTCAAGCAAGTGATATTTAGTTGTTTAAAACGCACATAACTCTGAAAATATACGATTAGGGGTGCGTATATGCCTAAGAAAAAACAGACGTAGGGTGAGATGTAGATGTGGTTATTTGAGTGTTTGATCATTAATGTTGTACAAATAAAACTGAACAGATATTTAAAAATATCATTGACGTATGTAGAGTTAGAGAAATAACATGATATTATTACACATTTAATGATCAAAGTTATTGGTGTAATTTTCTTTTTATGAAATGTACCGTAACTCAACGTTTAATGGTCTCCATGCATTTTTATGTCCGTCCGTAAATATTCATGCTTCACTCACATTTATATGGAGAGTCACGTTAGTATGAATTTAATATATTCACTGTACCAGAAACTTACTGATATTTCATTGTATTCTATTACTTTGACAATCGTAATAATTAAATTACTATCGATTATTTGGACGTTATTGATCACACTTACGCGTCAGTTGAGGGAACAAGTGTAAATTAAAAATTTATAACACCCCTGACAAGTGAAGGTAACAGTAAGAACTAGAAAAGAGCTGATAACTTTCAAACGGCTGAACCGATTTTCTTGGATTATAGCTAAGAACACTCTCGATCACCTTTCAAACAAAGGCCACCTTTCAAACAAAAAAAAAACTAAATTGAAATCGGTTCATTAGTTTAGGAGCTACCACAGACAGATACACAGATACACACGACAAACTTATAACACCCCTCTTTTTGGGTCGGGGGTTAGAAAGGGGGTATATAATACATTATTAACATAGTTAATACGTATACATAATATTAATATCGGGCTGGTATTATTTTGTTTAAGAAATTAACAGTGAATAACATAATCGCCCCGTTTAAATGAACACAATAAAATATATTTTCTTAGCATTATTGATTTTAATGTAAAATAATTCCTAGTCATATTTGCAAACAATTTAGACTGACTGTAAGCATCGCTTATTTTTATTACTATGGGTCTAATGTGCGTATCATTGAACTAGGAAAGCATATCAGTGTCAAACATTCATGGTATGAATTTCACGTTGATATTCCATGTGCTAATAATGCCCAATGATTTTCAATTCAATCCTGAGGGTTTGATATCTGTATCAGAATGAAGGTACATTCGCTCAAGTGTTATTTTCTTCCATAGATTATTTCTTAACCTCGAACAATGTTAACTTCCGTTGCAATTTCCATTTTGAGTCGATACAAGTCCAATAAAAAAGTAAATCAACTTTAAAGAGAAGCTCGCTAACCGTACGGCTGCATTACAGCGAAAAGCAAGAAGCTCTCAACAATATAACAACTCTGAGATGCAATAGTGGAATTATTGGAAACCCGTCTGAGTACTATCTAAAGTATTTTTATTGTTTTTCTTTTGGGATACGAACATTTTAACTTTGTCTATCCGGTTTGATGATATTAGGTTACTGCAGATGCTGGAAGAAATAACGATGAATTCGAAAATGTAAAAATTCATGTCCATAGTTTTTACAGAGTAAGAATGCATATTTGGTTTATGAGAAAAAAATTGCTATCTAGCAGACCTAGCGGTAAAAGATGTTCAAGCTATTTTTACTTTATTTTATTTATTTATTTGTAATCAATAGTAATTACAAAGATAATAATTTAAATATAGCGAACTTGGGTGTAAGCAATTGCTTTATTTTAGGATTTGTAAAGTAAAAAGTAAAATATTCTTTATTGTATACCAAGACATAGAAATGTATAAATAATAAAACAGATTTGTCTAATTATTTTGTTGCTTAAATCCTCTCCAAAGGCAATTAATGTAAGTTTTTATCGCAAAAAAAACAATATTTTTTCTGTTATAAGTAACTACAAATTAACTAGGTACATATTTTCAAAAGTTTTCCTTTACTAGTTGTGCTGAGAGACCTTGCTCTTTCCCAAGATTCTAAGTAGCCGTGTTAAAATATGCAGTAAAAATAGTCGTATATTTTGATTAGGTACGTTTACTTAGAAGCTTGATTTTTTATTAACCTCCGACCCAAAAAGAGGGGTGTTATAAGTTCGACGTGTGTGTCTGTGTATCTGTCTGTGGCATCGTAGCTCCTAAACTAATGAACCGATTTTAATTTAGTTTTTTTCGTTTGTAAGGTGGCTTGATCGAGAGTGTTTTAGCTATATCCAAGAAAATCGGTTCAGCCGTTTGAAAGTTATCAGCTCTTTTCTAGTTACTGTTAACTTCACTTGTCGGGAGTGTTATAGATTTTTAATTTACACTTGTAGCTCCAAGGGACCGTAGATTTAAAACATATTATCTGATGTTAATGTCAACTTCATACTTCGACGCGTTTCTGAGAAAAAGGATCGGGATAGACTGACAAAGTGATTCGATGTCCTAATAATGGCACTCACGAAATCACGGCCCCAACATGAAATTTCTAGTGACTATAATTTATGGACTATTTTCAAGTTTGACTAGGTATAGATGAAGTTTCATTTATTATTGCGGCATCATTGCATTGAGTTCACAGTGCGTTTGACCACAGATAATGTCTATTGTATCCCATTCATGTGAGCAGGCTATCGCTGAACCATACACTGAATTTACGTCGTGGCTAAATTTATGTTTCACTCAGGGATGTGCACAACATTAGTATCTACACACCAATTGTCATTGCGTACTCTATGGTATTTGATAAGCTTAGCTTTTGAGTTTAATAATCAACCCATCGTTGCCCAGCTCACTACTGAGCATGAGTCTCCTCTCAGAATGAGAATGGGTTTAGGACATATTCTACCACACTAGCTTAGTGTGGATTGGCAGATTTCATATACGCTTAAGATCATTATAGATACTCCAGCATGCAATTTCCTCACGATGCTTTCCTTCACTGGTAATGTAGGTAAGTGATAGGTATTTAATTGCTTAGAACGCACATAGCTCCGAATGGTAAGAGTTGCGTATCCGGGATTGAATCCCAGACTCTCTGAAAAGGAAGGGCCGTCTTAAATAAATAAATAAAAATTTCCATATTACGAACCACTCTCCGGCAATTTAAATTAGGTACCTACTTTATACAGATCATAGGGAGTTATGCGATACTTTTTTAAAATATAAACCTAAGTGTCTATTCAAACGAACCACACCATAAACACAACAGCGGCAAATATTATGTCACGAAGTTAGTGGTCTTGGAAGGTTTCGCTAAACTGCCAGGACTTGCGTTGTCGTTACCACAAATTGCTATAGCTGAGATCTATAGACACTGTTAAAACGAGACAGTGTTATACCGCTGGCATACATCTGTCTCATTTTAACTGAAACTTAAGTCTAAGCAAAGTCAAAGTGCGCTCTATAGATTTAAACCTAAGAGTGGTTGCGATGTGAACTTTGGTTGACTGTTTGCATGCGAGTGATAAACTGCGTTTGTACCTGCGATTTACGTACATTGCGTGTAGAAATCGTCAAATTCAAATTCAAATTCAAATTCAAAATGTTTTTATTCAATTAGACTTTTACAAGTTCTTTCGAATCGTCAAAAGCATCTACCACTGGTTCGGAATGCCTTTCCTACCGAGAAGAACCAGCAAGAAACTCGGCGGTTGCTCTTTTCAAAGATTTGATATACAATACTATGCCATGTATAAAAGCAATTGAAGTCCTGCGCATTGCTGGAGCGAATTGCAGGTCAAATCCACGCTTTTTTATCATTCACATAATCTTCGATAGTATAATATGCTTTTCTCAGGAGCATATTTTTAATAGATTTTTTGAACCTGTGTAAAGGCAAGTCCAAAATTGGCTGAGGAATTTTGTTATAGAAGATTATACCCATTCCCACAAATGACTTTTGGACCTTCCTGAGGCGGAGCGTAGGAGTCGCAAGCCTGTTACGGTGTCTAGTCAGCCTGTTGTGTAGATCGCCAACCCTCTTGTAACTAAGAATATTTTGTCTTACAAAAATTAAAATTGTAAATATATTGAGAGGCTACGGTAAGGATACCTATTTCCTATATTGACCGACACAGAGTTGATGAACTAACACAAATGCAAATAGGTTTTTTTTGCTGAGGTGTGATTGTGTTTGTGGCGTGTCTAAAAGGACCCCAAGTTAAATGCAGAATAAATTTATTTATTTACGGATTCGGTAGGTAAGTGAAATCCACGAAAATACATAAAACATAAACGAGGTCGTATCTGCACTAGTCAAAACTTTATCAGACTTTGAAATTGAAATGTAAATAAAACCACGTCTAGACTGTAGCATATCTAGCATACCTAGACTAGATGAAATAGATACTTGGACGTACCTAATATTGTTGTGTTTGTTAAGAATAAATAGAATATAATAGATTTTATTTCAAGTAGACTTTTGAAAAGTGCTTTTGAATCGGCAAAATAATTTACCAATACTTCGGAATGCCGTTCCTACCGAGAAGAACCAGCAAGAAACTCGGTGGTTGCTCTTTTCAATTCTTCAAGTTTCTTTTAGTAGTTGCATGCGCTCGATAGTATTCCATCTACATGCACGAAACGTTTTGCATCATCGTTCCTCAAACGCATGGCTAGGGTTTTGAATACTCTTCCGAAACCACTGTTTGAATAATAAATACTCCATGTATCTTTAAAACAAGAGTAAACATCATGTTTTAGTCCCCCGCCTCATACCCCTATTGCCATCTTGACCTGTCGCATGCTATACATGTTCTGTTTTATTGAAGGTTAAATACACTTTGGCGCAGTGGGTTAGCTGATGCACTAAAACAATCAATCACGGACGTACATCCGATGCATGATAAATGCAAACGTTTACACAAACCCGCTCACTGAAACATTTAGCTTTATTCATGGCATTTCAATAAATTCGTTTTTGACTACCGTCGGTTGGTACTTTAAAATTTATAGCCATTAACAGTGAGTTCAATAAGTGTAAATTAAAAATTTATAACACACCCGACAAGTGAAGGTTACAGTAACTAGAAAAGAGCTAATAACTTTCAGACGGCTGAACCGATTTTCTTGGATTATAGCTAAGAACACTCTCGATCAAGCCACTGTTCAAACAAAAAAACTAAATTAAAATCGGTTCATTAGATTAGGAGCTACGATGCCACAGACAGATACACAGATACACACGTCAAACTTATAACACCCCTCTTTTTGGGTCGAGGGTTAATAAAACTTGCTATGCATAAAGAAATATCTGCAGCGTAGTAAACTATAAAGAAACGTATAAAGAAGTAGCTACCTAATGCCTGCGACTTTGTTCGCGTGGATATAGGTTTTTTAAAAAATCCCGTGAGAAGTCTTTGATTTTCCGGGGTAAAAAGTACCCTAACTGTTAATCCAGGGTATCTATATCCTATCTCCACTCCAAACAGCCAAATCCATCCAGCAATTGTTTAACAAGCATGCATTATAACATACACACACGCACACACACATACAAAACTTTCGCCTTTATGATGTTAGTGTGATTTAACCATGTTACTTTCAAACAAAGGAATTCTCAAATAAATACTAATGGTGTAATCCCGGGCAATTCAACAATGTCCCAACGTCTTCAGGGAAGAAACTCCGCATTTATAGTGCATTAGGAAACCCATTCGCTAGTCAGGGCTTCCGTGGAGATTTAGCTACGTCTTTATAAGTAAAGTATTCCTTTTTCTAACACATACAAAGCGTCTAACTGACAGTGGAAAATGAACTTCGTTACTTCTAGTTTTGTAGTAACATTCAAGGCGCATGTTTTTAAGTTTTATTTTTATTGTGCATAAAAAGTACAGTATCTAATAATAATAATTTATTTAGTTGTTCTATCTGCGCTTTCCTAGTGAAAAATTGAGACATTGCATACTACTTATTGCAACTACCTAGGTAAATGGTTTGATATAACTACTTATTTAAGTATAGCAAGAAAGTTGCTTGCTTAATCAAGCATAATAAATAGCATCTTGGTATGGGATAAAGAAGTAAATTAACACAATACTATTTTGTATTTTTTTTTAAATGCATACCTACCTTTTACAAATTATAAAGGCGAAAGTTTGTATGTGTGTGTGTGTGTGTGTGTGTGTGTGTGTGTGTGTGTGTATGTTTGTTACTCCTTCACGCAAAAACTACTGGATGGATTTGGCTGAAATTTGGAATGGAGATAGATACTCGTACTATCCTGGATTAGCACATAGGCTACTTTTTATCCCGGAAAATCAAAGGGTTCCCACGGGATTTTTAAAAACCTAATTCCACGCGGACGAAGTCGCGGGCATCGGCTAGTTATTATATATTTACAATCTACATAGATTCTAAATACCTACCAATCGCTGATAGCAAACTCTGTCTAACATAAAAATTAATCCTTGTTCTCTTTGTATCGACACAATGGCGAAATGGGAGCCATTATGATATTCGTTTAACGAGATAAAGCTAATTGCTGGAATCAGTAATGAGCATATTATGCAGACGACATGAAACCAATCTGTGTTTCAAATTTAAACTGATTTGTAATGATTCGGCAACGAAAAAAATATAAAATGGTAGGGGAGTAACGACATCATCTCATCATCGTTATCAATTGATAGACCTCTAAAACTATTGGACAAAGGTCTGAATCCAGCGGCTCCCTTGTTTGATAGCATTTCAGAAGATATTTGGAAATTCCACGCCGATTTCAAAAAATTCACTCGAGCAAAGCCAAGGTGGGCAGCTAGTCCATACTAATTCCATACTAATAAACAGCTAATACTATAAATGTGAAAGTGTGTCTGTCTGTCTGCTAGCTTGTCATGGCTCAACAGTTTGATGGCATGGCTTAACCGATTTTAATGACATTTGGCAAAGAGTTTACATCCCGGGGAAGGACATATTAGACTTTTAATCCTGGAAAATAAAAGAGTCCCCACGGGATTTTTAAAAACCTAAATCCACGCGGACGAAGTCGAGGGCATCATCTAGTTTTACTGTAAAATAAGTTGTCCATCCAAGTGGGGTAACACCGACTGCTTCATGTCAACTACCTATATCTTTCTTTTAATTTTAATTTTTATTTTGAAAGAATTGAAACATCCGAGTCGTTTTAGTAATTCAAGCTTAGTTGGCTCCATGATGTGGGTGTATTTTTTCATTTCCACAATGAGGTCGCTAAAGTGTCGGACTCTTTTCGCACTGCATCTGATCCGAATTCGAGATGGCTTCATCAGTGTGCCTAGTGGGAGATTTTTAACCTATTCGATCGCGTAAAAGTTAACTGCGTTTTGTATGGAATTGAAACAGCGCCATCTTCTTGTCACTAGATGACGCTGTTTCAATTCCATACAAAACGCAGTTAACTTTTACGCGATCGAATAGGTTAAAAATCTCCCACTAGGCACACTGATGAAGCCATCATATTATTTGTATGAGGGGTAACGCTGAGTGCAACCTATCCGAACCCGAATTTTCGTTTATCAAAGCTGGAATTTCGGATTGGATTCAAATCAGATGCAGTGTGAAAAGAGCCCAAAGGAAAAAATACTGTGGTTCTAAACAACAGCTGTGTAAAGTGGAGGCGCAATTTCCGTAGGCGAAATGAAAACTTGCAGCGGGATCAAGTCACGTTTTCTAGAACAAAAAATAAATAAGCGACGCTTAATGTCTTCTTGGCTTCACGAGTTGGAATAGCTCTTCTTCATCACAGTGATTTAAATTCGCATGCATAGTTCGTGACAGGTCGACATGGCAATCGCGGGTGGGGACGCCCTGCACACCCACCCAGCCCTAACCCGGTACGGGATAGCGTGGGTGACGTGCTATGTGTATGACGTGTTATGAGGCGTCATACCCCGACTCCCATGTCGACCTGTCGCGCACTACAGATACAAATAAATGAAGTTTTGTCTTTGATTTCTTTTTTTTTTTTCTTTAAATCTGGCTTTACTCTGATTAGCCAATGTCAAAGTTTGTGATATTTTCAAGTTATTGAATTTATACAAGTATGGACTCCGTCTGCGCCGGCGCCCGCCGACATACGCGCGGCGCCCCTTTAGAGCGCTTCCCAGTCAGTTCCACCACCAAAAACACCAACTAACACAAAAACCAGCCACTCTTAACAAAAAAAACACTCCAAACAAGCACAGCACGCGCGCCAGCAAACGCCATCACAGACGAAGTCTCTTTGATTTCTATACAATCAGACACTTAAGAGGGGTATCTGCGTCACTCGCTTCATACAAACGTAGTTCCAATTTCATTTGAATATTAAGCAACCAAAGTTCATGATATTTTGCAGACATATTCTAGAAACTAATATCTATGTTTGTGGTTTTCCAGATTTCTGTTAAATATAATTTGATTTGTAATTTAATTTGTATAAAATTATGGACACAATTTATTACTGTCTGAAATAAATTTTTTTTATTTTATTTTATTTTAAATATTCAATTTCAAAGTTACGCGGTCTTAAAAAATTTCATACAAATCTTTGAGCCCCTGTAATTTTAAAACTACATATTTCTAGAAAAATCTAAAACACCACAGACACAGATATTAGTTTCTAGAATATGTCTGCAAAATTTCATGGACTTTGGTTGCTTAATATTCAAATGAAATTGGAACTACGATTGTATGAAGCGAGTGACGGAGAGAGCCCTTTTAAGACAAATCGTAAGAGTAAAGTGATTAGTTTACGAAATGAATGATACATGACCTAAAGTCGTTACACCGACCATTATCTAAGCCAAGATCGATTTAGCCTTGAATAAGTAATATAGCGACCTAATCTTATTGATATGCACTTAAATGGCTTTGTTATTGAAACATAATCTTGTTTTATAAATGAAAAATAAATTTTGGTATCGAATACGGTCAAAGCGAACGTAATTGTGTTAATTATTTATGTTAAAGTTCTTTCGCCATGATACACAATATTGAAATATGGCCGATATTCAATAATTATATTTACGTTTCATGAGAAATATATTATTGGCTGAAATCACTAAAATTAACTCAATATTTGCTAATGTAAATGAATATATCAAATACAATGTTAATTTATTATTTTTTTAACTATTAAGCTTTTCAAAATAGCTTTTATTTCGTAAACTGGCATAATAAATTTTTAAAATTAGTTATTTTTATAATTAGTTAAAATCACATGTGTTTTTGGAACGTTTAGCTCAATATCATGTATCATCATCAGATAGAATATTTATAGTGGTAATTCATCTCAAGGCGTGGCTCAGCATTTAAATATTCTTTCTTTTTTATTCCGTATTGTAGCCTGTAGGGTTCAAAATAATGAAGTCTCTATTAATAATAATTTATAGCAATTCCCACGCATCTGAAATTAGCTTGATTTTTTATATTTTGCACATCAACAAGGTGAACGCAAAGAAGGATCAATTGTCCTTGCAAATAAATAAAGCAAGAACTCTAATCGAACGGATTACAGGAAGTAGGTATTTGCTTTGAAATTATTCTCCAATACCACCGTAATGGCATTTGTGCACGTGACTTGACTGCGGGGAGAACGCTCGCGGCTTAATGTTTTCCTACAATCCGGTACTATTTCACTGACAATATTTACGATATTTCTATAGAAAAGATACTCAGTATACGTCTTCATCCCCGTGTGTTATTATTTTTTAATTAAGTAGCTAGATCTTAACTAAATATATAAACGAGGCAGTATAAGGATAATGGGGAACAATTTACTCCTGATTTGACAGTACGGATAACTTATACTTTATCTAGGATATGTACCTATTATTGGCGTCACTCAGAAAAGCAGGTATTATTTAAATATTTTTATCGAATTATTGGAATGTCCTCTCCAAAACCAACACAAAAAAACACAAGTTTAATGTGTAAGGTTATCCGAGAGATTTAATCTAAACAAACTAATGCCAAAATAAATAATTTAATTAGAGCGTGATTGCTATCACAACATCTAATTATTCAGTTCACAATCCAAATACCGAAAATATGCGATATCGCTCCGAATCTCAGAAGGAGACTGAACTAAAACCTTCAAAACACCCGTATTTATGCAAGTTCAATCTTGTTGGCCTCCTAGCAACAGATTGTATGACATCGAATGAGCCAAATATCGATTTTATCAAACTACCTGCATTAGGTAAATTAATAATTTTATATTATTTTTGACAACTCAAATCAATTTTTAAAAATAACCTTACACTATTAAGTGGACCAGTGGTAGATGCTTTTGACGATTCAAAAGTACTTATAAAAGTCTAATTGAATGAAAATATTTTGAATTTTGAATTTGGAGAAAACGAAAGGCGAGACAGCATTCCATATCCTAGTGGCGCAAATAAGAAACGAGGATATGGATTTATAAGTAGGTAGGTACGTAAAGTCCTTAGAGTATCGATTACTTAGGGGTGAAATTCTGTCATGTAAACCTATCCTTTTTAAAAGCTATATTTTTCATTTTTGACTTTTCTCACTCGAAATAAAAATTATACCTAGTACCTACCCTTAAAATTTCTTTTACGACCTTTGTGCTGGGTATTCGCATACCGTACAGGGACGCGTTAGGGCTAATTTAATTTAATTCAAACATCGGAGTCGTTTTACGTAATGTAATGTCGGATAATTCATTTCCACAAGTCGCAACACAAGTGAAGAAATGGGTTCCGTTCATTTATCTTACTCACGAGGGCGTGACTCGGTTTCGCTTTGCGTTTTAATTTCGCACGACTTTGAGTATGTATACACTCAGTACAAGTTTATAGTGCATAGGTACATATTTGTGAACGCATTCGCCATGTTTTCTCTATGGGTCAACTCATAACTGTCATGTTAAAAGCACGATTTTTAACCCCCGACCCAAAAAGAGGGGTGTTATAAGTTTGACGTGTGTATCTGTGTATCTGTGTGTCTGTGTATCTGTGTGTCTGTGTATCTGTGTATCTGTGTATCTGTCTGTGGCATCGTAGCGCCTAAACGAATGAACCGATTTTAATTTAGATTTTTTTGTTTGAAAGGTGACTTGATCGAGAGTGTTCTTAGCTATAATCTAAAAAAATTGGTTCAGCTGTTTAAGAGTTATTAGCTCTTTTCTAGTTTTCTTGTAGAAAAGAAGGTTAGATAACCGTTAGGTTCATAATATTATGTCAATAGACAAATGTCAAGCTGTCAAGATGGACGTTGCCTAAATACATAATTATTTATTTGAAAATGATGTTTTGGAAAACTCAAATACTTTGTACATCGATGACTTTGGATCGTCGGGAGTTTTATAAATTTTTAATTTACACTTGTAGTCCTTAATGTAAGCGTAAAGCGTAGGTACTTTATGCGTAAAGCGACAGTTGCCACATAAAGCGACAAGTGTTTTCCTACAGTAGGTACAGGATGGAAAAATAACAGGGGACTTTCAAATAAGGTACCCGTGAACTTATAATTGTTTTAAAATCCATAAATATATGTTAAATATAATTATATTTTGCAATTTCAAATTTTTTGTTACACCATACAAACACTTTATTACAATAAAAAACCACTCAAATTGTAATTAATTAGCAGTTGGATTGCACCAATCCAGACCCAGACCTTTAGACCGCCGAATTCTAAATAAGGATAGAAATGGTAAAATGGTAAAAGAACACTCTTGATCAAGCCACCTTTCAAACAAAAAAAACTAAATTAAAATCGGTTCATTAGTTTAGGAGCTACGATGCCACAGACAGATACACAGATACGCAGATACACAGATACACACTTCAAACTTATAGCACCCCTCTTGTTGGGTCGGGGGTTAAAAATGACGAGTGAGATATCAAAATGTATACATAATACATATCTAAAATTTTGACACTGAAGGATAGAGGAGCCGTAGCACCGTAGCCGTAGTGGTCAAGAGCGCTCGCGAGGTTCTATCCCAGTTCCGTAATTTTCTTACGCTTCTGTACCTATTCTGCATTCTGTGGTAAAAACTCAGATGGTAGTTTACTAACTAAGAGTTATAAGATAAATTCCCGCTCAAGTTTACTCATGCAAGCTTTCCCAGCTTAAGAAATTTGCCGAGTTAAAATATTGGATGCAAGCTTAACTGGTATATTGAGTGCTGCGTTTAACTTTATAATGAAAATCGTAGTAAAATATTTACCTAGCGCTAGCAAAAAATATGATTCGAAAAATAATTTCTCAAGGAACTTATTCCACGAATTGTTTTTCCTTGGTCTTACAACATTATAGAATACGGTATTTTGTCAAAAATAGATTAATATTTGTCAGTGATTTTCAAAATATAGCGGATCTTCCCAAATACGTAAAATCTACGCACTTTGTTAGTTTCAAGTGCAATAACAAATTTAAATTATCAATTAAACTAAAAAAGCATGTCAAATCATTATGACGTCACACCGGCGTGTATCATAGAAGCTTGCCTAAAAAGCACGTGTTTTGACGTTATATAAAAAGTCACTGATTTGACTAGTGGTAACATGAACCTATTATACTCGTAGTAATCATCCCTATTGTAAGCTCCTAGATTCTCAAACTTCTGCAGATGCTGAAGAGGCACTGTCTACCTAATACGCGGGGACAAAAGATTACATTACATTACATTACATTACATTACATTACATTACATTACATCATTACATACATACTTACATTGTGAATTGCTACTACCACACTGACTCAAGTAATGACTTCTTCCTAATCAATATTCATTATTGCTTTTCCTATCAAAGTTAGTTAATTAGCTGTTACTTATATAAATGTACTAAAACTGTTTTTATTTACTTACCTTCTAATGAACTCTTGGCAACTGTTTAGCGAAGCGTCTTGGAGTACTCGACTGTGTAAGCGCTCTTTGAAGTAAGGACCCTTCCACATTACTTGCGGTGTGACATCGCAAATGCAAGAATGACGTTGCACCTTAGTTCAGTTAAAACGAGACAGATTTATGCCAGCGGTATAACGCTGTGTCGTTTTAACAGTAAAGTCTTAAGCCTGAGAAAAGTGCGTTGTGCGTTGTGCGTTGTCGTATAGAATTTTACGGTGCAACGTCGCACCGCAGGTATTGTGAAAAGGCCTAAGCTCATGTTCTCCTCATAAATAAGACGATGAAATGAATCTCTGTGAGGGAGAAAATTTAATGAACTCTAAAAAAGGCCTGCTAAAGATGCCTAAAACGGTATAAAACATACATTATTTTAACTATACTCTATCCACGGAGAGAAGTTAATATTAACTCTCTCTGTTACGTAGCCGCATACAAATGACAAAGACAAAAAACTCAGTTGGCGTTAACCATTTTAAGGCACCAACCATTCAGAAACGAAACTATTGTATTAGAGAATCTATGTTTTGAAAAATATTCAATATATTCAAATATTCAATAAGCAAACCACAGATATAGATATTAGTTTCTAGAACGAGTCTACAAAATAACATCGATTTTGATTGATTAATATTCAAATGAGAACTAAACTACATTTGTATGGAGCGAGTGAAGAACAGACTGTAACATAACGTAGTGGGTGTACGGGTAAATACGAATGATACACTACACCCACTAATACACTATGCACCCACTGATGGAAGAACCCAATGGGTGCACGGGTCGTCCTCCACATCTCGAACTACACTCGTCACACTTGTACATAAAGTGCATAAGGAAAATGGCATTTTGAAGACAATATTGCAATATGATATAGGTAGGTAGAAGGAAGCTGGTGTTTCCGCAGCACAGTTGCATTTGATATACGACTGAGCGAAGATAGATTGCGTTTTGATTCTCTTCCACTGTATGAAGTGTGTGTGATTTATGGCTTTATTTTATTAACACACTCCCGATCGGAAGAGTGGAATTGCAAATTCAAAACGCTTTTTAGGGTTCTTTCCCTCAACAGCGCGGTGATAGCCTAATGCACTAATTTGATTCGTATTTGTACGGAACCGTCAAAATACGAATCAAATAAGTGCAGAAACGCCCTATTCATAGAAAGTTACCTACGTGTCATTAACGTATTTCATGTGGCGCCCTCATATTACGGTCGCTACTTTTTCATCTTATTAAATCTTTGAACTTCATAACGAATGTGATGTGAATAATGAAAGCTTTTGTGGCGGCAACTAGGTATAATCAAATCTCTCTTTTGCACCTACTCATGTGCTTTTTGTGTGGAATTGTAGGTAATGAGGTTATAAAAAGTTTTCATGAAAATGTTGAATTTAAATTTACATGCATATAGTTATTATTACTAAAAAACCGGTCAAGTGCGAGTTGAACGAAGGGTTGTATCACCGTACAAGAAATAACACTTTTAATTTTCTTTTGTGATGTAACCGTAAATTCACGGTTTTCGGATTTTTCCCATTACTTGTGCTATAAAACAGTGCTACGAGCATTTCATGATACTTGGTCAACATGAAGTACCTAATAGGTTTTGATTCCCTTAAGAGGCGTCTCTCCGTCACTCGCTCCATACAAACATAGTTCCAATTTTATTTGAATATTAAGCAACCAAAGTCCATGAAATTTTCCAGACATAATCTAGAAACTAATATCTGTGCCTATGGATTTCCAGATTTCCGTTAAAATATTCGGTTTCAAAGTTACGCGGTCTTAAAAATTCACATTCAAATCTTTGAGCCCCTGTAATTTTAAAACTACACATTTAAAAAATCTAAAACACCACAGGCACAGATATTAGTATCTTCTAGAATATGTCTGCAAAATTTCATGGACTTTGGTGCTTAATATTCAAATGAAATGGGAACTACGATTGCATGAAGTAAGTGACGGAGAGAGCCCTGTTAACAGACACGACAGACAGATAACGAAGCCCCAAATCCAAAAAGGTATAAGTGCGTCCCCGGAATCGAAGCCCCGACCTCCCGAAAAGAAGAAAAAAGTTCTTACGAGAATATGTTAACTGCCTCAAAAAAAACCTTGATTGTTATTTTTGGCGGCTTTTATTCAAATTTCTATTTAACAATAAAAACCTTTTTGAAATTTAATATTGCCGCCTTTTTTGCGGTACATTATGAGTAACCCAAGGGTCAGTGTCGGTATCACTCCGACATGACGGAATAAATAAATTAGGCGTCTCCCAACAACCCTCCTCAACCCTTCCCGACAAATGGAACAATTATGCATCCTTTTGCGGTGGACATGTATTTATTATTGACGTGAAAAGGTGCCTTAAGCTCGGCACACACTGTGCGATATCTCACTTAGCAAAAAATCTTAACACCTTCTCTATTTTTGTAATAAAATCTAAAAACCTACAAACATAATATAGCTGATTGCTTATACTCACTAAGCGACGCTCTCTTGGCAAACGAAACCCTCGCGCAGTTTTCGCAGGGATTAATAATGTTATGATGCGTGATTGCTCGCTAATCCATTGGGCACACTCGCTCAATAGACCAGCAAAAAAACTATCCCAACACTCGCTTCTCGTTGCTCGCCAACTAGTTTCTGTTTTATAGCTCAACTCGTTCCTCGCTAATCTTCGGTGGTCGGACAGCTGCAGGGTCTTTCTATTTCATGTTGCTATTGCTATCTTTTTAAGGGGATTTTATAGCTGACCTATATGTATATGCAAGTCTACATGTCAACCTCACCGTTAAAAACTAAAAAATCAACTATAATATACATAGTTAAACCTAAAACTAAAACAATTTGATAGAATCACTAACAGATTCATACACTTTCATTGCCGAAATTCTCAAAGGTTTGATGGCTATTTTCAGAGTCTTGCAAGTGTGCAGGTGACAAGATAAAGTTTAGAAGCAAATAGTCGTTTCTGTGAACTTACGTCACACCTTTATAGGTCACCATCGCATTGGTGGCGCAGAGTATTTTAAGCCTAACTGTCAGTCAAGTTCGTAATTTTCACTCCACAGTCAGGTCAATCGCAAATACCCTGGTGAATTCTTTATTGGCTCTTACTGGCGAACCAAATTTAAAATGCATTTCCATGTTGACAGTGCTATATGGTATTTGTTTTAGGTCCCAGCTTATTTTTGCTGGAGTCCAATTTTGTGTTTTATTTTTTTATTTTAGCCACTTGCATGCCCAAAGAGAGTGTTATTCAAAAAGGTCATCGCGTAGTTTGTTTTTTAGGAACAGTATGATCTGTTATCATACTTGAGTGGGAATTTTCCAATGGGAATTTAAAAGTATAAGCATGCATCCTAAAGGAAGGTTAATTGAATTGAACCATAATATTAGTGATTATCATCATCATTATAAATCTATCGCCAGCTCACTACTGAGTACGGGTTTCCTCCCAGAATGATAAGGGTTTGGTCATAGTCCACCACGCCTAGCCAAGTGCAGTCTTCACACACCTGTGGGAACATTGTAGTGAACTCTCAGGCCTGCAGATTCTCAAGCATTTTTTTTTTGTTTTTAGGCGAACTTATTAACTTTTACTTTACCTACTATAACAATATACTATACTTACTACAAATTAGCTACACCAAAAAACTGAATACACCTTTGGCTATAAAGGGGTGATGAAGTAAGTACCTAGGAGAGGTAGAGCTCTTGTTTAGAAGATGCCTATTCACTACTCATCCCTCAAAGGCCGTGCTCAAAGGTAACCTATTTTATGAATAGGCGTACTTATATACCTATTGATATAAGATCTGAATTCAGATCACATAAAGTAAGTACTAATATCCCACCCCTTATTACATAAGTTAGGAAATTAATATCGTGAACATTAAACATGTTTGAGAATGTTTGCATAAGTAAGTTGCGTAAATAATACAAGTATAATATGTATAATACTCGTATCTGCGATTATTCAAACCACGTCTTGAACAAATTTATCTTTGTCTTGAATAAGTAATATCTGAGACAGGAACAAAGCTGTGATTTTATCTTTACCTTTACGAATGTTATATTATAGGCGTAAGTGTTCAAGGCAGCGTAGACAATACACACTGTGGAGAGTCCTGAATATTATCTTTTTTTTTTTTCTCTCTCGTCTGGCTTTACAAAGATTAGCCAATATCAAGTTTGTAGTTATTTGTAACAAGTTAGGGAAACTATACAAGTATGGACCCCGTCTGTGCCGGCGCTCGCCGACACACGCACGGCACCCCCTTAGAGCGCTTTCCAGTCAGTTTTAACAAAAAATAACTCTCCAAAAAGGCAGAGCACGCCCGCCAGCTAACACCAACACAGACAAGTCCTGAATATTATCTATGACATTCAAATTGTAAAATACTCACAGAAAATCAACATCTGCAAGTTTTATATTCAGCTAAGTTTTGCAAGTTTTAATACTAGTGGAAACAGTATGGAGCATTTAACTCGTTTATAAGTAGTAAATACTCTTAGTTAGGAGAAATTTCCCTTGCGCTCTCCCCAGAGCTTAATATATGTCGCAGGTATATTGTCAAATCCGTGATATTACAATCTCACTAGTGATATTACAATAAAACCCCGTAAGTAGTGACCCCGTGACATTATAATGACTTTAAATTCAGAACGTTAAATTGCAAGAAATGAAGTCGATTGATAATCTACCGTTTAATTATAATATCACTAGTGAGATTGTAATATCACGGCTTTGACAATATACTTCCGACATATACATATTATGAACGTAGTTTATAGTCTATAGTCTGCGTCCTCAGTACCAATATTTGTATATCTTATGATCTCCTTACACGTAGGTATTTCGGTGAAATGGAGCGATCAAGCTTAATAGTGTTGACTTCGTTCTACGTAACTACTCGTAGTAACTAAGTAGGTACATGGTGGTTGTTGGAATATGCTTACACCAATGTGTTCTAGGGAGAATGAGCTTATTTTAAACTTTGAAACAGTTTCCTTTTGTGATTTAACACTTCAATTGTAATAGTGTCAAAATTAATCCGTAAAAACTTTTCCGTAGAATCCTTATAGTTTCGTCCGGTCAGTTGTTCATCAATAAATATATCTGTGTGTCAGTCTTTTAATAATAAACTCTAAGCAGTTGTTACTTGTTAGGACGGAACTATACTGGCAGGTCCCGATGAAAAATAAGCATCGAGTTTTTACAAATAGGGTAAGCAGTGCCTTTATGTCTCTATGACATATTGTAGTCTACTGACTATAAGTGCTGCGAAGTTGTATAGGTTACCAGTACACAAAAGCATATTTAAATTTTGAAAAAAAAAATATATATCTGCACATGAAAAGTGAAAGTCGAAAAAAATTTGGGTTTCACCCTGGAGTGATACGAGAATCTCATTGAATAGGTATTTTAAAATCGTTATTATACAGGGTGTTTGGTAATTAGTATATAATGACGACACGTAACCATGCTACTGTGATCTGATAAATATACAATATGAAAGTAGTATGTAGACGAAATAAAATTAAAAAAATCCATACAAAATTTTAATTTTTTTTATGTCAAAGTTTTCATGACCCTAACGTGCCCTTACTCACTAAGATCGTTGGCTCCGCCTATTTAAATATATCCAACGATCTCAGTGAGTTAGGGCACGTTAGGGTCATGAAAACTTTGACATTAAAAAAAAATGTATGGAAAGTTTACAATTTTATTTCGTCATCATACTTCAGCATTGTATTTATAGGATCAAAGTAGCGTGGGTACGTAGCATTATATACTAATTACCAAACACCCCTTTTGGAATAATTAAAAGCTTTGGCCTATTTGTGACAGCGTTTTGAGCCTATACTGAATAAAAACTCTAACTTAGGTACTGACCCATAAAATGTCCCATGTCATTCTAAATATGATCAAATAATACAAACATTGGCCTGGGTCTCGTTGTGGGTAGATTAACTTAGCCTTACTAAGCTATTTGTAAACGGCAGTGCTTAAAATATAATTATGCGCGTCTGCCTCCACCGCGCCGGTGTTCTTGTTTTATTTTAATAGCCTTCAACACACGTTGTTCGGCCATTTTCATTGGAATTAAAATGAAAATGAGCTTTTAAAATGGTGCCTTTTAAAAGCGTATGCAAATATTGATGTTTATTTTAAAATATGGAAATATAATAATTACTAGAGGATGCCCGCGACTTTGTCCGCGTGGATTTAGATTTTTGTAGATCCCATGGGAACTGTTTGATTTTCCGGGATAAAAAGTTGCCTAGTATTTCGATTACAGCGACGCAAGCTACTTCGGTACCAAATTTCATATAAATCGGTTAAGTGGATGGGTCTTTAGGAATCCCGCGTCAACTCTTTGATTTTCTAGGATAAAAATTAGCCTATGACCGTCCCTGGGATATCAGCTAACCCTGTACCAAATTTCGTCAAAATCGGTTACACTGTTGGGCCGTGAAAAGGTAGCAGACAAACAGACAGATAGACAGACAGACACACTTTTGCATTTATAATATTAGTATGGAAGAGTATGGATGTAAAATAATATTATGTTCAGTTCATATTATGGCATCCTGCAAAGGATTAAAAATCTAGCTTTCTGGTCCTTGACATTGATGTTGTACCTACTCGTATATAAACCTCGATTATTATAGATATTGTATCAGTTTAAAAAACAGCTATAACAATGTAGATTCTGTTTACAAACCGATAAAAGATATGGAAATATTTAAATGACATCAATAGGTACCTAATAATCACCTTTCTATAATATACTGCATCATTAGGTACTTACTTGAATTTTTTTTAAATATAAAAGTAGGTAAGCAAAGAAGCTGGCGGGCCATCTCAAGTTAAGTGATTACCTTTACCACCAGAAGAAGCGCCAATACCTTGCCGGCTGTACAGGAAGTTGTTTAACCTTAAATAACCCTATATTGAAGGTTTCGTGGTACTACTATTGATATAGAATAGTAGGCACCTACTCATATAACTGGATACTAGTACTAGCTACCATCAATCAGATTAGTTTGCAATTGTTTTGCGTGGATGTGTACAAAGCAAGAGTGGATATGCATCTTCTAGGCAAGCGGAGTTCAACCTAGAACTCATCATAGAGTTCCATCCGGCATGATTGTAGCCAAGCACAAGATAATTTTTTTTATCAAGTCGTCAGTTACCTAAATAGTTACTTAGTAACAAGCCATTTGATAGGATTATCATTTAAATACCCCCACTAAAAACTATACGTCCAATAGCAAATTACGCTTTACACGCGCAGATAAAACAGCAAAGCCGCCAATTTTATCCGTGACAAACAAATTAACATTTAAACCGTTTTCACCCGCATATCTGCATAACAAAGAGTTGCCGTAACGACTGGGACGGACAATAAATAGGGGCAGAGAACGGTCATCTTGTCTTACGTATAAAGGCTTTTGAAAGTTTCAAATGATTTCAGGATTTTAGGTAGTTCGTATTGGTTACATTTGTGAAAATCTTTTCCGTCAAAATAAAAACATTGATGGCAGCTCTAGTTTGCATTCTTGGTGCGATTTTTAACCCCCGACCCAAAAAGAGGGGTGTTATAAGTTTGACGTCTGTATCTGTGTATCTGTCTGTGGCATCGTAGCTCCTAAAGTAATGAACCGATTTTAATTTAGTTTTTTTTTGTTTGAAAGGTGGCTTGATCGAGTGTTCTTAGCTATAATCGAAGAAAATTGGTTCAGCCGTTTGAAAGTTATCAGCTCTTTTTTAGTCACTCTAACCTTCACTTGTCGGGGGTGTTATAAATTTTTAATTTACACTTGTTGCTTACATTGATCTTAATTTAGGTTGATCTAGTGTGTCGGTCAGCATTGCAAAGACGGCAATGGTGACATGCATGTAATAAGGGGTGAGCATAAACAGAAAAGGTTAAACATCGAGCTGTAGAAAGAGATAATCGGCAGCTTCGGTTTCATAGAGCGTTGTCTCTGTCGTTGGGACTAATAAATCAGCTACAAAGCGTTACATGCATAGGTATGAGTAACAATATGTATGTAGGCATGAATAGGTATGAGTGACAGAGACCACGCTCTACAGAGCCAAAGTTGCCAATTGTCTCTTTCTTAAGCTTTTTAAGCTATTGTGTAATTTAAACTACTGGATACCTACTGCCAAATATTTACAAACTTTTTAGATCATCAACGATTTTATCTAAAAGTACATCCACATCAAATTTCGGTGAAAGTTATTCAATTAAAATGAATGTGTCGAAACACAAGTTATCGTCACTATTAAAGAGCTTACTATTAAAGTAACATAAGTAAACTATTAAAATGGTATATGAAAAAATATTAAAATTTGCGAAAATTTCAAAATTTGCATCAAACAACACCCATTTCATTCATTGGTGTAGATGCGACTTTGTCTTCGAGCTTCTTTGCAGCTTTCTCAATCTTTTTAAAATGGCTGATTCTGACATTAATTTCGCAGTTGGTGAGTACTAAAATTAATCAGGATGTTTGGAAATCATACTTAAATAAAAAACAGTTATATTATTAAACATGTTTAATGATATTTATTATTTACATTATGATTCTATGGGCAGGTAATATTCATTATATTATTGTATTCTACAAGAACAGAGCTGTATTTTTGCTTGTTTTTTACCTTTCTATATTTACATAACATTCCCTAAAACTAAATAACGCTTAGAATAAAGAAAATTTATTAAAAACCAAGCATATTTAAGTTATTTGAACATTGAGATAAAAAAATAATTATTATAATTGTCTCAATGTTCAAAGATCTTGGTAAAATTATTGTAAAATAAACAAATATCTATGGATGTAGTCTTCCATTAACTTTTTGTTAATTGTTATAAATGTAAAATGTTTATTATAAATGAGATTTCGATAGACTTAGAGCCCAATAACCTTAATTAAGTTAACTTAAACTATGCGATTACTAATATTTACATTTAAAATTTACATTATATTGATATGCTTTGTTAAAATAACATATTTTGTACATGTTAGGTTAATAACTTCACGAGGTTTTCGCAAGGCCGCCATTACACTTGTAAGTTTTACTCATGTAAGTACCCGTAGCTTACGTAATTAAGCCTAATTGCAGAGTGTTTACATTAGTAAAGTCGTAAGCTACTTACGTGAATAAAACTTACAGTTGTAATTGCGGCCTAATACTTACTTATTTAAAACGATATTCTAATTTTAATTTTCATAGAATATTTTTCCTTTGAATTCAGTTACAGTTAGGCTTGTAACACTCACAACACGACAGAAATGAGTACAACGCGACCTCTAAATGTATTTTACACTATAGTTTCTCGAGAAGTTAGCTTAAAATCGATTGCGAAATTAGTACCAAATAGATAAACAAACTAACCAACAGAAAGACAAGAAAGCGAGTTAATATTACATTTTCGACCAGTTCCAATCTATGTTTAAAAATTTCAAGCATTTCAAATTTCTTATCGGTAATTTAGTTAAAATTCGATTGGATTTGTAGCAAATAGACAAAAAATAGACCAACAAAAAAACCGATTGATAAAAACGTGTTAAAAATGCGAAACTGTATTCCTTAAATACATTGTTGAGAGTTTGTGTGAGAACCTCTTGGCTCTTGAAGTAATTGAAAATATTTTTCATACAAAGCGCAATACTTTAGACCGCAAGCCACAGTGATAAGTCGGAAGCCAACTTCAAGAAACGCGTCACAAACTTTTGCGGTGAAACTTTAATACTTTTGTCCAACTCTTTGGGACTTTGTCCTGTTTCAGTACTTTATATAGTTTATTTATTTGGAGTAATATCCTTTGTACAATTTTAGTGCAAGCTACATTCATTTATGACTGATTCACATTATTCCAGTAACATGCCAGTAGTAATAATGTGGGCCCGATTTGATTCGATATACAGCCACAATCCAGTGAGCTGTAAAGTACGGTAACTGTCGAATTTGTAGTTTCCCTTTAATACTTTAAACTTTTGTATAACTCTTTGTGACTTTGACATATTTCATAACTATGTACCTATAGACAGCTATTTATATGAAGTTATTAAGGGGCATGAGACGGGCCTGCCCGCGAAATTGAAATTTAATTTGGTTTTTCGCAATTTGTAAACTAAGACGACAACGAAGGCTTATGGTATTTTAATTGCGACAATGGCAGTATCATCCTCACAGGTTTATATAAAAATCTTTACTTGAAAGGCTCCGGTTTAAGAAATTAATTCTAGTATCGACTATTCTCACAAATTAGTCGATACTAGAATTAATTTCTTAAACTTGGGAAAATTGCGAAAAACCAAATAAAATTTGAATTTCGCGGGCAGGTCCGTCGCTTCCACCTTAACTTCAATTAAACTGATATACTTACCTATTTGAAATAGCTTAAGTAATAAACATAACACATAATTTACTGTCCAGAGCTTGAAAAAACTTACGTTTGTAAACCGGCTGTTATAAATATAATTCTATGAGCTTTGTTTTATCACAAAATCATACCTATTTGATATTTCGTTGTTAGTATTCATTTTGTTAGCCGGATAAAATATAAAATGATTTTCGAATTAATGCTCAGTAATAGGATGTCAAATTATTGTCACTACTATTTAAATACGTTGCGCTAATGAATAGAAATTAATTACTGGGCTAATAATATAAACCATTGGACAGTAAAAGTGTTTGACTATCACATGTGGCCCATTATTTTAAATATTACAAACTTATGAAATTATGGGCAGGCCATGCTTGTCGTAGAGGCGATGGCCGTTGGGGCCGGAAAGTCCTTGAGTGGAGACCGCGTTTAAGCAAACGTAGTGTGGGACGCCCTCCAGCACGATGGACCGATGATATTAATATTAAGCGATTGGATATATGATATTAAGCGGCTGGCGGGAAGTGGCTGGATGAGGAAGGCTGAGGACCGGGTGTGGTGGCGCTCTTTAGGGAAGGCCTATGTCCAGCAGTGGACATCCACAGGCTGATGATGATGATGATGAAATTATGTATAATATCACCAACTGATTTCAATTCTTCTTTTTTCATTTGAAATTCTTTTTATTGCTTGGACTTGCATGGTCATGACGTATTAGAAAAAAATTACTTCCTGTAATTTAATGCATTTAAGATTTTATTGGACGTATGTGTACAGTTTTCCAATCATTTTTATTTAAATTTTACATACAAAGATTCTTACTGATAAAAATTTACATTCTGCTTATTATATAGCTTATTCAATTCTTTACATTTCTGTCAAATATTTTGCATATATTATTATATATAAGCAGTATGTATTTTTTTGTTTTTAGGATCCAAAATTGATAATGGTCTACAGTGAGCAATTCTATATTATTTTACTTAATTTACAAAATAATTAAATAACACTATTCAATGTAAAACATTAAATTGACACATATCTTATAATCCTAAACTTATCATCTTTCACCTCTTATTATTGGTTTACGACTATGTTTAGTCGTGAGAGTAAGCATTAGAAAGTGGCTAATATAGTACATGAGATGTGGTAACATGGATATTATTGCTAGGGTGGGGAGAGGAAAAGCTTGATGGTAAGTAACACTCTTCGATTCCGCAGTTGGTTGCCAGTTGTTGTCGAGGACAGACTGCTCTATCACGTTCTGCATTGTATCTAAATAAACAAAATATTTAATTTATTAGGTACCACATTTTTTTCATCGACTACAAGTTAGTCTTTGGCTGCAATCTTACCTGGTGATGATGCAGTCTATGAAAGCTGGCTATGACAGTTTTTATTAAACCTTGATCTCTACATGACTTGCTGCCAAGCGATTTACAATTGACGATTTATCTACCAGTTCTAATTACAAATTACGATATATATAAATCACTACAGACTGCATTCGATGGCGGTAACAGAATTTAACTTAGATTCAGTCATAAATTCAAATGCTGAATGTTGATTGGGAATACTGACTGTAAAAATACTTTTATTTTTCTTACCATATGTCGTCACATCGGGTGTGTAAAATTTTTGCTCCGCTGGTTGTAACGCCACCACGTAATCTGAACAAGAAAATTTAACTAGGGTTAGTTTTAGTCGGTCATTTTAATTATAAACTTTTCGCATCTAGTAAACAACGTAATTTTAATATAATCCCAAAAGACTTGTCACGAGACAATATTAAATGAATTTTATAATTTTTCATTAGGGGTTTTGGTGTACCGCTTGACTTTAGAGCTGGGGCGATTCCTGGAGTAGAGTGCGGGTTTCGGGAGGGTGATAGTTCAATACACCAGAGTAGTTTACACCAATCGAGAAAAATCTAAAAATGTTTGAATGAGAAACAAGATAGTTTCAGCAATAAGCGATCGGAAAATGTTAATTTCAGTTTATAAAAATTATAAATTATTTTGTGATTTCATCATAGATTTAACGAAAAACCGCAAGTTCTAGAGGCGTCAAATGCTATGTTTAGGTATCAGTGGTAAAATAGCAATATATTGCTACAAATAGCTTTCTTGTAAACGACTTTTGACTGAAGATTCTATAGAAATTCTGTCATTGTCCTTTTCACATAAGCTACGTGCAAAATTTTACCTAGTTTAACAAAATAAGCCATGAAAGGGTAACAGACAGACAAGCATTTCTGTATTAGTATGGATTAATATATAGTTATGGTATTAAAATATGGGCATTATCATAATATCATCCAACTTTTTCGCCATATAAATAACAGTAAACAGATATGCAGAATTGCCGCTCATTGTCGATTATGGCGCCCATAATTGGAACAGATGATGCCCCGCGGTTGTCGCTAATAACAGCTATTTGTTCAGCTGTACGCAATTCACAGACGCATTATGTTACATTGATACGTTTATGTAACGCAATGCATGTTATATAGATATATGCATAACTTAATTGCTGTTGATACAGCAAACAGTACAAAAGCTACATATATATATATGTTACGGGCAACGTGATTAACTGGGAATTATTAATAAGGACCGGCCATTATTAATAATGCCCAAGAGCGATGGGCAAAGTGATTAATTTATCATTTTGACCGGCGATTATTAATAATGCCCGACGGCCCGTGGTCCATGTGATAAGTCAGTGTTTGAGATAGCTTGAATTTATCACTTGGACCGGGCAGTATGAATAATTCCCTACTTGTAGCCGGGCAATGTGATAAATCGGACCGCGGCCGTTGGCAGGGGCGCGTACGTGCGGGGGGGGGGGGGGGGGCCTTAGGTTAAGTTAGGTCAGGTTAGCTCCTCTTCCATTGGCAGAGGAGGCTCGAGTCACCTACTGCTGGTCATAAGATTATCGAAGCTAACCATCCCATCCTCGAGGATTGGACGAAGAGGAAGCATGGACCACTCACGTTCCACCTTGTACAGGTTCTTACGGGGCACGGGTGCTTTGGAAGATATCTGTGCAGGGTGGCGCGAAGAGAGCCCACAGAGGAATGTCACCAGTGCGGTAGTGTCTCAGACACAGGACAACATACGCTGACTGAGTGCCCGGCGTGGGCGGAGCCTCGCTAGTCACTGGTGGATATTATGGGGCAGGACCTCTCATTGCCCGCCGTGACTAAATCCATAGTGGACAGTGAGAGGGCCTGGCAAGCGATGGTCTCCTTCAGCGAGGAAGTAATGACGCAGAAGGAGGCAGCGCAGCGGCTGAGAGAGGAAGCCGAAAGCTCTCATCCCATGCGCCGCAAGAGAATCGGGCTCAGGCGAGCTGCACACGACCGTCGCTTGCCGCCTTGAGTAGGGCCTCCGGGTAATAGACACGGGGAGTCTGTTACCCGCGTGAGAGTAGGTCCTCGAGTTGGAAGGCAAGCCCTTGTTTCCGGCGAGCCTTAAACGGTGTTGGGGCCCCTTTTAGTCCCAGAGCTGGGCCTGCCTTGGCGGGCGCCGTTAGCTGGGTCGCAGTTGAATACGTTCGTGTCCCTGTGCCCAGCAACAACGATTGAGACGGTAAGCCGTGGGGTTTTAGTCGGTAAGAGTCCGACATAACCACCTCGCCTCCCCGAGCACGGTGGTATCCATGAGGATTTTCCCACGTATAAAAAAAAAGCTTAGGTTAGGTTAGGTTCTTTTATTTAATAAACAAAAACACTACAGTTCACCTATTTTATTACTTTGCCCAAGATAGGGTGGGCCTTATTCATAATGGCCGGGAAAAGTGATTAATCATGCTGTTTTAATCATATTGCCCAATTGAGTCGGGCATTATTAATACAGACCGGCCATTATTAATAGTGCCCGGACTTATCAAATTGCCCGTAACATATATATATATATATTTAGTTTATACTGTTTTTTACTCAAGGCAATCATAACACCATTATTTCCTTTTGCTACTTTAACTAAGTGTAAAATTATACTAAAAGACGAGACTAGGATACATAGACCTATTTTTTAGATTTGAACAAACACCAATTCAATCCAACTTTTACTTGTTTAAAAGGCTCTCAGGGGCTTTGTTCGTGTTGTTAGTTAAAAAAGGTTTTCAACATAGATCACACCTAACTAAGACTTGGCTAGTCAACACTACCCATAATCATATTGAAATGCGAAATTGTGGTTTGTCCTTCAATCACACCGCAACGGAGCAACGGCTCCACGTGTTTTTTTTGTATGTCTGTGATATTTATCCCGGCAAAAGAAAAAGAGATTTTAAAAACATAAATCCACAAAGATGAAGTCGTGGGCGTCGGCTAATAATAATTTTAATATATTAAAGACAAAAAATGTTTTTACCAATGCATGTCCTTTATAGATTTTGAAACCATCCAACCGATGCGCTACAAACCATTTTGATTAGAAAGGCAATACTGCGAAGATGGTTTTTTAAAAGTAGTAACACACGAGGCGTATCCGCTAGTTTATAACATAACTTGATAAGAAATAATAAATGTAAGACTTACGATGTGGTGTCGTAAACTCCGTGGTTGTTGTAGACGGCGTGGTTGTCGTTGTTGTTGTTGTTGTCGTCGTTGTTGTAGTCGTAGTTGTTGTTGTGGTTATTTTAATTTCTGTAACAAAAATGTGGTTATAAATTTTTACTACCAAATTTTTGTTTGCGTCCTGTATTATTCCTATCCTAGTATTATTTTTAAAAAATCCGTTCACTAAAGTGCGAGAGCCGAAGCTGATTAGGAAGTGAGAAAGACTATTCAGATAGCAAGAGAGACTGATCGGGCAGTGAGGAGAGGCTGATAGGGCAGTAAGAGAAACTAATCGGGCAGTGAGAAAGAAAAAAAAATATTGGGCAGTGATATTCGACTAAGAGTGTTGCTTAAATTTTGATAGCTCCGAAAATAATCGAATAATAAATAGAAAACATATCTTTGGGTAGTACGACTAATATTGTATAAGTTTTAGCCAAAACTTCACCAAAAAATCAAGTAGGTAATTACAGTAGGTAAAGTTGATGCTTATTGGGGAAAAATTGAAGATGATATGATAATACTATAGTTAAGTTATAGTTAAGTATATACGGATTACGCTAGTACTTTCCCATTCAAAGCAAGATAAAAGAAATTGTATGAAGGATAGAGGCTAGAAAATTAGGAAAGCTTTCTTCGTTAGTAATTTACGTTGTAAGATAAACGTGTTGTTTTTCGTGATCGCGTGTTCGCTGCCTGGAGAGTAATAAATCCTTCCTTACAATATGTTAGCTAACACTTGGTTAATTTCACGAATAACTTGCAAAGAATTAATAATAATATGATGGAGGATAAAACGAAAGTCTGTTAGTACCTGTATAATAATATTCTCACACATCAGGATTTTAAAATAAATCTTTGTGATGGTGAAAGTCTTCAAAAAAATTATACATAATATGTATATGGGGTTGTATAATAACTTTAAATTATGTATCATTAACTACTCCGCACTCCGGCTGAACACGTTTGACTTGATGTCAAGTATAGGTTTCTTGATAAACAGATAGACAGACAGACAGGCAGACAACAAAGTCATCCTATAAGGGTTACTTTTTTCCTTTTAAAGTACGGAACTCTTAAAATGCTTGGTTCTGAATACCTTTTCTTCAGAATCTGCTCGGTCACGTAGTACCAATTAGACTTGGGTATAACTTAACTATTGTAACACTTACCATACAATCTTAAAGTCCCTTCAGCTTTGCCAATGGTGTTTGTGGCGATACAAGTGTATGTGCCAGTGTCTTCGCTACTGAACTCTGTTACAGTGAGAATTGTCCGTATCTGGTATGAAGACACGCGGACTTCGCTGATTTCGTGTTTTCCCCTGAAAATAAGTTTTATGTAATTTTTTGTTCATAGAATTGCGTAAAGTCTCACTTCTTCGCACGCATTCCATTTTTTTGTTCAACTTAACATTAACATTAGTTTAACATAACATAACATTAGTTTACCCATTGTTTGTAATACTAGGTACGTGATGAAATGAGAAACGAAGAGGAGAGGTCTCCAGGAGAACAAGAATTACCACTAATTAAAGTGTCAAATTGATAGACGACGGAGACCCAAGGTTCTAGATTGGTGATATTGCATCTAAAAACTTAGCACTGTGAACTGTCAAACTTGCTCTATCTATGCTTAAAGAAGTAACTGGGAGTCATTAGACACAACTGGTACAAAACGTTATTCTTTGGAGACCCTTATAAAATCTATGTCTAGCAATTATAGAGATCTAGTGTTTGAAACCACGGCGAAGAAGCCACCCATAAACCACCATGATAGTGAATCTAACGTAACGTTAGTGTGTCATGACATTGATCTATGTAGTTTTGTTCCACTGAATTCGAGGTCTTTTTATTTTAATCATTATTAATTTCAAGAACGTACGTAGCGTCAGCATCAATGAACAAAGGTAATCTGATCCTCGCTTTGTACCAGATCATATAGTTGTTACCCACGGTTTTTCAATTAACACAAACAAAAGGTACAAAGTAACATACTGCAAAACTAGTGATATATTGACAGCCACAGAGAGAGAGTACTCGAAAATCTGTTCTGACAGGGAAAAATAATTTGCGAGGAAGTTCGCCGTCAATCATGCTAGGCCTTTTTTGCTTTTTTTATTTTGTATTTTGATAGTGATAAAAGCAGCAACCGGGATTTATTGGAATCGAAGGGACACTCATTTTTTCACGATTTCACGCACGGTGTGAAGTAAAATTCTATTCAGTTTAAGTGTTTTTTAAAATCCCTTTTAGTATTTATACGATGTAATAAAATAAATTGGTTCTCATGAATTTATCAGTGAAAGTACCGAATATTGTATTCGACAAATCGACGTTATTTTGCAGGATTCAAGTATGTATTTATTGTGTGTTTCAGGCTTACTGTATAACCAAAGTTACTACCAGTTGGATTGTAAAATGACGGACGCAAGGATTGAAGTGTACTACACAAAACTGGCATGCTCCTTGTATGGCAGTTTTTTAGGTTGCTTTTTGTAGGTTCTATCTTAGATTAAATCGTCACTTCGGAGAAAACGCTGCAATTCACAATCAAATAAATATATTTTAGCACGACCCAACGTTTCATCCTATTGTAATCAGCTAGTACAAAATCTGTTTTTGATAAAAATTTATTATCATCATACCAGTCAAGGGACTATTGTGGGACATAAATGTAGGAGGGGTATAGTACCATACTCGTTGCACTTTCGTGCCATCCTCTTCATACGTCGTGCTTGAAGGCATCCAAAGTGCATTCAGAGTTCCCCCCGTGGGTTTTCGGCTTCAACAGTCATCGCAAACATGGTCTGCTCAGTGACCACTGCCTCTTCATAGTGCTGATGGCTCACAGAAAAATACTACAACCAAATTACGACTCACTTACATACCCAGAGAGTATCATTTCCTCTCCACTCTTCAGCCAATAGTTGATAGCTGGTGGATAAGCTTCTACAAGGCACTCCATTTTAGTTTGTGATCCTGTAGGAACTCCGATCACCTTCGTCGCTATCATTATTGAAGGACCAACTGCAACAAAAGATCAAGTTCACTTAAAGAGTTAACAAGTGTAAATTAAAAATTTATAACACTCCCGACAAGTGAAGGTTACAGTAACTAGAAAAGAGCTGATAACTTTCAAACGGCTGAACCGATTTTCTTGGATTATAGCTAAGAACACTCTTGATCAAGCCAACTTTCAAACAAAAAAAAAGCTAAATTAAAATCGGTTCATTAGTTTAAGAGCTACGATGCCACAGACAGATACACAGATATACACGTCAAACTTAAAACACCCCTCTTTTTGTGTCGGGGGTTAAATACTAGTTAAATAGCTGATATTGATAGCTTGATTAATCTCTACGCGATGTGACAGCTGCCATGTGCAAGTTTTACCTCAGGAGGACATTTCAATTATTCGTTAAATATATTGCAAAATACCTGGTTTTTTGTGTCATGATTATAATCTATTTATGTTTACAATGTTATAATTTTATATGAACTATCCAAAAAAGTAAGAAAAATCCCCAGGTTGGGCGCACTAAGTGTAGGTACTATAGATAGAGCCTTCTACTTACAATTTACACTCAGCATTATCCTCTTGCTAACCGAAGGTGGCACATCGTTGGACGCTATACACAAGTATGCACCCATCTGTCGACGTTCCACCTTTGTGAGGTTCAGCAATGGACCCGTGTACATATCAACTGTGAAAGAAACGGAATTTTTTTAAATTCAGATACAAGCTAGCCCTTGACTGCAATCTCATTAGATTGCAGGTAAGTAATGATGCAGTCTAAAATGGAAGCGGGCTAACCTGGAAAGGGTATGATAGTTTTCATTAAACCCATACTCCTTTGGTTTCTACACTGCATCGTACCGGAACGTTAAATCGCTTGGCGGCACGGCTTTGCCAGTAGAATGATAACTAGCCTCGGCTGAACCACCAAACCAGACCAGAAATTTAAAAATTAGTTAATTCCGAACCCCTGCTGGAAATCGAACCCGGGACCTTCCACTAGTGGTCTACTGACCACAATTCATAAAAACTGCTAAAGGTTTATTTCTACTGACACAAAGTATAGCCACAGTACACTGTACTATAAAATTTAAGGTAGGATACTAATCGCGCGTGTACGCGTTGCGATTTGTTCTATTAAGAAAGAGGTATGTGTGAAGCACGTCATCAAAGCACGTAAAACTGTAATATGAGAGAGCAAAGTAACTGTTAAGGCTGGAGCAACTATAATTGACAATGTAGAATGCTGTACCAGTGTATTTTATGCTAAGACTACTAATTGTACTATAGAATTGGTATTAGGTGACATAAGGTGTTGTTATGCTACACGGTTTTTGCTACAATATGCGACAATTGATGTTGGAAGCGCCAC
Source organism: Maniola jurtina (assembly GCF_905333055.1). NCBI lineage: Eukaryota > Metazoa > Arthropoda > Insecta > Lepidoptera > Nymphalidae > Maniola > Maniola jurtina. Next base: position 4,573,599 of record NC_060046.1, read on the forward strand.
CCCTAGATCATAAGCGGCCGTGTGTCATGCCGCAATGTCGCTTAAATCTGCTCTGGCGTAAATAAACTTTTACCTAATCTGAACGCGGCGCGGTGACGCGAATTTGAGAGCCTAGCTACTATTTGCACTCGGTGTAGAGCTTGTCCAACGTTTATAAGTCGCTATGGACACATTTTCATCGCGCGTTTTGTGAGTTTAACGCTTTACTTTAAAACTAAAATATACCTATAATAAAAAAATTATACGGCAAACGGATTGGCAAGGAAAATTCCAAGTACCATGTAGGTATACCTACTAGCAATAATAATTTAGCTTTACTATCTTTATTTATTTTACTTATTTATTATTTATTGCAAATATTCCCTTGCCTTGTATTTAATTTATTCCGCAAAACGACAGCACTTAATTACGAGTATTTACGTAGTTATAATGACAAACAAGTTTGCCGACCTGATTTTCCTTTCAAAGGAAAAGTCTACTTCGTCGAGCTCGAATTAGGTATAGGTATTTTTGCAGGAATTCATTAAATAATTTCTCCTTCCTACGATATTTATCAAGTAAGTACCTAAATTATTGTTATTTACTATTAAATTACAACGTTTCGTGGGCCACATATGATGATGATGGGGTATTATTTATTCTCTTTAGAACTGTAGCAAAAGGTTTTCAATGTCAACCTATCTTTGGCTGCTATTTTTAAGGCCTGCTTCAGTGGACCTCCTCCTGGTGTTGGTTGGTCGGCCAGTCACCTTGGACTGGTAGGCTACCATTGAAACGCCACTTGCTCTCCTCTTTTCGCAAAATATGCCCATTGCCATCGCCTCAGAGCTATTGCTTTGCACACCGGTAGCTGATGGTATTTGTTACACGAGTCATCATTTCTGATTTTGTTAAGCCAGAAAATGCGGAAAATGCAGAATAACCTTGAAGCACTTAAGTATTGAGGAAAACCTGAATTCTGTGAATTAGCACCGCCGCGTAAACAGGGGTACTATTTTATCTGTACTCTACAGCATGAAGAGAGAGGAGTCGGAACCCGGAGTTCAAATAATTTTGTATTGTGACGGAAATGAATTCCGTGTCTAAGGTTCCATAAGAATTGGTTCAGTAGAAGAAATTGAAAAATCTGTCTAATAATAAAAATAGCGAATCATTTTCTTTTAACAATAGACCTCAAAACGAGGAAACGAGGACCGGATATGACAGAAATAAATTAAAAATGGCAGCTACGTTTTATTTGAGAATAAAAAGTAACCAAAACGTGAGAGCGGGCGTTCACAATCATCTGTATAAAAAATCGGTCAAGAGCGAGCCGGACTCGCACACGAAGGGTTCCGTACCATCGTACGAGAAATAACACTTTTATTTAATTTTCATGGAACCCATTTAATTTTTTTTATAGCGGCAATAGAAATACACATTCCGTGAAAATTTCAGCTCTCTATCTTTCACAGTTCATGAGAAGACAGCGGAGGCTTAGAAATAGGATCCAGTTGCACCCTTCGGATGGGGAACCCTAAAATATCTCTCCCCTAATTTTACCTTCTACGGTATGACACGAATATTCATATCGGATTGTCGTCTTTCATAATGCAGACGAGATATTTTGGAACTGTATTTTTAATCTGTCTGGGAATCCGAGCTTTTTATTCTCGTTTGTGGTAAAGCTACTCTTTTGTTTGTTGTTTTATATTTTTTTCTCATTACACCTATTATAGTACGCGGAGTATTGTGGGTATTTCGACTAACTCCTTAATTCTCTTTGATAAGGGTTTGTGATTAAAATTTTAATTTTGTTCTAGATCCCTAATTTATCCATTCTTTGTTATTTAATGAAAGCCACAGCAAGAACTTGAATTTTTGCCATTTGCGTCTATCTAATACAAAGTGCGATTGTGCATTGTAAGATCTACAATCTACATGGCTTTTTCTGCATGTTTAGCAGTGGGAGGACGGACTGTGCATATTGCATGCTGCACCATACAGATTTGTCTGTTTCAGCGGATTATAACAAATTAAGCTTTTGGTTCCTTAAATTATGGTTCCGTTAGTATACTATAATTGTAGTGTGCATAATACAAGAAGTCCAACTGAAGTTGCAAAATACTTAGGGGTTTGCTTAGCTTAGCTTAGACTATAGGTACACATTACACAAACCGAGCTGAGATCTGCTTTTGTACAATATGTAATTATATCTACGCGTCGTGTTCAGATTAGTTTACTTGTTTTGCGCGCACTGTAACTTTTTCCTCAACTGTTTGTTCTTTTTATCATTAGGAAATGAACAACCATACTCATTAGTTGCTAATGGGTTAAATATAATCTTTCTAACCAAAAAGCACTTTCATTTCAGGCATTGCCGTTTACCATCAAGAGATTGTTTCGTCTATCTATTATCGAATTTAAAATCATTGAAGTTCACCTTTATGAAGTTCGCCATCTTCATTCCTCAACAGTATATTAGTGCCATCTTCTCTTCTCCAAAGAATGCGTGGTAATGGTCTACCATCTGCCTTACACGTGACGCTGACGTCGGTTCCTTCTCTTGCAACTATATCTCCGCTAGTTCCCTCGTCGACTATATTCGGTGGAACTGTTTAACAATAGAAAATAACAATGTTAGTACAGCCTACAGAAACACAAAGGCGATACAAGGGTGAGATGGGGAGGAATTAGAATTAGATGTAGGTACCTACCAAATGTTGGAAGACGGCAGAACAGACATCAATTATTTTTACCCGACACCGAAGACAGGGTTATGTTTCTCACGGCTATCTGGTATGGAGGTGGCATTATCTATACTCTTGAACAATCCCAACGGCTGGATGGATTTTAATCAATAAGATCTCTAATGGATTTGTCTAAAACGTGCAATAGTAATAGCTCAGCTCTCTTCTAGTTACTGTAACCTTCACTTGTCGGGGATGTTATAATTTTTTAATTTACACTTGTGTAAAACCAAAATGGCGGCCTTAAAATACAAAATGATTGGTGGAACAAAGAAACTTAAATATAGTTCGCGACAGGTTGACATGGCAATCGGGGCGGGGACGGCCCGCAGACCCGCACAACACCCACGCTAACCCGGTGCGGGATAGCGTGGGTGACGTGCGGGTGAGCCGGACGTCCCCCCACCTCATACCCCGATTGCCATGTCGACCTGTCGCGAACTATGCATGGAACCCTAAAAAATTACACTATTTTTTTGGCCAGTCGTATTAAAACTTTAATCAGACAATTTGTTTCGCGAATCATATTAGGTAAATGTTTCAAATACGGACAATAGACCCAGATTTGAGTATCTCACTGCGTCAGTTGCTAGAGATTACTTTGTCATTTGAGCAGCCGGCGCAGCAAAAAGCTTAGAATAACTACATTTTGCTGAATTAATTCAGCAAACCCTCGAGTGTTTGCAGTATATCTGGCGATGTTTGGTTTCAAATCTAAATAACACAGTAGGTACTACTATTAACAGTCTTAATTTTTTTTATTTAGACACAATTTAGCCCTTGACTGCAATTTCACCTGGCGGTAAGTGATAATGTAGTCTAAGAATATGCTAGCGGATTAACTTGAAAGGGGTATGGCATTTTCCCTTTGGCTCCTACACGGTTTTATTTATGTAAGTTACAGGTTTTAGACATATTTTCTTTAGCTGTCAAGCTGTCAAAAACAGGTCGGCAATAGCAAGTCCAGCGTACTTATATTAGTAGAGGTCAGTGCATTCAGGTCCTGAAATTCCGTTGATGTTTCATGACTAAATAAGAACTGTTTTTCAGTTTTTTCACATAAAACATGCCAATTAGTTTAATGCACAGCAGAACAAAACAACTGCAGCACGAATAAATTCCAAACATCGTCGTGAAACAAACACATAAAGATAACCTTATAAAACACAAACCGTTGGAAAGAATTACAAAACATAAAATCCACAATACGTTTAGCCATGTTTAACGATATTTGTTTGAAGTGGCACTTCGCGGTGTTTGATGGTTTTCATTGAAATTGCCCGGTGTTAAAACAATAGCCGTTAAGGGAAACATTGGTAATTTAAACATCATAGAATCGTTATTCTCACCCGCGGATATAAATTCTGGCGGGATAATTTACGTTTTATTCGCTTTTTTGGTCGAAATGAACGCATAAATCTATGGATAAGGATCCTTGCATAAATATTTACGCCCTTCTTGAAATTAAATAACGACAATGGAAATGGTCGTTACTTTGTAATATCTTAAACGGTATTGCAAAATTATACTGTACTCCTTATCAGCTTTAAATGTTAACTCAAATTAAGTTAATTCTTCTGAAACAAAGTTTTTTTTGCTTTAATTTACGCTTGGATAAAGTTGAAGGCATATCCTTAAATCTCTATTTTATTAATCACCTAGTCTTTTTAATCGAACGAAAGGCATTATAGAGAATTTTAAATGCGGTGGGACCTCTTCAATTTTTCGGAATAATAGACCCTATTCTCGTCTCAGCAGGCAAACTATCTCTGTACCAAATTGACGATGCTTGCGACTTCGTCCACGGGGATTTAGGTTTTTAAAATTTCTGTAGAAACTCTTTAATTTTCCGGGATAAACTTAAAGTTTATTCTCGTCTCTATGCAAGATATCTCTGTACCAAATAAAAGATAGGTACCCGCGACTTCATCTACGTGGATTTAGGTTTTTTTAAACCCCGTGGAAGCTCTTTGATTTTCTTGAATGTCTGGTAGCCTATAATACCTACGGAACTTTATCAAAATCGGTCAAAAGGATGGACCATAAAAAGGTAACAGACAGACTCACTAAATTGCATTTTTAAATTATGGCTGTATGGATTTAATTATTTTTTATTTGCACCAAAAACAAATTGTAGAGTCAGAAGATACGAGAATATCAGAGTGTATGAGGAAAAAGAGAAAACTATTCAATCAGAAGAAAAACGATAACAAGTGGACAATGAAGCATTTAATCTCTCATCAACTAATTTCAATCGAGCAATCACTTAAATGCAACGGTTTATGATCGGGATCAACACAATTCTCCGATAGAGCTCATTTCCAATCAGCTCCTGTTTTGCAAATCATACAAGGGTCCTGCGGAAACAGCTTTGTGGAAACCAGGTCAACTGTGAAGTGACTAGTGTATTCCGATAGTAGTTACAATCAATACGAGTGACATTTCCCGTTACAATGGGATTACAAAAATGACTTCGGACCATTAACTTGGGTATAAAGGGAGATTGATGCAGCGGGGATGTATGTTTGGCGTTGAATTCTTTATTTTGTAATAGCTGTGCTCGAAGACTAATTCGGAGTAATCGGAATAGCGTTATAACTAAAATGGAGCGAAGACATTATATACTTTCTATCTGTTCCGACCATTGCTAATACTAATTATATTATATAACGACTTACCGAATCAACCGACCGGAACTTCGCAGATTATTATTAGAGTTTCTCAGGTGATTTCTGCGTGCGTTTAGTTTCATAACACACTATTCTAAAAATCTTTTTTCCTCTATTTAATAGATTTCAAACACAAGTGTAAATTAAAATTTTAATAGTAGCATTGCGGTTTTTATTTTCAAAAGCAGATGATGTTAAAACAATGGCCTCTACAGGGGACACCATTAATTTTAACATCATAGAATCATTATTCTCGTCCAAGGCAATAAATTCTAGCTGAATAATTTCCTTTTTATTCGCTTTTTTTTGTCAAAATGAACACATAAATCCACGGATAAGGATCTTTGCATAAATATTTATGCCTTCCTTAAAATTAAAGAAACGACAGTGGAATGGTCATTTTCGTCATTATTCTCGTTTTTTATATGACATTATAAGTATAATTTTTTTAATGCTGTACAATTGAATGTCGGATACTGCAATATACTTTCAGTATATAATAAAAATTGTAGGGTAATAAAAATTAAGATTATTTTAATAGTCCTTAACTTTAAAACCGGTAAAGTGCGAATCGAACTCGCACTCGAATGGTTCCGTATACTAATAAAAGTATTACGTATTGGTATAATGTAAACAGGTATTTCGTACAAGATATAATAATATGATGTACTTTTTCATAACAGTCATTTTGAAATTTTTACTGTTTGCTGTTATAGCGACAGTAAAAAGACACACTCTGTGCTTTCAACTCTTTTGAAAACTCTACCTATTACGGTTCATGCGATACAGCCATCTGACAGACAGACAGAGAGAGGGACGAACAGACGGGCCGGACAATGGAATCTTAGAAATAGGGTCCCTCTGGCACCCTTATAGTACGGAACCTTAAAAATGAGATCAAGTGGCAAAAATTCAAGCAAAAGTTTTATTAAAAATAATAATTAAAATGAACTAGATACAAATGTAAATTAAAAATTTATACACCCCCGACAAGTGAAGGTTACAATACTAGAAAAGAGCTGATAACTTTCAAACGGCTGAACCGATTTTCTTGCATTATAGCTAACAACACTCTCGATCAAGTCACCTTTCAAATGAAAAAAAAAATCGATTCATTAGTTTAGGAGCTACGATACCACACACGTCAAACTTATAACACCCCTCTTTTTGGGTTGGGGGTTAAAAAATCATTATAATAGAGACTATTCAGACTTCAGACGTTCTTTACATTGAAGACAAACGGTCTTTAAAATGAAATTACTTTACAAAATACTTTAACAACTAAACTGTAAATCAATTTCCAACAAAAGATTTTCTTTTAGAACTCCCTATTCACCGTGAATTCCTCACGACACTATTCTTTAAAATTGCCAACAATTTTCTTCAATATAATTTATGTCCCGTCAGAAACACTCTGCAATCCATTTTACAGTACGTGTCATTTATTTAGGACGAGCACAGTGGGTGTAGTTCAACGCTGGCGAATAAAGTCGACGCATTGAAATATGGCTACATTTTGTAGCGAAATATTGCATTGAATCTTTTAAAATTGAGCTCGAAATGACCTCAAAATATTCTTTGCTTGAATGAGGGCGGTGCAGCCTAGTTTCTATAGCATAAATTACTTGATTATCCTGGAGAAAAGCATAGCCGGTCCATCCAGTTGACTACTTGGCGATAAGCGAACGGCTCAGGAGATCCGAATCCTTTTATAATTTTTCCTCCGTGTCTGCGAGTCATTCCCGGTTACTATCACTAAGATCTAACAATACGGCTAAGTCTCTGAACTAAACCTAAATGACAGGTCTAAATATATTGCTTTCCGTTTCACAATGCTCCCTGTGGCAAAGGACAGCATTAGATTTAGATTTGTTAATTTAGTTTAGGAATTGTGCAACTATGATCGGAGCCGCTGGATTTCTAGCTCGTTCACACAAGCTGCGTAAGCGTAGACGTAGAGCGTACCACTGCATTTTAATGTATGGAACTGTATAAATCATGGCAAACCGCTTGCGTAAAGCGTGGACGTATGCGTAACCCGGTGTGTTAGGGGTGTACGCGCGTCACTACGCACGTGTCACGTGTACGCAATTGGTGTGAATGGGCCTTTAGGGGGCACAAGACCCTAGCGTGTGGAAGTCCCCAGAATGATAATGATGTATCTACAACATAATTAACCATAGTTATCTTATCGTGAAATACTACTTAGTATAGGTAAGTACTGTTGAGTCGCATGCAGAAGGGAGCGTAGAAACCTAACGCATTTTCATTCTCCAAACAAAACTCCATTACTATATGATTAATGGAATGAATCACGACCCTTAATATGGAAGATTACGACGCAGTTTGCTCGAATAACCTTTACTGTTTATGAACTTTTTTTAGTATAACCTAACCAATGTAAAAAAAAAGATGGGAATACTCTAACGGCCGTATTCACAAACGTTACTATGAGGTCTCACAATAAGCTCGAACGCAAAGTGTAGGTTCCACCAATCAGATCATTGTAAATTGACGTGATACAGTCATCTGATTGGTGGAACGGACACTGTGCGTTCGAGCGCACTATGAGACCTCATAGTAACGTTTGTGAATACGGGTGTAAGTTGCCATCAGAATTGGTATCATTGAATCACTTTGCAGTTAAAGACTCCAAACTCCTTCCGAACCGCTTGCATAGCTACGTATAACGATCTATTAACTTTGCGGTTACGTCTACTCTAATTTGGCATTGTTCCCGCCTGGAATGTAGTGTCACCAAGTTATCTAGTCACTATAAGATATCTATAGAACTAGAGACATAAGAACTATGTCTAAAATAAATTATTATTTGCTAGGACCTAATAAATAGAGCGTCTTCCAAAATTCGGAAAATCCACGTCTTTTATTAGGGTTCCGTACATTAAAAGGAAAAACGGAACCCTTATTTTGTACCCTCACTTTGTTGTCCGTCTGTCTGGCTGTCTGTCCGTTCATCGTGTCTGTCAAGAAAACTATAGCTAAGAACACTCTCGATCAAGCCACCTTTCAAACAAAAAAAAAACAAAAAAAAAATCGGTTCATTAGTTTAGGAGCTACGATGCCACAGACAGATACACAGATAGATAAACAGATACACACGTCAAACTTATAACACCCCTCTTTTTGGGTCGGGGGTTAAAAATACAGTTTTGTCTAAAAACTTTCCTTCTTCTAGTCCGTAATAATCTTTCAGCAAGATTAAAGCTTTATAAAAGAGAAATCTTTCAATAGCCTTGTATACCTATGCGTTTGAATCGAAATAAAAGTTTATTAGAGCTAGATTTGATTTCAACTAGGTATCGGTTTAAATTGTGGCTGACCAAATACAATCTATCTGCGTGGTACTGGTACCTATTTAATTATATTGTCTGGATCGATGAATCGCATTAGGATTTAATGTGGTGGAATGGCAAGCATCGGACAGCGATTAATAGGTAGATTTCAATGTTCATCAGTACAATGAATTACAAACATTCGGCGCTTACGGCCGTATTCACAATCATTACTATGAGGTCTCACAGTGCGCTCGAACGCATAGTGTAGGTCCAATCAGATCATTGTAAATTGACGTGACACAGTCATCTGATTGGTGGAACCTACACTATGCGTTCGAGCGCACTATGAGACCTGATAGTAACGTTTGTGAATACGGGTGTTAGTCGCTCTGTTACCGAAATCTATACAAGTATTTTAAATAGGTATGTTAATTTGTTTGTAGGGGGTAATCTCTGAAACTACTGAACCGATTTAGAAAATTCTTTCACCAGTAGAAAGCTCTATTATTCTTGAATGACATAAACTATACCTACGTATATTTTTTTCAATTAGAGATCTCTAGTAATAAACTTCCCGTGCGAAGCCGGGCCGGGTTGATAGTATCGAGATAAACTTCAAATTTTATTGTTTCAAAATAAATTCCTTCAATTTATCTTAAGTTTTTTTTAGTTGTCTGAGTTTATTTAATTTAATTTTTTCATTTAATTTTTAATGTCAAATTAGTGGTGTTAGCTGGCCATGAGATTATTTAACTTTCGCTTCTACATTACGTTGAAAATGATACATACTTTGATATATTTTTCTTTCCAAAAAAGCTCTCCATTCTTTTCTGAGCTTATTCCACATGCTTATTTTTTATTATTATTATTTATAATAACAGAAAGTAATATCTCTGGTGTTAAGACCTATCCAAGTAGGTCGGAGAGTCTACGAATCCCTATGAGTAAGTAAGCAAATACATTATTCCGCTTAGCAACAGAAATAAGACATTAGATACATTGGTAAACAAACATGAGTGGTGGGCAAATACGGCAGAGAAATTGTAATATCTGAGCTCAGTTTTTGTATCGAATTAGCTTAGTTTTCAGTTCTTATTAGCAGTAAAATCAAATATTACTTACTAATGTTACACATAATATACCTAAACCCACGCGGACGAAGCCGCGGGTATCATGTAGTCAGCAATATTTGCCTAGGTAAAATCAAACTCATAATTACCTATAGGTACGAACTTCTATAGAAACATTTTATCCCATTGAACATCGCCACATGTTAGATACTCAGGTAAACATCAAAGAATTAATATCATATTTGGTGTTCGAGCCTAAGGGCGTTTGTACACTCATTCGTATTCAATTAGTTTTCGTGATTCGTGAAAATACGACTCAACATGAAAAAAAATACGAATATATAAACACCTCATACGATCCGAAATTCATATCAAAACATAGTACGCGTGTGCGCTCATAAATTTTTTTACGATTCGTATTTTGACATCGTATGACGTGTTTTTATATATAGTATTTACGTGATTTTTTTCCGCATTGAGTCGTATTTTCACGAATTGAGTACGAATACAAATGCCCTTCGGCTACGTCACATAACACTGTTTCGCCGTGAGGTTTTACTAAGAAACCCTCAAACCCGAAACGACGAAGAAAATTACCAAAAGGTCGAATTTGTATGCGTTTCGTGGACATTACGTGTACAATATCCTGCACCAATATTGTCAATATCTACGTAATATTAATGCCCTGTGTGATTTAAGGGTGGGATGCGAGCACGACGCGTGTTCACAAACTCGTGACTTGAAACCGTGAGAGACAAGAGGCTTAAAAGATTAACCATTAACCGAAATTACGAAGAAACAGTTTCACAGTTATACCATTACTGAATGCTTGATCAATTATGGGAGTAATTATTTTGTTAGGATTAATTATTATTATTATTGATAAAGGGATTAACAGCTGTTTTAGTATTAATATTATTATATTCATTTGACAAATATCTTCAGAATATCAGGCATTATCGAAGCTTCGATAAGTAATCTTGAATAGTTCCTACCACAGCATCGTTAGTCACAATAATTTATATAATTTTATATTAATTAAAACTAGTAACTTATTAGGTACTTATTTTATATATTTACAGCCTCTAAATGGGACTGAAATCAGAAAAGTTATATACTTTACGCGTCCTTGGTTTTTAATTAATAACATCACTAACCTCATTATAAAAAAAATATGAAAGTGTGTTTGTTTATCTTGAATCTCATCGCTATGAAGCAATAGTTCGACCATAATATAACGACTGGAGATGTAAATCATGTCAATTTTACGTCTATTAGAATCAACATGCTTTAATCTTATCATAATCATAATTTATTCATTGCAAATACACGTTTTATAATAGGTGGTACAAAAGTTTTTAGTTCACAGTGTATTCACCATTATAATGGTGTGCAATAGGTAGTATTTTCAATTATTAATTACATGGACCTTAAAAATACATACCCAATACATCAACACAGCCAATTTGTTTCTTCATAGTGCTGGTGTTGATCTGGCACATGTAACATCCTCGGTCCTCCACCTTCAGCGGCCGGATGTGAAGCTGCCATGACCCCGGCGAGTCGTTGGTGACCGCGTACCGGGTACTGTGGGTCACCAGCCGTGTGTGGAGTGTTAGAATTGTCTGGTCGTCAGCTCTAATCCACGCCACCTTTGAACAAACCTGTTATTTAGAAACACGTTCTAAAGTACCCGTATGGTCAGACTTATAGTTAGCCTCCAATAATTTTGAGTCATCTGCTAATACGGTAAGAGCCTTTTTCAAAATATTGTTTACTAGCGACCGTTCGTAGCTTCGGTCCCATGCGAATTTCAACAAAAGCTGCTCTACTTAACCTTATGTCTCAATTCATTGTTTAAATTGGAGGGAAAGGGGGGTATTAGTCATGATTAGCATGGCTAATATTCTTTAAAAAAAAATTTCGTGCGCGCTTGGTTGACATAAGCTAAAATGCTAAAGAACCTACGAGCGAGAACACTTGTACCACTGCATGTTAAAAAGCGGAAAACATCCTGTAGGTACGATACCATATTTCAGATATTGTCAAACTTAAATGTACAATCTAACTTGAATGCTCATCTAAAAGTTAACAAGACGAAATTACGAGATTCTTCAAAAGGAAGGAAGGGTCCTAAAATAATACCCATAAAACAGCTCCATAAAGTGTAACATCATGCTTTACAAGACGAAAATTTGCAAGAAGTCCAAAATAAACCGATTGCTATTGTGCCCGGGGTCAGAAATCAAGTGAGATCGCATTACTTTAAATTTCACGAGAGAGGATCCCTCGGAAAAAGAAAATTACTTATTCTATTATGGCCCTTTCGTACTACTTCCAGTTCAATTTAATATAATATTACAGAAGCTTTGTACCCACGCACAAAATCTCGATTGCCGGAATATGTAAATGGTGTCACAGAAGTCAAAAACATTTGGTAGCGAAGTTGACCCTTTGTTCAGAGTTCAGACCCCACTGAAATGGCGTTATCTATTTGAATGTTAGCCCGAAAATGTTTAGATATTATCATAATGATTTTAAACGATCGTAACCGAAACTTTTGAAACTATTAAAATAATGTTACATTTGTATTCGTAAGTCTGTTGTTATTCAAAGGTTTATTAGTTAAATAATAGCTTTCTAAAAATTAAGCTGGATCGCAGCCTATTTGTAAAGCGTTTATCTAGCAGGTAGGCGTAAGGAACTAGTAAAACAGACATAATATCAGATTCTGTCTATTATGCTTTTACAACACATTCGTTTAACCAATTTTGACCAAGTTTGGTGCAAAGATAGCTTGCAGCCCGGAGGCAGACATAGGCTATATTATATCCCGCAAAATCAAAGATTAGCGACGGGATTTTATAAAACCGATCTACGCGAAAAAAGTCGCGTTCATCACCTTTAAAGATTTAAATATGTGTAATAAATTTTAAAAATAGGGCTTCTTCTTAACGTATAATCTAATATTGGCATCTAATATAAGCATCAAGGCCTGAATAGAATTTCTCCAAGAGCGAAATCCACTTTGAATATTAAAACCCACATTTCCATGCTAAATAGAGATTATAATATCATTTCCCAGATTGAAATATACGATTTCCGTTAATACAGCCAAGAGATGATGTTCATGAAGGCACGGCTTCGCGCACCTACTTCGTTTGTGCAACCAGCCCTAGCGTAATCAATGCGACATATCGACTAGGGACTTTAGAACGTGCGCCGGGTGCCAAAAAAATGTGGGACGCTTTAAAATTTTTATCAACCTTTCGCAGGGACCATGCTACCATGCTAAATATTCTCTATAAGTATCGTTCCAATTTAAGTATAATTTTTACTGCTGAAGCGGGCAACATGTCAACATGGGCAAAACTTTTGACGATCTCATTAACAGCACAAAATAACAGCGTTGTGGGTACATTGTATATCCGCAACATAAAGCTGAGTTTCGGGCCTTTTCGTTGCCACGACACATAGTATACAGAATTATACTGTTTAAGTTAAGTTAGATTTTAGGGCGTTATAATTTGTAACAAGTTTATTGTGTTTTATATTATGTGTTGGATCAACAAATAAATCTAATTCTATTCTATTCATTATTATTTGTACTCTGCAGTGCCACAGTTCACGACAGGCGTATGGTCTGGAACAAACAAATTTAAAACGCATTCACACAAGTGTGGTTTCATCTTCACTGGCAGTCATATACACGTACAGTTACTATTTCGCTGAGCGAAAAATGTTATTTCCTTTACCCTGTAAAGCTGTCAAAATTAAGTACCGATTGCCAGTTCAACAGTCGATATAGACCATCGCCGCTTCGCCGATAAAAAAACCGAGAGAAAGGCTTGCCGCTTTGATTGTTCTTGGGCTGCTAGTTTTATTTCACAGAGCTCGCTCCTTGTGCTAGCAATTTTCTACTTGTGTGCTGTCAGCGCACTTGACATGGTTTTACCGTTGAATATTAAAAGTAACTTTATGCAAAGTGCTTAATATAAGTAGGATACGAACAATGTGACTTACGAGATCTAGTTTTAGGGTTCCGTACCTCAAAAGGAAAACGGAACCCTTATAGGATCACTTTGTTGTCTGTCTGTCTGTCTGTCCGTCCGTCTGTTTGAACTTCGGAATGGCTGAACCGATTGTGACGGGATTTTCACAGGCAAGTAGAGGATTGGCCAGGGAGTAACATAGGCTACTTTTTTAACCGACTTTTAAAAATGGAGCAGTTGTGTTTTTCTACCTATGTACACTGATATCTCCGAGATTTCTGAACCGATTTGCGTATTTTTTTTAATCGATAGAGGAACTTTGCAACATTGTCCTATTAAAATTTGGATTTCTACTCTTCAATCCTGATGCTGCACAGGACCTGATCACCAAAGCTGATGGGATTTTGAAACTGTCGGTTATAAATTGATATTGAAGGTACCAAGTTAACACTTTGTCGTTAACCTTGAGGACCCAACTCCTCAACACTGATGCTCTAAGGAATTGCATTCCTAAATCCTGGTGATCCCTCGGGATTTTTAAAGGATCATCCGTTTAAATGCTTTTACGAGGTACTGAAACAAGTTGCATCCCGGGAACGGGCTATTACGGAGAGCCTACTTTTGTCCTGGGAAATCAAAGTTCCCACGGGATTTTTAAAAAAATAAATCCACACGTATTCTACAATATAAAATAAAAGGTGTCAAAAAAACTTAATTTCTAAGTAACGCACAAAAGTTAATTTTTGCGAAACGAATTTGTTTGCAAAGAAGAAAGAAAACTAAGCAAAGTGTAAAGCTTTAATAAGGTAACGCCTCGAAATGCTAATAAATTTGCCACTTGGCTGGTCACAGGCGGCAGGCAGCGGATTGAAAAGCAAATTGTCGCTGACGGCCAAGTTCTCGCCTGCCGTGAAATAAGTAATTTGGATTTGTATTTTTAACCACCGGCCCAAAAAGAGGGGTGTTATAAGTTTGACGTGTGTATCTGTGTATCTGTCTGTGGCATCGTAGCTGCTAAGCTAATGAACCGATTTTAATTTAGTTTTGTTTTGTTTGAAAGGTGGCTTGATCGAGAGTGTTCTTAGCTATAATCCAAGAAAATCGGTTGAGCCGTTTGAAAGTTATCAGCTCTTTTCTAGTTACTGTAACCTTCACTTGTCGGGGGTGTTATAAATTTTTAATTTATACTTGTGATTTGTATTTTTAGGCACTGTGTTTATTGGTTTAGATTTAACTTAGTTAGCGTCAAATTTAATTGAGATTCGTATAATTTTATCTTGTTCTTGTAAGTTTTATTCAATCAGCCTACTGCTGTTATCCGTCTACTGCTGGTTATAGGCCTTTCGATAGCGCGCCTCCACAGACGGACCTCCAAATTCAAATTCAAATTATTTTTATTCAAGTAAACTTTTACAAGTGCTTTCGAATCGTCAAAATAATCTACCACTGGTTCGGAATGCCGCTCCCACCGAGAAGAACCAGCAAGAAACTCCGTGGTTGCTCTGTTCAAGTATTCAATCTATACTAATAAATAAAATTGAAGTGTCTGTCTGTAATTTCGAAATAACTATCTCATATTAAGCTCATATGGTTATCTGAACGATACCATAACTGAATCACCCGGTTTTAAAATTTTTGTCTGTCTGTCTGTCTGGCTGTCTGTTTGAAAAGGCTAATCTTCGGAACGGCTGAACCGATTTTGACGGGATTTTCACAGACAAATAGAGGATTGACCAGGGCGTAACATAGGCTACTTTTTTAACCAACTTTCAAAAAGGGAGTTGTGTTTTTATACCTAGGTACACCGAAATCTCCGAGATTTCTGAACCGATTTGCGTAATTTTTTTTTAATCGATAGAAAAACTTTGCGACATTGTCCTGAGAAATCAAAAGTTCCCACGGGATTTTTAGAAACCTAAATCCACGCGGGCGAAGCTGCGGGCATCAGCTAGTTTACAATAATATTCTCCACCTTTCTAATCCACCCACTTGTAAGTTTAGTGTTTATTAAATTGTGTGACATGGTGTAGTGTGGATGGTAACCATCTCTGACCGATACTCTCCCAATAATGGCTAAATTGCATTGTTGCAACAAGAATAAATGCGGCTTTAAATGCAGTCAATCACAACAATTGAGTTTGTAGTTATTGAAGCAGCTTTTTCGCAATCGCCCAGCAAGTAAGTCGGGAAAACTATTAAACGATACAAATATTGGATTTAATTGAAAATAATAATAAAATAATTCAATACGAATTATTTATACCTTAATGATAACTCTATCATTAGCGCAATCATAGTGCAAACATACACAAACTGAAAAATTATTTTATAGAGAAGTAGAAATGCAAGAGTTGATTAAAACAAATAATGATTATCGTTATTTCACCTTATTCATGCTTTGTGAAGAATTGAATCAGACATTTAATCAGGATCGTAATGAACGTAAAAAAATCGTTATTTCAATATCTGTATTTTCCGTTAAATCAAATAAAAACCTATGCAAAGAAAGCAAAGGATAATAAGGCGACGGCTCCAGTCGCAAATGAATTTTCCACTTCGTTGGTCACAGCTGAGCGTGGATTGAAAGTGAATTCGAGCTGACACGGCCAAGTTTCTGAGTCCTGGATAATATAGTTTCTACAATTCGCACATTTTAAAACTGAATTCACGCTTCTTATTATATTTCGTTGATTTTATTCGGAGGAAAATAATAATTTAGTTTCAGAAACTTGTTTGAATTTATTTGAATTCAAACAAACTTACAAACTTTACCTCTTTATTATATTAAGTACTAGAGGATGCTCGCGACTTCGTCCGCGTGGATGAATTTTTTTTTACATTTTTAAAGAAAAATATTGAAAATATTCCATATTAAACTTATATATTTGTTTTCTTAAGTGAAAAAGTAGCGTTTATGTTCGCTCACTCCTCATTTTAGCTTAGAACTAAAATAACACATCGCTTAAAGCGTTGTCTACTTTAACATCATTTCACTAAGCCTAAACAGTGATTTTAGTCTACTTTCTGTGACTTTTATTTCTATTTACGACCCTTGAAATACCATTTGCGCCAACAAAAGATAAATGCTCTACTTTTAGTCCGATAAACACTTCCCTTTTGTACTTGAGGAAAGATCTATTTATTTTAACAGTGAGCCCTACTTTGGTGTGTTTATAAAACTTCTCTTTTTATCTCGTATCTCGTCCCCCACAAATCTTCAACTGTCCACTTCTTGTCTTGAGTTTTCGCTTATCTATATAAATACTTATTTTTATTCAATTCAGTATGTAGGTACAGTATCCACTACCACTTTTAAAAGTCACATTGACAAAATTCGTTTGCACGGTAAAGGCAACCTAATGCCTTACACTAATGAAAATAAACAAACCTTGTTGCTTGACATTAAGATTTTAAATACAAGAACAACAGAGACTCGTGCTATCTTGCTCATAATTCGCTACAGGGATAGATAGATAACACTTTATTGCACACAAAAACACATTTAAAGGAACACAACACAGAAAGAAGAAAACAGAAAAAAACAATTGTGTGCAAAGGCGGCCTTATTGCTTGGAGCAATCTCTACCAGGCAACCTTTGCTGAAAGGAGAAGCTAGTTAGGGAGTGTAGGCCATGTATATATAATGTCTAATTTTTGTAAAAAAAAAAATTATGGCTGTGATATATTAACAAACAGATGGACAGGTGATTTGGATGAAACTCCAAAGAGATATCTTGGTTTACTATGTATGTAGGTACTATACAATTTCAATCTACATACTTTTTAAATACATATCAAAAATTGCGGATTCGAACGTGCGTGTCCTGGGATAACGCCCAACGCCTTTACCGCTAGGTAACAATTTTTGATATGTATTTAAGACTAAGGTCTTCAATCAGTGCGTCCTACCTGTGATGACATATGGAGCAGAAACGTGGACACTGGCAGTTGGCCTCGTCCACAAACTAAAGGTCGCTCAGCGCGCTATGGAGCGAGCTATGTTGGGTATCACCCTCATGGATAAAATCAGGAACGAGGAAATTCGCAGAAGAACAAAAGCGACCGACATAGCTCAAAGGATTAGCAAGCTGAAGTGGCAATGGGCAGGTCATGTCTGTCGTAGAATCGACGGCCGATGGGGCAGACGTGTTCTGGAGTGGAGACCGCGTACCGGTAAGCGCAGTGTGGGACGACCTCCTGCCCGCTGGACCGATGACCTGAAGAAGGTGGCGGGGAGCGGGTGGGTGAGGAAGGCGGAGGACCGTGTTTGGTGACGCGCTCTTGGAAAGGCCTATGTCCAGCAGTGGACGCATACAGGCTGATGATGGATGGATGATGGATGGATGGATTTAAAAAATATTTTGAAATTTCCTTAATTAGAAAAAACAAAATCCAATTAAATCACTTAACAAGAAAGCCCTCCATCTGATTCGTTATAAACGTTTAAAAAGTAATACCTATCTGAAAGACCCGAGTTAAAAGCGCACAGCCCATTCCTTCCTGAATAGCAAAAATGCATTTAATTCTTCGCAAGCGCGAATTTCAAAAAGATTGCAAGCGAGCTAATTTTACGTAATAAAAGCAAACGGCCTGAATGGTCTTTGTTTCCGCTGATTCCACGGAATTACGGAATTACAGCTACATCACTAAAAAGTAATTATTGTTCTCCATCTTTTGATAGCCAGCTTTTATATTTTTGTGTTGATGGTAAAATATTTTTCGGCGTTTTTAGAAGGTGCTTGTAAAGTTTAATATTTTATGCACTTTTCATGTCCCTACTTACCTAATCGAATTTGCAAGCGAACGGAAACATAATATACTGGTCGTCGAATTTGAATGAGCTGACCTTATTGTTGACTAAGTAAACCTTGATTTATAATATTATCTAGGATAAAATTTTAAAATTTATTGGCGTGTGTTTTTTTAATTTATTTTTTACTAGCTGACGCCCGCGACTTCGTCCGCGTGGATTTAGGTTTTTCGAAATCCCGTGGGAACTCTTTGATTTTCCGGGATAAAAAGTAGCCTATGTGCTAATCCAGGATATTATATATCTACATTCTGAATTTCAGCCAAATCCGTCCAGTGGTTTTTGCGTGAAGGAGTAACAAACATACACACACACACACACACACACACACACACATACAAACTTTCGCCTTTATAATATTATAGTGTGATTCGATTACGATTTTACTTTTACTTTACGAGTTGACGTTTTACTACAATGTCTCTAATGGTAAGTGATTATGCAGTCAAAGATAGTAGCGGGCTAACTTGGAAGGAGTGTGGGAGGTTTTAACAGACATCGGAAAAGGAGGGGGTTCTCAATTCGTCGGAATCTTTTTTTTTTTTTTTAATTACACCCTTACCCTTTATTGGTTTATACACGGCTTCGTAGGTACCTACCGGAACACTAAATCGTTTGGTGGTACGGCTTTGCTGGTAAGGTCTTAACTAGCCACAACCGTGGTTTCCCACCAGATCAGACTAGATACAATTAAGAAATTAGAAAAAATCTTTAAATTTCTTTAAACCGAAATACTCAAATTGGCCCCGCGAATCGAACCCAGGACCTCTTATTGATAAGACCACAGCGCTCATCACTGCGCCATAGAAGTTGTCAAAGTCACAACTGATTCGGACAAAACTTGCAATTATATTATTATAGAGCATTAACACTTACATACTTACAAAATTTTTCAAGTAAACCCCGGATCCAGAATTTATGTAGAGCTGGCTACGTCAAAGGTTAGTTAAAAAACAGCATCAATGAGTCTATTAGTCCAAGACTAATAATATGATTAAAACTCAGGGATCTTAAAAATCAGGATTTTTTTACTTCGCAACGTAAAAAATTAAAGTGACCCCGAAAGGGTCAATGACCATTTATTTCTTCCACCAAAATTTCGATTATGCGGCATAAACTCGCAAGTCACGCGGATCATTCGTGAAATACTGTTTAAATGTCATTAGATTGATCGATCGCCCTCAGGACGCTGCCTCGTTTGTCATTGAAGATACTAAATGGGTCCTCTTAAGGGTGTGGTCTCAACAGCCTCTTGTATCTATAACTTTTATGACTCTATACAAAACTTATGATTTGCGACATGTATAGAGATGACAGGCCCTGTGCCTTGCGCGACGGTCTAAAAAATGCAAAAAAAAATACTCAAATTTCATCGCTTGGCTCGGGTGGATTTAGGTTTTAAAAAATCCAGTGGAAACTCTTTGATATTCCGATATAAAAAGAAGGCTATGTTCGTCTCCAGAATGCAAGCTATAGGTACCAAATCTTGTCGAAATCGGTTAAAAGGACCAATCTTTAAAATTCCTATAAGAACTCGTTGATTTTCCGGAACAAAAAGTAGGATAGGTATGTGCGTCCCAGGGATGTAAGCTATTTTTGTACCAAATTTCATTAAAATCGGTAAAATGGATGGGCCTTGAAAAGCTAACAGACAGGCAGGCAGACAAACAGGTAGACAGACATGCAGATAGACAGACAGACAATATCTTACAGTCTATTCTAGAGAACTAAAGTTTTGTACAGTTAGCCTAGACGTATAGGCCTGTAATCAGTCAACCGCAAACTATGCGCCTGTTTGGACCGCGCCCTTAGACGGGGTTATTTACGGAGCACTTTCTTAAGAAAAAACACACCAAACAGCAAATCCAACGGATAAAAATGTTTGCAGAAGTTCTACATCGGACGATCATTAATTTTGTTTACTCCGCGGTCTCCGTTTTGAGGGATTTTGCACTGCAGATGTTTGTTAAGCGAATAATAAATCGCTTTATCTTTACCGGTTTTATTTGCATAATAATTTATGGAAATAAATTAAGAAAGCTTGAATAACAATTTAAGTAAAATTGATTTTCTGTTTCTTGATTGAAATCATAGATATAACCTAATTTAAAGACTATAAGTATAGATTGAGGAGACTAAATTAACGAGAACTATATGGAAGAGAACATATTGTAAGTAAGTATGTAAGTTTATTAATTATGCATATAAATTTGTAAAAAACCACATAAACATTTTAAAAATAGGTACTTTTTAACTAAACCATAAAACTCTAAGTGCCCCGGCCACACAGGCCGCGTATACGTCGCGTAAGCGTAGACGTAGCGCGTACCATTGCGTTGTAATGTATGGAACTGTATGAGACATGGCATACCGCTTGCGTGGCGTGAACGTTCGCGTAGACGTAATGCGTGCAGTTATGTCTATTATATAAAATAAAAACCTACATCTTCTTAGAGTGTGAGTTGTGAGAAAACTTGCATAATTTTGAAAAGTTAGAGGGACGTGCCCGGGATCGAACTTACTTGCATACTTGGTTTCAATAGAAAAACCTCCAGGTATCCAACCACCCTCTAAACAGTTGAACTACAAAGGTTTCTAGAAAGCAACTAGCCTATTTTTACTCAATGTGCCAGAATGTTTTTTTTTGAAAATGTTATTTTAAGATGACCCAGATAGAAAAACATGACAGTTAATTTCTCTCGCGGGAGTTCGATTATAGGGTATAATCCGCCAGTCATGAGGGCCATCGCTGCTGAAACACTGTTTAAATGTCATTAAAGTGATTGATCCCCTTTGGAGAGCTTCCTCGTTTGTCATTGAGGACACTTATCGATACTCGATGGATGGTTTAGGGAGGTTATTAGATTAGATAATTTAGAATGTGCTTTATTTAAGACAACCCTTAGCTCTTGAAATATAATAATGAATCAACGCATTGGTCCAGAAAACCTACCGAGAAGGACCAGCAAGAAACTCGACGGTTGCCCTTTTCAAATAGTCAATTTATAATGTTACTAGCTGAACTAGCTGATGCCCGCGACTTCGTCCACGTGGATTTAGGTTATCAAAAGTCCCATGGGATTTCTTTGATTTACCGTAATGAAAAGTAGCCTATGCCACTTTCTAGGTCTTTATCTAAGTATATTCTTGCAAGACATCACGTCGTTCCGTTGCGTTGCTCCGTTGTGACGTGATTGAAGGACAAACCAATAAAACAACATTTAACAAACACACTTTCGCATTTGTGATATGAGTAGTGATTGTAGTCCCGCGTATTGCTGGATCTACAATGTGATGGTTTATATAAAATACTTGTGTATAAAAAAATTCTAATCCACTTTGTTTCGAGTTAGATTTGGAAAGTTCCCGTCGTATTCAATTTGGTGGTAATAACATAATGTAAGCCGAGAGAAATTATGTAAATTGGATTGGAGGTATGACGGATTAAGTTGTTATCAAAGGCAGATTTGATTAGAACTACTAATCTTTAATGTTGGACTCGTTCGACGTCCTTATAATAATTGAGGAAAATACCATAACAGGATAATTACGGTAGGTATACCTAATAAAGTAAGACCAAGTTAGCCAGTTTTTTTCTAGTATTTTTGATTAATCGGAAAGGTAACTTTCATAATCCGGTGTTTGACAACTGGTCAAATCAGTGTCTTTTTATCAAACGTCTAAACACGCGCTTGTATGTGAGCTTCTATGAAATATGTATGTACTCGACATATGTATGAAATATGTATGTATGAAACATGTGCCTCACAATGATTAATTTACGTGCTTTTTTAGTTGAATCGATAAATTTAAAACGGTAATTACACTAAAACCTAGCAAAGGACATGGATTTTACGTATTTTGGAAGGCCCTGTATTTTAATAATCACTGAGAAATAATTTATTTTTAATATACCTAGGCAAATACCGTATAAACTTTATTTTAGCCAAGGCTTTATCACTTATAATATGTCGAGTCCATAAACAAATCAACTTCTATTAAAAACTTATTTACTAATCAAAGACAAACGTAGACCTCCACTTAGAAGATTTTCAGAAATTCCTACGGGATTTCAAAAATCTAACTCCACGTGAATAAAGTCATCGATATTAGCTAGCTAGGTATAATATCTACGAAAACCCAAGTTGGTCAATGGTTTTCTAGTAGGTACTATTGATTAAACGGTAAGACAACTTTCAGAAACCGGGGGCTGATCCTGATACGGAAAATCCCCAAATAAATTTTTCCGAGTTTCCGAGAATTTGCGGACTCGTGCGGATGATGTTATTCCTATTTTCAGTATTTATACTGAAATATATTTTCAGCACATGGGTTTGGATGGGGGCAATTCGTGTTATTGCTGATTGGGCATCTTTTCCGCTGTTCCAATCCTTACCTTCAAAATTGTATTACAAAATACATGAAATAAAATAAGAATAGCTATTATAATCTGCTACAGACTATACTTTATCCACGGAGAGAAGTTAATATAGGTCTCTCTCTGTTACGTAATCTCAATAAACTACAAAGACAAAAAGTTAGTGAGCCATTTTGAGTGACCAACCAATCACAAGCGAACCCATGTTTTCCGTACTTGTTTCCGTGGATAAATTAAGGTAGAAGCGACGGGCCTGCCCATGAAATGCAAATTTAATTTGGTAAACTATTCTCACAAATTAGTCGATACTAGAATTAATTTCTTAAACTGGGCCCTTTTAAGTAAAGATTTTTTATAAACCTGTGAGGATAATACTGCCATTGTCGCAATTAAAATACCATATGCCTACGTTGTCGTATTAGTTTACAAATTGCGAAAAACCAAATTAAATTTGAATTTCGCGGCCAGGCCCGTCTCATGCCTCTTAATACGGGCAACATAGGGTTCGTTAGTGATTGGTTGGTCAACGTTAAATGTATGGTAGTATGATAATAATAATTCTTACCTTATAGTCCCCAATGTCAGACACAGAACAAGTAAGCACTGCCTCTCTGCCAAGAGCCACGGTGACGTTCTCGATTGGACCATCGAAATTTGGTTCTGTATCGCGTAGAGACGCTGTTGGGCCCACCTTGCTAAGGGGTGACGTCGTCTGATACCGCATACTGCTTTTCACTACTGTAACAATACAAAATATATGATATTAAAAACCGACCAAGTGCGAGTCTGCCTCGCGCACCGAGGGTTCCGTACTGGGTATTTTCCCCGACATTTTGCACGCAAATCAAAAACCATTATGCATAAAAATAATTAAAAATCTATTTTAGAATGTACAGGTAAAGTCCTTTCATATGATACCCAATTTGGTATAGTTATCGTACTTTGAAAATTGAAACACATTTTAATTTTTTGTTTTGTGATGTAACCACAAATTCACGGTTTTTGGATTTTTTCCTTTACTTGTATCTACCTACCTCCCTACCTGCCAAATTTCATGATTCGAGGTCAACGGGAAGTACTCTATAGATTTTCTTGACAGACACGACGGACGGACAAATATACAGACAGACAGACATACAACAAAGAGATCCTAAAAGGGTTCCGTTTTTCCTTTTGAGGTACGGAACCCTAAAAGGAAGGCACAACGGGAAGTACTCTATAGATTTTCTTGACAGACACGACGGACGGACAAATATACAGACAGACAGACATACAACAAAGAGATCCTAAAAGGGTTCCGTTTTTCCTTTTGAGGTACGGAACCCTAAAAGGAAGGCATGAATTTTGTAACTGGTAGGGAAAAAAGAAGCTGGAAAGGTGTTCCATATTCAAAAGGAAGCTAATCGCTTCGTACAAGTCCGTGTAATTTTGATTATAAAGGAGATCAGTCCTTTGCGTTGCTTCGCTATCCGATGATAAAATAGCGAGTGGGAAACTAGATCAAATAATTCCATAGCTCACTTTTCGAAATATAACCCGTAGAATACCAGCAGACCTTGACGCCAATTACCTTGCGCCGATGTTCTTAGCCTTCGAAATTAGAATTGATCAGCGTTTCGTTACCAATGAGTCTTCTATTCTAGGCCGACTATCCACCTAATTCAATGCATCAAGCTGGTACAGCCATCCTATAAATAGCTGCAGTACTCTATACACGATTGAACTCAGGCGTGGTAATAGGGTTAGAGGCTTTTCTGGCGTGAAGTACCTACCGCTTGTCTTTATTGAGAATGCCAAGTGTCTTGCCAGCTTTTTTGCTTTAGGTTCAGTGTATTGTCCAAGGTTGAGGTTGGAAGAAACTTTGGTAACCTGAGCTAAGCGTTTCGCAGAGAATCGCTACACAAGTTTTGTAAACCTGTAGTTTCTGCCAATACATATTACTCGTAGTAGACGTCCGCGTCGGTTGGTTGAGATGATATATTACTAGCTGACGCCCGCGACTTCATCCGCGTGGATGTAGGTTTTTAAAATTCCCGTGGGAACTTTTTGATTTTCAGGGATAAAAAGTAGCCTATGTGCTAATCCAGGGTATCATCTATCTCCATTCTAAATTTCAGCCCAATCCGTCCAGTAGTTTTTGCGTGAAGGAGTAACAAACATAAACACACACACACACACACACACACACACAAACTTGCTCCTTTATAATATTAGTGTGATTGTAAATTGAAAAAGAGCAACCGCCGAGTTTCTTGCTGGTTCTTCTCGGTAGGAACCTCATTCCGAACCAGTGGTAGATTATTTTGATGATTCAAAAGCACTTGTAAAAGTTTAATTGAATAAAAATATTTAGAATTAGAATTAGAATTTGACAAAACGTTAGTTACAGTGCTAAAAAATGAAGATAAAGCTCCAAATAAATGGATTGGTCTAAAGGAAGTGCGGCGTTTCACGAATGTTATCGACGGATTAAAACGATTTGATTTATAGCCCCAAAGTTTAATTTAGTTAAAATTTTCAGTACAACAAGATTGATAGCGGCAGCCCAAAATGTGATTTGACTTTGGCTGCTAAATTGTAATTTAATCTTTATCCATCGAAAAGTTTTATATTACCTACCTCCTACAGGAGCTTAATAACATGATATGTATGTTTTTACTAGCTGATGCCCGCGACTTCGTTTCCGTGGATATAGGTTTTTAAAAATCCCGTGGGATACCATTGTTTTTTCGGGATAAAAAGTAGCCTATGTTTTAATCCAGGGTATAATCTATCTCCATTCCAAATTTTCAGCCAAATCTGTCCGGTAGTTTACGTGATAAGTAACAAACATCCATACATACATACAAACTTTCGCGTTAATAATATTAATAGGATACACCTAACCTACTCACTAAATACTGACGAGAGAGATGTTACTAGAAAGTCTGCCTATTCACCAGAGATTTGATAGGTTATCAAACTACGGATGTGTGTCCCACCAATATATTTGCTTGAATTCATGTGTTGTATTATAGAAGCAGGCGTCAGTTTGCGGAAGTTCCGATGTCGGGGTGAAACGAAACGTACGTCAAGTGATTTGTCTAGTTAAGCGGATTATAGCAAATTAAGCTTTTGGTTCCTTGTATTTCATAGCTTAGCTTAGCTCTGGTAGAAAGGAGTTCAATGAAGCTAAGTGTTTCAACTACTAGTTAAAGTGACAAATGCGTGCTGAGATTGTGAACTAGGGATGTTGTAGTGGTACACTGGGTAGTTTGGAGCACAGCAAATGACTAATTAGTGTACTTTAAGCTGTAAGAGCCCGCTTCAAGGTGTCCTGGTAGAGATTGCTCCAAGCAATAAGGCCGCCTTTGCACACAATTGTTTTTTCTGTTTTTCTTCTTTCTGTGTTGTGATCCTTTACATGTGTTTTTATGTGCAATAAAGTGTTCTATCTATCTATCTATCCTCATCGAAGCGATAACTCGTTGGCGGGTGGAACCTAAAATAGTGCTGTTTCCACAGATGACGGAAACAACGTTATGTCTGCGTGTCACCATTTCCCTCTAACTGCACCTCACCCCGAAAGAGGCCAGGTGAATGAATTTTACTTGAGATTCGAGATTTATAGTCAAAAACAGCAAAGTGAAATACGTCTATTGATGGCAATAGAAAGCATTTTTTTTACACTAACTAGGTATAGATATTTGAAACCATGCGTATAGCGTGACATGAAGTTGGTTATTGTTCAATTTTCTAATTTTTTATATAGTTTATTTATGCACGAAGTTGCTCTCAAAATTTGCCCTTAAAATACAGATTTCTCAAGGGCCATAACTTTTGAAATAAACACTGTTATAAAAAATATTAATATATATAAAAAATAATATAAATATTCATTATTTTAGGGCATAGATTATGGTGAGATAAATCGATATATGGCTTAGTTATAGATATAGAACAACACAGAATTTATATTCTGCATATATACAATACCATACAAATGTTTTACACCTATTATTATTATTAATAAATAGGCGTAAAACATTTGTATAGAGGAAAGAATCGTGCATCTTCTTCGCCCAGCTACTCGTATCTCACGCAAAGCGCATCTTCATAGCACATCTTACACGCTCGCCACAAACCTTAGCTTACATCTCTGGTGGAAAAGCACCCTTTGATTTGTTTCTCAGAAATCCCTTAAAATTATAAACACAGGAAAGTACAAAGTTTGAACAAAGTAAACATTAAGGTTGGATATCTAATAATGCTAAACCAGAAATATTCCACGTTACTTTGAAGGTGTTGCCAGGATAATTTAATTTCCATGTTTATCGGGAAATCTCGGAGCGCAGGTTTTAAGGTTTTGTTGTAAATCGTTTTGAAGTATATTATTTTTATCATCCTTTTCCGGGGACTATATGCTTCAGATGCGGTTATAAATTTAGGATAAGGACGAGTGTATGGTAGTAATCCATACTTAATATTATAAATGCGAAAGTGTGTCTGTCTGTCTGTCTGCTACGCTTTCACGGCTCAACCGCTGAACCGATTTAAATGAAATCTTGTACAGACTTGGGATACATTCCGGGAAAGGACATAGGCTACTTTTTATCCCGGAAAAACAAACAGTTCCCGCGGGATTCCTAAATACTCATTCGCCTGATCGATTTGTATGAAAGTTGGTATCAAGGTATCTTGCGTCCCTGTAATTGACATAGGCAACTTTTTATCCCGGAAAATGAAACAGTTCCCACGGGATCTTTAAAAACCTAAATCCACGCGGACGAAGTCGCGGGCATCCTCTAATAATAAATAATAATATATGTGACATTTCATTTCAACAGTGTTACAGAATATATCATTAGGTAGCAACTCAAGTTAGTTCGGAAGAGAATTATGTAGTTTCTTTGTTTCCTTTCATGCTGTGTACACTGAAGATCCGAACCAAAATAAAAATATATGAAAAAATCAAACTGTTTTCTTTTTAGCAACTTACGTTTACTCGAGTCATGTTTTTTCATATATCCCGTTATATTTTTTTCAATCTTTTCAGTGTGCCAGTCAGTTTCTTCTAAACTATATTACTATATTAAAGGGGAAAATGTATAATTTCTTGGTTTCGATGTGTTGATCTTCGGAATTAATGAAACGATTTAAAAAAAAATTCACCGATAAATCTACATTTATAAATAAATAAATTTATTATAAATTTATTATTATTATAATATTTATTTATATAAATCTACATATTTTTACCTGAGTGGCAGGTACAGCCTATAATAATTACAATATATCACGCGGATGAAGTCGCGGGAACAGATTGTCTTAAATAAATGTTATAAAAATTTATTCTTTTTCAGCGTTGTGTTGGATCTTGGGATTGTAAGGTTTTGGATTGGGGGGTAGGTATACGGCCGATGTTTTAGCTTCTGTTCTAATCTCACGTGTGATTGCGAAACGTTGCTCACAATTTTTACGAGGCCATTAGCTACGTCCCTACGGGCTAGTCCGTTAAATTGTGGTCGAAACCCCAACTATTTTATTATTCGGTGGCGAAAACTTAGCGCTGTATTACGTAATTATATGCTACGATTGAATGGAAATAAATCGCAATAGAATCAACATTTTTTCTTTTTTTTTTTAAAGAATATTAGTCATAATATTATATGACTAATATTAGCTAATCAACCGATTTTAATTTAGTTTTTTTTGTTTGAAAGGTGGCTTAATCGAGAGTGTTCTTAGCTATTATCCAAGAAAATCGGTTCAGCCGTTTGAAAGTTATCATCTCTTTTCTAGTTACTGTAACCATCACTTGTCGGGTTATAAATTTTTAATTTACACTTGTATACTGTGTTCCTAAGTAGACAACCATTTCATTTCATTATAGTAATCAAGAATCATTTTTGATCATGTTGCATAATAGGTACCTACCTACCTTATTATTGAATGTATGATCAATCTAAACCCAAGATTTTTTAATAACTTTGACAGTCAGTTAATTAATAAAATTGAGCGTTGTGGGCTATTTATTTTTATTGACATCTTTGAAATGATCAACGAGTTTTCTTTTTAACCCCCGACCCAAAAAGAGGGGTGTTATAAGTTTGACGTGTGTATCTGTGTGTCTGTGTATCTGTGTATCTGTGTATCTGTGTATCTGTCTGTGGCATCGTAGCGCCTAAACGAATGAACCGATTTTAATTTACTTTTTTTTGTTTGAAAGGTGGCTTGATCAAGAGTGTTCTTAGCTATAATCCAAAAAAATTGGTTCAGCCGTTTAAAAGTTATCAGCTATTTTCTAGTTTTCTTGTAGAAAAGAAGGTTAGATAACCCTTAGGTTCATAATATTCAACTGTCAATTGACAAATGTCAAGCTGTCAAGATGGACGTTGCCTAGATATACATAATTATTTATTTGAAAATGATTTGTCGGGGGTGTTGAAAATTTTTAATTTACACTTGTGGTTCACTGATTTGATCACAAAACGCCGGCAAGCGAGTAGAGTATTCCTGAAAACCATTTAATTTCTGTACAATTTTAACACCTACATACATATATTATTTCAGTTGTACCTATTTGATAATAAAACATCATCAATCGCTTAACAATATTCTGGAGCGCACAACACTTGAATGAAACACGGTTCTGGCTGCGGGCCAAATTTAGTTACCTTGTAACGTTTGCCAAATAAGGTATGTTTACCTAAGTAATTAAACATACATTATATTCTAAGTTCGGTATGCTACCTTTATGCTTTGAAATTCTGGCACATATTTAGAACTGATATCAAAACTATTATAACATATTCTGTAATCTTCATCGTCATTATTAACCGATTGTTGAACGACACTCCCACTGCATCGTCTCAATGCTCCGATGATAATAATCATTAAGAGGCTTAGGTCGCGTCAGTGAAACCCAGAATACTTCAATACAGAAATTTCGCCGCTATCAGCAGCAATAGCTATATATCACCGCTTGCTATATATAGCTATTGCTATATTGAAATTTCGTTTGAATAATCTTTGCGATACTTAATGTCACTTATTTTCTGGTTTGAAGTTTGAGGACATGTTATTTTTCCCAAAGGTCCAAAGAATTTGAAATTAACTCATAAGCGCACACTTCCATCTGCCCCAGTGTTGCCCGCCCATTCCCCGGGTTCTGCGCATCTTTCCAGGGTTGCCAACACAATAGACGTCCACAGCGGGACATAGGTCATAACTTCATAAGGACCTCCAGTTGGACCTCCACGCGATACGGTCTTGCGCCACCTGAATTCAGCGATTCTTTGTGAATCCTTTTTTCTGTGACCATGGTACAAAAAAAAAGGTTCCAACGAATTGAAAACCTCCTCCTTTTTTGGAAGTCGGTTAATAAATTGGTAGGTAAAACTAAAGCTACTCGTATTTTTTTTTTTAGTTAATAACCCGACTTCAATAAAAATGCTAATTGAGATAAAATTAACTTTAGCAAACGATAAAAACTGAACGATAAAAAGCTCTAATTGCAATTCAATATCTCTATCGATTAAATAAGGTTTCCTAGCAAAGCGGTGCGGCTACTGTGGTTTTTTTGAACATCTCATTCGACTGTGAGATAAAGGAGATTCTTTTGTCTAATTTAGCTTCAGCAGGTCATGTGAGCCGTATGCCAGATGACTTGTGGGCAAAGTCTGCTTTTTTATGGACTCCCCGAAATCATCTAGGCCAGCGTGGCAGGCTGAGGCGATCATCGCATGATAAAACTGTTTGGCGGCCCAAAGAGGTACTGAATGGATAGTGGTGAAAAAATATGAGAGAGGCGTTGCCCAATCATGAGGCAATACCTACAGACTTGTTTAGATTAGATAAGTCTTTAGGTAGACATGAATATAGAAATCGTTTTCGAACTAAATAGCCTTAGTGATTCCACTGGAAGCGACGGGCCTGCCCGCGAAATTCAAATTTAATTTGGTTTTTCGCATTTTTAAACTAATACAACAACGTAGGCTTATGGCATTTTCAATTGCGACAATGGCAGTATCATCCTCACAGGTTTATATAAAAATCTTTACTTGAAAGGGTCCAGTTTAAGAAATTAGCTCTAGTATCAACTAATGTGTCAGAATTAGTCTCATGCCCCTTAAAGGAATCAGGTAGCTGGGGTACCTATACAAACATAAGTATACTTATAAAACCGTATCTGACTGAAAGTTGAAACAATTTAGCAGCGAAACTATTCGTGTGAACCGGGCCTAAGGTGTTGTAGCTAAGTAATCAAGCATTATATTACACTCAAAACTTGTTTAGTGTATAGTTGGCCGTTTAAGGGTCCAATTTATAGTATGAGGCTTATTACGTCTGACACCTTAGTTGACTTTGATAGGGGTTATCAAGAGTGGAACGTTTTATGTAACTAATTCTACATGTAGTTGAGATAAAATTTTATATGGTTACAACTTTAGGTTTACGATTTCTGAAAGACGCGACGCGACGACGGAGTTATTATGGAATGATGCAAGATAGTCAAAGCTTAGCGCGCTCTCAAGCCCAATCCATACAAATGTGTTTTGGTTCTCAATTGAATATTAATCAATTAAACTCAATGAAATTTTGTAAACACGTTCTAGAAAAATATTTGTAACTGTGATTTTATAGATTTCTGTTAAAATGTAGAACTGTTAGTTGAAAGTTACATAGGCTAAAATACAAATCCATAGTACAGGACCTATTATTGAAAGTCTGTCTGTCTGTCTGCTAGTTTTACATGACCCATCTGCTTAACCGATTTTGAGGTAGATACGGATATAGCTTGCATCCCGGGGATGGATATAGGCTTTATATTCCCACGGATTTTTTTTTAAAGGTAGGGATTAAGTTGCGGGCATCATCTAGTCTTAAGACTTAGACATCATCACATCATCCATCCATCTATACCTAAGAGAGGTAGGTATTTATCCCGAAAAAACTAGGAATAAAACTTCGGATAGGAGCATTAAAACAAAAGGATAAAGCAGGGCTAGCAAATGATAATAAAATTAATTCAAAACTCAAAGTTGGTATCCAACAAGGTCAAACAGTTTACTACCAAAATAATATAATTAATTAGTACTAAAACAAGGACATTAATTAGTAACCGCTAAACAAGACTATTGTGCTCACAGAAATGTTCATGAAATTGGAACAAATAATATCCTGTCAGAGCAAGCTGAAGCACAAACAATAAAAATACGGCTAAATTAGGGGATGATAAAGTAAGTGCTTCGTAACGAGCGAAACTCATTTTCGAACAAGATCCTTTGTAAAATGGTATTGTTCTGGTAAAATTACTCAATACTTTTAGCGATCTTCCTGGGTGGAGTGTTACTGTGCTCTGGTCTTGCAAGCAAAACGTCTCAGGTTCAATTCCCAGTAGGGGCAATTTGGAGACTAACCCATCCCTGGCCCACTACTGAGCACGGGTCTCCTCTCAGAGTAAGAAGGGTTTAGGCCATAGTCCAATCAACGCTGGTACGTGGGGATGCTAGCCCAGTGTGGATTGGCAGACTTCACACACTTTTGAGAACATTGTGGAGATCACTTAAGCGTACAGGTTTCCTGACGATGTTTTCTTTAATCGTTAAAGCAAGTGATATTGAAACAAATTAGAAAGTTAGAGGAAAAGTTAGAGCCCGGGATCGAACCCACGACCTTGCGAATAACTGTCGATGGCTTTAACCACTGGGCTATCTTTGCTCTAGACTTATAAGGTCTGGTTTTGATCGTGACTAGTTACTTAAATATCCTACCTACAAAAGACTTACCGCCAAGCGTATTAGTATATTGGAAATAGGCTTGATATTGCAAGTGGCTTTGTAACTCCAGGGCCTCCAGGGCTTACGGATCGTCTCTTGGGCAAGCGATCACCTTTATCAAAGGACCAACAAGGGTTCGGATATTAAAAGAAAAGGAATTAGAAAAAAAAGAAGAAGAGAAGAAATAAGCAAGAATAAGATTTCTCTTAGATCTCATAGCTATTAGGACTAAGTTTAATCACACTATCACACTGATATTATCACACTATCACACTTCACACTAATATTATAAAGGTGAAAGTTTGTGTGTTTGTGTGTATGTGTGTGTGTGTATGTTTGTTACTCCTTCATGCAAAAACTACTAGACGGATTTGGCTGAAATTTGGAATGGAGATAGATAATATTTAGCACATAGGCTACTTTTTATCCCGGAAAATCAAAAAGTTCCCACGGGATTTCGAATAAAACCTAAATCCACGCGGGCGAAGTCGCGGGCGTCGGCTATTAATGTTATAAAAATACAGATAAGGTTCTAGTACTATGAAGAAAAGATGAGTTTGATTTTTCCACGATGAACAAGATAATTTTCAAGGCTTTACCGATGGCCATTAGTCTTGATGAGCGAATAATCTATCACGTGGACTTCAGCGTGTGTAATTAATGTGTGGCCAAAACTAATCTAACACGTTGTTAAAGTGCCGTGTCTGTTTTACTTTAGCACCAGCTAAGCTTTGATTTGAAGACAAAGATGGACTATATTTAAGCCAGAATTAGCGCTTAGTAATCGTACTAGGAAAATCTATGTCATGAGTCTTCCTACACATCAAAGCAAATGGAACGCAATGAATTTATTCTATTTTACATAAGTCGGACAACTTACGCCTTTTTGATATAAAGACCTCAGCGGTTCAGAAAGCCAGTCTGATTTAAAAAATCTACGTGCATACTTAATATTATAGATACAAAAGTGTGTCTGTTTGTCAGTCTGTCTGTTACAAGTTACCTTTTCATGTCCTTTTCACTTAACCGATTTTGATGCTACTTTTTATCCTGGATTCCAGAAAATAAAGAGTTCCCACAGATTTTTAAAACATCCACGTAGACAAAGTCGCGGGCATATAGTCTAGATACAAGTCACAGTAATAACTAGTATCTATACTAATAAATAAAATTGGAGTGTCTGTCTGTAATTTCGAAATAACTACCACATATTAAGGTCATATAGTTATTTGAACGATACCATAACTGAATCACACATTTTTAAAATTTTTGTCTGTCTGTCTGTCTGTCTGTCTGTCTGTCTGTTTGAAAAGGCTAATCTTCGGAACGGCTGAACCGATTTTAACGGGATTTTCACATACAAGTAGAGGATTGACCAGGGTGTAACATAGGCTACTTTTTTAACCGACTTTCAAGAAGGGAGTTGTGTTTTTCTACCTATGTACACCGAAATCTCCGAAATTTCTGAACCGATTTGCGTCATTTCTTTTTTAATCGATAGAGGAACTTTGCGACATTGATTCATACAAAATTTGGATTCCAACTCCTCAATCCTAATGCTGCAGGGGATCTGACCAATCCACGCGGGCGAAGCTGCGGGCATCAGCTAATACTGAATAAGAACGTAATAATGGAGGTAGGTATTTCCCAAATGGCTATAATTCAAGATGAGCACGCGATCAATCAGGAAGGTTTTCAGCGCCTGTAATGAACTTGGAGCTAACACAAAACTAATGTTACGGAGAACGGCTCCTAATTAACAATTTGTTGAAAGGAAAATGTAAAGAGACTCTATCAAAGGGCGTTGGTTGGCGTTCAGATCTATATATATAATAAAATTGTAGAAAAGTGGTGTCTGTACAATGGAAATATATAAAAAAAAGTAGCAGGGGTTGTTATTATATCGATGCCGAACCCGAAATTGTAATTAATTTTTTTTTGTGTGTTTGTCTGTTTGTCTGTGTGTTTGTGCACGCTAATATCAGAAACGACTTATTTGATTTAGATACGGTTTGCACTAATATATTGTAGTAAGCTTCACTTAGCATTTAGTGTTTATTTCATGTCAATCGGTTCATAAATAAAAAAGTTATGTCAATTTAAAGAATCACGGCGAACATTTTTAACGTACAGAGTACGTACTACACGCCTCGCGCCTGAGCGTCCGTGGCTATATAAAGCGCGCTGAGAGCCGCGCCGCTGCCCTAAGGAATGCTGCCCGAAAAGTCACTATTCCACGCGAACGAAGTCGCGGGCACAGCTAGTTAGTAATAACCATCAAAATTCTAAAAAGACTGAATAAAATTACTTACCAATTATTCAAACTTCATCCAAAAGACAGAGACTGTAAAAATCTATGTACAAGCTTTTATTAATTTGTATAGTTAAGTATACTACAAACTAGGTTTAAATGCCCGCGGCTTCGCCTGCGTGAATTACAAAAGTTTTAAACCCCTACTTCTATCCGTTTAGAGGTTGTATTTTTAAAAATAATTTCCTAGCGGATCTCTAAGTCAAAATAGCTATCTTTATGCCTCAGCCCAATCCGTCTCATAGTTTGAGCTGTGCGTTGAAAATCAGTCAGTCAGTCACCCTTTCATTTATTTAGATTCTTGGGCGGTCAGATTGGCCTAAACATCAATAGACTATTATCGATCAAATCTACGATGATTATTATTGAAGAAATGTTTCCTATTCTAATATCATAAATTTATAACACGCATATAGTAAAGTAACAAATAATTTAATTTAATTTTTAGTTAAATATTTGGCTTTGGTCTAAACCAAATACCAAAATTTCAGGTTTGCAACTCATTTCTTCTACGAACAAAAGACCTGTGATACCCGGACAGACAGACGGCAAAGTGACATTAATTGGGCGTTTTTACTCATTGGGCACGGAACTCTAAAATTTAAAGTCGAGCATACTTTAGGTAGGTACTTAAATGATGTAGGATTAGCAACTTAGATATTACTAACTGTGAATGAACTGAGAATTTCCATTGTAACTCGGATAGTTACTTCTTGCAGACATAATTTCTTGATGGCATTATGATTTATCGTGCGAGCTTTCAACACTAAATTATAAACGCGTTCCTAATACGCAATTAACGCGCCGTAAAGTTGCTCTTTGTTAATAAGGTATCGTTGAATTATGTGTAACGAACAATAACTAGATTTATAGATAGAATTCGCACAAAATTATTACATTGTTTACAAATGCGACCTAATTAATGATGAGATATACCTACACAAGTAACAAAACTATTTTATTATTTTGTAAAAGCTTTATGAAAGAGAAAGTGGGAATGGAGAAAAAATAACTACTTAAGTAGGTACCTACTTACGGCCAAAATTAATACTCAATCTATCTTTAACTTCTCGATAAGCTACTCAGTAACGCTGTTATATTTGTTAAAAAGACTTTTGACGAATAACAACGTTGCTAACTTATCGACAGATTACGATAGATTGATTTTAATTTTGGCCGTTAGTTAGCTATCAAGTATTAATGTTGAGCAATAGTGGTTGTGCTAGTGCTGCTTTCTTTATTATTATTAATTAATTATTAATTATTATTTATTATAATCCTCGGGAGCAATATTCAAAGTACTTATATGAATACTGAGCAAACTCTCGATGGAATAGACACTAACATTATTCGAATTCGAATCGACAATGAGCGAGTGAATCGAATATCTATCAATTTGTTCGCTCGATATCCCAATTAGGATTACTATTTGCAACACGTGATAATCACTTATTATGTTTTCGAATAGCTATTTTACCAATGGTTTTGCTCCATTAAAATCATACGAGGGTGGCTTGATTTGATTTTGACATACTATACTCGCTGTGATATTATACTACATACTAGTCATAGACTCTACCTACTCTACTTGCCGCCACTCGCCACGTGTCAACTTCACTCGCTTTCATACAGCGCAGTCTGCACTGACCCTAAGAGTTACAGTTAGGAAATATTGAGAAAAAACCGGCCAAGTGCGAGTCAGACTCGCGCGCGCAGTACTCGGGTATTTTTTCCAACATTTTGCACGATAAACCAAACACTATCATACATAAAAACAAATAAAAATCTATTGAATAGAATCAGGCGTTACTTTGCGGAAGTTCATGTTTAGCAAGAAACAGTTAAAAAATTATTTTGCTATAATCCGCCAACAGAAAAAATCTGTATGGTCAAACATGCAGTTACAAGCTAAGCACCGCTTACCTCCCCAACCATGCAATAAAGCCAAGTTCCCAAGCAAGCACTGCCACCACCACTCACATGCACCACACAAGACTTTTCCACTACTCTCGACGCACGTTTCGCCCCGACACCGGAGCATCCTCAGGAGAAGAAGTTTAAAGCACGGAGGAAAAGTATAACCTTCAAAGTTCCTCATCACCAGTTTGGATAACAATAAGCGACTGATGTGCGCTCTTCTAACTAGACCTCACCATCGAATATCTAGATTCTAGGTGGTCTTCGCAAAATAACAAGTTACAGTGGTCACGCAGTGCAATTTATTTCAGCTAGTGGAAAACTGAACGAGATTGAACGAGGTTGACCTGTAGGTATGACTGCGGTATTAGTTCACAAAGAGTGAAATATGCACAAACGGCTGACCTGACCGACTTGTATTTAGTTCACGCTAAGCCCTGTTTAGTTTTGAACTAAAAATTTTAATAAAACTTAATTTTTTTACAATTTTTTTTATGACGATCGAGCAAACTAAAATTTGTTTTAAAATGTAGTACTGGTACGCAGAGGGCATTTTAAAAAGAATAGGAATACCTTGTTAAGTAGTATGTCATTTACTTTCTCTTTATAAAGGAATCGCTAGACTTTGAGTTACACTAATTACTTTCATATTTCAAACGTTTTTCTTTTAAACATTTTTATACAAAAAGTGATAGCATAAAAATGTTCCAATTATGTGAAAAATATCAGCGCTTAAACCTTATTTGACGAATAAATTGTAAGCAAAATATAATAAACGTTATCACTCTATAATAAAGGGTGCTTGTATAACGTCCAATAACAATATCAGATACCGTATCATGTATCCAATATCATCGTACTTATTTAGTTAGCCAAATTGTCAAGCTCCAGCCATGCCCGTGTTACGTGTATTCTGTATAACACTGTGATCGTCGTTGAGGTCGCCATCAAAA
The DNA here is from genome assembly GCF_905333055.1 of Maniola jurtina. NCBI lineage: Eukaryota > Metazoa > Arthropoda > Insecta > Lepidoptera > Nymphalidae > Maniola > Maniola jurtina. The sequence goes on from NC_060046.1 coordinate 4,611,485, forward strand.
CATACAGTGAAGCTTCGATGAACCGCTCCCACTTTTAGTGCTATCCCGCATGTTACGCACCTTAGTCTTGAGCCTTGACTCTCGATCCCAACACGTTTATTTATACATAGAAATTACTAACTACTAAATTACTAACATATTATTCGCTCTTACCTAAAGTCCTGTCGTTAAAAATAAATAAAGAAATATTTAGTAGAAGAATGAATAAGGGTGAAGGTAAATGTACAATAGGTAAATCTAAGTCTTTTATAGTCGCCGAGTTCGTATCAATAGAAAAGTATATTATAATCAGGTTGGCCTCTTGAATGCAGTCTCGTATCCATGAAAAATTACATCTTAAACGTGAATATCAAACATCGCTGCGTCAGCGTTGGATGCTAGGCTGTGCATTTAGAAAATAGCACCGCAGTAAAAACACAAAATGTCCGTCACAATTCACATCTGTCGCATGCGATCGTTGTATCGGCCACAATTGCGCAAAACAAGGCATAGATACAACGATACGGCAATTATATTTCGTCATTACTATTATGTTGATGGGGCCATTATCAGTGGATTGTTTTTGTTTTGTATAGCGAGCCTCCCGCGGCTTGAAATGTGACTCTCGTTGTTAGAGTAACAATGCTCCAATTGTAGCTAGCTACTAATTCTTTTTTAGGGTTCCGTATCTCCAGAAAAATAAAGGAACCCTTATAGGACCACTGCGTTGTGTGTCTGTCTGTTTGTCTGCCTGTCATATTTGTCAAGAGTCTAGACCCGTCAAGGGAATTAAAACCACATCGATGTGAAAACCTATATACCTACCTAGGGTATTTCCCGTTGACTTATAATCATGAAATATGGCAGGTAGCAATTAATTTGTGGTTACATCACAAATAAGGTGTCATATTTCTTGTACGGAATCATTTATGTGCGAATCCGACTCGCACTTCACCAGTTTCTTAATAGGGTCCATCCTTGGGTGGATTCTAAGCATCCTATCCTACGTATATACCTGTATTGTCTTTAAACATAGTCTGTCGGAATCGGAATAAGCACCGTTACATCATATCGGGGTTCAATATAATATGCACTTCCTTAGGATCACTTGCATCATCTGATAGAGTCCTGGTACAGGGGCCGAGGAGTAAAGACTACGTAAATTAAGCTTATTAAAGTAGTTTTACCTGGAAACTTACGTTTTTATTATTCTACTAGCTGTGCCCGCGACTTCGTTCGCGTGGAATAGTGACCGCACTTTATATTATAGCCACGGACGCTCAGGCGCGAGGCGTGTAGTACGTACTCTGTACGTTAAAAACATAAAGCTATTATAAGACTAGAGGGGGTCATAGGTTGTTGCCGCTCTTGTACATCCATGTGTCAACTAGGTATTGTTATCTCCGTCTATTTCAGGGAACCTCCGTTCGGGTGAAAGCGATAGCTCATATAAGTCTGGCAACAACGCACTGTATGTGTAACTGGTGACAGTAGTTGTCAGCATTTGGAGACAAAACATTGGGATTTGATGCAGCGTTTTTATAAAATTTTAAAAATCACAAAAGTCTGGATTAAAATTAAGATAAAAACTAAAAACCAAATGTGTGACGCTGTGTTTTGTGCCTCCAGATATGAGAAAGAAGGCGTCCAAGTTCCTGAATTGCCTTTTCATAGGTAAGTCTTTAATAACTATTTCATCGATACCAACCGCGACTTTTATTCCGAAAATCGCTAAAAATCAAAGATTTACATGTTATAAGTGTAATTATCTCGTGTAATACTGACAAAAATCACGTTTTACAGCGCAATTTAATTTTAATTTATGAATTATTTTAGGCATCATTTGATGTGTACACACTTTATCGATAAAATCAAATTTGTCTTTTATCGTATAAATAACATTTGCTTACTTTTGTAGATTTCCAAAATGTCCTGAATTTAGAACTGCGTGGATCAGGGCCATAAAACGAAAAAACTGGGAGCCAAAGGAATATTCTCGTCTATGCTCCAAACATTTCGAAGAGTCTTGTTATACATATTTCTGGTTTAAAAATAAATAAATTGAAATCAGATGCAATACCAACTATATTTGAAGGATATCTTATATACCATCAACCAGTAAGCACTAAGCACTTTCAAATTGTATGTAGGTACCTATCCACTAATAAATATATAGTAATATTACACTTTTCTTTATTTGACAATAGTTAAACAAAAAGGGACCAACAATTATTTTTCAGGATTGAGGTACAAGTGAGTTTAAATAATTTCTCATGTTTTACTGATGTTTTCTTAAATTTTATTATCATCGTAAGGAATTTTGCATTTTTAACTAGTAACAGCAAGACATAAATAAATTCATTTAATTTCAGGTTATACAAAAACGAAAACCACTTCGAGAGCTGGCTAATAATAAAACAAAAGGAAGGTTTTGAACATTTTCCTCAGTCAGTTTTCAATGTCTAGCTCTCTATAATTTTGTTGACCTAGAATTCTTGACGTTTAAAGAGCTTTCTATTTTATAATAGAGCACGATCCCAGAAGCACCAGAACGTATTTACTTATTTTCTGAGAAATGGCCAATTTACAGGTATCAGCTGCTAAAGGTACATAATTAAAACATCTGAGTGTAGATTTTATGTATGTATATTTTACAGAAGATTGTAAATAATTAATATTCAATGCTGCCAGAAACTTTCCGTCTCAAAATATAACATTACAAGTATATAAAATATGTCTACGTTAATAGTAATAATACGTAATAAATTGATTTAAATTATTTGAAAAGTGTTTCATTTTACTGAATATATAATCGTCCGCGTGGATTTAGGTTTTTAAAAATCCCGTGAGTAATCTTTAATTTTCTGAAGTAAAAAGTTGTCAATTTCCAGAACGTAAGCTATCTCTGTACATACAAATCGGTACAACGGATGGGCTTTTAAGAATCCCATGGGAACTCTTTGATTTTTTCGGGATAAAAGTAGCCTATGCCCACTCTTAGAGTGTAAACTAACTCTGTACCTTTCATCAAAATCGGTTAAACTACTGGGCCGTGAAAAGCTAACAGACAGACTGAGATACACTTTCGTATTAATAATATTAGTATGGATAAGTATATATTGCACGTAGTCCGTCGTAGTAACATAGAAAATTAATTTCGATGTGGTATCGATATACCCAAATTCGCCGTCCCAGCCCTAGATGGTGCACACAGTGACAAAATGACTTACGCGCACAAAAATAATTGACACGCATTTTCAGTTTATTATCGGTCCATAGTTATAATACGTCCATGGTTAAAAATGTTCGCCGTGATTCTTTAAATTGACATAACTTTTTTATTTATGAACAGATTGACATGAAATAAACACTAAATGCTAAGTGAAGCTTACTACAATATATTAGTGAAAACTGTATCTAAATCGAATAAGCCGTTTCTGAGATTAGCATGCACAAACACACAGACAAACAGACAAACAGACAAAAAAAAAAATTAATTACAATTTCGGGTTCGGCATCGATATAATAACAACCCCTGCTACTTTTTTTTTAAATATTTCCATTGTACAGACACCACTTTTCTACAATTTTATTATATGTATAGATATGTTTAAGAGAAAGATTTCGTTGATTCTCTATGCATATAGATTTTCCTTCAAAAAAAATTTGTAATAAGATTTTTGACTGCAAATTAATGCTCATTATTTATGTTGATTCATATAACATTGTCCACAAGTATATAGTACATACATACATATATACATTGTATAATTAGTTCCATTCATACTATATTAGATCCACAAATCCAAAATGCTCAAGTACCTACCGCTGTACTATTATGTATTCTGAGGCTCAAGCCTGTTGGCACAGAGCTAAAGGCTATAAGCGCTTTAATGAGCACAGCAAAAGATCAAAAGCTTTATTGAATCCGTATGTGAACAATAGGGGAATAAGCAGATTTAATTAATAATGAACAAACGAACGGATTCATTGATTAATGGATAATAAGATAATTAAATAATATTTAGCAAGAAACAGTTAAAAATTATTTTGCTATAATCCGCCAACAGGATAAATCTGTATGGTCAAACATGCAGTTACAAGCTAAGCACCGCTTACCTTCCCAACCAAGCAATAAAGCCAAGTTCCCAAGCAAGCACTGCCACCACCATTCACATGCAACACCACACAAGACTTTTCCACTACTCTCGACGCACGTTTCGCCCCGACACCGGAGCATCCTCAGGAGATTTTGACTTTACAATGCTGTATTGTCAAGTATTGTAAAGCATTGTAAAGTCAAAATCTCCTGAGGATGCTCCGGTGTCGGGGCGAAACGTGCGTCGAGAGTAGTGGAAAAGTCTTGTGTGGTGTTGCATGTGAATGGTGGTGGCAGTGCTTGCTTGGGAACTTGGCTTTATTGCTTGGTTGGGAAGGTAAGCGGTGCTTAGCTTGTAACTGCATGTTTGACCATACAGATTTATCCTGTTGGCGGATTATAGCAAAATAATTTTTAACTGTTTCTTGCTAAACATGAACTTCCGCAAAGTAACGCCTGATTCTATCCAATATTTAAATAATATTTTTCCTCTAGATGTTATGTATTTTTAATTATAATTAAAAAGTTACCTACAATCGATGGCGCAGTATGTAGTATATACAGCAGGTAGGTAGATCTACAATTAGGTAGAGGCACAATTAGGTAGAGGCACAATTAGTATAAGCATAAGATCCGAAATCCGTGAAGTTACATCACAAAAAAAGTGTCATTTCTCGTACGATGGTACGGAACCCTTCATGTGCAAGGCCATCTCGCACTTGATCGGTTTTTTTATTATTTAGAAGTTTGTTGGTTAGATACATAGTATATTAACAATTTTGACGTAATATGTATTCCACGCTTAGCACATCATGCAGAAGTGTAGTTAAAATAACCATTCGGTTTTGTATACAGAAAATAAAACATTTCATCGTTGCATTTGTATTTTTGTATGTTCACAGTGAAGGCCATTAGTCGTGTACTGAATTAAATGCGAGCAACCTACTAGTTGTTATTCGAACTACAATTGCGCAGTTTTTTAAACACGAAACACTCATGTTTCTACGACCATTTTTACAAGTTTGTTTGGGAATGTTTTAGTGAAATCCATGTACTGGTTGTGCATTGGCATGCCTATATGAGATTTGCGCAGTTATATCCTTTTCATTTTACATTTTTATACCTATCGGATCGGTATAATATTTTCTACAACACGTGAGTCCGAGTTGAGTGCGTTTCTTTCTCTATTTGTATTGACATTCACACGGACGGACGGACGGACAGACAGACAGACAGACAACGAAGTGATCCTATATAAGGGTTCCGTTTGTCCTTTTGAGTTACGGAACCCTAAAAATTAAGCTTGTGTAAAGGCAAACCTGTAAGGAAGTAAGAAGTACTTTGGACTGGGCAGTTATGCTCCATTGCCAACGTTGACTCCATTCCCTCACAACTATATATCGTCTACACTTTTTCCCCCATTAATCTACCCTGAACAATGCTCGAACAACACAAATTCACTCGGCTTAGAGGGGTCTCTCCGTCACTCGCTCCATACAAACGTAGTTCCAATTTCATTTGAATATTAAGCAACTAAAGTTCATGAAATTTTGCAGACATATTCTAGAAACTAATATGTCTGTGGTTTTCCAGATTTCCGTTAAAATATTCGGTTTCAAAGGTACGCGGTCTTAAAAATTCAGATACAAATCTTTGAGCCCCTGTAAATTGAAAACTGCATTTTTTTAGAAAAATCTAAAACACCACAGGCACAGATATTAGTTTCTAGAATATGTCTGCAAAATTTCATGGACTTTGGTTGCTTAATATTCAAATGAAATTGGAACTACGATTGTATGGAGTAAGTGACGGAGAGAGCCCTGTTAAAGGACAAGTACTACCGTTTGTAACATTATATTGAGATAGCGTACCGGACGCACTCGTGCTACGAGATCAGTATGGGCTGTTAGCCAGAATGGAGGGCTGTTAGCTCGCGACAATGAGCGCCATATTTTAGCTTGCAAGCGTCCGGCGTCACGCTCTACAAAACAAAACGATCCACTGATAATCTTCTCGACATTGTATGAGCGTTTCGACGTTGTTCTGTAGATAAATGTATGCAATTTGTGTCCGAAGGCCCTGGTGTACAATTCATAAATTTTACGTTTCTCGAATACCGAGCGGTATTGGTATTGCTCGGTATTCGAGGTACAACCGAATGGATTAAGAGCCAGCGCGTGCCAGACGCCAGGAAAGTTTAAAAGGTTTTGTTTTTAACCCCCGACCCAAAAAGAGGGGCGTTATAAGTTTGACGTGTGTATCTGTGTATCTGTCTGTGGCATCGTAGCCTCCTAAACGAATGATTCGTTTTTTTTTGTTTGAAAGGTGGCTTGATCGAGATTGTTCTTAGCTATAATCGAAGAAAATCGGTTCAGCCCGTTGAAAGTTATCTGCTCTTTTCTAGTCGGGGGTTTTTAAATTTTGAGTTATTATAATAATTGCTGCTTCCCCTGACATTATTGTCGAAGACGTTATCTACGATGTTAATAATTTTAGTATAAAAATATTGTTTTCAAGATCCAATGTTCTCCTTTGTGTGATCTTTGGATGTCTGGCAGGGGATTACTACGATATTAAGTGTCTGGCAATGCATGACGTCATTTTTAATACTATTCCGAGCATATAATATAAAAAAATTAGACTTTATACTTTGATGTAAGATTGTTTACACCTTTATTACTTATTATCTCCCAAAGCCACCTTGATCCAAACTTTATAGTCGCTGATCGTTCCTCCCTGTTCTGGGGACAATACGCAGAAAAACTTTCAGCTTTTAAAAAATAACGAAGGTTTGGCACGCACTTTAGTTGGCAACTTTAGTGCTAGGCTTGCAAGTTTTAAAGGCTTTAAACATTACCTATCCTATATTATAAATTTGAAAGTGTATCTGTCTGTCAGTCTGTCTATCAATTTGTCTGTCTGTCTGTCTGTCTGCTACCTTTTCACAGCCCAACAGTGTAACTGATTCTGATGAAATTTTCTACAGGGTTAGCTTATATCCCGAGGACGGACATAGGCTAATTTTTATCCCGGAAAATCAAAGAGTTCTCGCGGGATTCCTAAAGATTTGTATGAAATTTGGTACCGAAGTAGCTTGCGTCCATTAAATCGAAATAGGCAACTTTTTATCCCGGAAAATCAAACGATTCCCACGGGATCATTAAAAACCTAAATCCACGCGTACGAAGTCGCGGGCAACCTCTATTTCCAAATAAAGTGCAAGGTTGTGAACTCATAATCTGACGCCTTACTTATGAATATACGATATACGTCGGTATCACTAGGGAGATAATATGTCAATCGGAAAACTGATACTGATCTACGATTATGACTAGCGGGCTTCACTGGAAGAGAGATAAGATTAAAGCTACTATTATTAGACCCGGTTATCGGAGTCTTAATCCATGTGTATCTGATACTTCTCTTGATTAAAATTGTATTGGTTATTTATTTATTATCTTGATTAAAATAATATTTATTTTGATCTATGACTTTTGACTAGACTTACACTTTACATCCGAAATATCGAAGACATGTTTATGATTTTCAGGATTATTCAGCAGCGACTTCGGGATTAGAATCATCTTTCTAGCATCTTTCAAAATTCATGTGATCACAATAATTGTCCATAATAATATTATTGAAGTTGTAAGTATACTGATTTATGTTATTGTATGTTTGAAAAAAGCGGTAATAGCCAAGTGGTTAAGACATCTGCTTTCCAGTTGGGGGGTCCCGGGTTCGATCCCGGAGTTCCCGGATTTAACTCTTCGGAGTTGTAGGCGTTTAATGCAACTAAATACCCTATTTCTTGCATTAACTGTGAGGAAAACTGCATGCCTGAGAGTTCTCCATAATGTTCTTAAAGGTGTGTGAAGTCTGCCCATTCGCACTTGGCCAGCGTGGTAGACTATAACCAAATCCTTCTTATTCTGAGACGAGAGACCCGTTCTTAGTAGTGAGCCAGCGATGGGTTGAGCATAAATCATGATTCACGATTATTTATTATGTAGGTATGGTGTTATGTATCCATAACTATGGATTACGGGTGCCGCGAGCGAGTTTGTTACCCTTTTGTCTAAGTTGTAACCATATTTTTTTGTAAATACAAATATTAATTTTAATCAGACTCCTAAAAATTCTATTGTTAGGGGTGTTAATGGTTAAAGGGGATTTGTTGTGCACATCGCCACATCTATATTATCTTTGCCATGTCATTAATAAAAGGATCACTTATTTGCATAACAAAAGCTAGCTAATCTGCTATACATATATTGCCGTTTTAAATTTGTTGCCAATGAAGATAAAATAAATTATAAAATACTGTTATGACGTGAAACGTTAAAGCGCGAGCTAACAATGGCTTTTCCTAGGGTGGGCAGAGTAATAACATAATCAAATTGTCCCGCGCATCTGGTCGAGCAGGGGGGCAGACAATAGCTACGCACCAATACCCCCGATAATAGCGTTGATACATGCATGGACAAGGTGATTTATTATACCTTAAACGGATTGTCGGTGCACATTTGCTGTATCACTGTTTTAGTGTCCCCTTTGACATGGGATAGACATGGTCTCCTATCCGATACATTTCAATTTCGATATATTTCAAAATAATGTAAAAACCCACGAATGCATTGGGTTGTATGTATGCCTGCCTACCAAAATGATAGCGATGACGATATAATTACACACATACGTTAGATAAGTTAGAGGTGCGTGCTCGAACCCCCCGGGACTCCTAGAAGGCCGACGTTTTAACCACTAGGCTATCATCGCTTCCAATTTATTCGTATACATCCTCCTTGATCAACCCATTTCCGCCCCATTACTGAGTACGGGTCTCCTCTCAGAATGAGAAGTGTTTAGGACATAGTTTGCCACGCTGGCCCAATGCGGATTGGCAGACTTCACACACATTTGAGAACATGGAGAACTCTCAGGCATGCAGGTTTCCTCAGGATGTTTTCCTTCACCGTTAAAGCAAGTGATAATACACTGAAAACACATACAAATAACTGAAAAGTTAGTGGTGCGTGCCCGGGATCGAACCCCCGACCTCAGATTAGGAGGCGGACGTTCTAACCACTAAGGTATCACAGCTTCGTATACATATGCGTTATTTATATAGCATATTTTATCCTATGATGTAAACTGTTACAGCACAATCTCTACTAGTCCCCTAGGAGGTCCAAAGTAATGACGTAGCCAAGTGTCCGATACATCCCGATTGCAACCTGGCAGGGGACAGACAATAGCAACGCCCGAATGCGCTCGATAGTAGCCTCGATACATTCAGAGACAAGGTGATTTATCACTTTAGATTGTGTGAGAGCTATATCGCTCTTTGATAGTTTCCACTTCAATATCGCCTATCAAATTCGCTCTATTCATACTGTGACAAGCATTTGCCAAAATACAAAAATAAAAATACAACGACTACACACAATAAATGGATAGTTATTCAATTGTTTATTGTATTTCTAACCATAGTTTTTGTATTTATACTTATTTTTCTTAGACAGATACTTATGTACACAAATAAGTACTAAAATAATTGAGAATCCTATTCAAACTGTCATAAACAGTGTTTGTCGAAAACATTTTACAAAAATTACGTCTGTTATAGTGACTACACAAAAACTCAACAATTGGATAGTTATTAAATTGTTTATGTTTATCTTAACAGGGCTCTCTCCGTCACTCGTTTCCACTCGTTTCATACAATCGTAGTTCCAATTTCATTTGAATGTTAAGCAACCAAAGTCCATGAAATTTTGCAGACATATTCTAGAAACTAATATATGTGTCTGTGGTGTTTTAGATTTTTCTAAAAATATGTAGTTGTAAAATTACAGGGGCTCAAAGATTTTTATGAAAATTTTAAGACCGCGTAACTTTGAAACCGAATATTTTAACAGAAATCTGGAAAACCACAGACATAGATATTAGTTTCTAGAATATATGTGCAAAATTTCATGGACTTTGGTTGCTTAATATTCAAATGAAATTGGAACTACGATTGTATGAAACGAGTGGAAACGAGTGACGGAGGAGCCCTCTTAAAACATCGCAAAATTCCGTAGTTATTCATTTTCCTTAAACAACTATAAAATAATAGATTCACTAGCTTTATTACTGAAACCATTAAAAAGTTACATACCTTGGCAAACTGTTAACATTAGCTCATAAAACAAAATTAATGTATAAAGCAGCTAATTTGGTGTAGGTATTTATTCATTAAAAGTATCCTGTAAACAAGAGTCGGCGATAAATAACAACCTTTTACGTCTGAGGAACGAAATCTTTTATCTTAACAACATTTTTAGAAGCAGACATCTCAGCAAATAAATCTTCGGGACGTAGCGAACCATATTCTGTAATGAGACGACTTGTAATAAGTATTTTCCCCATTCCTCGAAAGAGGACCCATGATTAATGGCGAATCGATATAAATAAATTAATCTGAAGCGTATTTATTAAACGAGCATATATCAATACGTAATCTTTATTGCCAGAAGTAGCCAGCCAGGAAATGTATTGGATGTTTTAATGTATTTTTCCATCCCGTAAGAATTCCCTACGAGTTCCTGTTACACAATTACGGAATCTTTCGACCGATACTTTAGACTTGCGAAGAAAAATAGGGGTGTACTAATGTACAAGGGAGAAGAAGGAAAAGGAATAAATCTGAGAAAAATAACGATTACGTTCCCGAGCAGGGTCGAGGGAAACACGTAGTCATTTATAATTTAAGGAATGAAGCAAGGGTGAGCCTCTTAAAAGCAATTTCCTTGCTGCCAACTTAATCCCTGGGGGGAAAGGCGCAGGGGTCGGAAAAAATGATATCGCCTCTCTGGACAACAATACGATTTTACTAACACAATAGTGGGTGATGATAGAATGACAAGCGCATACACGCACTGCACTAGTGATGGACGTTAGTGTGAGATATCGATAAAACGCAGGGCAATATTTAACAATAAAATATAGCCATCGTTAGCTCGCTGGACCGTTACAATATTGGTATAACACTAGCCGATCCAATATTTATTTTGTATCGTGAGAATTTTGTATGCAAATGGCATAGGCGCGATGAACGAACGACGCATGATAAACTCTACGAATTATTTTACACGGGTACTTTCTAGTTCCCATCAAAGTTTAACTTACTAAAATATCAACTGCTAATAAAGTTTGTAGAATAGCGAACATTATAATGTTCCGGTATGATGCCGTTAAGAAGCCATTTAGGTATATGGGTCTGCAAAACTTTAAAACTGCTATCTCTTCCGAGTAAATGCGTCTCTTACTTTTTTCTACTATGTAAGTTTTCATCGATTTTATGGTGCTTACTGAATAAACTAGCTTTGTCTATCCTACATATTTTATGAAAATATATTTTACTAACGATCGTCCACGGCTTCGCTCGGAGAAAATATAAACTCTCTTTATTCACTATCCTGTGGGAATTTCGAAAAATCTGTTTTTTTCTTTTCTATATTATAAAGAGTACATCTATGCAAAATTCAGCTTTGTAGATTCAAGGGGGCTGGGCGTTAATGAGTGAGTCTTTGAGACAACTTTTTATTTATGTTGATGATTGTTTGAACGTCCATATTCCTTCCTATTCAAACTCTCCCAACTTGGTTTTTCATCAAACTTAAGTGTTTATACTTTAGCATAATATATCATTTTTACATATCAATAACGTCAAAATAATCGATAAAAAATAACAATAGTCAGCACTTTGATACAACACTTTAACATTGATGTGACCCTTACTATTAGGGGAAAGTGGAAATACAAGGGAGACGTAAAAAGTGCAAACAATTAGAATGAGATCTTTATGGTGTAACCAACAATAGCACTTTATGGTGGCGACAGCCCGTTTCCATTTTAAATATCCTTTTTGAGTATCGGCAACCCCATTAGCTGAGAGCTCTAGACATCTGTTATTTTCACACTGACAACAGTTCGAGCTTGAGTATCATAATAATATTTGAAAAGCAGTGCTTGCGTTTCTCATCTAATGGGAAAAATGATGGAGATTATGAAACCATTTAATCGATATAGCCCACTCATTTATTCTTATTTGATTATTTTGAACGATTTAATATAAAAATAAGATTAAACTCGTAACACCATAATAAAAATTTTTACAATGTTAATAAGCATTTTTTGACAAGTACTTAAGTTAGCTGTTATCAATCATTTCTTTAACAGAGCTCTCTCCGTCCCTCGTTTCATACAATCGTAGTTCCAATTTCATTTGAATATTAAGCAACCAAAGTCCATGAAATTTTGCAGACATATTCTAGAAACTAATATCTGTGTCTGTGGTGTTTTAGATTTTTCTAAAAATATGTAGTTTTAAAATTACAGGGGCTCAAAGATTTGTATAAAATTTTTTAAGACCGCGTAACTTTGAAACCGAATATTTTAACAGAAATCTGAAAAACCACAGACATAGATATTAGTTTCTAGAATATGTCTGCAAAATTTCATGGACTTTGGTTGCTTAATATTCAAATGAAATTGGAACTACGATTGTATGAAACGAGTGACGGAGAGAGCCCTCTTAAGTAAGTTTATGAAAATAATTTATCCATATCATAGGAAACCAAGCTACAATAATAATATATAGATTCTTTTGAAAGAAGCGCTTAGTCAGGTTAAAGTATACAGTTCAATATTATACAGATTCAGATAGATACGAAAAGAAGGATAATAATATAAATAAACATTACGACGCTATGCAATAGCAAGCACACAAAGTAGCTGACTCAATTTAGCAAAGCGAATGCTTATATTGTTGAACGAAATCAACGAATGTATTGAGTTTTCTGCATACATTACAGATAAAGTCTTTCAGAATTGCAATTTGAAACCAATCGCATTCAAACTCTGGATTGGACTACGTTAGTATCCCCAGTATCTAGTATTTCTACGAGATTTATTTTGTACGTTACCTTTAGTACAGGCTTAAACATTTAATCAAAGTTAATAGTATTCATGAATTTCGTTAATTGTTACGATAACATTAGAACAAGGCGGCAAAAAACGCTGAATCAGGTTGGTTACCTTACCGGAGACTTTAGTTTAACGAGGTTGACCTCGAATACCAAAATGTGCAGATATTTTCTAAATATCTTTCAATCTCGGACCCCATTTACACTATCAATGACCAAGATCAAAGATATTTTCATGTCAAAATTGTTCTAAAAATTAAACTTAGAGCCTCGATAGCTCAACGGTTGAGCAGCGGACTGAATTCCGAAAGGTAGGCGGTTTAAACCCCACGCGTTGTACTATTGTCGTACCCACTCCTGGCACAAGCTTTAGCTTAATTGGAGGGGGAAGGGGAGTATTAGTCATGATTAGCATGGCTAATATTCTTAAAAAAAAGTATGTATACAGTGTCACGTAAGAACAAGAACATGCGACATGCATGTTGCAGTAGTTTATTTTACACCAACGCAACATTGTGCTAAAGAATTGGAATATTACGATCTAAGAGTTTACCATGTGATGCAACACGACTTTTGTTACATTGTGCAATCATGCTTATTGTAACATGCAGCCCAGTGGCATGCGACATTATCGCATTTCATTGCTCTGAGGTAAATAAAGCTTATTAATATACAGATTTTTACTCTCCAATGTGCTTAGTAGATTTATGGAGGTAGTTGGTCTTTATCGTATCGAAAACCATTAACGTGGTCTAAGTCTTATAGTAGCATGCAAACTCATACTAGAGTTACAGTAGTGTATTGTAAGAATTGAAGTATCGTACTTCAATTCTTCACAAGTTCCATTTCTCTTCTAAAACATAAGCATTCTGAAAACAGCGCGGATCCTCGCTTTGCGTGTACCTATTCGGTCTCATGCATTTAAATTCAGAATTAGTGAAAAGCTTTCTCGCGTCGACTTTTCTGGTAAGGTAAGCAAACCAGATATTTTAGATTCGTTCAAAATAACAAATTTGTTTGGGATGTGATTGATTTGATGGCTTTTTGCATATTTTAAAGACAGTTTTATTGGAGTTACTGTTTCTAGAAAACTTCGTATTGGTCAGCTCATTCAGTTTTCTCTTACTTGCCTAACTACTCATTAGGTTATGATGAAAGAGGTGTTGTTAGGTATAACGTGCAAAAGATAATAAGTTAATAATATAAGAAAAAGGTAATGTAATAAAAGGCCTCATTGCAAAGATTATAGAAAATATATTTTGACTTAAGTATATGTATCGTGTTCATCTGTGTAGGTTTCATTAAGAAAATAGTCAGGTTTTAGTTTTTTTTTAATATTTTATATTGTAAAATTTGATATATTTCCAAACTTAGTGTCATCTATCTCGGTGTTAGGAATCTAGCGAAACCCAAACTTAATATAATATTGTCTGAAGCGAGTAGGTGATCCCGATTGCATACATCCTTGAACGCATATCTACATCGGATCAAAGTGGTTTCGACATCAATACATCGGATGACAGCGGTAGGTACGAACTCGGAACTTGAAACCATATCAGTGGCGTGCACACTGCACATGGTTTGAAGTAGCATGAGTTAGGTAGGTTACCTATACACTGACTGTCATGATGAAAAATGAGCATTGAGCTATAACAACTTAAACCGTGTCGGAGTAAGCCTTTATGACTTAAGCCATAGACTTTTTATGATCAGAATAGGTACTGTATCAGACCAGAGTTCGAGAAATTTCGATCCGATGTAGCCACAGTACTACTATTTGTATGACGGGTAACACTAGATCCGAATTTCATTTTCCGAAGCCGTTCGGATCATAATTTTCGGATTCGTAAGTCGTAAAGAGCCTAAACCATGTCATCACCAAAAAAATATTAGGTTTAACTGTATCATATTCACACTAGTATCAATTAGATCCAGTAGAATTTATACTGAACTAACATTGGTGTCAGGACTCTGGAGGCTTACCGAAAACTTTAGTACTAATCATCGAACTTTTGACAAGAAAATCTTGAGATCATCTTTTCGCAATATTTTCGCCGCCATACGACAGTCAGAAAGACGAAGCCATTAATCCCGAAAAGTTTCCGAGGTATAAAAATTAAATTGGAAGTTTGCAAGTTAAATTGCTTTTTGAATACTTTGGGCAGCTCATCGACAAATCCATTATATAAGTCCATTAAGGATTTGCAGCGTTTCGCATTGTTAGTCGGAACATGGATGATAATATAAATTGCAATCATAATAATTTTGCGAGATTGTAAAATAAGCTTTAATGGTTGCCAACCTCTGAAGGTGATAGGTAGCGCTTAAAACGAGAAAAAAAGATATAACAAATCCCCACTGACAGTTTTTAGGGTTCCGTACCTCAAAAGGAAAAACGGAACTCTTATAGGATCACTTTGATGTCTGTCTGTCTGTCCGTCCGTCCATCCGTCCGTCCGTCCGTCCGTCTGACGTGTCTGTCAAGAAAATCTATAGGGTACTTCCTGTTGACATAGAATCTTTTATGGGTCAACTATCATGTTCAAAATGCGTTAAAATGACGCGTGAGAAGTCATTTTTGTACGGACTATATACTCGTAATACCTAAGTAGTTGTTTCATAGACTACATTCGGGCCTGTTAGTGTAAGTGAAGCCTCGAGGTTTTAGTACAAGGTTCATAACTGTCGTGAACTGTGCCCAAGTGCGAATTGGCAGACATCACATACCTTTGAAAACTCTCTGAAGAAAAACATTATGAGGAAACTTGGATCAGTTTCCTTGCATAATGTTTTTCTTCACCGATGTTTGAATACTTTGCTTAGATTCCTTGCTGCATCTGTAATATATTATACAAGTCCATTAAAAAGCTGCAGTGTTTCGCATTGTTAGTCCAAACTCGGATAATATAAAGTGCGATCGGGCAATAATTTAGCAAGTTTTATGGCTTACATCGAAACCCCTATTGTGTGCTGAGCTAAATTGGAATTGCTCGTCCGATACGGGTGGAATGAGTTGAAAACACGTAGTTACTTGGATTACATTCCGCTTTTTGTAGACTCTATCTTAATGACCTGAAGCAAATAAATGTTAATGGCGCTGATTCGGGCGTGCCAAACCAAAGCTAAGCGAGATTGAAACATCTATGTATCAATCTGTTTCAGTTTAGCGCAGATAGAGGGTATTTATGCTAAAGTTGTATATATTAGAATCACTTCGCCTCAAATGCTGAGGGTACTGAAAAGAGCTAAGTGTAACTGAAAACTAATGATGCCCATCGCACAAGAAAGATTGCAAGTTTCTTCTTCAGAGAGGATCCTCGTACCTCAAAAGGAAAAACGGAACCCTTATAGGATCACCTTGTTGACTGTCTGTCTGTCTGTTTGTCTGTCTATCTGTCTGTCCGTCCGACGCGTCTGTCAAGACATATAAGGTACTTCCCGTTGGCCTAGAATCATGAAATTTGGCAGGTACGTAAGTATTATAGCACAAGTACCTACAGGAATAAATATGAAAACCGTGAATTTGTGGTTACATCATTAAAAAAAATGTGTTTAAATTTTCAAAGTAACAAAACTATACCAAGTGGGATATCATATGAAGGGCATTTTACCTGTATATTCTAAAAAAGATGTAAATGATTATCGTGTAAAATGTGAAAAAAATACCCGAGTACCTACGGAACCCACGGTGCGCGAGTCCGACTCACACTTGGCCGGGTTTAATTCATTATAGGCAAGCGTTTGACCACAATCAGACCTGATGGAAAGTGATGATGTAGCCTAACTGAAAAATGTGGTGACTGAAGATCAGTGCTGAAGTATCTGGAGCCCAGATGCGTGTCCTAGAAGTTTCGTGTCTGAGAGGGCCTGAGCTATTAAACAAGCTAAATAGCCTAACAGTTTGAGGCTTTGCACTGCCATATTATTTGCCTGTTATATATTTTGTCTAATGCTATAGTTTGCCCGTAGCCGCCTTAGTGTTTAGATTTAGACCTAAGTTAACTTGATGAGGAATATGCAATGTGCAGTTCCTAGAGTTCAAGCAAGTTGTCAGAAGCTTACAAGCAATAAAGAAACTAATTTAATATATAACTTTTGTGCTTTTAAATAAAAACTTGAAGTAAAAATAAAATGTACTTATTTATTTTACAGTAGGTAAGTACCTATATGTATTTTATATTTCAGCGGAAATCAAAAAGATTCGAGGTCAAGTGTCTACTTATGATCAAGATACTAAGCCCACACTTGTTAGTATTACTTTGTTGTACTTATTTACAAAATGGATTTTGAATTTCGAGAAATATTCATTTATTCCTCAACAAAAACCCAAAAACCTACGTCAACTAACACCCCCGTTACTTTTTGACATTGACAAAATTCTCTCCTTACTCGCGGGACAAGAGCTATAGCCCATTGTAGTGCCCATATTTCCTTCATTGTAATTGCAATTTTTCCGCTTGACAGGGGTCGCCACTAGCAATCAGCATACCTTTTCGCGGCGAGAGAACGTAAATAATCTATCTAGAGACAAGTCGCCCTTTCCCGCCGTCAGAAAAATGTATTTGCGACATAAAAGGAGGGGGAGATGTTCGTTACGTTTTGTTGCTCCCTGGAGGACATCCCGGCAGGATCCCACTACATGAATGTTTTACGCTCATGTCACAGTTCTGATTTGTAACCACTAGGCGACAGGTTTTATGGCTGTTGTTTTACATTACGCGATAAAGTTGCTTCATTGTTTTTATACAGTGTTACATGACTAAACAAGGTTACTTGTTATTAAAAATTGGTGTATTTTGCTGATTTTCTAGGATGTTTACGAGTAGGTAGATAGATACTCTTAATTACTTCGATAGTAATCTAACTGACTAAATTTTAAGCGCAAATTCGGTTTCTTTGAGTGCTTAGATTTTTATTATTAAAAAAAACATGCGTATTTTACTAAAGTGACAGTTTTCTATGTGTTACTTTACATTATCAAACGTAATTGTGTTAGAGCTAAATATCGTTTTGGGTAAATTTGTTGAAAATTATCGTGATACTAAGATAAAATCCCAGGCAGTGAACTATCTGTAAGCCCACTGCATTATTATCCCAAGAAACACTCTACCATATATCTAATGGAGGAGGATAGCGACCTTCAACAATGAGGATACAACGAAGAAATAGAAACAAAAAAAGGATTGGATACAAGATAAACCGTTACTGAACACTAATCTCACGATAAAAAGCAATTACCTACGTCATACGATTATGCTGTTATGTATGAGTATGTGTTATAGTGGCTCCCCACGGTGCCTGTTTCTGCGGATCATCACGCACGGCTGATTACCATGGAATGCCACGCACCGCGCACGAGGCTCAGATGAGGTGTCTGCGTTGCCATAGACGATACTCTTCCCATGGTGCGTCGGTACGGGTTGGGCTGTTTCCGTCAGCAATATCACGCACCGTGGGAAGCGGGTATTGGGTATATAAGCTGGACGACAGCTCGGGGTAGCTTTAAGCCACATTTAAGCCCTCGTGTGTCTCTCTGCTCAAATTGCTGCAGAGAGAGACAATACTAATATCCCACTACAGGTAAATCCCCACACAATAAGCTTGCATTTCAATTATGCTAGCCAATGTACTGTTTTGTACGAGTTGATATCATAGTCACGATTACTCATGAAAGTTGATAGACTTGATACTTTGACAACCTCTCTGGCTCAGTGGTAAGCGCTGTGGTCTTATTCGTGGGAGGTCCCAAGTTCAATTCCCGCGCAGAGGTTTGGAATTTTATAATTTCTAAATTTCTGGTCTGGTCTGGTGGGAGGCTACGGCTGTGGCTGGTTACCGGCAAAGCTGTGCCACCAAGCGATTAAGCGTTCCGATACGATGCCGTGTAGGAACCAAAGTGGTACCTACGGGTTTAATAAAAACTGCCGTACCCCTTCCAGGCTAGCCCGATTCCATCTGACTGCATCATCACTTACCACCACGTGAGATTGCAGTCTAGGGCTAACTTGTATCTGAGTAAAAAAAAAAAGTTGTAACAAGGATAATGAAATTTTCACAGAATATGTATTTCCATTGCCGCTATAACAACAAATATAAAGAATTTCAAAACGATCGCCATGAAAATTTTGAGGTATGAAACAGTAAAAGTGAAACATTGTAGGTAAGTAAATGCGATTAAGTGAAAACGCAATAATGTATAATGTAGCCTGATGCGATGCTTTAAGTCCCTGAGCTCTCGTCCGGCGATACTAATATCCTTTTACGGCTAAGCTTCGCAAAATACGGCTTAATTGAAGTGTATGTAATGGGGAAAATTGTTGGCTTGATTCAAGCAGAGTCCATCGCTAGCCCAATATGTGGTGTCGAATAATTAAATACACAGTTACGGGTTCTTACATCACACTAATCACACTAATATTATAAATCGCACTAATATTATAAAGGCGAAAGTTTGTATGTGTGTGTGTGTGTGTGTGTGTGTATGTTTGTTACCCCTTCACGCAAAAACTACTGGACGGATTGGGCTGAAACTTAGAATGGAGATAGATTATACTCTGGATTAGCACATAGGCTACTTTTTATCCCGCAAAATCAAAGAGTTCCCACGGGATTTTTAAAAAACTACATCCACGCGAACGAAGTCGCGGGCATCAGCTAGTATTATATAGGCGAAAGTTTGTATGTGTGTGTGTGTGTGTGTATGTTTGTTACTCCTTCACGCAAAAACCACTGGACGGAATTGGCTCAAATTCAGAATGGATATAGATAATATCCTGGATTAGCACATAGGCTACTTTTTATCGCGGAAAATCAAAGAGTTCCCACGGGATTTCAAAAAAACCTAAATCCACGCGGACGAAGTCGCGGGCGTCAGCTAGTGATGACATAAAGTTTATGTATGATTTACGTAAACCTGGATAAGTAAGTGTAAAAAGCTTACAAAACAGCACATCGAGTGTCAATAACGATCGTCAAAAATTGAGATAAACCTTTGGATACCGACAACTTCCGTACCTCGAGCGCTTAGCATGAGTTATAGGTTGTAGTTAACCGCTAACTTGGCGGCAAAGCAAATCAGCTATAAATAAATATATAAAAAATTATGTCAAAGTTTTCATGACCCTAACGTGCCCTAACTCACTGAGATCGTTGGTCATCTTAAAATAGGCTGAGCCAACGATCTCAGTGAGTTAGGGCACGTTAGAGGTCATGAAAACTTTTACATAAAAAAAAAATGTATGTATATTGTAAATTTTTACAATTTTATTTCGTCACTAGCCGATGCCCGCGACTTCGCCCGCGTGGATTTAGGTTTTTCTAAATCCCGTGGAAACTCTTTGATTTTCCGGGATAAAAAGTAGCCTATGTGCTAATCCAGGATATTATCTATCTTCATTCCAAATTTCAGCCAAATCCGTTCAGTAGTTTTTGCGTGAAGGAGTAACAAACATACACAACACATACAAACGCTAACCTTTATAATATTAGTGTGATTATACTTACTTCAGCACTGTATTTATTTATCAGATCAAAGTAGCATGGATACATGGGTGTGTAGTCATTATACACATACGTGAGTATAGCTGGTACATTCTATACTTACAATGCAAATCACTCACGATAGTTTAAACTTAAAAATAAAATTACCTTTAGTGCTTTCAACAACGCCGTCTATCCTCCACAGAAGCATCGCGCAATAGACCGTCAGGAGCATCTTGCAGTTGTACAATTCCACTTTATGGATCCAGCTCATCTCTACGCAATCTCTTGGCTATCACGCCATCCACTTTTGACGACAACATTAGAACGTCCCTATTAGTTGACAGATAACATTTACATATAGGTACTAATATTTTATTTAATACCAATACAATACCGTTACCAGGTTTTTAACGTTACATTTTAGACACCGATAATAACGCTACAATTCAATTACTTAATCGTACCGTGGGTAATTTTCTTCTTCTTCAAAAAATGAAAACATATTCTAAAAATGATCCTCCGTTATGATTCAATTAACTATTTTTATTACATCTAGAAAACAGTTTTTATGTGTGTAACTGTAATTGCTCAGTTCTATAATACTTTGAAATGTACCTATGTTAATTTGATTTTTATTCTTATTTAACTTTGAACAAGGAAATATCATTAATGAGCGAAGAAACATTAGGCATTGGAAAATTAAACGAGTCTATTACAAAAGAAATTGTGGAGAGATGAGCAGTCTTATCGTTTTAATTACATCTGTGACGAAGACTCGAGTCACCAGAGGTACCTGTAACAAATAATAAAAATGTTAAGTTTTATTAAACTTCATTTTTGTATATATTTTAATCCGAATTCTTCTACTTATTGAACTGATTTTTTTCGCATCTTTCTGCAATTAACAATCCTGATAATGCAGGAAAAATGTCCACATTAACTGTGAGGACTGTGCGAAATTTATCAATTATATTTAGGTAAGAATTTATGGATTAAATTAGCAAAATTAAACGGTAAGTATACATATAAATTACTAATAAGGACCGATTTTTCAATCGCCACGGTATTGAAAATCTGTCAGAATGTGAAAGTCGTCAATCGTCGTATCTAAATATCGTCAATTCAATTCGATTCAATTCAATCATCTTTATTGCGAATACAGATCTTAAAACTATTATTGTTAGGTTCTGCCAGATTCTACCTTTCGGCATGCAATAATGCAAAATTTCATGGACTTTGGTTGCTTAATATTCAAATGAAATTGGAACTACGATTGTATGAAACGAGTGACGGAGAGAGCCCTGTTAACGGATGCAGATAGATTAAAATTATGTATTTTGTTATTGGTTTTTGAATAATGTAAGTAATTTCTTAAAAGTTGTCAGCAAAGATATAACACAGGCCCGTCACAAACAATGTTTCAACTTTCAACTAACAAACTAAATAAACACATAAAGATCCGTTCACGACCCGCCGCCAATGTCTAAACTCAGGGGATAAAAAAGGGCATCGTATAAAATTTTGAAAAGGGCCGTTGAAGCTATGAAAACATTTCCTTTTTCCTCTTCAAAGACGTCATAGAATGGTATATCAAAAAAAGCTCAACCAGGGGCCATTTTATTTTAAAAGGACCACCCAGGTTTACGGGATTGAATTTTTCTTTCAAGTGCAATAGTTAAAGTCTTGGGCATCATCTAGTACATATATTATATTACTAGCTGTGCCCGCGACTTCACGTGGAATAGTGACCGCGCTTTATATAGCCACGGACGCTCAGGCGCGAGGCGTGTAGTACGTACTCTGTACGTTAAAAATGTTCGCCGTGATTCTTTACATTGACATTACTTTTTTATTTATGAACCGATTGACATGAAATAAACACTAAATGTTAAGTGAAGCTTACTACAATATATTAATGAAAACCGTATCTAAATCGAATAAGCCGTTTCTGATATTAGCGTGCACAAACACACAGACAAACAGACAAACAGACAAAAAAAAATTAATTACAATTTCGGGTTCGGCATCGATATAATAACAACCCTGCTACTTTTTTATATATTTCCATTGTACAGACACCACTTTTCTACAATTTTATTATATTGTATAGATAGATATAGATGTGGCACTCGCCGGCCGAGAGGCGATCGGAATACCAACTAAAACCCAGCGGCGCTACTGCGCGTCGCCTGGCGACTGGGTCACGGGAACACCGAAGCATCAACCGCGACCCACTCAGCGACGTCCACCGAGCCGGACCCTCCACCAGGGTTCAAATACGCCTTGACCAATTTGGAAATATTTTTTTTGTAAAGATAGGTAAAGTAGATATTATTTTTTATATTGACAATTTCAAGAAATAAAAGAAGAAAATATGTATTACGATTTCATACAGAGAAGAATTAATACGCTCTACGAAACTCGCGCGAATCATCTACTTACTAGTACGTATTTCATAAGAAGTCTCTTCTGGAGACAATTTTAAACAATGTTAATTAACGTAATTAACTCGACTCCTCAAAGCGAGAGCGCGGAGCGAGGCGTGTAATAAGACGGCACAGGTAACTTTGAAGCTATTCACTTTGCATACATTTTCTACTACTTTGAAGTAAAACATGTTTTTTATTTCCAATTACAAAGTAAAAATAATTGGATCGAAAAGATTCGTTGCTTGCCGCGTGGAAACCTTATATTTCTATGAAATAGGTAGGCATCGATCATCTAATCTAATTTGTACTTAAGTGATCACAGTATTGTAATAAATATTTAAAACAAGGGACCAAAAGCTTAATTTGCTATAATCCGCCACACCAAAGAAATCTTTATGATGCAACATGCAGCATGCGACATGCACCGCCTGCCCTCCCTCTGATAAACATGCAGGAAAAGCCAGCCACCAAGCAAGCCATACGCAGCAACGCCACACAAATCCCAAAACAACTCGACGCACGTTTTGCCCCGACACCGGAGCATCCTCAGGAGATGTAGACCTTACCTACATTACCTAATTGTAAAGTTACAAATATTTAAAAAAATACGCGAATGTTAAAATAAATTGAATATCTTTTTTTTTATATATTTGCACGGGTTAATACAAAATCTTCTATTCTTCGTAAGTTGAACATTTGTATTTTCTTACACAAAGGGGCGATAGATTACAGCGCAGGTACACCCGTAATACATTTTACGCCGAGATTACGCCACTAAATAAAACCTGTTGGCGTTATTTCGCAACTAACTGGCGATATTTTGTAAATGTTTAGGCGTTTTTATGTGATAATGTACAATGCCTTAGATTACATACAAGGTCGGTTAATACGAAATGTGTCTTATATAAAAATATGAAAAGAATACGGTTTATTTTTTCGGCTAAAATGTTGGCTTTATATTGTGAGAACATACCAAATGTTACACAAAATAATATTTTATGGCTGCCGAATTATAGAAAATAGAGATATATTTTCTGTACTATTTTCGTCTTTGATTCTTACCTTCTAGGCTGAAACTATTTTCAAATTCGAAATTTGAACCCTTGCTACCTTCGCTAAATATGTCAGTACCAACTCTATGCATTCGACTGGATAGCTGATCCTCTCTCGATTGACCTGAAAAATTTGGCGATCAATCACTCAAATATGAGTACCTACCCTACGCAGACAACGTCGAAGTCGTAGAACAAAAGTTGTTAGTTTTAATGATAACAGTTACGTACCGAGAGCTTTCTGAAATTTTTTATTTAACCCTGTATACTCTGTAGAGTAAGCTCAGGAACTTCACGACCTTGTTCCTCATTCTCGTTCACCAGTGTACCACAGAACAGCTAGAAACCACAAATGTTGGCATCCTTATGAGGTTGACATCAAATCTACTCGCATGGAACGTTTTTGATATACAAACCGCTGAAGTGTGGAATTCCCTACCGGCATAGGTAGATACGTATTTCTGCAACGTATAACCTAAATACCTTCAAGGCCAGAGTGAACGGCCATCTCCTAAGCAAGCGCGCTTCGACTTAAACCTCTTCATTGCTTTTTATCGAGCATGTTTGTCGTCAAGCGTAAGCCTATCGCGCAATAAATTCTTGACCATTCTACAGTTGCCGCTGCTAGGAATCAAACCTGGGATTTCCTACTTATTAGACTCACAGCATTTACCACAATGCCAGGGAGGTTGTCAATTTGTTTTGAAGAACCTAGTGGCAAAGCCGTGCCGCCAAGCGATTAAGCGTTCCAGTACGATGCCGTGTAGAAATGTTGTAATTAATTAGTATGGGTTTAATGAAAACTGCCATACTCCGTTTAAGTTAGGCCATTTCTATCTTAGACTGCATCATCACTTACCATCAGGTGAGATTGCCATCAAGGCCTAACTTGTATCTGGATAAAAAAAGATCGGACCTACTGTACGGATTTCACTCAGCTATTAGCGTAGCTAGGGAAGTATCGATTTTTGTTAAAGGATCCAGAGTCCAGAGAGTATTACGTAACAAAATTTGCAAGTAAAAAGCTTCGGACTCCAGAATGCCCTATAAAAAGGGGGACAATAGAATTTCGTCCAGTCCCTTCGCTTGTAGCGCATAATGTAGGTTACGAAGTTTGCCAGCCGTCGTAAAATATGGAAACTGTTTTATTATATCAACGCCTCTTGAGGGATATCAAGAAGGGAAATCTTGTGAATCGTTTTATCACTAAGTGTATAAGCTGTGGTATAAGTATAGTATAATGGTTAGTTATTATGTCATCTGTCTATCTGTCTATCCGTCTTAACCACACCGCTTGTTATAGTTTTGCATAAATAAATAGGTAAGCAAATAAAAATATTTTTATAAAGTTCAAGATACCACAATGATCATGAATACGCTTGGTTAATTTTAGCGTACATTTTCATTTAATATTAAATACTGAAACCGCCATAATTGCCCCTCATGTCATTTAACGGAGCGTAATTTATGATGAACACACACTAGAGGCGCGCCGCACAGCCACAGACAGAACGTAATACATTTTTCAGTACTGAAAATGCGAATGATGTTTTCAGTACGCCCCCATGTTAATAAATTTTTAGCGACCGCCCTGGCATAGGCAGCGGCCTTAAGGGCCGGTATCCACTTTTTTAACCCCCGACCCAAAAAAAGGGGTGATATAAGTTTGACGTGTGTATCTGTGTATCTGTCTGTGGCATCGTAGCTCCTAAAATAATGAAACGATTTTAACTTAGTTTTTTTTTGTGTGAAAGGTGGCTTGATAAGAAGCTATAATCCAAGAAAATCGGTTCAGCCGTTTGAAAGTTATCAGTTCTTTTCTAGTTACTGTAACCTTCACTTATCGAGGGTTTTATGAATTTTGTTATAATTTTTACACTTGTTTTTCACAGGAAATGCGTATCGCATACCTATCTGAAAGGGGAAATGGATTGTTATGTGGGGCTTGCATCCACTAAAACCTGTGTGTGTCCCTCGACGGACTGGCGGTTACGCGGATATAAGCCCGGTATCCACCAAAGCGAGGCAGAGCAGAGATGTGTTCAATACACGAATCAGATTAATTTTATTGATGGCAGGTAGTGTTCGTTTTTTCACGATATAACTACCCATATTATAAATGCGAACCTGTGTTTGTTTGTTACGCCTTCAATCACGCCACAGCGAAGCAACCGAATGGCGTGATTTTTTGCATAGTTACATGGTTAATCATAACCATCCGTAACTTAAACTTTATAGTTAAAGACCTGGAGAGTGTCATATATTACTTTTTATACCGGTAAATCAAAGAGTACAGGATACAAAATCCACGCGCACGAAGACGCGAGTATCAGCTAGTCTTAATGCAATTAGCATAAAGATTAGCTGACCTATACCTAGATCACTGCGTTTCACCATATTTGAGGCCCCGCAAACGATTCCCTGCATTTTCATAGACATAGAAAAGTACGACACAGTGGTGCGTGCGGTAAGTTTGAATATATGCAATCTGCGATTATCACAGGGATAAATACACATACATATACGTAAACCATTGCGCTTCTCCTTATCTGAGGGCTAAAATAAAAATAAAACTCGCAAACGATTCCGTTCATTTTTATTAAACGCTGAAAGATGCGTTGTTTTGACGCATACGGTAATTTTAGCTGAAATCTGCGATGCAATGATGAACACACACACACACACACACACACACACACACACACACACACACACACACACAGATACGCACACAAACAGATCAAGGAGTTTCCCCGAACCCGAGGACCGAAATAAAAAGAGAAACACGAGCAAACGATTCCCAAGGGAGCCATTCCCGTGTTTTATTCTTAGATAATTAACTCTTTGATGCTGCGGACATCTGTTTATACTGAAACTAAATTTATATTTTGTTTCAAAAGAAAAAGATTATTTTATCACTTATCGGCTACATTTATCATAGCTTCGCATTTTTAGGGTTCCGTATGCATCTATCCTTATACCACAGTATAACGAGATAATAATATTAAGGTAATAATATTTTATCCTTACTCTGTGCTATTACTAAACAAGTGCACTGTACGTTCGTTTGTCTACCAGCGGGCTGTATCTCATGAACCGTAATTGGTAGAGAGCTGAAATTTTTACTGAGTGTGTATTTATATTGGCGCTACATTGCCGCTATAACAACAAATAATAAAAAACGTAGATGGCAAATGGTTGCCATGCAAATTAAAAATAAGTAAAAAGTACATTGTGTTTATATATCTTATGCGATGGTATGGACCTCTTCGTATGCGAGTTCGACTCGCATTTCACCTGTTCTTCATACAGTCAGTATTAATAAATATTATATGTTACTCTTTTGGAGGAAATTTTGAAAAGGGTTATAGAGTCAACCGGGGACCCGAGAGTTGGCAGCTATCTTGGACAAAGAATAAAATTAGTCTGGCCATCCAAAGGGGTAATCCTGCCAGCATCTTGGGTACAATGCCTCGCTGGTGGTGGTCTCGATGAGGTTTTAGTTTTAATTTATTGTTGTTTTAATTTAGATTTAAATTTATTTTATAGAATTGTTAGTTATTATTAAACCTTTTTAAACAAATAACTATAAATGAAATATTGATTAATTAATTATTGCCCGATTACGTCTAGTCTCTCATGAATTCATGACCCATGAGACTAGGACAGAGATATTACGTACTATGAATATTTAGCAGAAGATATAACTTGTAGTAATTATATTTACAAGCATTAGCAGTAAATTACGTTGATAAGGAGCGCGCTACCAGAATTTATAGCAGACTGTTTACAGTCATTATGCAAGATACTTCTAAGGCACATCGCACATCCGCAGAGCTGAGGCCGGTGTCTTACTCCGATCATTTATCGTCATTCTACACAATCGCTTACACTATTGAACTGGTGTAAGATATCCATAAGGCAGAACGCACACTGGCAGAGCGTCTTTCTTCGATCTTTGACAGTGATTCTACACCATCGGTGAATGATCACTGATCAGTGTAATGTACCGTAGACTCCATACTATTGTACTCGTGCAAGATACTACCTGTAAGGTACAACGCACACCATCAGTGCCGACCCACAGCGTCTTTCTTCGATCATTAAACTACATTCTACACCATTGGTGATTAATATTATAGAATTATGATGATTGGTATTAATCAGTGCAATGTATGTACAGTGGAGTCTATGAATACTAAAAGGATTGAATAATAACTGACTATAAACTATACTAAAGTTGATTTTTTAAAGATTTTTTTGCCACATAACGACTCCCTCGGTGGAGTGGTGAGTTCTGTGGTTTTATTAGTAAAAGGTCCCGCGTTCTATTCCTGTCAGGGGCAGGTTCTATTTTATAGTTCCTAAATTGGTCTGGGCTGGTCTGGTGGGAGGGTTCTGTTGTTGCCTACCAACCCGGCAAAACCGTACCGTCAAGAGATTTAGCGTTTCGGTACGACATCGCATATAGAAACCGTGTAGAGGTACGTATATCATATGAGTTTAATAAAACTGCTGCCATAACTACCAAATGCCTAATGAAGTTGTTAACAAGTTGTTCTCTGAATATATGAAAAATAAAACTCAAATGCGGTTAAAACAACGGGTAACAGCGGAGCTCTCGTATTATTATATTAATATTATTTTAACAAACTAATAATTTTCTCTTTGTCTTCAATTCGTTGCGAGGCATATTATTCTAACTCATTCCGTAGCCGGAGGCACGCATAAATTAACTAAGTAAATATGATTACAACACTACAAACAAAGTGAACTTCTATACAACGTTACAAAGCTTTAACAAAGCCCACCTAAACTCATAGAAACTATGTTATGAAGTTAGCATAAATAAAACGTAAAACACAAACTGTGTGCCGAATGAATGCACTCTAAAGCTTGTTCAGTATGGCCGAATTTTTCGCCAACCATTTCGCACGATTTCTACTTTTAAGCATCATCCATACTTGCGCGACCAGCCAGAAAATCAGCCACGCGGCAAATACCCCCCACGATATATGCACATCTACGCCACTACAACAGGAACACTCTCTTATCGCGTCTCGCATCCTATGTTTATGATGCTATGGTAACGGTATGGACGTAGCTTTACTCTCTCTTTTTATTTCTTTGCGTTGTAATTCTCATTACTGAGGTCGCACGTATACTGACCATTTTAATTGCAAGCCGATTGCGAAATTAAAATAATTGGGATGCAATTTTATTGCAGTTCCCCTAAATGCATCACAGCTTCCAACCGATTGTGCGATTTGCGTGCAATCAGTGCAGCGTGCAGTTTCCAATACATTGCGTGAATTGCATGCTGACTGCACGCGAACTGCGCAGTAGCAGTTGCAGTTGTGTCAACTGCGTAATAACCGCTTCCAAACCGATTAATGCAGTCCAATTATGCAGTCGACTTGTCCAAAGTCCAAATTCAGACTGTCTGTCTGGACACTTGACAAAGTTGCATGGAAGCAACTAGTTTTGCTTTTAGCTGTTCACAAGTTAGTATTAAGAGAAATTAGCCGTATGTGGACAAAGCTTAAAGGTCGACTTAACATATTATTATTTAGCGTACAAGGACCGGGCCTAATTTACTATTCTCTTTGTCTTTTGTATTATCAGGGCCAACGCATACAGATGGAGTGAAGTTTTGCCAAAATAAATAAAGCTTAGAACATCGCCTACGGTGACTTTTTGTAGCGATATAGCTAAATGTATCTTGGACGGCGTATCCTATATTGATACATTTATCAATTCTCGCATCCGCATATTGTATACGCACTGGACAGCGTCACGTCGCTACTATATCGTGACTTTTTTGCGTTTGTATCGTTGCAAAACATCACCGTGGGTGTGTCCCGTTTGAGTTGTTATCGAGATAACCACCGCGCCTTGCCTCCAGTCCACTCTGCCGGTGTGCGATATTATGCCTAAGTCTGTATACATTACATTTATGTATAAACTCATTTGGTCAGTGTAATAATCCCCGCATGTGAATATGTAATGAGAGGTTCCATATTTGCTGTGGACAAGGGTTTTGTAGTACCAAAAGTGAGAAGGAAAGGCCATTAAGTTTTTTCTTTAATTGAAATGTTACTATAAAACTTAAAGCTAGCCTTATCTAATTACTGCACAAACCTTACCCGCGCGAAAATCGTCAGGCTGGTCCTTTGCGCGAAAAATGAGCCAACTCTTCTGTCACCAGATGAGGAAAATGTCTCGTAAGATTTTTTAGCGCTCAGACAAAGAATAACGGGTTGATTGTATTGGATCATATCTTGGTTAATTTACTCCACTTAATTTAGATTTATCTCCAGTCCAAAATAGCCACAATTACGGCATCGTTATATAAATCCATAAAACTACTAAAGCACTTTAGGCCAGCGACTGGAATTTTTATAACCGTACCACACAAAAAGCCAACATAAACCATCAGATTTGCTTTGATGTTGAACTAATGATGCGAAAAATAGACACGGAACACGATTGTGTTGAAACATATTATAAGGTGAAATTCGAAATTTTAAAAAAATATTGCAGGAATTTAGTGAATCATGCAGTTTAAATGCAAAGATGTGCCTGCTAGCATTTCACTGCCCATCCATTTAACTAATTTAGATAAAAAGCAACCACAGAGACAATTTTGATACAGAGACAATTTGCATCCCGAAGCTGATATAGGCTACTTTTATCCCGGAAAATCAAAGAGTTCCCACGGGATTTTACAAAAATCTAAATCCACCCGGCTGAAGTCGCGGGTATCAAAAGATTAACAATATCCCTTTCATGAATTTTCCACAAACTTTATAAAGTGCCTAATTATCAAAATTCATTAAAACCGGTATCCTACTTTGCGAAGCTTATAATTTATTCTCGTATCAATCTCCGGAGAGACGTGTCAATAAATGCTTGGAGCAGATTTATAAAATTGGTACGAATTACTCAATTTCCCTAAGGATACATTTCCATAAAAAGCGGCATTAAAATACCATTTACATTATTAATTGATCGAGCGTTAATAGCCGACAGATTTTTATCTTTCATTTTTTGTTAACGAACGAAAATGTACGAAGAATTAATTGGCGTATTGAGAAGACAAAAGCAAAATTAGAAATAACTTTTTACTCCACAGTCTATACAACACACAGAAAATGTTGCTGAGGGTCGTAACCCCTTTCTAGTTATCATATACTAGTTATAGTCTCGGAGTAATAATACTATGGTTTCGCAGATCCTTCCGCATCTCAATGACAAGTAATAATCGGGAACGAGGCACGGTGGAAACGGAGTTATAATAATGTATGCTCATTGCTCATACAAATAAATAGGAAAGAATGTTTGTTGGTTTGGCGGTTTTTCATTGTTGTTGCTTCCATGAGTATATTAAAACTGCTAAATTGTGACAGGCTGATAAATTTTTATCCCTCCTGAAAATTGGACACAGTAGGACAATTTAAATCTACCCAAATTAAGATGCGGGCAAAAACTAGTTACTATAAACTCGCATTATCTATGAAATACTAGAAAATTATTATTTTATAACAAAGACAATTCTAAGCACCAGCCCTTACCTTTATTATCCAGCGTTTATTTCCAGAATTCCATTGTTATAATTTGTGCAAAAGACCGTTTCAAAATTTTAAATTAATTTCTTCCTCGTCAAAATAATTTATTAAACTTCAATGTAGAATTGCTGATTAAAAGACCCAATCAACAGAACAATGTCGTTGTTAATGAAATGTTCAGTTCAGTCTGTTTGTAAATTTATAATTACAGGAAAGCAAATTTTGAAGTCAATTTCCGGGAAAATGAGATCACTAATTAGCACAGTTGGCCATTTCACTGTAGCGTCAATACGACAATTGATAATCAAAATAAAGTACGGTATGGAACTGTGGACTAAGAACCCGCGAGGGCCAGACCTTTGTTATTTTATAAAAGCTGAACGTTTCTCTGCGTATTGTCCCCAACAAGGGAAGAACGATCAGCGACTATGAACCAACCCCATGCCAGACACCCTTAAATTTTTAAACTCTAAGTGTCTGGCAATGCAGGACGTGATTTCTAATACTATTCCGAAGAAAATATAACAAATTACACTTTATATTTTGACGTAAGATTTTTTACGCCTTTCTTACCTGTTATCTCCCAAAGCCACCATGATCCAAACCTCATAGTCGCTGATCGTCCTTCCCTGTGTTGGGGACAATACGCAGGGAAACTTTCAGCTTTTATAAAATAACGAAGGTCTGGCTCCCGCTGGCTCTCTCTCTAGTAGAGTCAATTTACTTTACAGTTTAATAGTTGATGTTGTTTAAACTGACCGTTGGAATTAGTTTCATTATCGTTTTAACCTATAATAATTATGTATATTGCTATTTATGCAATATAATGTTGTGTTTACTGTAGGTACAGTTTTATTATTTTAAGTAAAACAGTTCTCTCATCAAATAAAACAATGTTTTAAAACTATTACGAGTGTAAATTAAACATTTATAACACCCCCGACAAGTGAAGGTTACAGTAACTAGAAAAGAGCTGATAACTTTCAAACGGCTGAACCGATTTTCTTGGATTGTAGCTAAGAATACTCTCGATCAAGCCACCTTTCAGACAAAATAAAACTGAATTGAAATCGGTTCTTAGTGCTACGATGCCACAGACAGATACACAGATACACACGTCAAACTTATAACACCCCTCTTTTTGGGTCGGGGGTTAAAAATGTGTAAATCAACATAGGAAAGGTATTATTTTAATGTAAAAGATACCTACTACAACATTGTTAGTTTACAACAAAGATGTACTAAACAATAGACTGACCTTTGGGCTGATACCAGAAGCAAGCTTCGATTATTTTAAACAAAGGGAAGTTTAACATCAGTCTATATTATGTATATCTAGTTCCATCCGACCTACAAATCAGTAAGTACTAATTACTTTATTGATGCGTCACATAAGAGATGAAATATAATTAATAACATGAATCAGTTTCTCAAAATCCCGTAGGAACTCTTTGATATTCAGGGATAAAAAGTAGGTACCTACCCTATGTTACTCTCTAGATCTTTATTTATAATCATACAAAAATCACGTACATTTGTTGCTCCATTGTGGCATGATTGAAGGACAAACCAACATACTATCGCATTTATAATATTGTTAGCAATGTAAAAAACTTATGAAGAAATATGCCAAAACCAGAGCGACCAATTATTCTGGTGGTATTGATTCAGTCAGCGACGTTAGGATATTTCTTTTTTTTAACCCCCGACCCAAAAACAGGGGTTATAAGTTTGACGTGTGTATCTATGTATCTGTCTGTGGCATCGTATCTCCTAAACTAATGAACTGATTTTAATTTAGTTTTTTTTTGTTTTAAATGTGGCTTGATCGAGAGTGTTCTTAGCTATAATCCAAGAAAATCGGTTCAGCCGTTTGAAAGTTATCAGCTCTTTTCTAGTTACTATAACCTTCACTTGTAGGGGGTGTTATAAATTTTTAATTTACACTTGTATAAAATATAAGAAGAATGCGGTATTAGACAAGGGCGAATATAACGATTAAAGTTTTTTTTTTCAGGCTGAAACTGACCCAACTTGAAAAGAACTATCTAGGTACTTTCTGAGAGGCACTGTAGAGTCAAAGTGGTATTTTGATACTTACAAGTTAGTAATCCACTTTTTGTAAGTTATTCACGAGAAAGTTTTTGAAGTTGTTCTTGACTTTCAACCCTGCCTTAGATCTTTTGAAACATTGTTTATAAAGAAACTAACTCTCGGAAAGGATCCAATTATTCCTTTCAAAGCTTTATTACGAAGAAATGTTGAGAGGATGAAATCTATTTTGGTGAGTTAGGCGTAATAAAACAAAGAAAACCCTAATTAGTTTTATTTATATTAATTAATTAATTTTATTCCTCGTTTCATTATCTTGATATGGAATCTAAAATTATTATATACAATGTTGTTTTAGCACTCTTGCAAAAACAACATTGTTCATAATAATTTAATTCTATAGAGTATGTACCAAGTTAGTTATCTATTGATTAACTTGGCCGATTATAACTAGTGTGTGAGCAGAACCTCGATGGTCACAATAATTTTAGTTCTAATTGCCTACTATGTGCTGGTTTTAAATGTTTTTTTTTTTTAGTTTCAGTAATAAATAAAATAAATAAAGTAATAAAGTGTCTGTTTGTTTGAACTGGCTTCGGAATGGCTAAACCTTTTTTGACAGGACTTTCATGGACAAGTAGAGGATTAACCCAGGAGCAATATAGGCTACATTTTTATCCGACTTTGAAAAATAGAGGAGTTGTGTGTTTCCATCTATGTACACTGATATCTCCGAGATTTCTGAACCGATTTGCGTAACATTTTTTTTTAATCGATAAAGGAACTTTGCGACATTGTTACATAAAAAATTTGGATTCCACTCCTCAATCCTGATGCTGCAGGAGATCTGACCAATCCACGCGGGTGAAGCTGCGGGCTAAATTAGTGTGGTTTAATTTTGAAGAACGCAACTCAAGATTTTGTCCTGAACTGTAATTAATTTCAGAAAACCGATAAATAGACCATATTTACAAATTTATTCCAAAATTACAAGGTTTTGCCATACCATATAACCTCACTCACATACCTACAATGATCACTCAGGAAGTTTTCTTCCTCAACTTCTCCACAGTAAATTACTAGTTCCCGGAGTACGTGTTATCACGCCAATCTAATTGAAAAACTTCTGACAAGGGTTAACAGTCGACTCACGCCCGTATCCCGTAAACTGTTGTATGTTATAACGTTCAGTGTCAGAACTAGGCGTATTTATGACCGTTAACATTCCTTGGTTTTGTTATCACGTCCAAGATTACATACAAGTGGAGTAAGTCTTTATTTGTGGCTATTGATTAGATTTTTTAGAGTTAGGTATGTGCGTTTTAAGTAGTTAAATATGCATAAAAATGCATTAACAGTGAAGGAAAACATCGTGAAAAAGATGTCCTTGGTGATTTCAAAGGTGTGTGAAGTCGATCTGCCTGCTCCTTACCTTGGCCAGTGTAGTGCACTATAGTCTTTAGTCTATATAGAATAAGAAAGGTCTAAACTCTAGACCTAGCTTATTCTAAGAGGAGACCCATGCTCAGAAATGGACTGGTGATGGGTCGAGATGGTGAAATAATGCAGAAAAGCAAGTAAGCAAGTAAGTTTAATGAAAATCTTACTTTATTGCAAAAAAATAAATAAATGGTATTCTTGCATAAATATACCTAATATTGGTTTTAGAATCTTCGTTGATATGATAGTTTTTAACCCCCGATCCAAAAAGAGGGGTGTTTTAAGTTTGACGTGCGTATGTGTGTATCTGTGTATCTGTCTGTGGCATCGTAGCTCCTAAACTAATGAATCGATTTTAATTTAGTTTTTTTTTTGAAAGGTGGCTTGATTGAAAATGTTCTTAGCTATAATCCAAGAAAATCGGTTCAGCCGTTTGAAAGTTATCAGCTCTTTTCTAGTTACTGTAACCTTCACTTGTCGAGGGTGTTATAAACTTTTAATTTACACTTGTTGGTAGGTAATGATTCACTTAGAATTAAAATATTCTATGTAATTAAAGCTGTTACGAAAAAAAATACCAATTTAGACAGATACCTGTATGGTGCACTATTCAAATCATGGTAGATACACAAACTAAGTTCATTACCTAGGGATGTATTACATAAACTACATGCACATTAGCATATATCAAACCACACAGCATCACAATTCGCTGCGGGCTTCGTGCGCTAATGTTGTTACTAGAATATTTACTACTATGATAACTATACCTAAATACCGTCCGACATGTGAATTAATTCGAAGCTTAGTCTGATATTATTTAGTTTAGTCAATTTTATAGCATTTAGTAATAATCCCATCTGATCACGAAGCGTATGCATTATGCAGCGGCGTGCAGACCATAGCAGTGTAAAAGCACTGCTTACCTCCTTATTCTCGAAATATTACAGAACTAGCTGATGCCCGCAGCTTCGCCCGCGTGGATTGGTCAGATCCCCTGCAGCATCAGGATTGAAGAGTTGGAATCCAATTTTTTTATGAAACAATGTCGCAAAGTTCCTCTATCGATTAAAAAAGAAATGACGCAAATCGGTTCAGAAATCTCGGAGATTTCAGTGTACATAGGTAGAAAAACACAACTCCCTTCTTGAAAGTCGGTTAAAAAAGTATCCTATGTTACACCCTGGTCAATCCTCGACTTGTATGTGGAAACCCCGTTAAAATCGGTTCAGCCGTTCCGAAGATTAGCCTTTTCAAACAGACAGACAGACAGACAGACAGACAGACAGACAGAGAGACAGACAAAAATTTTAAAAAGTGTGATTCAGTTATGGTATCATTCAAATAACCATATGACCTTAATATGTGGTAGTTATTTCGAAATTACAGACAGACACTCCAATTTTATTTATTAGTATAGATAATATATCATTTTAAAGTATATTATATACTTTACCTTAATGTCATTGTTTTCATAATAGATGTCTTAACGTGTGTGTGTCTGTGGTATCTTCCATCATTACCTCTATCATTCTTCAGTCAATGACGTAAAATACTCTAAGAGATTAAGTGAGATTTATTTATTTTTTAATTACAGCTAATACTTCTTATATGATAAATCTATAAGAGGACCGGGAGCCCGAGACACTAAAAGTAGCATCATCTCGGATTCAAAAAATTTAATGAAAATTGATTTTAGAAAATCTCATAAAAAAAATGAGCTCGGTGTGACAAGGTTTTTCAATACGAGGTGACAGGTATTTCCGGCAGTGTTTAGGCTGTCAATGTCATACCATGGTTTTGTAAAAAGTACACAAAATCCATCCAAACAAATTAAAAAATGTTATATTTTATAACGGAAAATTTTTGTAACCTGTCACCCCCCTCAAATAGGTTGAACAGACATTTCCGATAGAGTTGAGGTCGTCAATTTTTTCTGAAAAAGTATGAAATTTTAGCATTCTATGAAAAGCTCTACTGAACAGCAACTTCCGCGAGAATGGTAAAACAAAAAAAAAATACACACAGTCACACCGAGCTCATTTTGTTGTTATGGTTTTCTTCAATCAATATATTCCCTTCACTCATTAAAACTCAAATCCGCGAGGACGGTATTTTCAGCGTCCGCCTGTCATAATTAAGAGGGCTCTCTCCGTCTCTCTTAATATTCAAATGAAATTGGAACTACGATTGTATGAAACGAGTGACGGAGAGAGTCCTGTTAAGTAGGTGATTTAGGTTATTAGACATTTTCCTTTATACGTAACCAAAAAGTGAAATTCGTTATACTAGCGCGTATCTAAGGGCGCTCTTCAGTCTTCATCACGATGCAGGACTGATTAGGTATTTTATAAAGAGGGTGGTGAGACGTAGCTGGATAAGAAAGGCTGGATGACAGGGTCGTGATGTTCAATAGAGAAGTTCTGTTTTCCAGTGGATGACAGAATGACAAGCTAATGAAATAATGGTGTAGGTATTCCAGCACAAATAGTAGAGAGACGAGATGGAGGATCCTAAGGTAATAATAATAATATAATTTTAGCCCCGCAATATTGCTGAAATCGAAAACAAAATACTTATCCAAAACAAAGTAAGTGCCTATAAGCCAAACAAACAGTAGGTACCTACCCTTATTCTGTGATAAATAATAATTACGTCCTTCAAACAGGCTTATATTGGCATGATATCTAAAGCGGGCCCAAGAAAATGGGCTATACTTAAGGAGCAAGCACCCACTCGCAACGAAATCTGAGGTGGCACTTGTGTTTTCTAATCTCGAGAACCTTCTTTGAAATGAAAAGATTTGAATAAAGTATTACTCGGTATAAAGTAATACTTAACATCCGGCGAAATAGGAAAATGTAGATGAAGGGGCTGGCTTTTGAATTTGAAATAAGGTTATGCTAAAATAAATGTAAAAAATTGAATGCTTTTAATGTAGGCCAAGCTGAAAGTTTTGCACTTGGTCATTTAACAGAGAAACACCGATATTCCATTAACTTAAATTTATATTAAATGCTTAAATGTCTGTAACACTCCTTTTGCAAGAGAAATTCGAAACTCTGACCGATTGTATTGCTCAATACGCAAATTGGTCCATTTGTTGAACTTCTGAACTGTAACTTTTTTATAACTGATTGATTGGCGTTTATTACAAGACAAGAAGTGTCTATCACAGACGATGATCAGTGTTGGCCGTTGTTGAAGTACGAAAGCTGTGACTATGATTGAGACCACACGATGCGCTTCCGGAGTGTTTCAGAGACGCACCGGCTGGGCATTCAAGTGTTGGGTGCCACATGGGCACTGCGTTATCGCTCCGTCAGAGAGTATAATATAACGTTACACTGCACCAATCCACCCTGCCTCGTCTCTCTGATCGCTTCTTAGACTTGGGCGCGTTTGGAACCCTCGTAGCTTTAGTTTTAAGTTTACGTAATTAATTATCACCACTATATCGTCTTAGAAATCTAACTATTCAGACCATCAAATGGTGTACAATAGTAACTGATTTTGAGTTTGAGATCTCAAGTCCATTGCGCGTGCGGTGCGGTGCCGCACGCGCGTCATATAACATATCGCATCGTGTAGTTATGGTATAGTGATTTCTATGTAATTGTAGGATGATGCAGCGCAGGAGTACCTACTACTCAGGTGCTGTACAGTAATTGATGCAACATATCGTGTCGTTTCACTCTATCACGTCAAATTGTTGTGATTGGCTGAATTTATGGTAGGCTTGCACCGATAGTGCATTTATTTTAACTAATAATGAGAGAATCCCAACTAATCAAAGATGCTTGATACGATCGTCACACTAGCTATCAAACTTTGGTAGGTTCTTTCCAGAAGGAAAAATTTAAGAAGTTATCTAAATGCATAAAAATAGACGATGACGTGAAACGGTGTAAAATTGGACTGGTTTTTGACCGTCGATTTATCGATTACGAATAAAAATCGGTCTCTCATAAAAATCGGGCAGCTTTTATTTATTCATTTTATTTTATTTATTTTATTGAAATATCATATTGATGCTTTGATGGTAAATGCTCATTTAGGTACTAACTTCGGGTTTGGAAGAGAAATAGGTTTGCCTTATTTTTTTTTTTTCAAAAAAAACGAAAACACCTAGTTAAGAACTATATAATGTTATGTATCTAATCACAGCCTAAATCACCAATGATTTTTACGATCGATTTATGGGACTATTTGATAAGCCGTTAAAGCTAGTACATTAAAATATTATCATACTTTACTACTTTATCAATAGGTTGTAAAAGTCCAAGTACACTCATGCTGAAAGAGCTTTGAGAGGTAAAATATGAATACGTATGAATGACTCGAGGAAATAAGTAGAACATCCGCAAGAAGTCAGCTTTTGAGATGGTTCAGCATTATATAATAGGGAATTTCTTAGTCAATATATTACATATAGAATATGCAGGTATGAGATAACCTCTTTTAGTTTAGTAGGTATGTTAAACGAGACTGTATAATCGTTTAATTAATTATTCGCTAAGCTTCAATAGCGAAAGGAGAAGGTGCGGACTGAAATCCGTAAGATCAACGAGTCAAAGTTCAAACCTCACCCGTAGAATTCCTACCTAGATGTAACTCTTAGGACAAACGTTACGCTTAAAGCAGAACGCACACTTATCCGAGCCGAACGCATCGAACGATTCGAACGAAACGAATTTTAGAATTCTGTATATGGAATGTCTTGAAACCCCGCACACTTCCGATTCGGACGATTCGACCGACGATTTGACTCGTTCGACGCGTTCAGCTCGGATAAGTGTGCGTTCACCTTAAAGTGGAAAGACAATTTCTACCTGCGACTTCATCTGCGTGGATTTAGATATTTTAAATTCCGTGGCAACTTTTTGTTTTTCCGAGATAAAAAAATTGCCTATTACACTCTTTGAATTCACCGTTTTATTTAAGTAGAAACGTGTACCTATATGTATGCAAAAAAACATTATCCATTGCTCCGTTGCAACGTAATTGCACTTTGAAGGGCAAACTAATACACCAACACACTTTATAGTGGGGATAGCACTCTGGGATATTGATAGCTATCCATCAGTGAAAGAATTTTCAGAATCGATCTATCAGTTTTGGGGATTACCCCTACGTTCAAAATATGAAAGTTTACTTTATGAATACAGGCCATTTTTGTTACATTCAGTGCCACAAAAACCATAGTCAGTTTTACCATTTTTTAGTGTTAAAATAATTATTATAGTTAGATGTTATCATGTTTACCAAGGTGTAACAAAAAAAGCTGCCGGTGATACTTCAAGACGATTGATATGTTATGTAGGCATCTTGGTAATAGGCATCTTCTAGCAAGCGCGCTCCATCTTAGGCTGCATCATCACTTGCCACCAAGTCTCATTGCAGCTAAACACTATAGTAGTAAAAAAAAGGTAGCTATGCACTACGCAGTGGTACAACCGATGGTATTCTTAGTTGAAACTTGAAACTCAAAATGAAATGATGATGATAATAATGATAATAAGTATTATGTACCAAAACGCTAATCGTTTGGCGGTACCAACAAATAATAAACGACATTGAATTAATTGAATTAATAATAATTATTACACAAATTATACAAATTTGGAAAATAAATTAAATTAACTTAGATATACCTAATAAACATGAAACTATTAAATCAAATCAATTTTTTATTGAAGAATTTTTAACCATATTTTATGAAGCATTTTGAATTCAGTTAAAATTTTTGCAGCATGGTGAAAGTCA
The DNA here is from genome assembly GCF_905333055.1 of Maniola jurtina. Taxonomy (NCBI): domain Eukaryota; kingdom Metazoa; phylum Arthropoda; class Insecta; order Lepidoptera; family Nymphalidae; genus Maniola; species Maniola jurtina. Next base: position 4,652,324 of record NC_060046.1, read on the forward strand.
AGTGTGTAAAATTTATTAATATGGATAGGTATACACAATATGTACATAATATATACACAATTATTAAAAACATCTCCGATTACATAGTTATTTAAACATTTGCGATGTCACATTAAAAAGTTAACCAAGTATCATACAAAAAAAAATCTCTACTAATAAACTTTTCTCAACTTACTTTGCATTAACGTAAAAACCTCCACAGCATTTCCCAAACTTTTCACAGATCTTTCACCAACCCACAAAACAAAACACGAACTAATTGAGATATTTGTGTCAACACTCAAATCTCTTCCGACATCGAACAGTTTCAGATTTCACCGCGTAACAATTTACGGCCGGCCGTGAACATCCAAACACGTCCCGGCTTCAAAACGGGCTGGAGACATCTAAAAAATCTGAATCCTGGAAGCTTATTGCCGTGCCTCTCCGTGTCAGAGCTTCGCTATGTTCCAACACCAAACAAAACTCAACTTTATCTCATACAACATAAAATACAAACGCTAAAATTAACATAGGGCCTTTTAGTTCTGAATGGCATAGATAGGGGAAGAAGCACAGATGCTGCGCGCATGCGATTTCGGCCAACTCACACATACATGTAAAAAGTTCAATTGTGTGTAAGTAAGAATGAAAGACGATGTTACATTGTTTGAGTCCACGCTGGACAGTATTGTTGTATAAGTGTTCGTTCACTTCTTCCCTGGAGGCAAATACTCCTGCTAGAAAATGTTAGGTCACTTGAAACTGGGCTTGTAGTATTACTAAATGTCACCAACATAAATGGACTGGTGTTGTGGACAGTTTCCTTTTGCTGTTTAAAGTTTGAGAATAACACAAATAGTTATTTTATCACTACAGCCACTGTGTTGTAAAAATTGTATTTAATTGATTTTAAGTAGTATTAAGTAACTGCTAAATGTTAGCAAGATAAAATGGACTGATGTACTTAGTGGACGCTGTTTCCTTTATAAGTACACAGCTTGTATTTTACTAACCCCCGACCCAAAAAGTGTTGTAAGTTTGACATGTGTATCTGTGTATCTGTCTGTGGCATCGTAGCTCCTAAACGAATGAACCGATTTTAATTTAGTTTTTTTTTTGTTTGAAAGGTGGCTTGATCGAGAGGGAAGGATGTGGACCGGATAAGGTGGCACTCACCACGTTTACGTCCACAAGCTGATGATGATAATAATGATGAATGTTTCTCTAGAAAGCCAATTTGAATGCACTTCCATATCGCTTCTAGGTTAGCCCGCTTAGACTGCATCATCACTTACCACCAGGTGAGATTGCAGTAAACGGCTAACTTGTATCAGAATAAAATATATAAAAAAAGCAGTGGAGATATTATAGAGCCCAAGTATATGCGCAGACGCTGTGTACTTTTTTCGAATTATGGAAGTGAGGAAATGTATTACCATAGGTTTGTGATATTAAATTACAAAATAAGTGTACGACGACTAAAAGCAACACGTTTTCATGCGATATGTTGATTCAGCGTCATCTGTCATTTTCAGGAGTTTTAACGTAAACCTGTTGGGGATCGTACGACCGCTTTTATATCCCGACACTGAAATCGACACGATAGAAATCCTCTTTTTAACCCCCGACCTAAAAAGAGGGGTGTTATAAGTTAGACGTGTGTATCTGTGTATCTGTCTGTGACATCGTAGCTCCTAAAGGAATGAACCGATTTCAATTTAGTTTTTTTGTTTGAAAGATGGCTTGATCGAGAGTGTTCTGTTGAGAGGTTTTTGTGTCGGGGGTTTTTTAAATTTTGAGTTATTAATATTTGTTTGACAAACGCGGTTATATAGATGTGTAGTCAGAGACAAGGCGTGGACGGCCTCCGTAGCGCAGTGGTGGAGTGGTGGTAATATTAGTAGGAGGTCCCGGATTCGATTCCCGGCAGGGGTTTAAAATTTTACAATTTCTGAATTTCTGGTCTAGGCTTCGGCCGTGGCTAGTTGCCACCTTACCGGCAAAGCCGTGCTGCCAAGCGATTTAGCGTTCCGGTACGATGCCGTGTAGAAACCAAAGGGGTATGAGTTTAGTGAACACTACCATACTCCTTTCAGGTTAGCCTGCTTCCATCTGAGACTGCATTGTCACTTATCACCAGGTGAAGATTGCAGTCCAGGCTTGTATCTGAATAAAAAAATAAAAAGAGCGACAAATAAGAAGAATAAGAGAGAGGTTTTGGCTTTGACTGCTGGCTGTAGGTCCAAAAAACACAAAAATACTTGACAACTCTGTTCACCATAAATCTCAGCCAAGGTTTTTAGAAGAGATAAACTCTATAGAGTTAATTAATAAAGATTTCACGTAGCAATGTAGTCTCGCTGTCGTCACGTTGTCGGTTCATTAAGAAAATCCTCTCACTACAGGCGAGGTGTCAGTCGTTTTACGATCCGCCACGTCTTATGATAAACAAATTATAAATAGACATTACCGCCTTAACATTTGGGCCAATAAATATGAGGATTATACGGAGAATTTATACCTGGCTTCTGATCTAAATATATACCTAGATATATAATATGCTACAATATTCAAAAGACTGAAATATGAAAAAAAATTATGTATCCTTATCATCGTCTCAACCCTTATTTGATTCACCATTGTTCAAAGAGGAACATGAAACCGCGAGCTCTGAAAATCTTTCAACGGATTACAGCAATTATTATTAATAATAAATAATAATTACTGTTTATTCTAAGTTTCTGCACCCACGTGTTTCACGTCAATAATAATGAGTTTAAAGGAAAAGATCAATGAGAAATACAACACAGAAAGAGTTCCGTACTAAAATAAATTATTAATGCTAAAGTTTGTCTCTCTGTTTGCTAGCTTTTCAGGGCCCATACGTTGAACCGATTTTGACGAAATTTCGTACGGAGATAGCCTGCATCCCGGAAAAGGTAATGGACCATTCTAGCCCCAGAAAATCAAAGAGTTCCCACGGGGTTGTTAAAAAACTACAACTTTCGCCATTGACATATGGCAAGTTGTGGGCATATATTTTAGTAAGTGTATAAACTGAATATTTTTAAGTTTATCTCACTTAGTTTTTTTAAGCATTTTCAGATAAACACGTAAATTCTAAAATCTTATCTAGTTGTATTGAAGGCACTATAGTAAACAAAAGCTTAACACTGCTCATGGCATGAGGCCAATAGCAATGTTAGACCTCCGGTTTGGCGTAGCGCCTTGCAACTGCAAGGAAGATAAGTCAATCAATGGAGGTTCCAAGACCCTGTTAAGATGTATCTATGAATACTTGGCTACCACAGCACCTTACCTTACAAGCTTCTTTGTTCTCCGCTCTTAGTAGTAAATATCTAAATATATAATAATAATAAAACCGACTTCAACAATGTGGTTATTGAAACACTAAAAAGTAAAAAATTATTTAATTTATTTCCGAATTTATTATGTGTATACAAGAGTTAATGTAGTTTTCATTTTTTGGAGTCGGCAAATGAGGTGCCAATGTAGAGTCACAAAAAAATATGACCCGGGACCTTCCACTTATAATACCACAAAGCTCATCACTGTGCCAGAGAGGTCGTCGAAAACCTCACACCGCACATACATACCTCCCGTATCCATCTGTCCATTAAATCCAGCCTAGCATTAAAAATTCACTGAAAAGTAATTAGCACAAACCGCAATAACCCAGCCAGACAATACTCTAGAATTAAAGCGAAACCAGAATTCCAAAATTCGGGTATCAATGTTTCAAATGGCATTAACGAACACCTCCACGCATGTATATTCATTACGAATCCGAAATCGATTGTTTGTTTGGAGTATTGAGGTATCGTGATTGGAGGGAATGGTCGAACAAACACCCACATCCATACAATTTGCAAATATGAATATCAATTCGACGATCGCTCTGGTCTTCGTGTATGAGCAGAGTGCAAACGGCTTAATATCGCCGTGGGCTTATCAAGTTAAGTACACAGGATTTGAATGGGAAATCATACGTGGATCGATTTTGTTCATTAAATCATTCATAGTTACAGACAGTACCTGGCAGGAAATATTGCATATTGAACTTTAGTAAGAGATAACGGTTTCGTGGACCGTTGTCTCTTTAGTTCCGACCGACAAAACGTCATATGAATGACAGAGATCATGCTCTACGGAAGTAGTAGTGGGCCAGTCATAAAATGCATGTTATGTGTTAGCCCTAGAAAAAATGATAGCATAGCGTTTTGCTAGCTCCAGAGTCTAGACCATTTTCGACGGCGCTGACGTCACAACGTCCAAGGCTGAGGTCTTCAGACGACATTCCGTACCTAACATCAGGCGGGGTCGTTAGTGGTTACATTTTAAGTTGTAACTTGTAAGTTAACAGGATGTGTCCCACTTTTTAATATCTAACAAAATTACATAAACCGCATATTATAATACTCTAGATGTATTTAACTACATATAAACAATAGTAATTTTCAGTGTGGTGTGTTGTGTGTGTTTCAGTGGCTGGGAAGTGGCTGGATGAGGAAGGCTGAGGACCGGGTGTGGTGGCGCTCTTTAGGGAAGGCCTATGCCCAGCAGTGGACGTCCACAGGCTGATGATGATGATGATGATGATGATGAATTTTCAGTAGTGTCTGTGTCCTCCACTTGCAGCTTCCGTAATTCACGTAAGTCATGATCGCAGCAAGTGCAGCGGGTAACTTTCTCAGAAGGCAAATGACCGTGGCGTACTTTTAAAAAAACCAATGCCCAGCAGTGGCCAAAGACAGCCCAATGATTGACTGTTTGTAATAGTTTCTAAACAGGCTCTATTATATATGTGTATATGTGTGTATATTATATACCTAAATACTTAAATGAATATATAGATAGGATAGGAGCTCAGATTCAGATTTCCTAACATCAGTTAGAGATTTCCTTTTGAGTTTCAAGTAACCGAATTTTCTTAACAGAATACTCAGAGGTTTATCAAAGCCGTGTAAGTTAGTATTAAATTACCAGTCGTTGACATCGGCTTTGCTGAGGCAGAAGCGTCTAATCCTCTCCCCGAAGGATTTGCCAAACATTCGCCTTTAGACTAGGTAGTAATAAATTTTACTGACATCGCCGTATCGAATTTTATATACACGAAAATAGTTTCCCCGTAATATGTTGGGAAAAGTTTATTGCATGTAAAATTTTGTCGTACAATGCCGCGCGATTGCTTATGCGAATCAGGCGTTCGCAACTTCTGAAAGACGATATTTTTATGAACTTCTTCCGTTCTTCGGAAAACTTTATAAAAATTCTATCGAGCGTTAAAGAGTTCGAGCAAGTTCGCGAAACTGGTTGCGAACGTCACTATCACGGCGTATCTCACGCCCCTTGCTATTGTCGAGGTGTCAAATGTTCGGTTAATTCGCCCAGGTGGATTCAACGGTTCAGAATATCCGTTTAGAAAAGTCTGGTACTCAATTCTCGGCGAACTTGTTTAATTAAAGTTCTCGCACTCTTTTTTCCTTTAGGCGGGGAAATAATCTCTTGTTCGGAACATCGACGTGATTGGAAAGGTCTATTTGCTCGATATTGTTTTATACTTGCTTAGGTATAGGCGTAAGTGGAATTGTAGACGAGCGTGCCATCGTTAGATATCTTGGCTTTGGCTTATGTAAAACTATTGGGATAAACTTAAATTAAGCGAGTAGATATTATACAATTATTTTGAATAAATCGGGGTTTTGTTCGACATTTTGCACGATAAATCAAAAACTAATATGCATAAAAATAAATAAAAATCTGTTTGCCATGTGCAGGTAAAGCCCTTTCATATTATAATACCCCACTTGGTATAGTTATCTTACTTTGAAAATTGAGACACATTTAAATTTTTTTTTGTGATGTAACCACAAATTCACGGATCGGATTTTTCGGATTTTTCCCTTTACTTGTGCTATAAGACCTACTTCATGATTCCAGGTCAACGGGAAGTACCCTATAGGTTTTCTTGACAGACACGACAGACGGACAGATAGACAGACAACAAAGTGATCCTATAAGGGTTCCGTTTTTCTTTAGAGGTACGGAACCCTAAAAAGTACATTTTCCAATAGATTTTACGTAAACATAATATTATCTAATTAGGTACATAGTGTGGAATTTATTAGTAACTAGCTTATGCCCGCACCGTCCGCGTGAATTTAAGTTTTCCAAAAAAAAATTCAAAAGAAAAATAAAACCGACTTCAAAACCACAAACACTAAAAAGTAAAAAATAACTTTTGTTTAGCTACACTTGTAATGTGCCTAGGTATGAAGTCGGGCGAGCATATTGAAACAAAATTAGAAATCCAAGAGTGAAGCTCGCCCTACTTCATACCTAGGCACATTACAAGTGTAGCTAAACAAAAGTTATTTTTTACTTTTTAGTGTTTGTGGTTTTGAAGTCGGTTTTATTTTTCTTTTGAAAATTTTTTATTTCACAATTTTTAGTGGCCCCACTGTACTATAATATGCTATGCCCAGTTAAAACCCTACTGTTTACTAAGCTATTACACTGATCGCGAGCATTTTGCTCCTATCCATTGAGGAGTTCTGTTCTCCATCTCCAAAGATATTCATCAGATCTTCACCAAATTTATATGGGACCACCTGCACAGTATACCCTTTCAAACAAAAAAAAAATTCCAAATCGGTCCAGGGGTCTTTGAGTAATCGGGGAACATACATAAAAAAAAAAAAAAAAAAAGATTCCGACGAATTGAGAACCTCCTCCTTTTTTGGAAGTCGGTTAAAAATCCCGTGGGAACTCTTTGATTTTCCGGGATAAAAAGTAGCCTATGTGCTAATCCAGGATAATATCTACCTCCATTCCAAATTTTCCAAATTTCAGCTAAATCCGTTCCGTGGTTTTTGCGTGAAGGAGTAACAAACATACACACACACACATACAAACTTTCGCCTTTATAATATTAGTGTGAAGTGTGATATTTTTAATAAAACAATAGCGACTCTATCCCGTTTCATAATCAAAGAGCGTGCCAAGTTTTTGTACTCAGTATTTGCTTTCGGGATTCGAGTTTGAGTTCCAATATGGCGGAAAGTATTCTTGCATTCGCATATTCGGAACAACCGGCAATAAGTTTCTCCTATCAGATTCTAAACTTTACCGTGGGGAATGAGGCATGAGTTATAGTTGGTTACCGTAAATGGATGCTGTATACCATTACTATTACGCCTGAAGATACCTGTAACTACTTGTTTACTTCTTGAATTTCATAACGATTTACGTACGTTTGGAACCCTCGTAGCTTTAGTTTTAAGTTACGTAATTAATTATCACCACTATTTCTTACAAAAACAATTTCGACCATCAAAAAGAGTACAATTGTACCTACTTTGAATAAATGATTTTGACTTTGACTTTTTGACTTTGTCTTTGATTGTGAATGAGTTATGATTAGTAGGTATGTGTTTTCTTGATAAGATTTTCAACATCAAAATTTTTCTTCTGAAATAACAGTTTCCAAACTCATAGACTGATTTCTTACAAGTAGATACATCATCTGCATTGAAATCAAACCAAAAAAAAAAAGGTAAAACATCAAATTAATATACCTACTTCGGTTATGCATATTATTAGGTTAAAAACCGCAATTGCAATTTTTTAAATTAACATTAAGAGAATAGAAGAAAAAGATTCATTTATACGTGTTCTACAATAAAGAAACACTTCTGTTGATACAAGTTGTTTGAATGAAATTTCTATTGTTATTTTCAGAGCTAAAACAAACGATAAAATCTCATCACCCCGGCATAAAAACGACAAAATGAAATAATGAAATACGAAAAAGAGGAAGTAACAACTAACAACAATCTTTAACTTACACTAAATTAGAGTTTGAGCAAAATAAACAATCATTTTCCCCACTAATAAAATAGGAACAGCGGAAATAATAAAGCAAGTTTTGTAGAAAGACAATAGTGAAGCCATCAAAATTTTTCCGTTCCCTATCGGTCTGCCACAACACGGGCATTCCTGGCGTTTTATTAGAGCATTGGAATGTTTTTGTCTGTCTTGTTAAAGGTTTATTTGATTGTATTTTTAAGTTGTCCTTTATTAAAATTGGGACAGTCCTAAATCCGGAAGACAGGTTAGAATCCTACTAAATTGTAGGTATAGATTCTATGAAGTATTTATGAGAGCGTATTTCTGGATAAACCTGCATCCGGTAAGACCCGGCAATACCCAATGTAGGTGTCACAGCGGATTTCCTATATTATAAGTAGGTATGACTAAAAATACCCAACATCATGTGTGTGTTGTGTGTATTTTTAACCCCCGACCCAAAAAGAGGGGTGTTATAAGTTTGACGTGTGTATCTGTGTATCTGTCTGTGGCATCGTAGCACCTAAACGAATGAACCGATTTTAATTTACTTTTTTTGTTTGAAAGGTGGCTTGATCGGGAGTGTTCTTAGCTATCATCCAAGAAAATCGGTTCAGCCGTTTGAACGTTATCAGCTTTTTTCTAGTTACTGTAACCTTCACTTGTCGGGGACTTGTGAAAATGTAGTACAGGACGAATACGATTTGTAAAGTACGCTTAGTAATTTCGACACTTTCCTCATCGGGGGTGTAACTCAGTGGTAGAGTGTCTGCTTCGCATGCTGAAAGTCCTGGGTTCAAATCCCAGCACCTCCAAAACTTGATAACTTTTTTATTTACTAGTATAGATTCTTGCAATGCTAACATGTGATGCCAAACCGCATTACAAGTCACGACTTATGTACATTATTAACAGATATATTTTATAACTAGCTGTGCCCGCGACTTCGTTCGCGTGGAATAGTGACTTTTCGGGCAGCATATACTCTGTACGTTAAAAATGTTCGCCGTGATTCTTTAAATTGACATAAAAAACCGTATCTAAATCGAATAAGCCGTTTCTGATATTAGCGTGCACAATCACACAGACAAACAGACAAACAGACAAAAAAAAATTAATTACAATTTCGGGTTCGGCATCGATATAATTACAACCCCTGCTACTTTTTTTTATATATTTCCATTGTACAGACACCACTTTTCTACAATTTTATTATATGCATAGACTACCTGAACATCTGTACATGAGATAAAACTATTTATACTTATATTAAACACATCCAGGCTCTGGTGCTGAGCAATCAACTGATTTAGCGCAGAAAGTGCGCGGAAGGTTGGCGCACTTTCAGCATACCTTGTACTCGAGCGCGAGAAAAGGCCACTTCCGGTATGACTGGAGCGGCTTGTCCGTCGCCCGTGCCGCTAACGCACAACGCGACAAAGTGTCCCGATTACCCAATATTGTTCAATAATAAGTAGTAGTGGATAAGAATAGCAGACGCCGAATCTAAAGACATTGAATCGTAAGTGTACTAAGCACAGTTCGCGACAGTTGGGGAACTTCCAACAATACCTTAACATCACATGAGACCGAAGAGCTGGCAGCTACCTCGGACAAAGAATTAGTCTAGCCATTCAAAGGGGGAACCCTGCCAGTATCTTCGGAACCTTGCTTAAAGGGACTCCTTTTAATAATTTATTTTAGTTATTTTATTATAATTTTTAAGGTTTTTAGTTTTAGGTTCATTGTTTTAATAATTTAGATTTTAGATGTTCTGAAATTAAATACCCTTGAGGCTTTAACGTCACTGGTAGGTTTCTCTTAAGTATCCCACGGAACAATGAGAGGTAACAGCCCTATTTCCTTTTGTTTTTACGACACCATCACACTTCTTATTAATATTATAAAGGCGAAAGTTTGTATGTGTGTGTGTGTATGTTTGTTACTCTTTCACGCAATAACTACTGAATGGATTTGGCTGAAATTTGGAATGGAGATAGATAATATTCTGGATTAGCACATAGGCTACTTTTATCCCGGAAAATCAAAGAGTTCCTACGGGATTTCAAAAAACCGAAATCTACGCGGGTGAAGCCGCGGGCATCTTCTAGTAGCTCAATATTTGACATGTCGTCTATTCAAGATCAAACCGAGAGCTTTCTCACTCCAGTTCACTCTGATATTACCTTGTATAGGTGTCGCGAGTCAACAGCGTGGTTGTAAAGTTCTGAATGCGTATGATATTTGGATGCATTAATTCATTTGAGGAACCTAGCATCTAGGTAATATGTCTTTGAAATAAAATCATGTCCTGTAACCCCTTAGCCCATAACAACGCTAATGTTTATGAAAGGGGTTCAATTTGCGCGCTGTTGCTCCTCTTTTGCATAATAAATACATCAGCAAACAACATGCAATTTATACACGCTGTATGATGCAAATGACGCCGCCCTCCCCGGGGCTGAGCTACTTACACGGATAAAATGTACTCGCAGAATACGAGTTCCAGGGAAACCTTTTATTTAGTTCAAGTGGGTATCTCGCATTTATATTGATAAATATGAAATCGCGAGACTGAATGATTATACGTTTTTGGGGTTCCGTACCTCAAAAGGAAAAACGGAACCCTTATAGGACTTTGTTGTCTGTCTGTCTGTCTCTCTGTCCGTCCGTCCGTCGTGTCTGTCAAGAAATCTATATGGTACTTTCCGTTGAACTAGAATCGCGAAATTACATTACATCATTAAAAAAAAATTAAAATGTGTTTCAAATTTCAAAGTAAGATAAACTATACCAAGTGGGGTATCATATAAAAGGGCTTTACTTGTATATTCTTGAAAAGATTTTTATTATTATGCATTATAGTTTTTTATTTATCGTGCAAAATGTCGGAAAAAATACCCGAGTACGGAACCCTCGGTGCGCGAGTCTGACTCGCACTTGGCTGGTTTTTATTTCTATTTAGATTTTATCAATCTTAAGATTAACAGTAGTACCTGCATAGCTTTTTATGAATAGACAAATCATTAAAATGGTCCCACTGTTGATTGTTGACCTTGTTTTCGGCTTTGCAGTTCCAGGACAAAACTCAAGTACATAGTTACATCGGGTTCAAGAAGACCAATTTTGAACAATTTTTGTGTTTTTTGATACACAGTAAAGGGTAGTCATTTGTATTCATTTCAAAACTTAGGTTGGTAATATTTCTCTATATTCTAAAGCCAAAAGTCTAAATACTTTTAAGATAGCCCACTCAAGTTTCGTTTAGGCAGAATCTTAAAAATCCTTTCTAATAGGTTAGTTTCGTATGTAAAGAACCTACATGCGAATTTTTTAATTCCTAAACCCAACATTATGATGTATCATGTATCATGATTGATGATAGATTATGAAGAATATCGATTATTTATTCTAGCAATCAACACTGTTTTTTTGCATGAATATGTACGAGTATGTGGCAACATTCATGATATTATTATAACAGCTATTTTTCTGAATGTAACAACTTTATCCATATTCCTTGTACGAACAGACAGTGACGTAGTGGAACAGTAACATAGATGTACTCTTTTATATTCTTCTTCATTACCTTCAGAGCAACATCCACAGACGGAAAATAAAAGTTTATAGATGATAAAATACGGTGTTTTTACGGTTCCGTAGCCGAAGACTGCCAACGGGGCCCTATTACTAAGCTTCCACTGTCCGTCCTTCTGTCTGTCCGTCCGTCAGTCAGCGGGCTGTTACTCATGAACCGTATAGATAGAGAGTTGCAATGTTCACTGAGTGTGTATTTTTATAGCCGCTATACCAAAAAATAGGTACAGTAATAATCAAAAAAACGTATTTATTTACTCAGATTATTTATATTATATTAATAAGTAAATTAAATATTCGTACATGTCAAAATCTAAAAACGACAAATTAATATTAATAAATTAATAATCAAAATGGTCGCCGTGCAAATGAAAAAAAAAATTAAAGAGTGCTATTTCTTGTACGATCCTAGTCAATTATTACAGCATTTCAAAGTATCAGTACTTTACCTTATCTCAGCATGGGTAATTAAAAACCCAGATAAAACTTCCAAAGTACATTGAAAACGCTTCCCAAGTAGTATCTGATTAAGCTCGTTAAAATGGCGCTTTATTACTCAAGTTCTTGGCTCCTACAAATTTAGTTCACTCTTTCGGTACTGGCTTATTTTTTACCCGACTGCGGCAAAACCATAAGGAAGGGTAATGATTTTAGCAGTCTACGTATACATTTTTCCAGATTTCTGTTAAAATACTCGGTTTCAAAGTTACGCGGTCTTAAAAATTTTCATACAAATCTTTGAGCCCCTGTAATTTTAAAACTACATATTTTTAGAAAAATCTAAAACACCACAGACACAGATATTAGTTTCTAGAATATGTATGCAAAATTTCATGGACTTTGGTTGCTTAATATTCAAATGAAATTGGAACTACGATTGTATGAAACGAGTGACGGAGAGAGCCCTGTTAACCTTAAACGTAATACGGCCCACAATTTGGCAAAATAAATATGATTCATAATTTAATACACATTCTCTCCAAACTGGTTTCAATTTAAATTATGTATTGTTTCATGACTAATCTGCGTACTGAATGACGGTCTCATTTGATTATCAGAGTGAAGCCACAAAATTGATACACCGATGTTCGCTCTGAAGCCAGTTTCAACAAAGTTAAATTAGTTAGCCGTTAGTTCAACAGTTCGAGCCGAACTACTAAATGCTTGATCATTCTTGCAGATATTATGTAGATCGCCTTATTTAAATTTGTGGTTATTTTGAAAGATTTTTTTTCCGATTGGGGTAATTTTTTTTTTTTTTAGTGTCCGGGCACGTTTCACGCTGAAGCTATTAAATGGATTTGAATGCAATTGTAATATTACTAATACATATACATTACAATATGCCCTGACAGGGCGTCATGTACTTATTTAGCTTTAAGTTAACTAAAAAATGTACATGACAGCAATGAGATAAATAAATAAATAAATAAATTTTAAATGTGAAAGTTTGCATGTTTGTTACTCCTTCACGTCACAATGGTCTAACCGATTTGGTTGTTTGAAAGAAAAATAGGTTATACCCTAAATTAGCACATAGGCTACATTTTATTCCGGAAAATCAGAGAGTCCTGCGGGATTTTTAAAAATCTAAATTCACGCGGACCAAGTCGCGGGCACCCTTTACTAAGTAATAAGAATAAGATATAAAAGTAGGTAGTGACAGAAAGTTCCTTGTTTCAACAGAACAGTAACTTCTGAGAGCGGTTACGAACTCATCCGACCCGAGTCCGTGGAAATACGAATATAAAAACTCAGACTGAACTCGGTTATTGCTTACGCACTAATCCGATCTCTGATCCAAATCCAAGCTATTCAGTGGGCATCTTTGACATAGCTACGTCTTATGTCTGATTTGAATCCGAAGCACATCCGAGATATTTTCACGGGCGACGACGGTAAGAACTCGGATGACGGAAGGTCGGAGCTAGTGCGTAAGCTACCGTACAAATAATTCTAGGACTACTTCGGAACGTATTTTCACGGATTCAGGTCGGAGTAGTGTGTAATCGACCTAATATGTTAAAACATAATAAACACCAAGTTAGTAGTTACCTCACATGAATTATAACAAGAAAGCGAGCAAGAACTCAACTCAAGCAATTTATTCGGTTCCCGGCAAATTCTGCAAAACTTTAATAATGTTTGTTGTACTTATCGCGAACTAGTTATCATAGAAATGGAGCTGTCAATCACAGGAACTTAATCTGGATGTTTGTGAGGCTGTGGAGTAAATTATTGCGCTGTGGATTATCGGAGCTTGACAAGGGTTAATAAGATAACTCTCTCACTGTATAGTATCCCTCATTGCTGAAATCCGTGGCCTTTCCATTACATAATGGTAGGAGGTTTTTTCAAAAAGTAATTTAAAAACCCCGACTGCGGTTTGCACTGCATCTTTTTCAGCCCGCACTATAAAGCGCAGAAAATCACCATTTTAAGTTTTTAAGAATTTTATGTAAGTACCCAGTGGCACTTGCGCCATCAATACAAATCATTTATTAAAATCAGTTGAGTTATTCAGTAGTTAGAGCCGACATAGAAACGGACAAACCTGCATACAGGTTAAAAAATACTTAACCCTCCTTTTGAATTTCGCTGCAGTCGGGTAAAAAGAAGGTTCAAAATTGATGTTGGATAAGAGAATCATCGTCACACGCCCATCTCCTTGGGCAGCATGAGTGGTTATGGTGCCCAAGAAGGATGTAGGAATACAAGCCTGTAAGTATGGACTGTCGAAAAGTTGTCGTCACTGTGCTAGATATCTATCCAATATTAAAAGTTATATGTATGCACGACGCTAAGCCAACCCCATTTATGCCCACTCTGTATCTCAAACAAGTTGCATCACGAAGAGGCTTTGGCTTGGCTTACTTAGACAATGTAACTAACTAATGTATGTAGACTCCAGCAAAATCGTTTTCAAAAGATCGGTTACGGAATGTCCTGAAACAGTTTTTTTAAGCTGGCCTAACATTTAAGATATCCAAGTGCCTGTCTTCAAGAACTTGAGTCTTGAATCAGCATCATCAGGTTATCAGTTAAATTCTCAGACATGCGCAAGTCTCCCTCAATAAAAACTCAACCAAGTCTAGCTTCACTTTATTATGATTAACATAAGTGAGTCAAATTGTTTATAATATGGAATGTGCACCTGCACCGCAATGCAATCTGCTTAAGTAAAACATAAACCTTTTAGTATTTCACAAAACCACATCATTCCATTGTGGAAAAAGTCCCTGTAAATTAGACGCCTAATGAGAAGTGGCTGGCATTCCAGAAAATATTGTCGCGGTTAAACAGTTGTGCTACCAGATAAATTAAGCGCATTGTGGTACTTTTAACAAAAGAAAAAGAAAATGCATTTTCTTTTCTTTCTAACTGAAAATAAACTCACGCTGCGGAGAGTGTCGCTCGTACAATGGCGAGTGAAGAAGTAATATCTGAGATTGCCACAGATCTCATGTATTGTTAGATGTAAAAGGGCAGACAACAGACAAATCTATCGGTTAGCTATCCAATAATGTATCACTCATGGGGTTGCATTTTTAGGGTTCCATACCTCAAAAGGAAAAACGGAACCCTTATAGGATCACTTTCTTGTCTGTCTGTCTGTATGTCCGTCCGTCCGTCCGTCCGTCCGTGTCTGTCAAAAAACCTATAGGGTACTTCCCGTTGACCTAGAATCATGAAATTTGGCAGGTAGGTAGATCTCATAGCACAAGTACAGGAATAAATCTGAAAACCGCGAATTTGTGGTTACATCATTTAAAAAAAAAATATTGAAATGGGTTTTAATTTTCAAAGTAAGATAAATATACCAAGTGGGGTATCATATGAAAGGGCTTTACCTGTACATTCTAAAATAGATTTTTATTTATTTTTTGCGTAATAGTTTTTGATTTATCGTGCAAAATGTTGAAAAAAATACCCGAGTACGGAACCCTCAGTGCGCGAGTCTGACTCGCATTTGGCCGGTTTTTTACGGCATGACGTAGCGTTTAGTAAAACTTCCCAACTTACAGCTAAGCACATAGCTTAAATAATAATTTTGAAAAAAATTGCTATGACATAGGTACAGAAGGTAAACTCCCAGGTAATTCAGCCATGGCCATGGCAATACTGTAATAGTTTTCCCTTCCACCTATAATATGGGTACCTTCAAGTTAAGAGTGAATAGGCATCTTCTAGGCAAGCGCGCTCTATCTTAGGCTGCTGCTGCTCTATCTTAGCAGGTCTGATTGCAGCCAAGCGTTAGCCTATAATATAATTTTTTAAAAAATGGCTCCTTAAATGAAACTTTGAAAGCGTTGGTTCGGAATTTACGCGACAAATGTATTAAAATCCCCATTGAAACTAACTACTGGCGAAGACGTTGCCCGCAAAGCTTATGAAGAGTTATGCCTCATATTTTATACGGAGGCGAGGATCCGCATCCATATGTTCATCCGGACGATTAAATCCGTACCATTATTCGTATTTGCCTCATCCTTGCACATCTGCATTCTTCCGATAATGTTCTCAAATGAAACCTACATCCATACTGTATTTAGGAACATAATCTCATTTTTAGTAGTTACTTACTAATGTTAAAAAATTGTTAAACAGGTGTAAATTAAAAATTTATAATACCCCCGACATGTGAAGGTTACAGTAACTAGAAAAGAACTGATAACTTTCGAACGGCCAAACCGATTTTCTTGGATTATAGCTAAGAACACTCTTGATCAAGCCACATTACAAACAAAAAAAACTAAATTAAAGTCGGTTAATTAGCTTAGGAGCTACGATGCCACAGACATATACACAGATACACACGTCAAACTTATAAGACTCCTCTTTTTGGGTCGGGGGTTAATAATAAGCTATAGTCATTAAGACTACTAAATGCTATTAATTCACTAATAAGTCTTGTGTTACTATAGCAATCTGACGTTTCACCTGCCGTTTCATCAAAAAATCCAGTAACATTTTTTTGGATTAAACTGAGCCATACACGAAAAATGATTATAAAACTTTTTATGTCTGCATATCAATTTCGTTAATCGTATAATATCATGATCCACATGTTCTAGAAAACTCTGATAAAATGGATTGTGAATGAACAAAAAACGGATTAATCCTACAAATAAAATGGGTATGATGAATACTATGGACGGATTCAGACACTTTTCTTTATAGGTGTCATTACTCAGAAGGAAAGGTACGCCACCTGAGGTCCTCCTCGAAATCTTTCCTGCATTGCAGATTGTAACATGGACCACCTGCGCATACATCAGAGTATGTATTGTTTTAGATCTACATGCTTAAATTTTTTAAATTGATAGCATCTGTATTAGATGCTAATTGATTTATACCATTTGTGTAATTTTAGTATTGGTACTAAATTCAAAATATTTATGGACTTTTTTTGATAGAAAATAAGAGAAAGGTTCTGCCCAACGTTTTAATCGCGATCATTATGGCGTTTAGTTTATAGAGACACTAGATGATGCCCGCGACGTCGTCCGCGTGGATTTAGGTCTTCGAAATCCCGTGGGAACTCTTTTTCCGGGGTAAAAAAGTAGCCTTTGTGCTAATCCTGGATATTATCATTCTCCATTCCAAATTTCAGCCAAATCCGTCCAGTAGTTTTTGCGTGAAAGAGTAACAAACATACACACACACACATACACATACACACAAACTTTCACCTTTATAACATTAGTGTGAAGTGTGATATCCATATAACCAGCTTATGTTAGCCACAAGTCAGGTCTACTTGGGCTTGGGCTACTCATTATACATGTATAATATCAGCATATATTTGCACTGCAGAACAACTATTCGGCAAGCAATAAATAATACTGTAGAAAATGAAATAAATTTTGAAGTAGGCACACTTAACTCTGATGAAATATAAAATTTTCACAATGTCCACAGCCCTCGACCATTCGTCAAATAAATAGTAGAAATCGCGTCGACGTGATATAATAGTTCAATTTTCGTCCCCGTTGGAGGCGGTGATTCCTCTGAAATACCTTTATTGCTCTGGAAATGGACATTCCTGATTACGGCAAAATTTTCAAGATTAAATTTAGTTTCGGGATTATGGGCATCCATTTCGACAAGTCTTGTTATTATATTTATAATCTTTTCAATTCATTCATTTAATACTTCATCATGATCATGATCAACCCATTTCCTGCCCACTAATGAGTACGGGATCTCCTCTCAGAGTGAGAAGGGTTTAGGCCGTAGTCTGCCACGCTAGCCCAACGCGGATTGGCAGACTTCACACGCCTTTGAGAACATGGAGAACTCTCAGGTTTCCACACGATAATTTCCTTCACTGTTAAAGCAAGTGATATTAAATTGCTTAAAACGCACATAACTGGAAAGTTAGTGGTGCATGCCCGGGATCGAACCCCCGACCTTCGATTAGGAGGCGGACGTTCTAACCACTAGGCTATCACAGCTTTTAATACTTCAGTTTTTTACAAATATCAACGGCCCAATTTTTTTTATTTATTTTTTGTTTATCACCGATCAGCAGTCCAAGCACAATCTGAGCCGTAGTTAACGCTTTACTATCAAGCTCAATATGTTATAAGCTTCTGAATAGATATAAAATTCAGCTTAAGCTCCATAGTTACATACCGGGAAAACGGTAGACGTTTAAACCTTTATTCAAACGAACCACGGGTATAAGACGTTCCCGCAAAGCTCATGGCGAGTTATGTCCCATATTTTACCCGTAAGGCGAGGTTCGGATTCATATGTTTGATCAGACGATTTAATCCGTGACATAATACTTAAACGCTTCAATTTTGCACATCTGCATCCTGCTGAAATTTTTACGGTTTGTTTATGTGGATTATTCATAATGAGAGCCTTTTCCTCACCAGAATGCGTGAAGTTTTTTAAATCAATATCCCTATGTTAAACGGACTTCTAGACAGTTTTTTCTCAAAAAGATGTATAGTCAAAGGCCGTAAATGGTTTAGCACCTTAATAATCACAATCGCGTGGCACGGTTCTGTGTTCATATAAAAAGGTCATAAGTGTGACTGGTTTATTATTGATGCAATAGCTTTGCGGAACTGCTATACGAATTCTGAGGCCGACCGTACCTACTAAGGAAATTTTTAACAATAGGTATCAGCAAATTATAGCATAAATGGAGCCGCAAGCACATGCTTAAACTTTATAATATTGTACGCCCATGGTAATTTGTAGTAAATCTTCAAGTTGAAAAATGATGTCTCATACTCTAAGTGTGATTAAGTGTGCGCCATCGTTGGGTTAGCACAGCCGTGGCTTGAGCGTGGTTTGAAATGGAAATTTATATTTCTTTTAATATACAGGATATAGAGCCCTGTGCAGATGGTAAAGTGCTTCAAAACTAGCTTTTACCCACAACTTCAAATAGCGATTGAACTGGAAATTAAATGTATACATAGTAGCATTTAGCATTAAATAACCAATAGCTGTTAAAAGTTTTTAATGTTCATTATTTTCTTGTTTACCTGTAGGTATAACTTTTAATAACTGTTAAATGGCTCTAAATTACATGAAATTGCTATCAACTCATGTTTTAACAATCGTCAACTATTTGAGAATTGTTAACGAATTGTTATTGCTATAATTATTGTGATTAAAATACAATGAAAGAAATTCGTTTTTTACACGACTGTCCAAACAATGGAGAATAATGATTTGGGGTTCATGTATGTACGTTTGAATGTATGTACCTATGTGTGTTTCTTTATTCCAGCATTACTTCTAAATGTCTTAACAGATTTGGGTGTAATTGCGTCCTATTTCTATTTTTATTATATCTATGTCGAAAACTTCTATGACAATGCATTTACATTTAGAATATTTCAGGAGGAAAGTTAAAGGAGTATTTGATTAAGTTAATGGCTACCCACTCGTGCGAAACCAATGAATCAGGGAATTTTATAATAATTTATTGATAGAACAAACTTAGGACAATTTTCAGTGCAAGTATATAAAGTAAAATCTACTGACGTTTAAATTATACTCTTTTGCTATTAAAGAGGAACACAGCAAATCACAATATCAAAAGGAATCGACAACGCTCTGATGTTTCAACACCCTTTAATTTGTATTTCTTGAGATATCATGATTTATGTTGACACAATAAAATGACGACCAGACACTTTGCTATAATTTTCTAGGGCTGACACGACGAAGTATATTTTATACTCCACATTTATTTTTAAGCCCCGACCCAAAAACGGGGTGTTATAATAGTTTGACGTGTGTATCTGTGTATCTGTCTGTGGCATCGTAGCTCCTAAACGAATGAACCGATTTTAATTTAGTTTTTTTTTGTTTGAAACGTGACTTGAGAGTGTTCTTAGCTATAATCGAAGAAAATCAGTTCAGCCGTTTGAAAGTTATCAGCTCTTTTCTACTTTTCTTATAGAGATTTCTGTGTCGGGGGTTTTTTAAATTTTGAGTTATTTATTTTAAAGGATACCTCCATACAGTAGGTCCTCTTCACCTGTGCTAGGATTAGTTACAATGATAGCAAAACAAGTAGTTCAATCTGAACACAAGGCGAATGACTGTGCAGTGATCAAAAACAGATCTCAGCAGGACATTAGGGGTGGCGCTTCCAAAATCGATTTGTTTATTGAATTAAAGAAAAAGAATATTAAGAGATAACATTGGCGGTGCCTCGTGTGCTGCAAACGGAACTCTTCATGAGTGAATCCGACTCACACTTGACCGGTATTTTCTTATTAAAATAAAATACCTATCTCTGTTCGAGCAGTAGGATTATAATAATGAAAGAAACGGCAATAAAATTAAGCGGAGTGTGATGTTACAAGTAATAAGGAAAATGAGTGAGAAAAACCGAAAGACAATAATACAACGACAATGTTATGTCGTTCACGTCAATTGCGTATTACATAATGTTTTTGAAAAAAGCTCTTTTTGTTTTGTTTGCCTGCTGTTTTTTTTTATGTTTTGCTGGAACTTGGTATGATTAAAAGTATCTCATTAAGTTAACAAGATTGTGACAGCACAGAGTAATAATACTATAATAAGCCTTACATCTTGATAATACTAATCTCTAATCATCGTTATCATCAACTCAAACCCACTATTGAGATCTCTTCTCAGAATGAGAAAGAATTTGGCTATGGTCCACCACAATCGCCAATGCCTAATAAGCCAGTGTGGTGGATACATTGGCTTATTAGTTATTATATTGCATTCATAATTCATATGCTAACATTTGAGAACACTACAGAAAATTCTTGGTGATGCAAGGTTCCTCACGATATCTTAAAAAAGCGATACTAATTGCAAACGCACATATTTAACTCTGAAAAATTAGGAGTGCTTGCCCAGGATCGAACCCAAAAAGTTGCAGCCAGAAAACTAAAACACTAGGTTATCACCGATTTTCAGGATTCTTGTAATAGGATGACCTAAGACCTGGAGCTAGTTTAGGAGCTACGATGCCACAGACAGATACACAGATACACACGTCAAACTTATAACACCCCTCTTTTTGGGTCGGGGGTTAAAAATATTGTGCAGGTACAGCCCTCTTTCATTTGTCAAATTGTGGCAATCGCTATAATAGAGGATACAGTCTGACACAGTTCAAATTTTGCTGTCGCTTAGTAGAGCAAAGCGAGCCCTAACATATCTATATTGATATATATTTTTTTCAAATTAAATTTCTTAAAACCTTTATAAGATACTTATCGACGGTATCTTAATTAATAATAATTATAGATTTGTCTTTATAAATCTGTGAATCGTTAATATAAATATGGATATTCCTGAATTCGATGAAATTTTCAGGCAAATAAAAATCAATTTCTGGCTGATGGGCATTATTTTTGATCAACATGGAATAGCACTAAGATACTACATCTTTCTGTTAGCTATCACTATAATCGCAGTAGCAGAAATAGCATTCTTTTTCTCCAGTATATCGGCAGAAAATTTTCTCGAGTTAACTCAATTAGCACCATGTACCTGCATCGGATGGCTATCCATTATCAAAATCATATTCATCACTTCGAGTAGGCAAAAAATTTTTGATTTGACCCGTTGCCTAAAACAGTTGTATGATGAAATGCTTAGTGATTCAAAGAAACGAGAGATCGTTAAACGTGATTTCATCTTCCTTAAATTTTTACTCAAATACTTTTTCATCTTGAACTCAATATTGATCATCGTATACAATTTTGCTCCCCTACTATTAATGTTCTACCATTATTACACGAAAAATGTAATAGTTTATAGATTGCCGTATGCTGTGTTGTTTCCATTTTCAACGGATTCGTGGTATACTTGGTTACTTATATATTTTCTTTCTATGATTGCTGGTAAGTGTATCGCCAGATAAATTTAATTATAATAAAATAAATTGTTATAAATATTTATAATTTTTAAAATGTCTGTAAATAACCGGAACTATGAGGTCAGTGTGTTATAACAAAAACAATATTATATAGTAAGTTAAGAAATATACCTATTTTTAAAGTATATGTATTAAATTTTTGATTACCTAAATGGAGACTGCTTGCTACGCTTGCTTGTATAAGTAAGCGTAGTGTGGGACGCCCTCCAGACGATGGATTGACGATATAAAGCGGCTGGCGGGAATTTGCTGGATTAGGAAGGCTGAGGACCGAGTGTGGTGGCACTCTTTAAGGGAAGGCCTATCCACCTAGTCCAACAATGGACATCCACAGGCTGATGATGATGTTGACTTCATAAATATTTGATGCTTAAACTTTTAGGTTTCACCTGTATCCTGTACGTCACGACTGTGGATGCCCTTTACTATATAATGACGTCACATACTTGTGCTCAATTTGCTCTGCTTAGTGAGGAAATTCAATATCTGGACAAAAACACCTCTCACTGTCTTAGTGGGATCGTGAAAAAGCATCAATATATTTTGAAGTAAGTTAAATCCTTTTGTTTCTTGAAGACCATTTCCCGATATGACCATTTTACGATACGGCCATTGCATGATACGGCCACTTTCCATTATGACTACTTAAGGCTATCGTTGTCAACGATCCCCCGTCGATTTCCTACGTATGATATTATTGTTCTTATCTCTATCTGCCCTGGTTCGTGCATTCTCGGTTCCTAGATCGGTACATTTGTGATAACCAAATTTCAAATTGCTGTGATTGGCTGAATTTACCATGTTCTTGCTGCGATAGTGAGTTTGAGCCACTAGCGGAACAATGTTAGCCGGTCAGAAATGATTGCAATTAGTCAACCTGTTTGACGTCCGTGTTCTGTTTTCGATTACAAAAAAGAAAAAATTGTTGTTGCAATCATCAATTTTAGCAAATAGTGAAAGAGAGTCGGCCAATCAGAGGTCACAACTACCGTCACACTTTCTGTCACACTATGGCAGTAGGCATACCGAGTAATGAAAACAATTTTTCATTCTGTCTAGGTCGAAGTAGGGTTGCCACCTGCCTCTTTTTGATTTACAGGCTACCACCATCAAAAATACGGGGTTTAGATTTGAAGAAATTTGAAAATTTGAAGTATTTGAAGAAATAGGCGGTGGTTCTCTCTGAAATGCATGGAAAGCCTATTTAGATATTTCAGTTTATTTGTAAGTTTTGTATGTTTGCAATGTGGTTTTAAATAAAAGATTTATTTATTTAAATAGCTTTTAAAAACTCTTAGTTTTGTAAAGCAAAATGTTATACATTTCATGCATACAATCTTTTCATTTCAACTTAAAATTACATTTAATTTGTAATTCCACCTTCACAGTATCAATACTATGGCCGTAGCCAGGAATCGATTGCGGGAGAGGTTTTATTAGGGCCGGAACTGAATCCTGTCATGAGGAAAAAAACATTCGCTCAACTTTATGAGCTAATTACCTGGTTAGTGGAATTTCGCCTTTCAATTTGACAGTGAGATAAAATACAACAATAAAAAAGCGCGAGCGCAGTGAGCGTAAGTGTTTTTGGTTCAATACAGAAAAATTAAAGTGAAAGGGAAACGAGTGTAGCCATAGCAAGATTTTATTTTTAAAGCTTCCTATCCATACTAAAATTACAAATACGACAGTATATCTATTTGCCTATCTATTTGTTACCCTTTCACGGCCCATCTTCTTTACCAAAATTTTGGTACTTACTATTCAGAGGTAACTTGCATCCCAGACATTTTTTTTTAGGCGGCTTTTTAGCCCGGAAAATCCCCCACGGAATTTTTAAAAATCTAAATTCATGCAAACGAAATTGCTGGGTTTACACCAAGTAATAGAAATTCAAAGCGCGAGTGAAGTGAGCGCGAAATGTTTGATATATTTCCAAAAAAAAATTAGTAAGCAAATGCAAGAAATAGTGTAAGTATTATTTTAGGCTTAGGTTTTTGACGGCTTCCCAGGCGCAGTCGCCATTTCAAAATTTCTGGTCTGGTGGGAGGCTTCGGTCATGGCTAGTTATGTGGTTAGTATGGCCCTAACGGCCAAGAAATTAGACTGCATCATCACTTACCACTAGAAAAGATTAAAGTCACGGGCTAACTTGTATAAAAAAAGGCTTACATCCTCAAACCAAGCCCCGCCGCCTTGGCTACGACCATGATCAATATCGAGTGGGTTTCGGCTACGCATTGCCGCAAAAGGAAAATATTCTTTCTACTGGACATAACGTCAGTGTTTAATTTCGCCAGCCAGCTCCTGCTGAATTTGTAAAAAACCGGCCAAGTGCGAGTCAGACCCACGCACCGAGGGTTCCGTATTCGGGTACTTTTTCCGACATTTTACTCGAAAAATCAAAAACTGTTATGCATTAAAAAAATATGCATAAAAATAAATAAAAATCTGTTTTAGAATGAACAGGTAAAGCCCTTTCATATGATAACCCACTTGATATATGTAGTTATCTTACTTTGAAAATTGAAAATACTAATATTTGTTCATGAACACATGACAGACGGATAGAAGGACAGATGGACAGACGGACAGACGGAAAGACTGACAGACTGACAGACAACGAAGTGATCCTATAAGAGTTCTTTTTTGCTTTTGAGTTACGGAACCCTAAAAATATTTAGTTTTATTTGCCCCGTATTTTATTTTCATAATTACAGGTTTCTATATCCTGAAATACGGGGTAACCAGTAAAATACGGGGCCTCTGGCAACCCTATTCGGAAAACACTGTCACATTCAAGTTAATGTCAAATATTTTGTTTTCAATTACAGAAAGCTGCATCAATCATTATTACAATATTTTCTTTGTTGTGATTGGCTGAATTTTTGAGTTTCAGCCAATAAACAGACTGTTTGCCAATTAAACGTCATAACAATATAAATGCCAGAAAGTTTAACCAAATAAAACAAACTTAATGAGAACCTAGTGAGAATGCAAACGGCACACAATTTATAATACATATTATGTTAGTCGTATATAATAGATATTATAGTAGTCGTTCACTTTGGTAATAGTCAGATTGTCATCAGTAAAATTGATATTGGTTGATGTATCGTAAATTATTGTTTCGGTGACAAATATTTTTATTATCTATTTATCTTTGAACAGAATGGAATAGAATGAAATGGAATGGAATACAATGATAAATTTTTATTCCTGTAAACTTTTAGGTAAACTTCAAAGTGTTTTTGGATGGTCAGCAAAATTTACCACTGGTTCGGAATACCGTTCCTACGTTTTCTAGGGTTTCGTACCACAAAATTAAAAACGGAACTCTTATAGGATCACTTTGTTGTCTATCTCTCTGTCTGTCGTGTGTGTCAAGAAAACCTCTAGGGTACTTCCCGTTGACTCAAAACCATGAAATTTGGCAGGTAACCTAACTGCGTAATTTTGGGTAGTTTTTTTAATCGATAAAGAAAGTTTGCGACATTGTTCTATAAAAAATTTGGATTCCAACTCCTCAATCCTGATGTTGCAGTGGACCTGACTACTAAAGCTAATGGGATTTAAAAAGTGTCGATTATTAATTGATATTGAAGGTATCTATACCAAGTAAACACTTTGTCGTTGACCTCAACCCTGATGCTGTAAGAAATTGCATTCCTAAATCCTGGTGATCCCTCGGGATTTGAAAAGGATCATCCGTTTAAATATTCTTACGTGATACAGAAACAAGTTGCATCCCGGGGACGGGCTATTACGGAGAGGCAACTTTTGTTCTGGGAAATGAAAGGATCGGGATTTTTAAAAACCTAAATCCACGCGAGCGAAGCTGCGGGCATTAGCTAGTTGTAAATATATTTAGAAGCTACTATAAGATAATAGATAAGATACTTATTTCCTTATATTTTTATTGTATGGCAGCGCGCGCATTATTTAAATTATAAATTGCACGTCCTGTCCTTTTCTGTAATACATTTTTTTCTCAATTTCTACCGCTTTATCTCATAGCAAGAGTCCGTAAGACATAATACAGTGAAAATAGGCAAAATATACAATTTTTTCAGTTTCCACGTCAGTACCTGTCGAATTTTTCTAACAGTGTAAGCAGCAGAGCTGAGTTTACCATCAAGTGTTGATATGTGGGTGTTCCATAGAAGCTTTGCATCTAACATTATACCGAGAAACACAGGGTTCTCCTTTATTTTCAACACATGATTATTTATCAATGAATTTATGTCATTTAAGGTCCTGGTATTGGGCAGTGTGAATTCAACACACTTAGATTTCTTTGCATTTGGAAGTAAATTGTTAGCAATAAATCAGAGAGTGACCTGTGATATGGCATTACATATAGCATATGGCATTGTCAAAAATTATAATATTAAAGCTGTGCGTCTTGCGTGAGGAATAGGTTGCAAGAGAGTTGCAACTTGCAGGGTTTGATGCATGCGCTATTGCCAGCAAAAATGAGACATATTTTTATCTACAGGCAACGTCTGAGTAGGTAACGCATACGTCTAACACAAGTTGAAATGTACCAGTGTATTTAGTTAGACCTATCGACAAGTTTGGAGTTGGGTGCAGTCTAAATGTGGCCCGTGTGTTTAGACTGTCAGTTTCTGTCAGTTTCACGTGTCGTCCCCCGCACTTCACCACCCCGCTTGCACAAATCGAGACAGCACGAAATTTTCAAGATTTCTGGGTGTAATTTCTGGTTTTCGTAGTTCCCACATAATTATAACAATATAAAATATATAACGATAATTTTTTTACTACATAATATTCATTAAATTTTCTAGGTCTGTGGTTTTTCCAAATTTCATTAAATTGCTTCGTTGTCTAGAGAAACGAGCACAAAGTTGGGCCTTTTTTTAAAGAAAAATACAAATCTTTGAGCCCCTGTAATTTTAAAACTACATATTTTTAGAA
This sequence comes from Maniola jurtina, assembly GCF_905333055.1. NCBI lineage: Eukaryota > Metazoa > Arthropoda > Insecta > Lepidoptera > Nymphalidae > Maniola > Maniola jurtina. The sequence continues at coordinate 4,679,106 of NC_060046.1, forward strand.
AAATCTAAAACACCACAGACACAGATATTAGTTTCTAGACTATGTCTGCAAAATTTCATGGACTTTGGTTGCTTAATATTCAAATGAAATGGGAACTACGATTGTATGGAGTAAGTGACGGAGAGAGCTCTGTTAAAGAATATATCTTCTTAAATATATAAAAGGAAAAGCTGACTGACTGATCTATCAACGCAAGAAAAAGGGGCTAAAATAGGGGTTGGAAATTTGTGTGGACAAAGTCGCGGGAATTAGCTAGTTTATGTGAAGATAAGAAATAATCACAATCACACTAATATTATAAAGGCGAAAGTTTGTGTGTATGTGTGTGTATATTTGTTACTCCTTCACGCAAAAACTTCTTGACGGGTTTAGCTGGAATTTGGAATGGGGATAGATAATATCCTGGATTAGCACAAAGGCTACTTTTTATCCCGGAAAATCAAAGAGTTCCCACGGGATTTCAAAAAACCTAAATCAGCTAGTATTAATATATATTCTTGTCTGAAACAGTTCAGTTCAAGTTATAGATCTTTAACTTCAAAATGAACAAGATGGTAAAAAGTAGATATTTAGAATTTTTCGTTCATCTTTGTTTTACAAAATATTCGCACAGCGGTATCAAGTACTAATAAACCCTGTTTCCCTTATTCCAGGCTATCTCAAGATCTCGAAGAAATTTTTCGAGCACCAAACTTGTTCAACGTATTAGTTGGATCTATTGAAATATGTGCTCTAGGATTTAATTTAACGGTAAACTTTTAAAGCGAGACAATACATTTGTTCAGACTTTTTTAATATTATAAAATAATTCGACTCCGTTTTTTATAGATGGGGCAGTGGGCACAAATACCAGGAGTTGTTCTATTTTTGCTGTCAATACTATATCAAATATTGATGATCAGCGTGTTTGGAGAAAATCTTATAAGGGAGGTAAGATATTTTTAGTGCTATCAATTAGCAGTAGTAAGTATTTTGATTACATCCCTTGTATAAAAGACAAAATCTAAAGGCTTGCAGTTTTAGCTAATTTAGCGAATCTTGTTTCATTGTTGACCAATTGACCATGTTATATAAAAAGCAAGATTTTTGAACAGTGTTCTTTGAGGGGCTTCCTTTATGACGTAACAAGTTTCTTATAAATTTATTTTATCACTTTTATTATTAAAATATTTAGTACTTAACTCATTTTCTTTGAGAAATGCATCGAATAATTGCACTGTACATAATGACTCATATTTTACATTCAGAGCCGAAAAGTTGGCGAAGCTGCATTCCTCTGCAAGTGGTATGACATGGACAAGATGGCAAAGAAAATAATTTTTCTCTTAATACTTAGGTAAGATAGACTTTAATCCAAGAATCTAGATCCTTTCAATTTTGCAACCATCTCGCGCCCTCGCTTATACCAAAGATTTTTTATAAGAAATTGGTCTTAGAAATAAGACCTCCTCTTGCCCTCTTGTAAATAATTTTGTGAGCGGATTAGTTTTCTAAATAAATAAAATAAAAATGTGTTTTTCTTTCAGATCCAACAAACCTCAGAAATTGACAGCTTATAAATTTTCAGTTATATCGTATCAAAGTTTCACTAAGGTAAGATTAATATTATTTTAATGGAAGATAGGCTTGCTCTTGATGACAAAGTTATATATGGTAGAAGCAGAAGCATAACTTACTTGCACCCTCAAAAAAAGGAATGGTAAGATTTAAGTTGCAGGGTGTTTGTATAGAAGGGGTCTAATGACTTAGCTTGAAGCAAATCTAAGCTTTTATCATTGATATAAATAATTATATAAGTCAATGGCTGCTACTATTAGAAATTCTGAGCAATTTATTATGTTTCCTACTCTATCTTTGTTCTTTTATTGCATTGCTCATAAGCATCGATGCCAGAATATTTATATAAATATGTTATATTAAGTATTTTATTTACAGATTATCAGTACATCGTGGTCTTATTTTACTATTCTGAGAACTGTTTATAACCCATCCGAAATTAAAAAAGAATGAAGAAAATCATAGAGGTGCTCTACAATAAAATCAAATATCTAGTAAGGAGTACTCACTGTTATATTCAATGTTATGCTTAACTGTGAAATTAATACCAAAAGTAATACACGCAAGCTATTTTTTGAATAAATATTAGTTTATTTACAAAACAGAATTTATATGGTATAATCCAAGATGATAGACGTTTATTTTGCTCTCAGTCAATAAGTAGAATTAAAATCCGTTAGAATGGGTATCTTCTGCCAGTATTTACCCGGAATATGCCAGATCTGAAATAAAAATTATTATGTTAAAAAATATTTATTATGTATGTATTATTATTAAAAAAAATTATATAAACTATTTCCCTTCTTTGTATATTCCTTGTTTCATAATTTGGTTATGCAAGTAACGGTACAAGATGCATAACGTAAAATGAACAAGTGTAAATTAAAAATTTATAACACCCCCGACAAATGAAGGTTATAACTAGAAAAGAGCTGATAACTTTCAAACGGCTGAACCGATTTTCTAGGATTATGGCTAAGAGCACTCTCGATCAAGCCACCTTTAAAACGAAAAAAAAACTAAATTAAAATCGGTTCATTAGTTTAGGAGCTACGATGCCACAGACAGATACACAGATACACACGTCAAACTTACAACACCCCTCTTTTTGGGTCGGGGGTTAAAAAGTTGTTGATGTAAGTAAAAAAATAAGTCGTACATACCCTCTTTTATTTAAGTAAGTGTTTCCCAGAGGAAATGTGGGTCCATTACAATTATCTCTATTGACTTCTTGCATGTTCGCGCACCGTCTACCCATAAGGTGATTCGGCCTTGGTACCGTCGCAACGAAGAACTCCCAGGCTCTGTTGTGATCACATATCGGCGTGTAGCAACCAGGCTGGGATTTGCCACCGTTGGGGAAGAAGTCAACGTTGGCTACTGGAGTTCCAATGCCGAGACCTGCCACACCTCCGTTTGTGTGAATAGCTTCGACGTATATAGCGTCTGATGGTCTTAAGCGTTGGTCGTTGTTGCTCCATAGAGGACCAGCGGGATCCAAACCTGTTCAATTATTTATTTTTTATTTTTAAATAAAAAAGGCAAACAGACTTTTTCAAAAGGAAAAAGGGGATCCTTATAGGATCACTTTGTTGTCTATCTATCTGTCTGTCTGTCTGTTCGTCGTTCCTATCAAGAACTACTATACTGTAGGTAGTTCCCGTAGATGGGTCTTATAGCACAAGTTAAGGGAAAAATCCGAAATCCGTGAATTTGTGATTACATTACAAAAAAAATGTTATTTTTTGTACGATACAATGGTACGGAACCCTTTGTGTGCGAGTCCGACTCACACTTGACCGGTTTTTATGAATAATATGTGACAACAAATTCTATTCGAGCGAAGCTGAGTGGATTAGCTAGTCTGGTTATAAATAGGTTAGGTTAGTTCAACTCACTAGTAATACGAGCAATTCTTCCACCAAGATATCTGCCAGCATTACCAACAACATGGCCACCCAAACTGAAGCCAATCAGATGTATGGTGTTAAAGGGTACTCCAGTAGTCCTATGGAGGAAGTTGAGGAACTGTCCAAGACCACGTCCAATATCTGGGACCCCTCTAGCTGCTGTTGGATAGGGAGCCAAAGCGAGCCTCCTCCAGTCCAATACAATAACGTTGGTTTCCTTTAGCCTGAGGTACGCTGAAAAATTGAAAACAACACGTCCTTACTTATTAGGTGTTAATATTATGCAACTCATGTTAAAAGATATTTAGGTAAAAAATGTGCATTAAGTAGCTTTATTAATTTAAAAAAATCATAGTACTACAAAAAACGCGGTTTCTTTTTTTAAATCCTGTATTTTTAGGACGTAACAAAAGCACCACAACATTTTGCGAATAAAACATCTGACTGACGCTAGAGGTCAACAAACGTTACGTAAATAAGCCACTCGGAGTCAACGCTGCATGGTAAGTGGGGCATTGACCCGAGTTTTTCACGCTATACAGTGCGGGTCTGAAAAATACTAATTCACTAAAACTACAAGATAAACCAAATGGTTATTGGCACTGGATTGTATTTAGGTATATAGTAGGTATAGTATATAGGTAGTATTAGGTATATAGTAGTATATATATAGGTATATATATAGGTATATACATAGGTAGTATAATAATAACCCTAAGGTTTTGCTAGCGTTCTGGTCACACCTTGTATTTGTACTTACCATCTCTAATAACTGGATTGAGGTTAGTCTTCATGTTGCTGAGCCATCCGTGGGAAATAACAATAGTGGGATGTCTCGGGTCGAAATGCGAGGATCGGATACTGTTTGCGTCGTTTATTCTAAGTCTCTGATATGAATTGGGGTTCCGTCTGTAGACGAAATAGACCATTTTGAATAATATAATAGGTACTAGGTGTCTGTGACTCCATCTGCATGGATTTAGGTATTTAAAAATCCCGTAGGAACTACTTGATTTCCGCAATAAAGAGTAAACTATGTCCGTCCCCAAAATTCCGTATCTTTCGTTGAAATCGGTTAAACAGACGCAGGAAAAGGTAACATACAGACACACTTTCCCATTTATAATATTACTTACTATGTATAAGAGTCTCATAATATTACATAGTAATGTAATGTACCTATCTTAATTAAAAAGCGTCTCGGGATAATTAAGTATGAAATTAAAATTAGCTCAAAATTGAATATAGGAAAATCATAATTTTCATACATAGAAAATCATAATATGAAAGTTTGATCGTTTACAGTATTTTAACATAGTGAGAAGATTTTGCGAATAAATATACCTAATATCGGATAGTAGGTACATACAACTATAAAAATAAACACCGTAAACAAAAACAGCTTAACTGTAATCAATAGTATTGAATTTTTTTCTTATATACAAAATAGTATCTCAGATGCCTCGATAGCTCAACGGTTGAGGAGCGGACTGAATTCCGAAAGGTCGGTGGTTCAAATCCCACCCGTTGCACTATTGTCGTACCCACTCCTGGCACAAGCTTTACGCTTAATTGGGGGGGAAAGGGGAGTAGTAGCATGGCTAATATTCTTTGAAAAAAAAAATAGTATCTACTTATACTATGTTGATTTTAAGACATTTTAGTGTTATATATCCATCTGTCTATTTTTAAAACAAACATCAGATTGAAATAAATGTAGTGAATGTAATAAGTAAATTACCTCGTAAAAAGATGGTACTCATTATTGGCAGGGTTTCTCTGGATTTCTTCCAAAAGCTCCATATCTACCGGTTCGAGTAAGTCCACTTTGTGAATATTGCCTTCTTCATCTTCGTAGTCGAAGAAACGCGGGTACTTGCCATCGATTAGATCGATGGGCCCCGCGACTACGGAGTAAACTAAAACCAAAAAAAAAAAAAAAATTAAAGGCTTTTAACCAAAATATTGAGATCCCTAAATGTCTATTCTAATTGTCATATTACATAATGATGTCTAATACTTCGTTGGTCTAGTGGTTAACATGCCTCACTGCGGATGACGAGGTCCTGGATTCGATTTCTGGGTCATCATCATCATCATCGCAAGTCGCAACAACAATTGATAACAGCTCTCCTCTTAGAATAAGAATAAGAAAGATATAAGCCATGGTTCACCATGCTGGTCAAGTGCAGATTTACAGACTTCTCACACCTCTGACATTATGGAGGCAAATTATGCCTCCATAATGTCACACAATATTTTCCATCATCGTTAAAACAAGTAATGTATTTTAATTGCCTAAAATGCACATGACTCAGAAAAGTCTCGGAAGAAACTCGAAAGAAACTAGAAAGAATCTCGGAGCCTCCAAATAGGAGGCCGAAGTCTAACCACTCGCTATAACCACATTTATGATGCTTATAAAGTGAAAGTATTTTAAACAACTACTTAGGTACATACCCGCCACGAACAGTAAACACAGCAAAGGCTTCATGCTTCGCACCGTAACTGGAGGTCTTCTAGATTATTTCCTAGAATTTTATTTTTATAGCTTCTCATTTTCGCACGTCATATTGTGATAATATGAAAATTATCACTCGTTCCTTTCATCCATCATATTTTGTGTTAAGAGGGGTCTCTCTGTCACTCGCTCCATACAAACGTAGTTCGTCTCTCATTGGAATCCAATCATACTCAATGGAATTTTGTAGAAACATTCCGGGAACTAATATCTATGCCTGTGGTTTTCCAGATTTCCGTTAAAATATTCGGTTTCAAAGTTACGAGGTCTTAAAAATTCACATACAAATCTGTGAGCCCCTGTAATTTTAAAACTACACATTTTTGGAAAAATCTAAAACACCACAAGCACAGATATAGTTTCTAGAATATGTCTGCAAAATTTCATGGACTTTGGTTGCTTAATATTCAAATGAAATTGGGACTACGATTGTATGGAGTAAGTGACGGAGAGAGCCCTGTTAATGTTTTTGATAATTATTTACTATCGCACATAAACGCACATAAGAATGTTGCAATATACTTATAGTATATAGTAAACACGCGTTGATAGGCGCAATTAGCAGCTCAAGCACAATCATTGCAATAACTCTTTCTCCCGGCTTATGTGCAATATTTTGTCGATGCAAAAACCGTGAGTAAGCGGTGTCACACTGATTGTGCTTGGAAAGCAGGTAGGTTTTCAATCTTTTGAGAGTAATTTTATTGTGATTTGATCATAAAAGTTATGGTACTGTTTATTGGTTGTATACAAAATTTATATTGTGCTGATTTCCGCGATTTCGTCCGATTAAAGTTCTTAGATATTTTAATCCCGTGAGAACTCTTTGATTTTCATGGGTAAAAAATAGCCTGAGTCACTCTTTAATCCCATTCTTCAGCTATACTCGTGCAAAAAATCAAGTCGATCCGTTGCGACGTGATTGAAGGACAAACATACAAACAAACACCTTATAGGATTTACAATATGGGTATTGGTACAAGGAGACTTACATAATAAACAGAATAGTTATCATCCCAATAGGTAGCTCTACCTACCTACTTATTCATACACAAGTACGTGTAAGTAGGTAGGTTTGTTTGTTTGTTAGTTAATCCTTTAAACATGCCGCAACGGAGCAACGGATCAACGTGCTTTTTGCATGGATATTGGCCCTGGAGAGACTATTTTCATTGTGAAAAAAACCGGCCAAGTGCGAGTCAGACTTGCACACCGAGGGTTCTGTACTCAGGTATTTTTTTTGAAATTTTGCTCGATAAATCAAAAACTGTTGCATAAAAATAAATAAAAATCTGTTTTAGAATATACAAGTAAAGCCCTTTCATATTATATCCCACTTGGTACTATCTTATTTTGAAAATTGAAACACATTTTAATTTTTTTTTAATGATGTAACCACAAATTCACGGTTTTCAGATGTATTCTTTTACTTGTACTATAAGACGGTCCTACCTACCAAATTTCATGATTCTGGGTCAACGGGAAGTACCCTATAGGTTTTCTTGACAGACACGACGGACGGACGGACGGACAGACAGACAGACAGACAACAAAGTGATCCTATATAAGGGTTCCGTTTTTCCTATTGAAGTACAGAACCCTAAAAATCAATGAGTTCCCAGGGGGTTTTTAAAAAACAAGCAGACCAAGTCGTCGGCATCATACAGTATTTAAATAGTGTTTTTGAATACTGTAAAGAGTCAACCAATCTACTTATATAATAATCGCCAAATATACAAACTTATGTTTTATCTTTAGATATCATCATCTATTATTGTTTTTAATTTTGGTGAGGTCCGTGTCTGAGTACATTACACGTATTAAGAGGGCTCTCTCCGTCACTCGTTTCATACAATCGTAGTTTCAATTTCATTTGAATATTAAGCAACCACAGTCCATGAAATATTCTAGAAACTTATGTCTGTGTCTGTGGTTTTCCAGATTTCTGTTAAAATATTCCGTTTCAAAGTTACGCGGCCTTAAAAAATTTCATACTTTGAGCCCCTGTAATTTTAAAACTACATATTTTTAGAAGAATCTAAAACACCACAGACACAGATATTAGTTTCTAGAATATGTCTGCAAAATTTCATGGACTTTGGTTACTTAATATTCAAATGAAATTGGAACTACGATTGTATGAAACGAGTGACGGAGAGAGCCCTGTTAAGCCCATTTAATCCCTAATCTGCGATGGTTTTTTGCGATCGATAATTGATAATAATTAGTGTATCAAAATAACGATTACAACCTCAATCAATCAAAGTATATGCAGTAAAGCAAGGTCAAGTTTTTCATTTTCATAATGGCGATGTATCGTATTGACTGATCAGTAATTACACACTAGGTAATAACTTAGAGATTTGTTGATTAATTGTTGACAACTATGGGTAAAATGAAATCTAAATATATAAAAGGAAAAGCTGACTGACTGACTGGCTGACTTATCTAGCAACGCATAGCTCAAACTAAGCCTCAATAGCTCAACGGTTATAGGAGCGGACTGAAATCCGAAAGGTCGGCGGTTCAAACCCCACCCGTTGCACTATTGTCGTACCCACTCCCTAGCACAAGCTTAACGCTTAGTTGGAGGGGAAAGAGGAATGTTAGTCATGATTAAAATGACTAATATTCTTTAGAAAAAAAACTATTAGACAGATAGGGCCCAAATTTGGCATGCAGATAGTTATTTCGGCGTAGATTAGAATATATCCGCTAAGAAAGGATTTCTGAAAATTCGACACGCAAGGAGGCAAAAATAAGGGTTTTTTTGTGTAATCTACGCAGGCGAAGTCGTGGGCATAAACTAGTGCACTTATATTATGGCTGACTAAAATAATTCATGGCTGAAAACCATAGGAACATACATTTACTGCTAGGTAGTATATTTCCACATCTAGTTATGAATCCATATTAAATAAAAAGTGAATAGGCACCTTATAGGCCGGCGCGCTCCACCTTAGGCTGCATCATCACTTACTATTTGGTAGGATTACTTGGTAGTATTTTTTTAAATAAACTGACTAAGTATAACAGAATATCAACGCATAACTTAGGTATTCCGCGGGATCTTTTTTGCAACAAATCAAATAAAGTAACTAATTGTATGCAGTGAAATAATTTATTGTTTATGCGGTAAATACATTAATAAATAATAAGACATGCAAATTGATAAATATTTCCATTTGAATCAGAACGGGTATCGTCTTCCAGTATTAACTCTAAATAAGCCAGATCTGTAACAAAAGGAAAAGAAATTATTATTTATTGCTCATTTTATGAACTTAAATTAAATCTTATGGAATTCCACAAAGGCGAAGCTCCCGTGTTCATCTTATTTTTTGCAACTTACTGAAGCATGACATCAGAAAGGGAAGAATTGAAGAAAATCAGGACCAACAGAAGTAGATCGTGTACAATTCTGCAGATTAATAAGTTTCATGCAAATTATAGTCATAATGGTTTTATTATTGCTGAAGATAACAGTTTGCTATCACAATAACCTCCTAAAGGCACCAGTGCAGTTTTCGAGACATGATCAAAATAGAAAGATTAGAAGTAGTGAGATAGAAAATTTAAATTCTCTATCTATTACGGTTCGTAAGATACAGCCCACTGATAAACAGACGGACAGACAGACGGACGGGCAGACAGCAGAGGCTTAGTAATAATAGGTTTGTTGGCATCCTTAGAGATTTGAACCCTAATGAATTTTGCACAATCGAGATTATGCCGTTTGGTAACACTGGTTTTTGTTCTAAGCACTTACCCTGTCTTATTCAAATCATCGTTGCCCATATGAAAACTGCTGCCACGGCAACTATTAGCAGAAATCTGAGCAGTGTTAGAGCACTGCCTGCCCACGAGGTGATTACGGGTCACAGTTGAAGCGAACAGTTCATAAGCCCTGTTATGGTTACAGATACTGTTGTAGCAACCAGGTTGCGAGTTGCCACCATTCGGGAAGAAGTCAGCATTAGCAATGGCAGTCCCGATGCCAAGGCCGGTGGTACCACCGTCTGTGTGGATAGCTTCCACGTATACACCGTCGGTGGGTCGCAGACGTTCTGAGTTCCGATTCCACAGTGGACCTGCTGGATCTAAGCCTGTAAGCAAAACCAGCAGTTTAGTCTAAATAATCATCATCATCATCATCAGCCTGTGGAAGTCCACTGTTGGACATAGGCCTTCCCTATAGAGCGCCACCACACCCGGTCCTCAGCCTTCCTCATCCAGCCACTTCCCGCCAGCCGCTTTATATCGTCGGTCCATCGTGCTGGAGGGCGTCCCACACTACGTTTGCTTAAACGCGGTCTCCACTCAAGGACTTTCCGGCTCCAACGGCCATCGCCTCTACGACAGGTATGGCCTGCCCACTGCCACTTCAGCTTGCTAATAGTTTGGGCTATGTCAGTGACCTTGGTTCTCCTGCGGATCTCCTCATTTCGGATCTTATCCCTCAGTGAAACTCCTAACATAGCCCTGTCCATAGCTCGCTGAGCAACTTTGAATTTGTGAACAAGGCCATTTGTCAGTGTCCACGTTTCAGCACCATAGGTGAGGAGTCTAAATAATATGCTCAATATAAAACTGGAAATCGGGCCAGAATTAATGTCAATAGCGATCCCACCAAAAACATTTCATGTAAAAAGGTAGCCAAGACTCACAAGTTCATAATGTTTTCACTGTTAAAAAGATATGAGATCTCTAGTAGAGCCAAGCCCCTAGCTGAGCTTAGATTTGTGCTGGCCATGGGACCTATCCCAAGTCCAAAGTAATATAGCTCTTAAATGTTCTTGACTGTATCAAATTTATAACAATAAATAACAAATCACTCTACTTACAAGCTCTGATTCTACAAACCCTACATCTTGGTAAAAAAAGGACGGCTTGGCCGTTTAATGTTCGTAAAACTATTACATGACATAACATATTTTAAGGCCTTAAGGAATAGTTTGTTCGACAATTACTAATTTGTATTGTACTTCGTGATGGTCGCAGAAGCAATTCCGGGCTTAGATGTCATTTCAGATAAAAAATCCATGAACTGTCATCCACGGACATCTTATCCTGAAAACTTTAGAATTCGAGCAACAGATTTTACAGATATGCATCTCATATACGAGGGGATGAAGGGGGACCCGATTTCTTAATTTATCTGTTGTTTATAATTGTTGAAATTCCTACTTAATGCCAAATTTCAGTCTTCTAGAACTTCAGAAAGTACCCTAGAATTTGTGACTAGAGGATTTGAATGTCGATAAATCTGAAACTATAAAAGCTAGACAATTGATACTCAGTGCGTTTAATGAATCTGCCAAGGACATCTTATCCTGAAAATATCAGCATTCTAGCGATAGAATTTACAGATTTGCTTCCCCCATACAGAGGTGTAGAGGGGTGAAATTTCCAATTTCTTAATTTTCCTGTAGTTTGTATGCAATTTCTAGTCTACATACCAAATTTCAGTCTTCTAGGACTTCGGGAAGTACCCTAGAATTACAGACTAGAAGTTTTGACTGTCAATAAATCTGAAACTATAAAAGCTAGACAATTGATACTCAATGCGTTTAATAAATCTGCCAAGGACATCTTATCCTGAAAATATCAGCATTCTAGCGACAGAATTTACAGATTTGCTTTTCTCATAAGAGGCGTAGAGGGGGGAAATTTCCAAAGTTTTAATTTTCCTGTAGTTTGTATGCAATTTATAGTCTACATACCAAATTTCAGTCTTCTAGGACTTCGGGAACTGCCCTAGAATTACAGACTAGAAGTTTGACTGTCAATAAATCTGAAACTATAAAAGCTAGACAATTGATACTTAGTGCGTTTAATAAGTCTGCCAAGGACATCTTATCCTGAAAATATCAGCATTCTAGCGACAGAATTTACAGATTTGCTTTTCTCATAAGAGGCGTAGAGGGGGGAAATTTCCAAAGTTTTAATTTTCCTGTAGTTTGTATGCAATTTCTAGTCTACATACCAAATTTCAGTCTTCTAGGACTTCGGGAAGTGCCCTAGAATTACAGACTAGAAGTTTGACTGTCAATAAATCTGAAACTATAAAAGCTAGACAATTGATACTCAGTGCGTTTAATAAGTCTGCCAAGGACATCTTATCCTGAAAATATCAGCATTCTAGCAACAGAATTTACAGATTTGCTTTTCTCATAAGAGGCGTAGAGGGGGGGAATTTCCAAAGTCTTAATTTTCCTGTAGTTTGTATGCAATTTCTAGTCTATATACCAAATTTCAGTCTTCTAGGACTTCAGGAAGTACCTTAGAGGTTTTGAGTAGAGGTTTTGATGATCATCAGTGAGGGACGAAATCGGCGTATTTTAGGTATCAATAAATCTGTAACCATAAAAGCTAGATATTTGATATTTGGTATATTTGGTAAATTTGCTGAGGACACCTTATACTGAAAATTTCAGCTTTCTAGCGTCATCCAGACCGAAGTTATGACAGGTCGAAAATACGGCGAAACACTTCGAGAAAAAGGTACGTAGCGCCCCGGCCGCCGCGTTTGGCTCGTCTTGGCGGGGGCACTGCCGTGCCCCCTGATATAGCGCCAAAAGCAGCAGTTTTTCTACTAGTGGTTATATTGTATATATCTTTAGTCTGTAACGTTACTATTATAATATTATAATATTACAAGCTGACGCTTTGGACTTTGTTCCCGTGGATATAGGTTTTTAAAAATCCCGTGGGAACTCGTTGATTTTACGGGATAAAAAGTAGCTTGTGTTAATCCAATGTATAATCTATCACCATTCACAATTTCAGTCAAATCCTTCAAGCAGATAATTCTAGCTGTTGCCCGAGACTTCATCCACGTGAATTTGACTTTTTAAATCCCGTAGGAACCCTTTGATAATAATCTGTGATAAAAAAGCCTTCGTCCCTCTCCAGATCTTAACCTATGTCTATGAAAAAAAATCACTTCCATTACTACGTTGTGGTAGGTATTGAAGGTAGGGTAAAGGATTTAAGATGATGATGATGATAAGAAATCGGAGTCAAGCACTTAATTAACAACGAGTAAAAAACCTAGAATTACCGGTAACACGGGCCACTCTTCCGCCCAACTGTCTTCCAGCATTGCCAACTAAATGAGCACCCAAACTGAACCCAGCTAGATGCATCCTGTTAAAAGGCTGTCCAGTAACACTGTGTAGGAACTCCAGGAACTGCCCAAGGCCACGTCCTACCGCTGGGACTCCAGCCGCAGCTGTGGGGTATGTGGATACGGCGAGCCTCCTCCAGTCCAAAACAATCACATTTGCTTCACCTTTATTAAGATATGCTGAAATTTAACAAATCAGTTAGTTATAATACTTTTTAATTTATTTATTCAGGTGCAAGTTAGTCCTTGACTGCAATAATATGGAAGCGGGCTAACCTGGAAGGGGCATGGTAGTTTTTATAAACTTAAACCCTTTTGGTTTCGGAATGCACCGTACCAGAACGCTAAATCGCTTGACGACACGGCTTTGCCGGTAGGGTGGTAACTAGCCACAGCCGAAGCCTCCCACCTGACCAGACCAGAAATTTAGAAATTATAAAATTCCAAACCCCTGCCGGGAATTGAACCCGGGACCTCTCACTAATAAGACCATAGCGCTATCACTGCATCAGGGAGATAGTCAAAACTATCACCCTTTTTCTAAAATGCGGTTTACTGCAAAAAGTAGTTCCAAGTTTCTAAAAATCTAGGCTAAATAAAATTTAGAAAAAACTCATGGTTCTAAAAAGTTTGCTACGTAATAGAATCAAACTAAAAACCTTGATCGTAAAGAGCAGTTTTTTAAACATCAGTTTTAACGCACGTTTTGTGGCGATAACTTAAAACTACTTTTTGCAATTAGTGGCTTTTTTTAAAAAAAAAACAATATCTAGACAGACACAAAGTATGACTGCAGCAGGATGTAAAGCCGCATTTACGCGTTCGTATGAGTGACGAGACGAACGCGCGAGTCATACATTATTCTGTTCACACAATAAAAACTGAACGAAATGCGGATGCTGCCAACATTTTCTCGTCCTCTATCATTTCACGCCGATTAGAATCTAAAACTGTTCTCTGAATCTAACGTATTATATACGACTAGGTATTAATAGGCTTTTTAAAATCTGTCGTAGATAATAATCTATCTATACTACTACTTTACAGATATATCTATTCCGTAACTTAACGCCTAGGCGAGGTGTAGCGAATGTTCAAAAATCGAGCCTCAATAGCTCAACGGTTATAGGAGTGGACTGAATTCCGAAAGGTCGGCGGTTCAAACCCCAGCCGTTGCACTATTGTCGTGACCACTCCTTTACGCTTAGTTGGAGGGGAAAAGGGGTATGTTAGTCATGATTAAAAATGGCTAATATTCTTTTAAAAAAAATGTGTAAACGCAACGATAGCCATCAGGCGCTAAAATGCGCCTTTGAGTTCCTTGTAGTTTGGTATTTGTAAGTTTGTAGTAGTTTTAGCTACCGCATTAGACATAATATTTCCGTCATGCTTTCTGTTTATTTCAGCTATTAATTTTAGGATTTTAGACTCTTTATCAATAATACGTTACAGACACATAAGAGGACATACCTACTTTAACTTAGATGGAATTTCAAAAAATTCATTCCTTGTAGGCATCTATACTATAGAGGAATATATATATATGCAAAATCTTAAGTTTCTGACCAAGCGGTTTGAGCTAAACGTCTTCTTCTTGTCCTTTATCCCACGCTATGTGGGGTCAGCACAACATGTCTTTTTCTTCCACTCTCTTCTGTCATACGTTAACGCATTTTCCACCACTTTTACACACATATCCTCTTTCGCGCATTATTGATCTATTACCTTTTTTTTATCTATTACTATTGGCCATTTCAACATTTTTCTAGTTACATGATTTTCTTCCTTCCGCATATTTACTTGTCCATATACCATGCCAATCTATTACCCCTCATCTTTTCTACCACTGGCGCTACATTCAAAATTCCCATTTGCACTGTACGTGTTAAATAATAATAATGTTAGTCAGTTTGTTTAATTTTGCATACATATTTTTTCTGTTGTTTTTGTTATTTTATTGTTTGTTGTTTAAAAATAGGATAAAATGTGAAAAATAAATAAATGAGAGAAAAATTAAAAAAATGTTAGTCAGGAAAAGTAATTACCATCTCTGATTGTTGGGTTAATATTAGTGTTTTGATTGCCGAGCCAACCATGGGCGATGACCACGGTCTGGTGGTTGGCGTTGAAGTTCGAATTCCGGATACTATTCACGTTGTTAATTATCAGCCTCTGAGACGATCTCCTATTGCGCCTAAAAGTATACGAAACAATTTGATTAGCACGGAGTACGGACCGAATAAAACAAGTGTAAATTAAAAATTTATTACACCCCCGACAAGTGAAGGTTACAGTAACTAGAAAAGAGCTGATAACTTTCAAACGGCTGAACTGATTTTCTTGGATTATAGCTAAGAACTCTCGATCAAGCCACCTTTCAAAAAAAAAAAACTAAATTAAAATCGGTTCATTAGTTTAGGAGCTACGATGCCACAGACAGATACACAGATACACACGTCAAACTTAAAACACCCCTCTTTTTGGGTCGGGGGTTAAAAATGGCTATGCTTTAAGTACACCATAAAAAAAAATCTTCTTACGAAATGATTTACGCCACACCAAGAAGTACAAGTATAAACTTAGGTGCAATACACAGAGTGATTACCTACTACTGATTAGTAAAATCGTCGAATTGAGCTATCTCTACCAGGCAAACGTTTTACTCTAAACTAGTACTCGGGTCGGCAACAATGTTGCAAAGGGCTTTCTTCGTTCAAGCATTTTTCCGACTTTAATCTGGATCAGCTCATTAATATTTAAATTCTTTTGAATAGGCTTAAAGTCCTCGCTATAAGTTTTATAGAAGTTACCATACCTTGTGTAGAGTAGGTAATTGTTATTAGCCGGGTTCCTCTCGACTTCCCTCAGCAGTTCCGTGTCGACAGGCTCTAGTAAATCCACAGCTTGCATTACACCGTCGCCATCTGGGAACTCGATGTATCGCGAGTACTTGCCGTCCACCAGGGAGGAGGCACCCGCGATTGCGTAGCAAACTTAAATAAAATTGAAAGATGAAATGAATATATAAACCGCAGTGCCCGGTAAAACCGACTGTGGCCTTTGTGGCACTGAATGTAACAAAAATGCCCTGTACATCCTAAGGTTATCCTATAAGGTTAATAAATAAATAAAAAATATTAAAAAAACCATGCTATTGGATAGGTAATAGTTAATTTATAGATTCATTTATTTTAATTATTACTATCGTTTATTAACTTTTGGCCTGTAACATAATTTAGTTATCTATACTTATACGTCGAGGCAGGCCGAGGCGTCGCTGGCGAGACGAACTCGATGCCTACATGTCGGCCTGGCCTCAAATTTCTATAGACAGAGACAGGTGGAAGAAAGAAGGGGAGGCCTTTGCCCAACATTGGGACAGTTCGGGCTAATAATAAATAATAAATAAATAAATAATAAATACTTATAAGAATCCCGGAAAATCGAAGAGTTCCCGCGGGACGCGGACGAAGACGTGGACGTATCCATCTTTTATCTTCTAGTATGTAATATTAAAAATGCAAAAGTGTGTTTGTCTATCTGTCTGTCTGTCTGCTAGCTTTTAATGGCCCAACAGTTGATGAAAGTACAGTATTAGCTTACATCCCGGGGACAGACATAAGCTACTTTTTATCCCGGAAAAGCTAAGAGTTCCCAAAGTACTAGTAATCGGAGGTCTTGGGCTCGATCCCGGGCACGCACCTCTAACTTTTCGCTGTTATGTGCGTTTTAAGTAATTAACACTTGCTTTAACGGTGAAGGAAAACATCTGCATGTCTAAGAGATCTCCATAATGTTCTCAAAGGAAAGGTGTGTGAAGTGTACCAATTCGCACTTGGCCAGCCTATACACCTAGCTTGATAGACTATAGCCCTAACCCTTCTCACTCTGAGAGGAGATCCGTGCTCCGTAGTGAGCCGGCGATGAGTTGATTATGATGATGATGATGATACTTATAAGAAAACTGAGAAATATTATACGCACCCGCTACACACAATAAGCACAAAACCGTCTTCATGCTTCGTATTTTTCTGTAGTTATTTGATTTATTTTTCGGATCTCAGTTTTATACCAAGATTTATCCGATCGATCGATGTTTTATCGTAGCATTATTTAATGATCCACTGATAAGACATCCACCTCAGTATAATATTTTGTTATGCTACGGAACTTTTTAGCTTAATTGATAAATACAAATCTCAATTAATTTTTTGTGAGTACTTAGGTATGTACTTTTTTTTAAGTTAAAGACTAGCACTTGGCTGCAATCACACCTGCTGGCAAGTGATGATGCAGCCTAAGATGGAGCGCGCTTGCCTAGAAGATCCATGTATCTAATAAGTAATTGTTATGATTAATTTTATTTAATGTTACATGGATCGTGGTTAAGATGAGACTGCAATCGTGAGACAGTAGCCATCAGCGTTGGTCATTCACAGATTCTTCACGACTACTTTGAATAGCTTCTGTTTCTTGAATAGGTAAAGATATGATAATTATGAGGAACTGAATGCTTCCGTATTTGCTCAATTTTATTGTTATTATAATTATTTTAATACATGTATGGTATTCACGTACATTATTCAAAAATACAAAAATAAATAATATAACTGTTATTATACAACAAGACCTTTATTTATGAAAAATTAACAAAATATAATTAACTTTAGAATGGATACACCCGGCCCGTGTTTACTCGATATAATCCGGACCTGTAAAAGAAGGAACAAGTATGCATAAAGACATATTTAGTAATCTTAGTGTTTTTAGTTTCATTACAACTTGGCGATCTCATCTGATGGAAAGTGACGATCAGTCTAAGATGCTAGCGGGATAACTTGGAAGTACCGTACCGCTTATCGGAAATCTTAGTGGCACGGTTTTGTCCGTAGGGTGGTAAATAGCCACGGCCGTAGCCTCTCACCTGACCAGAGACCGGAGACCTGCCGGGAATCGAACCCGGGACATCCCATTACAATTACTACATAAAACAAAGCATTCAGAATAAGTACCTGCACGCATTCAATTGGTTCATTCAAACCACTCTTGGAAATTATCCTCACAATAAGAAAATAAGGGTCACTGGTAGAGATCTCTTATAGAGATAAGTGCTTCCCTGTCCACTTTTTCTTTCTTTTTAATTTTATTGTTACAACTTTTTGGTACAAATAAAATATAAATAAATATAAAAATTTAATAATTTAACGCAAAAATTTTGTTTTCATCGTCATTATCAATCCATCACTATGTTTAATTCCCAATCCCTCATTATTTATCGCCGTTATTATCTTAATCTCTTACTTACCCCCTCTTGTCCAAAATATGATTGCCCATTCGCAACTCATTTCCGCGACAGTTATTTGTGTTGACCTGCATCATGCTAGAGCACTGTCTGCCCACAAGATGGTTGTAAGTCAATGTAGCAGCAAATAGTTGCCAAGCTCTGTTGTGGTTACAGAAATGGTCAAAGCAGCCGGGTTGGCTGGCTCCTCCGTTGGGAAAGAAGTCCACGTCACCAACTGGTAAACCGATGCCAAGGCCCACAGCACTGCCGTCAGAGTGAATAGCTTCTACATAAACTGCGTCAGATGGTCTCAGGCGATTTGAGTTTCCATGCCATAGTGGACCAGCAGGATCCAATCCTGTAGAAAAAATGGTTTGATAAAACTTAATTCCAACTTAGCATCATTTAGCATCAAAAGAGCTAAGATAAGTATATGCATGAAATAATATTGGTTTTTGAACACTTAGAATCTTGGCAATAAAATTAGTTTTTTTTTGTAATTTCGACTGTCTACAGTGCTATGACGATTCAAAGTCTAAAGTCAGTCAAAAAATTTATTCAAAGTAGACTATTATACACTTTTTGATTTGTCAATTGTTACATTTGTAAGATGATGTAGCGGTGATAATTAATAACGTAAGTAAACTTAAAACTAAAGCTACGAGGGTTCCAATAATAAAATCCATAGTAATGTTAGAAATGAGACCCTGCCTGTCTGTGTGTCGGTTTGCTCGATTGTTTTCTTCAAAAATCAACCCGTTAAATCAATTTTGGCAAATAGAAAACTTACATCTTCGACGGATAAGTACATGCTTGTTTTTATGTCGAAAAATATGGCATCTCAGAGGATTTTTAAACTAAAGATCTAAGCCGCTGGCAAAAAGGTGTTATTTAAAATATGACAGACTCTATGTTGTAAGAAAGAATATGTTAATAATGTAAAAGACAAAGGCCCTTTTTCGCAACCGCCTAATAAAACTTTATCTGACGAATTTTGACTTTTTAGTAGTTTTTGTATTGAGAATCTGTCAAAATGCTTTTATTCATCAGATAAAGTTTATTTAACAGTTATAAAACCCGCCCTAACTCACCAGTAATACGTGCAATCTTTCCGCCTAATTCTCTTCCAGCATTTCCAGCAACGTGAGATCCTAAGCTGAATCCAACGATATGCATCTTGTTGAAGGGTGCTCCAGTGGATCGATGAAGAAAGTTCAGGAACTGTCCAAGGTTACGACCAACGATGGGTACACCGGTCACCGCTGAGCCGTACACAGCTATGGCGATTGCGCTCCAGTCACACATGATGAGGTTTACATCGGTTTTCCGAAGATATGCTGGAATTTACAATTACACTTTACAGTACCTACATACCCTTTATAGGGTACCTACAATTTTCAATTTACAAGTGGTAATATTATATTATCGGCATTTTTTTAGGGAGGTCGGGCTTCAATCCCGGGCACGCACGTTATCCATGCCAATATTATAAGTAGGTAAGTGTAAGTGTTTCTGTCCGTCCGTCATGCCAATATTATAAGTAAGCGTAAGTGTTTCTGTCCGTCTGTCTGCTAGCTTTTCACGGTCCTACAGTTTGATCGATTCTGATGAAAGGTACAGAGTTAGCTTAAATCCAGGGGGCATTTTATACCGGAAAATTAAAGAGTTCCCATGGGATGCTTAAAAGCCCATACGTTTAACAGATTTTATACGTTTGGTACAGAAATTGACATAGTCAACTTTTTATTCCGGCTAAATTAAATAGTTCCCACGGGATAAAAACCTTAATCCACGCAGACGAAGTCGCGGGGGCATTATTGGTAATGGAAAACGACTTGTGGAAATCTGCATGCCTGCAAGTTCTCTATAAAGTTCTCAAAGGGGTATGAACAATGAAGTCAGCCAATCCTCACTGGGCCAGCGTCAAAGACTATAGCCACTACAACTGTGGGAATGATAGTATGTTATTAAACTCTTCTCGTTATGAGAGACGCCCTGTACTCAGTAGTGAGCCGATGCTGGGTTGATGGTGATGATGATGGTTGTGATGGTACGTGAATCGTCTCTGTTTAATATTTGGTGATTGGCTATAATGAGGAAATTATTATAAATAAAACGGCTAAACTCAGGGACACCTTTAGCATTTGGAGTTATATGTTAATACACGTAATGCCAAGTATATGGCAGGCACAATACGTCGGGTGGACAATGTAGACGTCCCCAATCAAACTACCAGACTTTCGCGGTTTAAAAGAAGAACTTTATCTTATAGAGCTATTAATTTGACTCATTCAACTCTCTCAAGAGAAAAAACCTGAGGAGGAAAGAAAAAGTTTAATTTATACGTTCTGGCCTGAATGAAAGGTCGGTTGATACATGTATATGCCGATTTGGCCATCTTCTCTGACCAGAGCTCCTTCTAGCACGGGGGATCCCTGCACCGGTATCCGGTCTTTTAGCATTGTTATGGGGCTGCAGTCAACTTCCCTATTTGCGCTGCGAAGCGTTTTCAATTGCCTAGGTACGTAAACCTAGGTTCTTTTCAATGAGCTCTGGGCTCGCCCCTTACCATGGTATATTTTGGTATATATATTCATTTGTTATATTATGTCTAAATTGGCCAATTTAGAGGTCGGGAAGTCGCTGCTTATAAGACATGGCGTGTATTGGTGTGCCGGAACTCTGCCGCCAGGAGCCACCTAATCGACCGTGTGCCTTTTTTTTAATTAAATCCGACTTTATAAGTCATGGATATCAAATTAATAGTTCTCCCGAATTATGCTTTCGAATGTCCCTAGGTTTTACCAGAATACAGTGTCGTCGCTCGATCTCCCAAAACCTCGGCGTAACAATGACACACAAAAAAAAAAGGTTTATACCTGCCCTTTTTTTTTGTCCGCTCGCAGCCATCGATGCTCGCTGCCTCTCGTACATTTCTTGAAATGATTATTAACCGCGATGGCACCGTGGTTAAGTCATTTCTCTATCTACTAGAAGGTCAGGGTTCGAAACTTTGGCAACTATTCCTAAATCTTTCGTAGTTGTATACATTACAATTAATTTAAAACATCACTTGTTTAGTGCAGAGAATAACATCGTGAGGAAAACTACAAGTCTGAGAGTTCTCTATGAAGTCCGCGCTCAGTAGTGAGCCGGTGAAAGCTGTCCATGTTGATGAAGACTATGTTGATACCGCGGTAGCTAGTAGTTTATTAGTACACCACCTTATTTTAGCTATTGAGTGATTTTTTTCTACCAAATCAATAATTGTAACGACAAGAGTCATTCCATCAGACTGCATTAGACTGCTAATTCAATTCTAATCCCTATTTAATGCTGAATAAGAGCTAGTATTATAAATAGGTGCACTGCTGAAAAAAAAACCTAACCTAATTTTTACTTAATAATAGGAAATTGTGATTGGTAAATAGGTCATATGAGAAAATCTTAATATTGGAGCTCAAGTTAGTTCGATACATGGTTTCTTTGTATCTTTGGCTTTGTTAATATTACAATACGATAGTCTAGCCTCCAAACAAATTGAATCTCCATTATTAAATGTCTAGGAAAATGTATCTAAATATAGCAAATAAAAGATGATAGTTATACCCAAGTGCATTTATTTCTGGTAAATAATTGTTTATTTACTCATACAGTTGAGTATTTAGAAAAAAAGAAGAGAAACTGAATTTATTATTTAGACTGGAAATTAAGTAACTTTATTACATTAATTAATTCCCGGCCGAATACTTGCTTCCTAAGCCATACTAATTATTGAAAGGGAAAAGCAAATATTCAGAACAAAAAACCCTTTCGGCTCTAGATATTATCATTTTTATCTAAAAATACACACATGCCCACATATTTAATAGAGATATTATCTACAATTCTTATTTCTATAATAAAGTAAATTTTAAGGACACACATTACACAGTTTTATACAATCAATCTAGATATATTCAGATCCCAGCTCCGCAGTTAGTTATTTCGTCTCATTTAACCACTTTGGTTTAAGAAGTTTAATTTTATGTTCAAACGTGGAGTTAACTCATTGTGCGGTCTAGAGTATAGATACGATTTTTATAGCCTCGTATTCATAATTTAAGGATTATGTAAATCATTACAAACAAAATTTCTAGAACCCACCTCTGCTAAAACCAAGTTGTGGATCCCCGATTTACGTCATATAAAATACAAAGTGTGTAATACATTATCTGGATTCATTTCTAATTAAATCAATCAATTAATTTAATTAACTAGGGTTGTGGAGCTGATTTCAAAATAATCTAGTCAAAATAATACAAAATATAATACGTCACCCAATATCAGCTTCTGTCGGCTCAAAACACACACTGATTAATTAAGATTTTACACTATCAAATTTTACTAGTTACTAATTTTAACAATACTAAAATTATTGTTTCAATTTTACAATTTTTCTTTTCTCAAAACTTTAATTTTGAAATATCGAAATTAATGTCGAAATAATCTCGAATAGAGTGATTAGTCTCGAAGGCTGAGGGCCCGAATGACCCCTTCTCGACGACTGTCCTTTTGCTAATATCGTCTCCCTTCTCTACCTTTCGACTTTCTCCCTCTTCCTGTAACAGAAAACCACACGAGAGCATCTGATTCGTCTTTTGATTGTCTCCTGCGCACCCCTGAATTTTTATTGGTGGACAGAAGAAATGGTGTTTCAAAGTTCCGCCTTTTGACACACCTCGGTGTTCCTGAATGGTCCGATTTTGGCTTCACAATTATTTCTCATGTTCCCATGGTGTTTTTTTACTTTCGCGCAATCTGGTTGCAATATATGGCATTGTTTATTACACTTACAAAGATTTCTAAGTTAAAATTGACGACTTTATCAAATTTATGACCGACCCTAACGCAATTTTAAAAACTTAAGCTAATTTATTGTTTGTTTATGGATAGGCTCAAAGAAATTTTGTTTTAAGACGTATTTCTCAGTATTTAATTTATTTCATTTCTTTATTTTTTTGTTCTACCATTCTTTTAACATTTAGAGTGATTTATCTCTCAAGCCGTTTGCTTTCTAAAAGCAAAACTTAAAGTAACGGCCATAAAAAAATCTATGATGAATAGGTATGACTATCTCACACTCCCCCAAAATAGATTTTTAATACACGTAGTAATCCCCCTTTTGTCCCTGCAGCTGTGCTAGTTGTTTCAAAATCTATTTTTCTCCTTATCTGTATTAGAACGTTAGTATTAAACCTCCCACGCCTATCTATTATCCCCTCGGGCATGACCATAACTACTTAACTCAGGTATCTCTTTGTTTAGTGTACCCCAAACTACCTGTTTTCTGTTCCTTTCAATACTCTGGTTTTACCTATCTTTCTAGTTATCTACATAGTACCTAAACAAATGAATGGCATTGTAGTTACCCTTAACTTTATCAGTATGAACGTCTATTAATGTATATACATTATTATATGGAACTGCCCCTATTATGTACGGTCCTTCATATAAGCGCATGAATTTTTTTTGTCAACTTTTTATCCGCATCTGACTTCGTAAAAGTCTTAAGTTTCACTAAATCTCCAATTTCGAATTGTATTAACTTATGATTTTTGTTATAATGTAATTGCCTACTTTCGGCCGCCTTATCTATGTTTTGTCGTGCCTGTTGTCGAATCTGTTCTAACGGTTCACCTTGTAAGTCTGCCCTCACCGATGAGTCAGTGTTGAAATCAGTCGATAGCAGAGTACGTTTTCCATATATAATCTCGTTTGGCGAATATCCAGTTGTAGTATGTATTACCTGATTGTAACAATCTTCTATATCCGATAATAGATCTACCCATGATCGATGTGATTTGTCGCAATACGTCCTGAATAATCTACCTAACTCTTTATTAACCCTCTCTGTCGAATTTGGCCGCGGATTTCTAACAGATGTGTGCGTTAATTCGATACCTAGTTGGCGAATACCTAACTCGAAAACTTTTGAAGTAAAGTTCGCGCCTCTGTCTGAACATAATGTCTTAATTGTGACCTGCTTATGAAACTTTTTTACACAAGTTAAAGTAGCCTTCCCACTAGCCTGGCGTAGTGGGTATAGTCTGATTAACTTACTATAAGCATCTTGCATTACGAATATGTATTTAAAACCAAATCGTCCTGCCGGTAAAGGTCCAAAAATATCGCAAAAAACTCTCTCTCCTATTTCCTTCGCTATTACAGTTTTTATCGGCCCCGTGTGCGTTTCCAAAGCATGTTTTGACTTCTGACATGCCTCGCAAGCTCTTACAACACGACCTATTATACGAGACATATTTGGGAAATAATATTGACGTTTCATCAGAGCATAAACCTTGTATCGCCCGAAATGACCTACTTCTTCATGTATGCTAACTATCAAATCCCTTAGTATGTTCTCGGGAACATATAACCTTAAGATATCCCCTTTTATGTCTCTTCTATAAAGAATCCCTTCTTTAAGCACGTAGTACTTTGATTCAGAAGTGTCTGCTGTTTGCACGCGTCTAATTATCTCACTAACAGTCTTGTCGCGACTTTGATAACTACCTATCTCTCTCCATCGCTCCCGCACTAATCGTCCTAATGATGTTTTAAATAGATTCATTTCAGGCCCCGTGACCTTGTTAGTTAATACATCAGTGGTCCCCTTTAAGTGTCGAGACAATACGTCTGCTACAATGTTTAGTTTACCTTTCACATGTTCGACTGTGTAATTAAATCGCCCTATATAATGTACCCAACGTATCATCCTAGCACTCAATAGTTTGCACGTCTGCAAGAAAATCAGACTTTTATGATCAGTCCTAATGACTAAATTCGCTCCTCTCAAATATGTTTCAAACTTTGACAAACTGAAAATGATGGCCCATAGTTCTTGTTCAGTAACTGTCCATTTGCGTTCTGTCTCTGTCAATGCTTTACTACAGAACCCTAATATTTGTTCTTCACCAGCTTCATTCAATTGATAGACATAACCCGAAACCCCCAAATTACTGCTATCGGTTTGTAAATAATAAGTTCCCTTAGGATCTGGGTGTACAAGAAGTATCGTGTCTATAAACAATTTCTTGACCCCTTCAAAACAATCGTTAATTTCCTCTGTCCATGACCATTTCGTATTTTGTTTTAATAGGTCACACAGTGGTTTAACCTCTTCGCTATATTTTGAAATAAATCTTCTGAAATAATTTATTAATCCCAGAAATCCTCGTAATTGTTTTATAGTCCGAGGTATAGGGAAGTCTAATATGGCTTTAACCCGTTCAGGATCCATACGTACCCCGTTAGTATTTACTATGTGTCCTAACAACTTTACCTCTACACATAAGAACCGACACTTCTCTAACCTTCCAGTTAAACCTGCGGTTTCTAATTTATCTAACACTCGATCTAAATGTTCTAAGTGTAACCTTATGTCCCCGGTAGTGAATATGACTATGTCGTCTAAATAGTTTACGCAAAACTCTCGTACTCCTACTAGGATATAATCCATTGCTCTCGAGAACCCTGCTACAGAAGTCTTTAAACCTTGAGGTAAAACATTATAAGTATACGTCTTCCCCATGAACGAGAACCCAGTATACTTCCTAGAATCTTTATGCAAAGGTATTTGAAAATAGGCATTATTCAAATCAATTAAACTGATATAATTTACTCCATGAAAGGATTGTAAAATCTCAGATGTGAGTGGAGGCGCGCCCGCGTCACCTACCATTTTCTTATTCAACTCTCGTGCGTCCAATAAGAGTCTTATTGACCCATCTCGCTTCTTAGTGAAAGTGAGAGGACTACAGTAAGGAGTCGCTTCCTGTCTGATCACGCCTAATTTTTCTAACTCTTCTAATTCGGTTTTTACCTGTTCTCTATATGCCAAAGGTACCGGATAACTGTGTTTTACAAAAGGTGTTTCGTCTAACAGCTCAATAACGTGTACGTACTTGTTTGTCAAACCTAAACCTTCCGTAAATACCTTACAGTGTTTGTTTAACACAGGTAGTAATAATTCCTTTTGTTCATTACTTAAGTTCGCGTCATCTAATTTAAATCCCTTAAATTTCTCATTATCTAAATTCATGTCTAATACACTTTGTTCCACTGGCCTAGAGTTTTGATTTAATATTAAATTAATCGTGGCTGCGTTTGTCTCTCCCCCTAACCTTTCGATTTTGCAGTCCGAATTCAGCCTAACACAAGACCTAACGCCCATATGTTCAATAGTCAAAGTGTGTTCACCATTACAGTTCACTATTCCTTTTACCCGCTCTAACCAATCGTATCCTAGTATCAATGACCTAGGAAGACGTCGCATAACTAGTACAGGTGCTTCAACTAAAGTACTACCTAACTGAAACTCTATTAGCACTAACCGATTTGTGCTTTCACTTCGCGATCCAAACGCGCCTTGTATTTGAATTGCTGGAATAGCGATCTCTGGCAATGTCCCATGTTCTCTTAGAATAGAGTCGTACAATTCCCTAGTTATTCCACTAATCTGACTTCCCGTATCTATGAGTGCACTCATACTTCTTCCATACAATCTAACACATACTTCAGGTAACCTAGGTAAAGAATAATCAACACTCACATCGGTTTGTTCATCTAATTCATGATACATTGTGTACACATTCAAACCTCTCCTCATACAAGTTTCACAAGTCACGCCTAACTCATTACACTCTGTTACATTTTCAAACTGGTTTTCCAATAAGATTCCTATACTCCTAATTTCAAATTGACTACTATACTCGTTATAATCAACGCCGCCTCTTAACAACCGTTTAAGTCCCTTATCTCCGGTCCCCAAACTCTGTCCTGGCTTCCATCCACTATTAATTAAGATTCTATAGACTACACCTGTCCCTTCGTGATCTGAGGTCTTTCTGACGCCCGTGCCACACAAGACTAACTGACTTGACCTCGTTTGTGTTGGGCATTCTAGTTTTTTGATGAACCCTCCCCCACATTCTTAGACACAGTAAGATTCTCGCCCTCTTTCACGAACGTGATAGCCGGCCTAATTTGTTTAGATTCGGATACCGTAGGCCTGTTAAAGTTAACCCTAGAACCTAATCGACCACGATAGCCGCGTCCCCTCGTCGAATTTCCCCTAGCTCTCCAACTTCTTGTTGACATTGTTGCTACAATAGGTCGTCTCGATGGTGACTCATTGTATCGTCTACCTCTGTAATTATTACTAACAGTACCTCTCGTAAATTGCCTGGGTTTTTCAACAATATTTTGCTCTATGTTTCGAAGAAATTTCGCTCCGTTCATGATGTTAACTTCCTCTGTTCTAGTAAACCATAATCGTTGTATATCTATAGCATAATGTCGCATAATAGAATTGACCAAATCTCTCTCACTAAACGCAATAGTTAATGACTGCATTGATTCTGCTTGCTCAGCAAAATGTTCGGACATCGACATTCCCGAATCGCTTGAATATACCGCATTAATCAATTTATATCTTATAGATTCCTGAATTTGTTCGGTCCAATAATTTCGTCTAAAATCAATCTCGAAGTCAGCGAACGTAGTCCAGCCCTTCGAATACAAGTCCATAACCTTCCGAGCATGCCCCGAGATGCAACCTAACGCTATATCTATTTCGCGATCTAATCCATTTACCGCCCTTATATATTTCTTTAATCGTTTTAGAAAAACGATGGGGTTAGTGAATGGTTTTCCGTCGAAATTTGGTTTAGTTACTGACGGCTGTACAACATATAAATTCCGGGTCTCAGATAATGTACTTGTGCTCGCGGTTTCAAGATTTGACCCCTGCCTATCAGATTTTTCATTTTCATTAATCCCGTTCGACTCGTGTGAAGAAACGCTCGCGATTTCATTTGAACCGGTATTTGAATTTAACTGTTGTAATTTTGCTTCGAACTCGGTGATTTTTTTCAAAATCAACTCTAATGTAGCATTCCCTAAGGTCGTTGTTTGCTCGCTCGATTCTACGGTACTAACATCGCTTTGCCCCGCACCTACTTGCTTTGCTCTACGTCCCTTCCTACCTGAAGACATCTTTTTTTTTTTTTTTCAATTTGACCCTATTTCTTTTACCAACTTTGGTACTATCTTAAATATTTTTAATTTTTTACTTTCCGTGTAAAATTTAGTAATATGCAAAGTTGTAATTAGAATAATAGTGCAATACTGCTATAATTTGCAACCACATGCGCGAAGTGCTTTGATTATATGAATTCCCAGACTTTAAGCAAAATTTGTTAAGTCTAAGAAATAAGCACGGGATAAATAACTCGGTCTTTGTAATATCCTCTCTGAAAACCTGTAAATTGTACATTTATAAGACACATAGCTTATTTCTGCTCCTGCTCCCCCTATACATAAATAAATGTAAATGTACAACATATATATATAAAACAACATGCAGTGTGTCCTTAAAACTTATAATTTATAAATAGTAATGTAAGTTTATAAATTTTTCTCCCTCAAATACCCAATCACAATTTCTACGTTGTGTTATTTTTATGTTAATGTAAATCTAGTCATATCGTTATTTCGAATACGTACATAGATCCCTGGTCACTCGGCATCATATTTCTGTGATGGTACGTGAATCGTCTCTGTTTAATATTTGGTGATTGGCTATAATGAGGAAATTATTATAAATAAAACGGCTAAACTCAGGGACACCTTTAGCATTTGGAGTTATATGTTAATACACGTAATGCCAAGTATATGGCAGGCACAATACGTCGGGTGGACAATGTAGACGTCCCCAATCAAACTACCAGACTTTCGCGGTTTAAAAGAAGAACTTTATCTTATAGAGCTATTAATTTGACTCATTCAACTCTCTCAAGAGAAAAAACCTGAGGAGGAAAGAAAAAGTTTAATTTATACGTTCTGGCCTGAATGAAAGGTCGGTTGATACATGTATATGCCGATTTGGCCATCTTCTCTGACCAGAGCTCCTTCTAGCACGGGGGATCCCTGCACCGGTATCCGGTCTTTTAGCATTGTTATGGGGCTGCAGTCAACTTCCCTATTTGCGCTGCGAAGCGTTTTCAATTGCCTAGGTACGTAAACCTAGGTTCTTTTCAATGAGCTCTGGGCTCGCCCCTTACCATGGTATATTTTGGTATATATATTCATTTGTTATATTATGTCTAAATTGGCCAATTTAGAGGTCGGGAAGTCGCTGCTTATAAGACATGGCGTGTATTGGTGTGCCGGAACTCTGCCGCCAGGAGCCACCTAATCGACCGTGTGCCTTTTTTTTAATTAAATCCGACTTTATAAGTCATGGATATCAAATTAATAGTTCTCCCGAATTATGCTTTCGAATGTCCCTAGGTTTTACCAGAATACAGTGTCGTCGCTCGATCTCCCAAAACCTCGGCGTAACAATGACACACAAAAAAAAAAGGTTTATACCTGCCCTTTTTTTTTGTCCGCTCGCAGCCATCGATGCTCGCTGCCTCTCGTACATTTCTTGAAATGATTATTAACCGCGATGGCACCGTGGTTAAGTCATTTCTCTATCTACTAGAAGGTCAGGGTTCGAAACTTTGGCAACTATTCCTAAATCTTTCGTAGTTGTATACATTACAATTAATTTAAAACATCACTTGTTTAGTGCAGAGAATAACATCGTGAGGAAAACTACAAGTCTGAGAGTTCTCTATGAAGTCCGCGCTCAGTAGTGAGCCGGTGAAAGCTGTCCATGTTGATGAAGACTATGTTGATACCGCGGTAGCTAGTAGTTTATTAGTACACCACCTTATTTTAGCTATTGAGTGATTTTTTTCTACCAAATCAATAATTGTAACGACAAGAGTCATTCCATCAGACTGCATTAGACTGCTAATTCAATTCTAATCCCTATTTAATGCTGAATAAGAGCTAGTATTATAAATAGGTGCACTGCTGAAAAAAAAACCTAACCTAATTTTTACTTAATAATAGGAAATTGTGATTGGTAAATAGGTCATATGAGAAAATCTTAATATTGGAGCTCAAGTTAGTTCGATACATGGTTTCTTTGTATCTTTGGCTTTGTTAATATTACAATACGATAGTCTAGCCTCCAAACAAATTGAATCTCCATTATTAAATGTCTAGGAAAATGTATCTAAATATAGCAAATAAAAGATGATAGTTATACCCAAGTGCATTTATTTCTGGTAAATAATTGTTTATTTACTCATACAGTTGAGTATTTAGAAAAAAAGAAGAGAAACTGAATTTATTATTTAGACTGGAAATTAAGTAACTTTATTACATTAATTAATTCCCGGCCGAATACTTGCTTCCTAAGCCATACTAATTATTGAAAGGGAAAAGCAAATATTCAGAACAAAAAACCCTTTCGGCTCTAGATATTATCATTTTTATCTAAAAATACACACATGCCCACATATTTAATAGAGATATTATCTACAATTCTTATTTCTATAATAAAGTAAATTTTAAGGACACACATTACACAGTTTTATACAATCAATCTAGATATATTCAGATCCCAGCTCCGCAGTTAGTTATTTCGTCTCATTTAACCACTTTGGTTTAAGAAGTTTAATTTTATGTTCAAACGTGGAGTTAACTCATTGTGCGGTCTAGAGTATAGATACGATTTTTATAGCCTCGTATTCATAATTTAAGGATTATGTAAATCATTACAAACAAAATTTCTAGAACCCACCTCTGCTAAAACCAAGTTGTGGATCCCCGATTTACGTCATATAAAATACAAAGTG
Organism: Maniola jurtina; assembly: GCF_905333055.1. NCBI lineage: Eukaryota > Metazoa > Arthropoda > Insecta > Lepidoptera > Nymphalidae > Maniola > Maniola jurtina. The sequence continues at coordinate 4,710,244 of NC_060046.1, forward strand.
TGTAATACATTATCTGGATTCATTTCTAATTAAATCAATCAATTAATTTAATTAACTAGGGTTGTGGAGCTGATTTCAAAATAATCTAGTCAAAATAATACAAAATATAATACGTCACCCAATATCAGCTTCTGTCGGCTCAAAACACACACTGATTAATTAAGATTTTACACTATCAAATTTTACTAGTTACTAATTTTAACAATACTAAAATTATTGTTTCAATTTTACAATTTTTCTTTTCTCAAAACTTTAATTTTGAAATATCGAAATTAATGTCGAAATAATCTCGAATAGAGTGATTAGTCTCGAAGGCTGAGGGCCCGAATGACCCCTTCTCGACGACTGTCCTTTTGCTAATATCGTCTCCCTTCTCTACCTTTCGACTTTCTCCCTCTTCCTGTAACAGAAAACCACACGAGAGCATCTGATTCGTCTTTTGATTGTCTCCTGCGCACCCCTGAATTTTTATTGGTGGACAGAAGAAATGGTGTTTCAAAGTTCCGCCTTTTGACACACCTCGGTGTTCCTGAATGGTCCGATTTTGGCTTCACAATTATTTCTCATGTTCCCATGGTGTTTTTTTACTTTCGCGCAATCTGGTTGCAATATATGGCATTGTTTATTACACTTACAAAGATTTCTAAGTTAAAATTGACGACTTTATCAAATTTATGACCGACCCTAACGCAATTTTAAAAACTTAAGCTAATTTATTGTTTGTTTATGGATAGGCTCAAAGAAATTTTGTTTTAAGACGTATTTCTCAGTATTTAATTTATTTCATTTCTTTATTTTTTTGTTCTACCATTCTTTTAACATTTAGAGTGATTTATCTCTCAAGCCGTTTGCTTTCTAAAAGCAAAACTTAAAGTAACGGCCATAAAAAAATCTATGATGAATAGGTATGACTATCTCATGGTGATGACGGTCTGATTGCTTTGTAATGCGACTCACGCTCCACCTATACTTTGATGGTTATGTAAGGTTATTTTTAAAAATTGATTTGAGTTGTCAAAAATAATATAAAATTATTAATTTATCTAATGCAGGTAGATTGATAAAATCGATATTTGGCTCATTCGATGTCATACAATCTGTTGCTAGGAGGCCAACAAGATTGAACTTGCATAAATACGGGTGTTTCGAAGGTTGTAGTTTAGTCTCCTTCCGAGATTCGGAGCGATATCGCATATTTTCGGTATTTGGATTGTGAACTGAATAATTAGATGTTGTGATAGCAATCACGCTCTAATTAAATTATTTATTTTGGCATTAGTTTGTTTAGATTAAAACTCTCGGATAACCTTACACATTAAACTTGTGTTTTTTTGTGTTGGTTTTGGAGAGGACATTCCAATAATTCGATAAAAATATTTAAATAATACCTGCTTTTCTGAGTGACGCCAATAATTCAGAAGCGGGACGTGTCTCACGTTGTCTTAAATTCGCTTTGGTATCTTTTTGTAAACAACCCACATTTGATTAAAATTTTTATTGAGTTTGATTTGGTGATTAAAATTTTTAGTTTTTTTTAAGAATTTAGTCTTTTGTGAAGTGGAAATTAATTTGCAATAAGTGGTTCAGATTTTGTATACATCGAATGAGAAGTTAGTCGTTTGGATTTATTGTTGACTTGATATTAAAACTGAGAGTTCGGCAGTTCAAGGGTAGGTTTTAATGATTTGACGGAGGGCAGGATAGCCCATGATTTGGATTTGACTTAGGGCAAGGAAGCCCGCGACTGACATGACAAGATTGATTAGAAACACGAGGACGTGTTAAATTCAGGACGGCCGAACTGTAAGGTTATTTTTAAAAATTGATTTGAGTTGTCAAAAATAATATAAAATTATTAATTTATCTAATGCAGGTAGATTGATAAAATCGATATTTGGCTCATTCGATGTCATACAATCTGTTGCTAGGAGGCCAACAAGATTGAACTTGCATAAATACGGGTGTTTCGAAGGTTGTAGTTTAGTCTCCTTCCGAGATTCGGAGCGATATCGCATATTTTCGGTATTTGGATTGTGAACTGAATAATTAGATGTTGTGATAGGAATCACGCTCTAATTAAATTATTTATTTTGGCATTAGTTTGTTTAGATTAAAACTCTCGGATAACCTTACACATTAAACTTGTGTTTTTTTGTGTTGGTTTTGGAGAGGACATTCCAATAATTCGATAAAAATATTTAAATAATACCTGCTTTTCTGAGTGACGCCAATAGTTATAGTACTTGAGAAGGTTTCTAACATAGGTTAGAAATCTTCCCAAGTCCCAAGGTCTCTAACACAGGTTAGGAATCTTCCCAAGTTCCAACAACAACTGTACAAAATTGTGTATAGGAAAAATAACCCCTACCATCCTCCGCTCCTCCTCCTCTGAACCTCTGACTGCTCCGTTGAAGCTGGCATCCATGTTATCGAGCCAGCCGTGGACGATGACGACAATGGGATTTCTGGCATTGAAGTTTGATGAAGTGATGCTGTTGACATTATTATTGACGAGATTCTGGGCCGATGTGGGGTTACGTCTAGAATAATCATCACACTAATATTATAAAAGCGAAAGTTTGTGTGTATGTGTGTGTGTGTTATGTTTGTTGCTCCTTCACGCAAAAACTACTGAACGGATTGGGCTGAAATTTAGAATGGAGATAGATTATACCCTCGATTAGCACATAAGCTACTTTTTATCCCGAAAATCAAAGATGTCCTATAAAAACCTAAATCCACGTGGATGAAGTCGCGGGCATCATCCAATTAATTTATAGAATATATACTTTATAAAATACAGGTAGGTACGAACCTCGTATAAAGATAATATGCATTATAATCTGATTGTCTTCGGCCTTCCAACTCGGGTAATGTACTTTTGCCACTCAAAGGCTGTGTGAATGCAGAACAAACTGAAACAAAACCAGATATTTATGCAAGATCTATTTCTTTCTAACGCGCGTAGAAAATAGAACGTAAGGGCGTTATGATACGATTCAAAGTAGCTGCCATACAAAACGTATGTACGCGGGAGGTCACATTGAATCGTATTTTTACAACAAGTGTAAATTAAAAATTTATAACACCCCCGACGATCCAAAGTATTTGAGTATTTAGGCAACGTCCATCTTGGCAGCTTGACATTTGTCTATTGACATAGTATTATGAACCTAACGGTTATCTAACCTTCTTTTGTACAAGAAAACCAGAAAAGAGCTGATAACTCTTAAACGGCTGAACCAATTTTTTTAGATTATAGCTAAGAACACTCTCGATCAAGCCACCTTTCAAACAAAAAAAACTAAATTAAAATCGGTTCATTCGTTTAGGCGCTACGATGCCACAGACAGATACACAGATACACAGATACACAGATACACAGATACACAGATACACAGATACACAGATACACAGATACACAGACACACAGATACACAGATACACACGTCAAACTTATAACACCCCTCTTTTTGGGTCGGGGGTTAAAAAAGAATTGAATACGAATGAGTGCACAAACGCCCTTAAGCGAAGCTTATTGTTTCAATCCGAATTTCAGCTGCAAGTACATAAACTTTACTGAATAAGCTACTCAAGCATAATGATGTTTCTCTGTCTAAAAGATAGTTAAGTATGTGTTTTCTGTATTTTGTTCCAAGAAATCGTAAGTATTTACTTTAGATCAGCACTCTATCTTATACACAGGTATATATCTACATGTAAAAAGTCAAACAGACTGACAAATAGACCTGAAACACAGTTTTCACTTCATCAGGAGGCAGGGCCTCACACCAAAGTCTGTAAATAATGTTCTGCTAAGATAATAAAGATTGATTTATTTATTTATTAAATATATCGACGTTTAGCTTAAGCTGATGGTTCTAGAAATTTGAGGTTCTGTATAAGTAGGTTTTCTCCATAATGCAGACCTGAGATGGAAAATAATTTTTTTGAAATTCCACCCCAGCGAAGCCGATCTGGGTAGTTTCTCTCTTTTTCTTTATAGTGCTATTCTTCACTGTTGAGAGTTGTGACCCCTTTCCATTATTCCAGTATTTTTCTTGGGATGGTAATGCGGTGGGTTCCCAGATCCTTCCGAATACGACTCGACTAAGAGAACTTAGCATCTTTTAAATCTTTACATTTATTATCAGACGTTAGAGATAATAAGTTGGATCGAGGCGTACTCTCCGAGGCACCGAGGATACGAAAAGGCAAAATTCAGACCTCAAAAATCAGTTAGCCATCCAGTTGCCAATTTGTGTCAACGTTACTTAACAATCGCAATCGATTGATATAATATACGTGTAGTATTGTTTATCTGGCCTGTAGGTAATCCATACTAATATTATAAATGCGAAAGTCTGTCTGTCTGTCTGCTACGTTTTCACAGCCCAACCGCTGAACCGATTTTAATGTTTAGTACAAACTTGGGATACATCCCGGGGAAGGATATAGGCTACTTTTTATCCCGGAAAATTAAAGAGTTCCAACGGGATTTTAAGAAACTCGAAATCCACGCGGGCGAAGCCGCGGGCCATCCTCTAGTGAAAGAATAAATAAACACCTTCCATGCAGAGATCGCACGGTCCATATACCTAAACAACCTCCTTCTAGACACACTTTATAAGTGTGCTCGTAACACGTTCACCTATTTCAGCTTAATCCGCTTCCCTTTCACAAACATAAAACACCACTGTTCTTTCCTCACGAGCTTTGTAGAACGAGAAAGGCAAGAATTTATGCGAGAAATGTAAAAGTAAGGCCAAAGAGATCACGCATCCGTCTAATTGTGCCTTCTCACGGTGCTAGGTAGCGCGAATTACACCAAATATCCTTTTCACCCAGAAATAAACTCAAACTCAAAGTCATTCATTCAAAGTAGGTATTTGTACACCTTTTGATGGTCAGAATCGTTAGATTTGTAAGATGATATAGTGGTGATAATTAATTACGTAAACTTAAAACTGAAGCTACGATTATATAAGTTAACTTTTATTTATATAGAAACTAAACTCGTGGGAGGCTACGCTATAGATAAAATTTACATACAAAAGTTAAAGTTTTTAGACCCAGTATAATAGCATAACGTTGACAATAAATCAGTTATTGTTTCATGCTTAAAAAAATCGAATGTACGGTGGTCTATTTGGGAAATAAAGCTGACGATTGGCATAAGGTATATGTATGCCAGCGTTTACCACAAACAGGCTCAAACTGTCAACTCAACAAACAACTTAGATAACAATCGTAGTCATAATAAACTGAAGTTGTGTTCAACATGTACGCAATAATCGTAACTAAAACTTATAAAACGATATAAAATCTGCAATTGCTTGTACAGTCTCATCATCACCACCGAGTTTCTTGCTGGTCCCTCTCGGTTGGAAGAGCATCCCGAACCAGTATATTTTTATGACTCAAAAGCACTTGTAAAAGTTTATTTGAATAAAACATGTTATATTCTACAAATCGGTAACTGAAGCGGTTCTTGATATCTTGGACTGTGAGACACCACCACTAATATTCACGACACAGCTAGAAACACCTTTGACGAAAACAATGAAAAGACATGCCAGCGGCATCAAAGTGATACCCACCCACCACAGACAATATGAGGAATAGACCCGTCATGTTTCACACTTTGCACAATTCTTTCTTAACTATAATATCTAGCCAACGGACAGTTTTATATAAGTAGGTATCTTACTTTACTTGTCAAGTGATAGTAATGATATCGTCGTTAAATTTATTGTTGTGGATTTATTAATCCTAGTGCATTACAAAAGTCTAAATTATCTAAGTGCAGAAATCCCAGGTAATATATTTACTTTGTTAAATAATAATTAGCTCAGGTTTGTATCTACGTGGATCTGTTACTCACTGTATCCGATCCGAATCCGAGAATTCTCGAGTCGAAATATTCATACATATAGGTACTAGGTATAGGTATGTATGAGGAGTTACGTACTAGATCCGAATTTCATTTTTCAATGCCCATAATATCTCCAATTTGAAACGTTATTCACTTACCACGTACCTACGTAAATGCAATATTACTTGTTTTACTACTTGGGCACTACACCCGATCTGAATCAGAGCTGTCATGCGGGCGCAAAATATGCAAGCAACATCCATCTAAATGGGCACAATAGACAATCCATGGATTCGACCCAAGTTTCTAGATCTAAATTTTCTCGGATTCGGATCCCTTACCTACTGAATGAGTCACAAAGGAATCTAATCAAGGAAGCAACTTTAAGTACAAAGAAGATAAATAAGCCAATGCAAGAGTTACACTAAGTCTTTAGGGAATTTGGATCTATCTTTTGTTGAAATGTTGAGGTGGATACGCAAAAGGCTCAAAAATCTTGCATGGGATTCTCAAAAGAGATCACGAAGTGTAACAAGTCATAAAAACACAAAGAAAGGGTTTAGATCGTTAACTGGACAATTAGATGTTGCGATAGTAAACTCGCTTTAATTAAATAATTGATTTTGCCATTCGTTTTTTTACATTAAAACTCTCTAATAACCTCTACGCATTGAAATCCGTATCCTCGCGTAGGTTTTGGCATTCAATCGTTAAAATTCAATAATTCATTAAAAATATTTTGAAAAACACCTATTTTTTATAAGTAACGCTTATAATATTTAAAAATAAAAACAGGAAGGAAAACAATAATTGTGCTAGGGTGCAAAACCAGCCTTATCTCTAAAATGATCTTTTAAAGGCATCCCGAAATTATGCAACTAGCAAAGACTTAGAATACAAGGGGTCGAAGCACAAAGTAGGATAAAATATACTTACATAAACATACATACATACCTACCTGCAACAGGGAAGTGTTGCTGGGAAGTCAATGCAGGCATCTCGATGAGACAACGAGTATAAATTTTAATTGCATGGCATAATCTGATTGTCAAGGAGTAATCTATACCGTTACCTGCCTAACTTGGCAAATGTTAGTATAATACCCACCCAAGATATTATCGGTCCCTAACCCATTGACCTTGCTCTTCTATTTCTGCTGATACGAAGTAAGCTTATATTATTATGACAATATTATATTTTAGAGTACAACTACGTACATAAGTAAATAGAGATAATACGGTCATTAATCATATATTGATAATAATAGAACGCCACACCCGGTTTAAAGTAATTAAATGATGCCCGCAATTTAATTTAAGTACTTTAAAAATACTGAGGGAACACTTTGATTTTCCGGGATAAAAAGTAGCCTATCTTAGTCTCCAGGATACAAGCGATCTCTGTACCAACTACTTAGATGGTGCCGGCGACTTCGGCCAGGAATTAGGTTTTTTAAGAATCCCGTGGGAATTGTTTCAATTTCCGGGACTAAAAGTGGGAGATACGAACTACATCTGCACCTTTCGTAAAATCAGTTTAACGGATGTACCGTGAAAAACTAGCGGACAAACTTTCTATTATATTATAATTTTACTATGGATTTAGATGATATTTTTTAATGACATGTTACCGATATATTCATAATATTATATGTATGTTCATAAAATCACACTAATATTATAAAGTCGAAAGTTTGTGTGTATGTGTGTCTGTATGTTTGTTACTCCTTCACGCAAAAACTGCTAGACAGATTTGGCTGAAAGGAATGGAGATAGATAATATCCTGGATTAGCACACAGGCTACTTTTTATCCCGGAAAATCAAAGGATTCCCACGGAATTTCGAAAAACCTAAATCCACGCGGGCGAAGTCGCGGGCATCGGCTAGTTCTGCTATGAAAATAATACTCGCACACCAGTTGCCGATTCTCTTGCTATTTTTCTGTAAAGTTACGACTCCCAATCTCTGGTTTCGTTGTTTACATATCCGGTATCTTTGCGTATTTTGGTGATTGTATAGACTTATCTGAATAAAATATTTTTCGAATTTGAAACAACGCATCGCTATAAAAATTTGATACAAAATTGAGGCAATATACTCAATATTCATAGCATATGGGGTGATTCCGACAATAACTAACTTGATAAAATCGTATTCGAAACACGCGATTTCTGCTAAGCATTATTAGGTTCACCATTATTGGCTCAAATATACCTTAATAAAGTTTATTTTTGATAGGATTTTGGATTTTTATTTTTGATTGAATTTAATATAATACTATAAATAGTTAGAATGCTACTTAATATAACTCAAAATTTAAAAAAACCCCGACCAAAAAACCTCTATAAGAAAACTAGAAAAGAGCTGATAACTTTCAACGGCTGAACTGATTTTTTTCGATTATAGCTAAGAACACTCTCGATTAAGCCGCCTTTCAAACAAAAAAAACTGAATTGAAATCGGTTCATTGGTATAGGAGCTACGATGCCACAGACAGATACACAGATACACACGTCAAACTTATAACACCCCTTTTTGGGTCGGCGCGGGGGTTAAAAATGAGTAGGTACCCACCTACTAAAAAATGAAAATTAATATCGATACTTATGCTTGTTCCAGCTCTCATTAAGGAAGTGAGCTTAATTTTGGTCAATTTTATTAGACTAACTGATATTATTACCTAAGTACGAGTAAGTAGACTGGTCGAACAAGTTTAGCTGAATTAATATTCATCATCACCAACAACAGAGTAATATATGCATATAATATTGAACGTAGGCCACTTTTTACATTGCTTGATAGGCTTGGGGTTGGGGTTGGGGTGCTTAAAAGTGATGAGTGAGGTCTAGGTTGGAATCTTGTCTAAAAGATGCCTCTTCACTCTTGTTTTGAAAGTATTTAGGTAACACGTGGCAGTAAACACGGACGCCGGAAAGGCATTTTTCTACACCTTAGCGGTTCGATCAGAAACGTTGAGCAAAAACATTTCGTACTACTGTGGATTGGATATAGGAGCCGCCAAAAAGCGTTGTAGCACGTTTTCCAACATTGCCCATCCTTTCATATCACATCGATGCCAGCCACTTTCCAGATATTATCGTTCCACGTATACTGTTGGATATGAAATTAATACTGGCTGCTCGAGGTTGTCCTACAATCCGTTAGCCGAAATTAATATCAAAAAAAGTTTTAAATTTTCTTCAAATACGTTCATGAAACCACATGGCTACCCTAGTATCTGAACAAGATCATTATCAATGCATAACTGCGGTGTCTTCGTGTTCCATACTGCCAAATATCTATTAATAATTGAGTTGGTTTAACACCAAGAGAGCCAAAATTTTCGGCCTCTTTGAATTCGGACGTGTCACGCATTTTTTCTATAGGTGATTTTTTATTTAAACGCGTACGTATTTCATTACTTATTAAATTGTGGCCAAAGTTGAAGGTTGAAGAGAGTTCAATAGTCTCTCCCTTTCTCTGATCATATTCCACTTTGGTCAATCCATCCTCTTTCCGTCAATCACATACTTAACAGGGCTCTCTCCGTCACTCGTTTCATACAATCGTAGTTCCAATTTCATTTGAATATTAAGCAACCAAAGTCCATGAAATTTTGCAGACATATTCTAGAAACTAATATCTGTGTCTGTGGTGTTTTAGATTTTTCTTAAAATATGTAGTTTTAAAATTACAGGGGCTCGAAGATTTGTATGAAAATTATTAAGATCGCGTAACTTTGAAACCGAATATTTTAACAGAAATCTGGAAAACCACAGACATAGATATTACTTTCTAGAATATGTCTGCAAAATTTCATGGACTTTGGTTGCTTAATATTCAAATGAAATTGGAACTACGATTGTATGAAACGAGTCACGGAGAGAGCCCTCTTTCTTGGGATACTAATACGGTGGACTCTAGAACCCTCTACATACGACCGAGTACGATTTCAACTCTTAGATTTATAATATATCGGTGTTATTCATAATAATAACCGCTATTAATTATAATTTTATTAATAGCCGTGACCGATAGATTAATGTGCTATCCGAGGCGCAAAAGAAACGAAAAGACCTAATTCAGAGCTCGATCGTCCAAAGTCAGTCACCCATCCGGTACCCACTCTTGGTTTCCGAATCGGTTGCAATCCTGAGATGAAACACGAAGATAAACTGTTTAGTTATTTTCTCTTTTAAAATAAAAATTAAAAGTTCAGCTGATTTGATATACCTACTCGTAAGTAAAAGCCTTACAAAAATATTTTGCAAACTAAAATGAAAACTGATTGAAATAATATGAAAAAACGCTTTAGAAATAAGCTCGTAAAAATGGAGCGTTGAATTTGATTAAACGCAGAGCGGGGGTTCTTTCTAATATAAAAACTATTATGGCTCAAGCATAAAAGTTATTTCTCCAGATTACACACACGGCCGTGTTTTAGTCCGTTAAACTCATTGAGTCAAACCTTAGACTCCTTAGAGCATCAGACTTCATACGTCGCGTCCTAAAAAACGCCACCACCTTACTAAAATGAAAGCTTTAAATATTTATTGTTTTTAAATAAAAATAAATCTGTCTGTTTTATAATAATTGTAACAAGAGTAGGCTCTTGTTACAATTATTACAGAAAGAATTGAATCATGATAAAGATATTATCACGACAGGCAAAGTAAAGGCAAGTTCAACACTAATTTCTGCATTACAATCAATTTGATATAATAGTAGGTATATATTATGTTCTAAGCGCTATGTATCGTTGAAAGTATTCTACTTAGTGCTTATTAAGCAGTTAAACCGGATTTCCTCTTATTCGTTGATATTCCGTCTGCCATCTTCTAATATCTACGCTAAAAAATGGGACCAAACTTACGGTACATCCTTTCAAATGAAAAAGGATTATTGAAATTACACCTATATCCATATTTGATAGAGTTTGCGCCGAAAAAATACGCGTTGAATTGAAAATCTCCGCTCTTTATTGAAGGCAGTTAAAAAGTACGACTGGTGAATTTTTTACACCAGTGATTTCGCGCAACATTGCTGCTCTAGTGATATTTCAGCTCTATAGTTAAACTGCTATGTTTGTTAGTTTTTGTCGGCTTTCAGCTGAAACAGGCTGGAGTCCGAAATCTGTTATATTAGTGAAGCAATTTGTCGGTACGCCCCCGCGCCACCAACTTTTCTAATCTAAACTGTTGGTCCGAGCGCTCAATCTTCGAGAAAACTCGTCCACCATCCACTTACACTACTGTCTCAATATCGATATAAATGATATTAATGGTAAATAGTAATAGTAGTTAAAACTATTTTCATATAACATGAGCACTAAAAGGGACTCAGAAGAACAAAACCATTGGAATTAGTGTAAAAGTGCATGTGAAGTGTCAATTTAAAATTACTATACTATACTTAACTAAATATCACAAAAAACATACTGAATTCTAAGTAGTAATATCTACTTATTAAAATAAACTAAGGTCAGTTATTGGACAGTAAGTTAGATACAAATTAATCATAGTAGAAGTTTGAACTAACGTAATATCATCTACTTATTTATCATATATACATCTACAGGAATAAGGTACGGTTTCTTCTCTCAAGAAGTGTTCAGTCAACCAATCAGGATGACGTGATAATTTTTTCACGTCACTTATTGAGTCTGATTGGTCGCCTAAACATTATATCTCCTCTCTTCTCCGCTTAGGTGAAAACTGGGCCTTAAGCTGCCATTGTATTACGGTGCTTTATGCTAAAAAAATCTTATCCCTTACAACATTTTCGAGTTGATATATTTAAAGCATTTACTAAATCGAGATGATTATACAACTGAAGATAAACTTACACAACTTTCTTACTATCTTGGTTCCTACTTATCTTTATGATAAACTCAAATAAATCCAAACGACTTTTGAAATTTTGGTACATTGATATTATACTAAAGTCATCAAACTAATTAAAACTACTATACCTTGTATCTGAAAAGCATAACTTTCGAGTTTCTTCTGAATAGAGTCTTGACCTGAATAAAGCAAATATGAATATATGACAGAGTTGAATGTGAAGGTAGTGTGTGATTTTAGGAAATTTTTATGAACTGCTTATTTCTCATAATCTATACTAATAAATAAAATTGGAGTGTCTGTCTGTAATTTCGAAATAACTACCTCATATTAAGCTCATATGGTTATTTGAACGATACCATAACTGAATCACACGTTTTTAAAATTTTTGTCTGTCTGTCTGTCTGTCTGTCTGTCTGTTTGAAAAGGCTAATCTTTGGAACGGCTGAACCGATTTTGACGGGACTTTCACAGGCAAGTAGAGGATTGACCAGGGCGTAAAATAGGCTACTTTTTTAACCGACTTTTAAAAAGGGAGTTGTGTTTTTCTACCTATGTACACCGAAATCTCCGAGATTTCTGAACCGATTTGCGTCATTTCTTTTTTAATCGATAGAGGAACTTTGCGACATTGTTTCATAAAAAATTTGGAGTCCAACTCCTCAATCCTGATGCTGCAGGGGATCTGACCAATCCACGCGGGCGAAGCTGCGGGCATTATTTAATAAAATAAACGTATGTGAATGAGTAGGTACACAAATTTAACAATACATAAAAGAAAAAGTCATATTTACGTGTAATAATACCAACTGAGCAAAAATTTCTACGGGCTATTACTAGCTTTTTGCTTTCCTTGCTTTGTACTTGATGGTCAGTGCCATAATAATTTTGGCAGCTTGATAGAATACGATTTTTGGTGAGGATAGCCCATCTATATACCCTACTAGAAGATGCCCGCGGCTTCGCCCGCGTGGATTTCGGTTTTTTAAAATCCCATAGGAACTCTTCGATTTTCCGGGATAAAAAGTAGCCTATGTGCTAATCCAGGGTATTATCTATCTCCATTCCAAATTTCAGCCAAATCCATTCAGTAGTTATTGCGTGAAAGAGTAACAAACATACAGACACACACACACACACACACACACATACAAACTTTCGCCTTTATAATATTAGTGTGATTCGCGGAAAGAACTTAGTATGGCGCTCTCTCTGTTACGTAATCTCATACAAATGACTGAGACAAAAATCTCAGTGGGCGCAAAGTATTTTGAGGCACCAACGAAACTATGTTTTCTAATTGAATTTCGATTATTTTTTTAAAACATTTCCATATTGATTTTCGAATGTTTTTTTGATATAGTGCGTAAGTCATAAGATTTTAAGGTATCTTCGGATTCATGGTTTCGCGTCAGTTACTCTACAAATATAAAGATGTAAAGCGCAGAAATTTACAATCTCAAAAGCCTTCTTGAGATGTATCTATATTGTATTCATCAGACGACCTGCAGTCAACCAACAGACCGAGATAAGCTCTAAACCCCACCCATTAACAAAGGAAAGGGCTTTTTGTCTGAAGCACATAAATTGAGTGTTATTAAGGCGACGGCCAGACTGATGAAAGACCAGCTTAACGTTTTCTCGTCGTACTTTAAAATAATATGGATCTAAAGAGTTTTGACAAAGTTTTACTTGTACACAGTAGTTTTATAGAAAACTCACGATAAGAATTTTACCAACAATTTTTTTTCAACGAAATACGATATGAATATCATTAGGGTTCCGTACCTCAAAAGGAAAAACGGAACTCTTGCGGATCACTTTGTTGTCTGTCTGTCTGTCTGTCCGCCCGTCCGTCCGTCGTGTCTGTCAAGAAACCTATAGGGTACTTCCCGTTGACCTAGAATCATGTTTGGTAGATAGGTAGGTCTTATAGCACGAGTACAGGAATAAATCTGAAAACCGTGAATTTATACCTACCTTAACAGATGTCGATTCAGAATCAAACCGAGAGCTCTCTCATTCTTGTTCACTCTTACCATACTATTTGAGCCGAGTCAAGTTTAACGTGAGACATCAAACGTATTTTATGCGTGAAGTGGCGTGGAATAACGTAGACGTTCCTTATGATATCTGTCGCTAATTATCTGGGTTTATGCGAACGAATAATGTTAGATCATTTATCTCGTTGGGAAGCTGCCACTGACAACACATTTCGTTGTAGAGACTGAAAATATTCTTGAAACATTATTAATAGGCTGTTACTTTACTGACTGGTTATAGTTACCACACTTGAAGCCGATAATGAGAGAAATACTAGTTTCTTAGAAAAACCCTCAGAAGATCTATGTAGATAACGGGTACATAGCACGATTAATTTGATGATTTTTATTCGCTGATATTTTGACCCCGTTGCATGGGTCATGGTCACGCTGAGAGTGGATCCTTTTGGCACATGAGGAGATGGGATGGTAGACTAGGGCTACGGCGTAGCGGCGTGCGGGGTACAACGCGTTCTACGAATCGTAACCGTAGCGTGCAGAGAGTAACTGCTGAGTATATTGACAATGGTCAGACTTCTATAATAATAATTATAAAAGTGGTTCGGCTAATAATGAATTTTAGCCCAAAAAAACTATACAAAACATCACATCATTTTATTACTACCATATTACTACAGTCCAAGAACATATTAAGAAAATTATTATCCAAGCCGGCCATAAATAAACCTGGGACCACTCACTTACATTAGACCACGAACATAATGTTAACCCCTGCACTACGGGGAGGGGGTAAACTGTAACATGCGCATTTTGGTAAGTCATTAATTTGAGGAGCGTGTAAATGTGTCACATCATTAATAACCCGCACAGCGGCGTCTCAACTACAATGTATCTTGTGTACAACAACAATTTTAAGTAATTTTCCCCTTTTGTCGCCACTTCGGGCGATAAAATATTTCTCACTAATTGATATTTTTTCCTATTTATTTATTAAAATTTCAGAACTGACTGTAAACTAAATTGTTTATATTTAGATATTATTATATAGGTACTTTTTCTTTTTTTATATTTTGTTGTACGTTCGATGAATTTTATACTTCACTTCAAATATATATCTCAAACAGTACGTCCAAGTTTTTCTTTTAACTGATATTTTCCGTATAAATTTGACAATATATCCCAACGAAAATAAACTGAATGGGTCCAATTATGACCTTTCTTAAATTGATCATCTAGGTTCTAGAATAAGAAACAGGCCAAATGGATGTGGGAAAGAGTTGCACATGTTGGTTAAAAACTCCGCTATAACAGTAAAAGCTACTATCTAAAACTGCTATTGTATCCAAAGTTCACTAATTTTCGTTTAATGGATTGCAGTCAAGGGCTAACTTGTCATGGAATCAAGTAAATTAATAATAACCGGTCACCGCGGACAGATTGTGTCCACTTTGCGGGAAATTGGTGCTCTAATAATGTGACAACTCTATGGATGTAATGGACAACTAAAATGCTGATAACGGGAAACTTGTCCTTTTAAGTGATTCTTTTGATACAAGTTTTCCATTAAACCATTACTTTTCTTTGCCTATTCATTTTTAATTGGTATCTAAGAGTAATAAGAAGGATTCATTAGTTCCAATGCTACATTATATGACTAATATTAGTAGATATTATGGATAAAGAAGAAAAAGGATCATTCGAAAGTGTGGTTTGCCTTTTTGTCTG
This sequence comes from Maniola jurtina, assembly GCF_905333055.1. NCBI lineage: Eukaryota > Metazoa > Arthropoda > Insecta > Lepidoptera > Nymphalidae > Maniola > Maniola jurtina. The sequence continues at coordinate 4,725,690 of NC_060046.1, forward strand.
TTAGCTTTCATTTCGCAAACGGGCATAAGTCACTTTTCATCCCGGAAAATCAATGATTTAATTTTTTTTTAATCTAGATTGACATTGGCAAAAACGTATATGTACTATCTATTCTGTACCAAGTTAGCTTGCGTCTCAGAGAGGACCGATATTAATAGGCTACGTTTTATCCCGAAAAATCAAAAAGCTCCCTCAGGATTTAAAAAAAGCTTAAATCCATAAGGACGAATTTGCAGCCATCTAATAAATTTTCTCAGAAGATATCTCAGAAGTCAAATATTTGTTGGCTACCTTATATTCACTAGCTACTTAGAGGTTATTCAGGATTCACGTTACAATAATTACTGGGAAATCACGTTATTTGAAATTTTAGCAAAGGAAACCATTTCATAAATGAGACTTTCTTAAGCGAAGCGAAACCTTTCTTCCTTGTAAATTATCTTAATTGAGTGTAAATTAGAACTTCCATCTCTTCGGCTTGAGTAAATTGGCAAAAGGAACCCACCTATTCAGGTAACGAGGACCATGTCCAACCTTACACTTTGAACTTAGGTATACCAGAAACTCCTAATTCTAGATAACCTCCTAATTCTTATGACTAATTCTTGATGATGCACAAGAAACTGTTTGAAGTCAATCAAACAGAAAATAGTGCCTTGTAGCCAAGGTCATGAAGTCAGTCACTGTCACACTTCAATGTGATGTGCCTGTTAGTGTTAAATCATTCATTCATTCATTATATTTGTTCACTAGCTTATGTCTGTGACTTCATCCACATTATCTACAAAAATTTCAAACCCCTATTTTAAACCCTTAGGGGCTGACTTTCAAAATCCCTTTCTTAATGGATACTTGCGTCATAATAGCTATCTGCATGCCAAATTATAGCCCGATCCCTCAAGTAGTTTGAGCAGTGCTTTAATAAATCAGCCAGTGACCTTTTGCTTTCATATAATATTTAGACTGACTTATACTGACTGACTGATTTATTCTGACTGACATCCGGTCGTGCAGTTCTAGACAGTGCTAACCATAGATATGTAGTGCTAACTAACTGACCAGAAGATGTACAAATTCTACTATCCCCAAGTCGAAATAGAGAAGAAAATATTAATATCATCTCCAAATAGTATCAATACCAAACAAAATCACGCACAATTGCTGCGAGTATCATCAAATATCGCCGACGCCATATAATAAAAAGCAATAAAGGAAAACGGGAATCGCAACAGATGCTCCAGCAATAATGACGCGGAAAAACCTTATTTGTAACAGTTCCCCGGAATCGAAAAAAATATCACGAAAACACTAACTTGATTGATCGAAGCATTCCTGAAATACTGATCAATACTGATAGATTGTACTTAAATATAAAAATGGGTGGTAAATTCATCGATTTCAGTAGTTTTCCATAAGTAAATCAATTTTTTTGGAGATATAAATTTATAAAAAAACCTTGCATTATTTTATGATTTCTTTAAATGAAATTTAACGTTACTTGAACCTTGTACGATACTAAAGGTCTGTTATGAAAGTCTTATGTATATAAAGCTGTGACAAAGGTGGCATTTAGATAATATTATTCGCTACTAGCTGATGCCCGCGACTTCGTTCGCATGGATGTAGGTTTCTTAAAATTCCCGTGGGAACTATTCGATTTTCCGGGATAAAAAGTAGCCTATGTGCTAATCCAGGGTATAATCTATCTCCATTCTAAATTTCAGCCCAATCCGTCCAGTAGTTTTTGTGTGAAGGAGTAACAAACATACACACACACACACACACACACACACACACACACACACACACACACACATACAAACTTTCTCCTTTATAATATTAGTGTGATAAAACATGCGACAATTATAATAACCAAAGTCATGCGAGACATGAAGCAATACAGGTCACAGGTGCCGTCGACATCCCATACACGTGAGCCACTAATTGCCCCTTATTTATGTGAACATTTGACTCGTTCGTCAACACAGTCACTGAAAACATAAAACAATCCCAGCATTGTTATACCCACGTTACACCCGTGTAAGACATAGATTGATTGGTAAGGTGCTTTAAGATTGATGCTGCTAGGTATTTACTAGTATACAAAATGTATTACAGTGTAACTTCCCTAAAAATACTGTGACGATTCTACAGGCCTGTTGTTAAAGTCTAATAAAATAAAATAGTGGCAGCATAGCTGGCCGTTTCATAATAATCGTTGTGTTTAAAGCATGCGACAATTATTTAACCAAAGTGTTATTAAAGGCGTGCGCAACATACAGCGGCGCTAATATGTCACAGGTGCCGTCGACATCCCACTCCACGTCAGCCGCTAATTGCCCCTTGTTTATGTGAACATTTAACTCGTTCGTCAACACTGCCACTGAAAATGTAATTAAGAACAATCCCAGCATTTTTACACCCGTGTATGACATAGAAATGCTATAAATTTAAGTCCTAAACATACTAGATTATATACTACATCCTACTTGACATAAAAATTATTGTTTCACTCCATAAAAATCCTAGTAAAAGACTAATTGAATAAAAAAATCCTAGTAAAAGTCTAATTGCATAAAGTTGTGGCAGCATAGTTTCTAATTTCATAATAATCGCTGTGTTTAAAGCATGCGACAATTATTTAACCAAAGTGTTATTAAAGGCGTGCGCGACATACAGCGACGCTAATATGTCACAGGTGCCGTCGACATCCCACTCCACGTCAGCCGCTAATTGCCCCTTGTTTATGTGAACATTTAACTCGTTCGTCAACACTGCCACTGAAAATGTAATTAAGAACAATCCAAGCATTGTTACATCCGTGCATGACATAGACTGATGCCATTTGGTTAAGTACCTATTTTATTAGATACAAGATATGCATACAGTATATACCCTGCTTGACATATATAATTATGATTTAACTCCATAAAAATCCAAGTCTAATTGAATAAAGTTGTGGCAGCATAGCTGGCCGTTTCATAATAATCGTTGCGTTTAAAGCATGCGACAATTATTTAACCAAAGTGTTATTAAAGGCGTGCGCGACATACAGCGACGCTAATATGTCACAGGTGCCGTCGACATCCCACTCCACGTCAGCCGCTAATTGCCCCTTGTTTATGTGAACATTTAACTCGTTCGTCAACACTGCCACTGAAAATGTAATTAAGAACAATCCAAGCATTGTTACAGGCATGTACGATGAAAATCGATAACAGTAGTAACTATATCCATCTAGGTTTGAAATTCTTACAATATCGGCGACGATGTCAATTTTCCTTTTATCACAACCCTAATTTTTCACTTTTGTCCCAATATTATTAGTCCTTATCCTAATAATATTGTAAATATGAAAGTTGGAATGTTTGGATATTTGTAATTTCTTCACACCACAAAGTCTGAACCGATTTAGTTTTTTGGAATGAAAATAGCTTGTATACCCTGACTTATCACATATTGTTATTTGTCAAAAAAAATTGGTTGTCTGTAAAGTCGGTTTACTGATGATAGTTGAACGTGACAACAAAGGCCGATTGTGTTTCTTTGTCGCTCGTTCCGCGCTCTCGCTTGCACTTCAAGCCTTACATGGAACGCCTCAGAGCGAGGTAACGCCGCATGAGTCATGTTTTTCGTGCGTGCAGCCGGCTCTATCGAATTATAAGACGTTGTCACGTCAAAAAAACCTATATTTTTTTACAATAACAACATCACTAAGTAACTTATCGTTAGATTATGGACAGACTGAATAGGAATTGCGGCCGTTAGATAACAGCAGTGTACACGCTACACGCACCATCCAAAGCACCTGACTATCTCATTGACTGATCTATCAGCTACAACTGCAACTGGGTTATTTGGCATGCAGGCAGATAGCTATTAATTATGATGAAGACATCAAATTCAAATTCAAAATATTTTTATTCAATTAAACTTTTACAAGTGCTTTTGAATTGTCAAAATAATCTACCACTGGTCCGGAATGCCGTTCCTACCGAGAAGAACCAGCAAGAAACTCGGCGTTTGCTCTTTTCAAGTATTTAATTTACAATAAAATGCCATACTGTACTATACAAGCAATTTTAGCCCCGTGTATCGCTGGAGCGAGTCATATCCAAGCTTTCTTGTCATTTACATAATCTTCGATTGGATAATAAGTTTTTTTCAGGAGCATCAAAACTCAACCCCTAAGGGGGTAAAATAGGGGTTTAAAATTTGTGTAGACGACGCGGACGAAGTTGAGGACATAAGCTAGTCTTTAGTATGCGTGTTTTCATAAAGCGACGACAATATGTCACAGGTGCGCTTGATCTGCCGCACGATGTTATCCGCTAATTGTCCTTTGTTTAAACGGCCAAATTAATGTTTAGTCATTTCTCTCGTGTCGCGGGTGACTGGTTCGCAGGCCGGAACCTTGTGTTACAAAGTAGGAATCTGTTGCATAACAAACACATTTGTTGCAACAAAAACAGAGCCTCGATAGCTCAACGGACTGAATTCCGAAAGATCGGCGGTTCAAACCGTTGCACTATTGTCGTACCCACTCCTGGCACAAGCTTTACGCTTAGTAATTGGAGCGGAAATGGGAGTATTAGTCATGTTTAGCATGGCTAGTATTTAAAAAAAATGCTTTGATGTGTCAACACAATGAAGAATGTGATGATAGTGACCGGGCTGCTAAAGAAAAAGTGTGTATGGTACCTACTTCATAATCATTATGGATCCGTCTTCATTGGTAACATTCGTAATCGTAATACTCGTATGTGTTACACACACAAGCTTACAAGTTGTCTTCACTTTTTAAAATACATTTGTCTATGCCTATCTGGATTTTCATAATATCTTTTGTAGACATTAAGTAAACCTAGAGTCTCTTCAGTACCATATTTGCACTTGATCACCATCTTTTGTGATAATAATGACAATTTCACCCATAAGCCCTAAATGATTGCAAAAGTTCCTAAATAGTACGAGAAATAATCGGCTTTCGAAAGCACTTAGTGAAGTCATTATACCATTAATTCGATGCCTTTTAAAAAGTTCGCAATAAAGGCCCCGAAAGAAGCCTCTCGTCGATAAGGGTGAAACTCGTTAGACTCTTTACGAAAACTTTTTCGACAGAATGTGGGCATCCGAAGTGCTGATAACGGAAAACTTGACGTGCTACGTGATCCTTTTGACACAAGTTTTTTGCTGCGCCTTCAGTTTCTTAACATTTCATCCTTTTTCATTTTGGCTGTCTATCGAGTGGTAGACATTTAGAGCAAAATCTCTAACCCGCCAGACCTTTTTTTTAACTGACTTAAAAAAAGGAGGAAAAAATATGTTAGTATAGAACTACATTAACTCTTGTATATATAATATATTCAGTAATAATTTATTTTTATTATTTATTAGTGTTTGTGGCTTTTGAAGACGATTTTTTTTTCTGAGAAACATAATCAATCAGTTATACAGAAACACTACTCTATCCCACAGATAGAGTAGTGTTTCTGTACCTATAACTGACGCATATCTACTATCTTGTGCTGACGGATAATTTGTAGGTATCAGCTGCTAAACTTATCTACGTAAAAACATTACTTACTCACTTTTCTTAAAGTCTGTGTGCTGAATTTTATGTAGGTATGCGTTACGGAATATTATGACTGCCAAATACTTTCAATGATGAATAATTTGATAATGATGAATGATTTTTAGGTTTTTTTTTTTTTAACTTAGCAGAACTTTTATATCTAAGAACTTACATAACTTATTCAATTTTATAGTCTGGATCGATATTTTACATTGTTTTTACGTAGGTATCTTTAGCAGTTATCTTGACATTGGCCGTCGACACAGGCTAGCAAATGTGTGTACATTAAAAGTAAGTACCTACACTAACACTACTCTATCAAACACATATTTTGTTTTTCAGAAAATAAGTAACGTCTGGCAGTCTTGGAATCTTGGACCAATAGTCTGAGGGTTCAAATAGGAATATCCGTACAACGATGTATTTCAATTTTACTTTTGTCTGCAATCTTTAAGATCAGGGTTCATTCATACATACGAGTACTTGCCGATAGTTTTTTATTTTTATTTTTATTTTTATTTCTAATGGGATTTCACATACCTAGGTAGGTACCACTAGTTTTTCATGGTCAAGTTTTTATATTTTTATTCCCATGAAGTGTTGGAGGCTAAATACAGTCATACATAAAAAAACAATTTAAGATTTCATACCACATCTAAGTACCTTATCTTACTGACTGATACAAGTACTTTTTAAAAGCTCTAGTGGACGGAAAAGGGACAGATATTTGTTTCGACTCTTTCCTGCCCATACTAAGTAAATGACAGATTTACGCACCTCGTTACATTACGTCGTTTACGTTATGAAGCTCTGAAATCAAAATTCAAATGATAAAGAATGAAAATGGGGAAGAAATGATTAGAATTTTTATGATTGATATTGTTTTTAACCCCCGACTCAAAAAGAGGGGTGTTATAAGTTTGACCTGTGTATCTGTCTGTGGCATCGTAGCTCCTAAACGAATGGACCGATTTTAATTTAGTTTTTTTTTTGTTTGAAAGGTGGCTTGATCGAGAGTGTTCTTAACTATAATCGAAGAAAATCGGTTCAGCCGTTTGAAAGTTATCAGCCCCTTTCTAGTTTTCTAATAGAGGTTATTGTGTCGGGGGTTTTTTAGTTATATTTTAAATCTTAGAAGACATCGGTATTCTAAATGATGTGCTAATTTTATAGCTTTGTTAAATTTCAGAGGGGCAACTTCGAAATCTGTTGTATTAGTGTAGCAATTTGTCAGTCTACCCGAGTGCCGCCAACTTTTCTAATCTAAACTGTTGGTCCGAGCGTTCGATCTTCGAGAAAACTCGTTCACTGTCCGCGTGCACTACTGTCTCACAATCGATACAAAGGGAATTGTTTCCGTGAAATAGTTTGAACTAGGAACACTTTATTCCCAGATTATAATAATAAATTCACATCACATCACACTCACACTAATAATATCACAAAAGGTGAAAGTTTGTATGTGTGTGTGTGTGTGTCTACGTTTGTTACTCTTTCACGCAAAAACTACAGGATAAATTTGGCTGAAAGGAATTTAAATAGCTTAATACTGTGACTTAGCACATTAGCTAGTTTTTACCCGGGAAAATCAAGGAGTTCCCGCGGGAATAAAAAAAACCTGAGTATATGCACGCGGGCGGAGCAGCGGGTACTATCTAGTATAGCTATTATGTAGGGAGCAGTGTGCTTAATAATTATGTGCCCCGGCAAAGATTATTTACTGTGTGACCATTTTTAGGGCTCAGTACCAGAATGGCCAACGGGGCCCTGACACTAACCCTCCGCTCTCCGTATCTGTCTGTCCATCCATCAGACTGTCAACGGGCTGTATTTCGTGAACCGTTATAGGTAGAGAGTTGAACTTTTCACAGAGTGTGTAATTCTACTGACGTTACAACAACAAATGATATAAATTTCAAAATAGCCGCCATGAAAATTTAAGAAAATTAAAAGTTTCATTTTTTATAATATGGTACGGAACCCTTCATGGGCGAGTCCGACTTGCGCTTGATCAATTTTTCCCGTCAGGTAAGCGCAAAATGTACCTCTGCAAACATGTATCCCAGCAAACGTTTCACCTAGTTTTGATTCATGAATAAAATGTAAAGTATATCTTACAGTTGAATTTTAACAGAGATCTTCAGCTTTAGTTCTGAGCTCTTTTATTCAGGGCAAAGCTTAAAAGTACAAAACCTTTTTACTCTTTTACCTGGTTTGTAATCCTTTGAAAATTCACGCTGAAAGCCAAAACAGCGACTTCAAATTAGGTAGGCACTATTTGTAAATTACTTTCAGGAAATAATCTCTGAAAATAAAGTTCCTAATCTTTTATTCGAACAACGTCAAGCAAGCTTTTGTCTCAATCTTAAACTTTGTCTTAAAGAGGATTTTAAAAATGGTAAGTATTATAGAAGTTACCAGGAATTACAGATAAAAGAGGCGCAAGATGGTAATACCTGTATTGCGTAATACCTTCTATGAGAGAAAACTACCTACTATTACAACCAGAATTTCGAAAATACTGCTGAAGTATTTTAAATAAGTATTAAAATATTATTATTTATATTATATTTGTTCTGATTTGTAAATGTTTATTACTTTTCCATCTTTAATGATGTTATTTGATATTATTTCATTTAAAATCACTGCTGACGGCAAAAAGTTTTTTAATCCAAAGCTCACGATTTGAAACATCTTGAGTTACAGGTTGCAATTAACTTTAATTAATTCAATGTAATGTTTCACTTTTGATTTGCCAGGTTAACTAATTTATATCTATACAAGAGAGTTAAGTTTGACTTTTGTCTACTTAGTCCTAACTTAGTAAGAATACAAAAATAGTCATATTATATGCAAATGCATTTATCGAAGTTAAGCTACTTATTTGATAGGTACAGAATCATCTCGAAAAGTATTAAAAATATGACCCCTATAGGTAGGTAGAAACTCTTGTTTATTGATCCCATCTATCAAATAGATAAGCAATTATGACATTATATACCACCAGCGTTAATGAGCAATTAAGCCGCGAAATAAGTAAAAAAAAAGTTGATAATACCTAGTATTATCTGATAATGCATTTGTTGCTAAAATTATTATAAAGGTACTAGCTGATACCTGCGATTTCGTTCGCATGGATATAGGTTTTTTAAATTCCCGTGGGAACTCTTTGATTTTCCGGGATAAAAAGTAGCCTATGTGCTAATCCAGGGTATAATCTATCTCTTTTCTAAATTTCAACCCAATCCGTCCAGTAGTTTTTGCGTGAAGGAGTAACAAACATACACACACACGCATACAAACTTTCTCGTGATGCGCAAATGTGCCGCGCGCCACAGCAACATAATATTATACTCGGCGATATTGTGTACTAAATTTTTATTTCTTAGAAGAGAGAATCCTCATGAACATCCAAATTGAATAGTGCCGGACACCTACTGGCTAAAATCCCTCCTTTTTCAAACAAAAATGTGCCCACCTTATTGGCCTACCATTATTGCCGCGGTCTGACTCATCGTCCTCCTTTCTTTCCATTATATCTGCCATAAAATATTTCTGGATTATCACCCACTTCCTTTTCTCCTCCAGCGTTGTACATAATATGAGGCTCTTTACCCCAAACTCACCTCCCAGTTCATCTAGGACATTCCTTCTTTATTCCTCAAACTGAGAGCAACAGAATAGTGTATGTTATGCATCGTCTATGATGCTCACCATTTTATATTGGTGATGATGCCACTCCGAGTTGATGTGTTCCAGACTAATGTAAGACTAGACTAGTTATATAAAGCGTTTAAATTACCCTTAGGTTCCCCAAGTCTAGGTTAATTTACTTTTGACGGCTCGTGCATTCTGTACTTTAACCTTAACCATGGAAGTAGGAATTTTGACTTGTGCATCGCTGAGGCAAGGCTAACTTTAACCTTACTTGAACTTTTATTTGCAACTGGCCTTAAGTTAAATGCTAGGTGCAGGGAAAGCACTAACTACCATTAACCATACCTACGTATTACGTGTGGCTGTGGTGACTGGTACGTTGGCGCAGAACCTTAGAATACTACCTACCTATCCACAGAAAAAGTATTAGGATAAAGAGTTTATTAACATTACGAATTTTAAAGTAAAACAAAGAACATAGTAATATAAAAATATGTTTTCATAAAATATCCTTGTTTATTATTCGTTTAAAAATACTTTACTTCATATATTATATTAACTTCTATATTGAGAACAATTTATTAATACATTTCTTCTATTGAATACATTATTTGTTCAGGCACTTGTGAGTCGTCTACATTGCGTTTCCTATACACGGGAGCAATTATTACTGTTTTTGTCGATTCAGCTCTTTTTACCGCTTCGATTAATTTCATCGGTTCGACTGATTTCGTCTCTCGTTTGCCGTATCCCTTTTTACCTTTTTTGGTTGTTTTCTTTCTTGAACCGGTCAAAATTAAATTAGCTTCGGGTGATTCGCATGAAACGGATTTTTTAACGCTGTACACTTGGCATGTCATGATTGTTTCACTGTTATTGTGTACATCCAGTACTGAGTTTGTTTCGTTAATTTTCAAAGCATATATTTTACCGTTGTGATTATACTTCATCAGAGTTATACCTTTATTATTTTTCGGTTTAGATCTTTTGGATTTCTTTACGTTTGACGCAGCCCATTCGGCTTTTCGTTTATCGCGTCTTTCATCAATCATATTTCGATCGTCCTGAAAGTTTTCTAAACTAATCCGTGGATCCATCATATGAGTACGGGACTTGTGTGCCTTCATTGCTCGTTCCATGCAAGTGTGACAGCCTGTACAAGCGGGGTCCATAAATACTGATTGCAAATCATTGATTTTACTGTGCATGGGTGCATTTTTGTTAAGAATAATATTCTTCCCGATTGAACCCATCTTTCTCTTGATTAGTAGAGAATCATTGAATTCGTTGTCGTATGATGAGGATTTTCTCCTGGATTGACCTTGACCAAAATATAAAGTTATTATGATTAGTTCATAAAAGTTCAGAAAGTTCACTATTAGCAAAATTTATTCAACATTATAAATCCGATTTATCTTTGTGCAGTTTGTTTACTCTTTTGAATACTACTCAACCAATCTCAACAAAATATGGCACAAAGCTCTTCATGAAATATGACATAGGATACTTATTTATCCCGGGAAAACAAAAGGTTCACTCAGAAGTCCAACGAAACAAAAATCTAACGATCAAATTCATGCTCCTTTTAACTCGTTTAGTTTCTATGGCAATTAAAATATCAGCCCTAAATCATTACCCATTTATAAATGCAAAAGTGTGTTTTTTTTCGGTTAATTTGTTTGATGGTTTGCTGGTTTGTCCTTCAATCAATGAATCGGTATGATTCTTTGCATGAATATAGTTTAAGACCTAGAGAGTGGCATAGGCTACTATTTATCCCAGAAAATCAAAGATTTCCCACGGGATTTTAAAAACCTAAATCCATGCAGACGAAGTCGTGGGCAATTACAGTAAAATATTATTTGTTAAAGACTGTGCAAACAAATCGATACAATTTAGAATGTTAGAAAGTTTTAATCGCACCCTTCTTGAATAGATTCAAGGAAAAGATAAAATAAAGGCGAAGTAACTCACCTAGAGCTTGCGGCAGAAACACTACAAGGGCGCATAACAACACAGGACTCATTAGTTCCATTTGCGCGAACCTCGCTAAGGTCTGTCTTGCTGCAGCCGACAATCTCCTTACAAAAGTACGCTAGTCGCTAACAAGCTTCGTTACAGTGGAGTTTTACAAAACGCACACTCGGGTGCTCACGCCGTCTTGCCGTCTCGACGAGCTCTTCAGCCTCCCTTAAACGCTTTCAAGAGCACCCCAGTTTATCTCTAAGCACTCGCGCGTTATTATGAAACAAATTTTTCCTTTCAAAAAGTGTTTAAAAAAGTTCACACCTTAAACAACCACAATGAGCGCTAATTTTGAACCTGTAGACTGGTTTTAGGGTTCCGTACCCAATAGGTAAAAACGGAACCCTATTAATATCACTCTGCTGTCTGTCTGTCCGTCTGTCTGTCCGCCTATCACAGGTCTCTAGCTCGTAGATGAAATGAGTTACAAACCTAAAATTTTGAGATTTGGTGTAGAACGTTGACCCAAAATCAAATATTCAATTAAAAATTCAATTAAATTATTGATTACAACTTACTTTTAGAAAAACTGGGTAAGCAAATGCGCTTCAGTAGAAATGTAACTTGTATGAGCGATTGTATAACTTGTGTGTCTTAACAAGCGCCTAAAAAACCCTTAAACGCTTTCAAGAGCACCCCAGTTCATCTCAAAGCACTCGCGAGTTATTATGAAACAAATTTTTCCATTAAAAAGTGCTTAAAACTGTTTAAATGCCCACACTGAGATCTAATTTTGAACAATTTTTTTTAATACAAATTTACATTTTTTATTTTAAAAAAGTGGAGAAGCAACTGGCAATCCTGTAAAGAGATGCAATTTAATTTTTGTCATGAACGCTTTCAAGAACACTTAAGATTATCTCTAAGAACTCTCGCATTATTAAGAAATAAAAATTTCCATTAAAATTCGCACTTTAAACATCCTCACTGATCGCTAATTTCGAAGATGAACAACTTTTTTTTCTTTTTTTAAATTACTTAAACAAACTGAAGGAGAGATTGACGTTCCGGTACAGAGATGCAACTTAAATGGACGTTATGTAGCAAGTGAAGCACGTATGGCCTGTTTATTCGATCCAAGGTGTTTACATGGGGGTCGCCGTACGACAATCGAATGTTTGACTTCCTCCAGCCTCGGCTCGGAGCTATTGTGATCGTGTTTATATGTTTATGCTACGAGAGCGATAACAGGACAGCCGCATCCGTGCAAGTACTAACTTACAATGCTGCTATGTTGTTACTTGCTGTATTTGCGCAACAACCCTAGAGGAAACTGAGGCTATAACAACTATTTGGATTATTGCATGAGTTTACCTAACATGATGTTACAAACAAACAAGCAATCTAAATATTATGTAAGTATAACTGATTTAGCGTAACTATCAAACACCCGTTAGGTACGGTAGTAAAATGTATAAGGCTCATCAGACGTTATTTCAACATACTATACCTACATTCCATTTAATGAATCATCATTCATTCATTCATTATATTATATACTTACCTAGCTCTACTATTATTATCCCGTATATTATTGAGAAAAAAAATGATGATTTTTCCCGACTAATTTTAAGATTTTTTTTAGATGGTACGGAATTTATTCTCCATAGATATGGATATCATTGATTCCATGTTGATACCAAACGTGATACACTTTTATTTAGTTTTCTAGGCGTTGTTCTGTCATAGTCATAGCCGCCCTTGGTTGAATTAAACACGCCGTATTGGATTTATCATCTTGTCCTACAGCTTAAGAAATGTGGAATATCATTACGATTATAGGTAACCTATGAAACACGGAATATCGTTAGAATACCAACATCACTTATGAAATTCTATCAGTAGTTTAGGAATGATGAAGGTATATATAGACTGCTAAGCGAAGGTACACCTTCCCGTCTTTAGGTAATATTCACGATCGTGTAGCTAAAATAAAATTATCATAAAGTATCTCGAAGAAGTGTAGCGGAGCAAAAAAGGGAGCAAACTTCTTTTTCGTAAGTTATCTCGTTACTCACAAAGATGTGACTTTTATGACAGAATCGGACCTTTCGGTTATTTGTAGGGAAAGTAAAAATTTGCCGGTATCGTTTAGGAACTGCGCACACGGTAGCAACTGTAGTGGCAATATAATATTGTAAATTGAAGAATTGAAAAGAGAAACCGCCAAGTTTCTTGCTGGTTCTTCTCGGTAGGAACGGCATTCCGAACCAGTGGTAAATTATTTGACAATTCAAAAGCACTTGTAAAAGTCTATTTGAATAAAAATCTATTCTATTCTATTCTTTAATAGGCAACTTACGATTTTCATTTAATTTCGAGAAATTGCACAGTCGTAGCAACTTTAGTTGCAAGTTTTGGCGATCGAAAAAACAAAAGAATCGTAAAAACGACTAGTTGAGAGTTGCGAGTAGAGCAAGATATGCATACGAAGAGATGTACCTAAAGCAGTTGTTTTATGTCCTTATGGCGCTTCCACTTCTTGTTGCAAAACTTAGATATACATGACATAATATTGTAAATTAATTTTTTTATAAAGAGCAACCACCGAGTTTCGTGCTGACTTTTCTCGCTAGAAGGGCATCCCGAACCGTCGCGTTGCTTGGTAGATTAAATTCATTCAAAAGCTTATTTGAATAAAAATCTTCCTAATTATATTTCTTGCGGTCGTTTCGCAACACTTCTGCAAGAACTGCAGGAAGCGCATTTTTAGATTCTGGCAATGCGGGTGATATCAGCAGCATCGGGCGTGTCACAGAAATGAGGCAGAAGAAATCGCATCAGTGATAACCTCTTTCTTACAGTAGTTTTAGTATTGTTTTTTGCTTTTACTGTATTATTTTAGGTTGTATACAATCGCCTTTACTTCGTAAAAATAAAATCAGTATCACATACTTTATATTTTATTGTATATAAATTACGTATAAGTCATAATATAAGTTGGTATGTATTACTTGTGCCAATCAATATCATTTGTAATCTTGTTATTGCTTTACTCGTATCAGTGTTTTAAAATTTTATTATCTTGAACGATATTGCAGGGCTCATCCTAATGATATCCTACTTTGATTCACTAGAACATTCCATTGTTAAACTTTGTTAATTAATATTATAATCTCTAAATAATTTATAGGTATAAACATTTTGGTACAGTTAGCTACGCCCAAGTATATTCGTAGTTATGTATAGTTTATCAAAAATGAATGAGTGGATTTATGTTACACCCACCGACCACAGTTCAAAGAAGGGGGTTCGTCTCTAACTTTTTGGAGTTGTGTACGTTTTTAAGCAATTAAAAATATCACTTGCTATGCTTTAACGGTGAAAGGAAAAACATTGTAACCTAACTGTAAACTAACCCAAATTCGCAATAAAGATTATTGAATTGAATTGAATTGTGAGGATACCTTTATGCCTGAGAGTTCTCCATAATACTCTCAAAACTGTGTGGAGTCTAGCAATCTACACTTGGCCAGCGTGGCGGACTTAAGCTCTTCTCATTTTGAGGAGATCCGTGCTCAGTAGTACTGATGATGAAATAGATATTATTATCTTTAGTAAGAGATACTACTATTCTTACTCTGTGATATTATGGTGGGGTAATCTTACACCGTGACCATGTTCAGACGGGCATAACTCAAAAAAAAATTGACATCTGTGTTTTCTACGATAATAATCCATTCTAAACTATGGCAAGACCGTAGCTTTTCCGGGCACAATTATGTATATTGGAAATGTTCACTCGCAAGACGTAGCGTAAATCATACCTAAAGCCTAAAATATTTTACATCGGGTACGTGCCTGGGCGATGCTTGGTTTAAATAATTCTAATATGACAACTTTGTAGTAATTCATGCTAGATTTTGTCACACCTGTAACCCTACTTTTTTTACTTGTTCAGTTGTGGAACGGCCCGGTCCATTCACGGTGTAGCATAAATCAAGCCTAAAGTTAGTTTTCTGCACTAATTCTGCTTTATTTCCCGTTTTAATAATAATAAAACCTTGATATTTTCTCGGACGCTAATGAATGGAGTTTATTAAATAAAGGCGCATTCTTTTCTACGGAGGAAGAAAATTGTTCACCTTCATTGTGCTGGAGTTTCTCTAGACATATTCTTTAATATTAAAAGCTTAATATTGTACAAGTGTATAGCGTGCTTAACTTAATTCATTTAATGTTGTAAGCATTTAATGGTAAAGAGATCGCACACCATCAGAGCCACTAGCATAAGTTTTCAAGTAAATATACGCGACAACGATGTTGGTGCATAACGTATTTTAAAATAAGTAATAAAAATGTATAAGACACCATCAAGAATCAGCTGCATCGGATACGTCGAAAAATGCTAATCATGTTTCCAAACGTCAGTGTAGATGTAACTTACGCTCAGCATTATTACAGTGCGCCAGATTTTACTCAATCATATTCATATCATGCGATCGCTATCTCGTAGATCAAAATCCATACTTATATTATAAATGCGAAAGTGTGTCTCTCTGTCTGTCTGTCTGTCTGTCTGTCTGTCTGTCTGTCTGCTACGTTTTCACGGCCCAACCGCTGAACCGATTTTAATGAAATTTGGTACAGACATGGGATACATCCCGGGGAAGGACATAGGCTACTTTTAATCCTGGAAAATCAAAGAGTTCTTATGGGATTTCAAAAAACCGAAATCCACGCAGGCGAAGCCGCGGGTATCCTTTAGTTTACTATAAAAATTAGTGTCCTGTGTCTCACCTCTTGCGGCTCTTTCAATTCTTGGGCCCGAGTTTTGCGGATTTTTCTGCCGTGTGCGATCAATTTTATAAAATAGTCTAATAGCCATGTTATTACAAAACTGGGTCATATAAGTAGGTTTATTAGTTAGTACCTAAGTCTTTAAAAATAATGTAACTACAGCGTCAGGTACATGGCTTCTACAGAACGCTGTGCTATTTTTTCCTTTTAGTACTAGAACTTATTTTCCTAGGAAACTGGCAAAGGCAAAGGAATTTCTAGACAGACGTACCTATTCTATTTAATATTATAAAACTGTTGCTTGTTGGAAGTTGCCTTGACTTCTTGATTATGGTCATCTATCTCATTGGCCATTGACGATAATAATACACCCTTGTGTCGGTATAGGCATTTGGTGCAATGCATTAGACCCGTGGCTTAAATCTTCAGCCCAAGCACAATCAGTGCGACATTGCAACGCTGTATCAATACAATAGTCACGAGAAAGCGTTGTCGTACTTATTTTACTTGCATTTGCATTACAAGCCTTAGTAAAAACATTACGATTTACGTCCCTACATTGAAAGCACTGACGTATTGAAAGAATGCACCATTACGTATATAAAAATTTATAACACCCCCGACGATCCAAAGTATTTGAGTTTTCCAAAACATCATTTTCAAATAAATAATTATGTATTTAGGCAACGTCCATCATGACAGCTTGACATTTGTCTATTGACATAATACTATGAACCTAACGGTTATCTAACCTTCTTTTCTACAAAAAAACTAGAAAAGAGCTGATAACTCTTAAACAGCTGAACCAATTTTTTTAGATTATAGCTAAGAACACTCTCGATCAAGCCACCTTTCAAACAAAAAAAAACTAAATTAAAATCGGTTCATTCGTTTAGGCGCTACGATGCCACAGACAGATACACAGATACACAGATACACAGACACACAGATACACACGTCAAACTTATAACACCCCTCTTTTTAAGTCGGGGGTTAAAAATGAAACTTTAGCAAAAACCTGAAAATTATTGCATACCCACACACTCTAGCATACTCCCTCCAGCTTAGCTAAGGAGGGTTTTATTCTTTAGACTAACTCATGTCACCTAAAACGTTCCTCGTGAAAAGATTTACCGAAACGCTGACTAATTGATTGAAAAGCGGCGTTGAAATTCATTAAAAGGTATAGAAATTATGAGAAAATTCACGGACAAACGCAAGTCATCTATTTAAACTTTTAAAGACAGAAGATTTCCAAGTCAAAGTATAAATAAACAGCGTCGACAGCGCACAAACAATTTTCTTTTAGAGCATGTTTTGTTTTTAAATTAAAGAGATACGACGCCACAAAGACCGGAAAGCTCGTTGCCTGCATGTGTATAAAAATGTACAGAGCGCCATTAAATTAAATGAATTTCCCCAGGCCCCAGGCCAAACTACGAGCTCCCAACGGCTTGAGCTCATTCCGCTTATCGGCCGCTTTGAAGCCTACCCAGTTATCTGCGAACATGAATGAGCTGCATTTTTATTAAGAATTTACGCTGATATTAATATTTTATACTTCCACCTGACTAAATTTGTACAAGTTTTACTTGAAATGTTAATGAAAAATTATTTCTTTCATACTGAAAAATGTTTGTATTACATATACGAATATGAAACACCCACTTACATGTTTGGAAAACCCTCAGGTACCCAATTTCTAAGTACAATTTCACTAACCTTCTGAATGTATCCGTTTTTAACTCACTTTCAGATAGGTGCCATTTTCTTTTTAACAATTGATAGACTAGCGCTTGGTGCAATCAGACCTGCTCGCAATAGATAAAGCAACGCTTGCCTAGGAGATATCTATTCATTTTGACTTAAAGGACCCATTCTATAGGTAAATGTTTTGAAATGTAAATATAAAGCCTCTAAAATGACGCGCAAGTTGAATATAATCGTGGGCTGAGTCTTAAATAATTATTATTTAAGTTAAGGGGTAAACAAAATACATGGAACAAATGAATAATCCAAACTTTAATTATCTACTTTTAGACTCCTTATCTACCAATTACTGAAAAACCACATGCGAATTTCTCAGGTTGGCACTTAACTCGTATGATGTATCCTAGCTACTGTATGTACTAATACCTGTATCCAATATATTATAACATCTACCGCACTCTACTCGGTTTTTATGCTCTATGTTTATCCCGATAATATATTTTTGTACTCGCAACATAAAAGCTTTTAATGATTGTTTAAAAATACTTCTAAAAATACTTTTAAAAAGTGTACAGAATTTTCTTGAAGAAACTTGCTAGACATCCATAAATCCTTTTCTCATTTTGCCGGACGGTGCAAGGTCATTTATTTGCCTTATATTGAAGAACGTGGCTCTTCGACGCTATTTATTCCAAAGGGTAGACTCGACGTGGAATCGACAAAATTTCAATGCATTTTAAAGTGAAGTTCTGTAATTTTATTCACGACTAGCTGATGCCCGCAGCTTCGCCCGCGTGGATTGGTCAGATCCCCTGCAGCATCAGGATTGAGGAGTTGGACTCCAAATTTTTTATGAAACAATGTCGCAAAGTTCCTCTATTGATTAAAAAAGAAATGACGCAAATCGGTTCAGAAATCTCGGAGATTTCGGTGTACATAGGTAGAAAAACACAACTCCCTTTTTAAAAGTCGGTTAAAAAAGTTGCCTATGTTACTCCCTGGTCAATTCTGTACTTGTCTGTGAAAATCCCGTCAAAATCGGTTCAGCCGTTCCCAAGATTAGCCTTTTCAAACAGACAGACAGACAGACAGACAGACAGACAGACAGACAGGCAAAAATTTAAAAACGTGTGATTCAGTTATAGTATCGTTCAAATAACCATATGACCTTAATATGCGGTAGTTATTTCGAAATTACAGACAGACACTCCAATTTTATTTATTAGTATAGATTTTATACCTACCTTCCTAGTTTTTAATGGCTCTTACCTAATTTACTTACGCTTACTATTAAGACTGATGCAAAATAAATTATTTATTTATCTATTTGGATGCAACTTACTGTAGAGTGTTTGTACTATCAAGAGTATTTCAGGCCATAAATATTATATTTCGCCTGGTGTCAATGGGGTCCAGATTTAAAGTAGGTATAACAATAACGTTCTATAGACCAGTTGCGTCGATCTACGGTATGTCTACTGTTACAAAAGCTCAAGCACAATTAGTGTAATAACCCTTTCTAGCGGGTTTTACATCAATAAACCGTTGTAAATGTTGCGAAAAGCAAAAAAAGTCAAACAGAACTTGGTCTGCAAGTGGCATAATACTGAGACGGACATACCTAAGCTAATTTTTTATCCTAGAAAATGTAAGGATTTCCATGTGATTTATTGAAGACTCATTCGTTCAACTGATTTTGAGGAGGTATAATGGAAATAGCTTGCATCTCTGAGACGTAGGTACTCAGGCTCTTTTTATTCGGGAAAATCGAAGAGTTGCCACAGGATTTAAAAAAAACTTGAATCCAAGCGGATGAATTCACGGGTTTCACTGTAATTTTTTTGTAAAAATCACCGGAATAGTAGGTACTTTTTTTTTTTAATTCATCGGAAAGGAAATTAGTGGCTGTTGAGCTTAGAAATCGATCTCTCAGAGCCAAACTAGACGACAATCGCTCGCAGCCCGCAAGCGGAGCTCAATCAATCGGATATTGATCGTTATTCGTTAGATTCAATTCAAAATTCTATTACGCAGGTTTGGTGGATCGTGACAAGATCGTAAGTTTGAGGGAGCTCCACCTCTTCAACCTCTCTCGGTTGATAAAACTTTGCTTTGGCCTCGAATACGAATCGTCACATAATGAGACCGTGGAAAACACTCGCTTCTCACAACTCCTCAGACAAGGACCCGAATCGAAATGAAAACGGAAATCTTCCCACGCAATTATCACCTGTAACTTTTATGCTGCAAAGGCGATATTCGCTTATAGATGGAGATGAAATATATTTCCGCGAGTTGTCCTTTGATATTCCTTTAATATTTGAGCAATAAAAGGGAATGTTCTTGTTCATATGCTGGGAGTCGTTTAACGTTTTGTGAGGCCGGTTAGATGATTAACCGGCTTGTGTTTTGATGTGTTTCACGTCAAGCTTCCTAATTTGGAGGCTTTATTTTAACGATTCCGCCATTGAAAGGGGCTCAATTTTGATACTGGAAAGATGTAAAGCGAAGTGATATTTTTTAAGGAATGGAATGAATGGAATGATGTTTAAGTCGCTATATCTTGTCATCGTCTCAACTGATGGAAATATTTTGAAGAGATTTCCATACTACACGGTTTTGGGTCAGTGTTCAACTGTTCGCCTAGTTAAAGCTCAAACAACAGCGCGTTTTACAGTGTGATTGATTATTTTTGTGTGATTGTGAGTGTTATTGATAGATTAACATGCCTAGCTATTAGCTTTATTGTAACAGTCATACTCCATACCTACTAATATTATCAGTGCGATGTCTGTCTATCCAGGGCCTATCTGTTTAAGCGATTTAAATAAAATTTGCAAAGTACAAACTTGCATTTCGCAGACAAACATAGGCTAGATAGACTTTTTTACCAGAAAAATACCACTAGATTAAAACCACGAGAAACCACGGGATTAAAAGTCTCAATCCATTGAAATGAATTCACTTGTAGTAGTTTTCAATGATACCCTCGCGGTTTTTGTAACGATTTGGCGATCAAAAAGTTGCGAAAAACTTTGTCGCACTGATTGTGCTAAGACTGCATTGCTAATTTCTATACTAATATTATAAAGAGGAAACCTTTGTATTTTTGTATTTTTGTATGTTTGTATTGAATAGGCTCAAAAACTACTGGACCGATTTCAAAATTTCTTTTACCATTACTTAGAGGGATTCTTCCGAATCCGTATAGGCTATATTTTATCCCGGAAAATAGATAGGATTTTTCGTGGTAGTGAAAATTGTGGAGTAAGGCGTCGAAAAAACTGCCGTACGTTAACGATTCTCGCGAACGCTGCCTAAATGGTTAGAGATGTATGGTTGACTTCTATAGAAAAGTTGTAGAACTTAAGCCTACAAAAAAGTCCGCGATAGTATAAACCAAACATTTATATTTTAGCCATTATAACCACTTTTCCATTAGTTTTACGATAAATTATAACTTTGACTTGCACCCGTGCGAAGCCGGGGCGGGCCGCTAGTAGTTTATAAACAAAATCGACAACACAAAAGCTCACTTAGTAAAAGAGTTACAGGAAAAGTGCAACGTCCAAGAAGAATAGGCCTCCCCGATCGAAATACAAAAAGCCGTCTGCAATACAGTTTATTTGCGTTGTATAAACATTTCAGTTGAACGAGGTTTTATTGTAGGATCTCCTATTGATCACTGTGAAACAATAGAGCGAAATTTTCCGCTACTTTTAAGAGGGCTCTCTCCGTCACTCGTTTCCACTCGTTTCATACAATCGTAGTTCCAATTTCATTTGAATACTAAGCAACCTAAGTCCATGAAATTTTGCAGACATATTCTAGAAACTAATATCTATGTCTGTGGTTTTCCAGATTTCTGTTAAAATATTCGGTTTCAAAGTTACGCGGTCTTAAAAAATTTCATACAAATCTTGGAGCCCCTGTAATTTTAAAACTACATATTTTTAGAAAAATCTAAAACACCACAGACACAGATATTAGTTTCTAGAATATGTCTGCAAAATTTTATGGACTTTGGTTGCTTAATATTCAAATGAAATTGGAACTACGATTGTATGAAACGAGTGGAAACGAGTGACGGAGAGAGCCCTGTTAAATAAAAATGCAGGAACTGAAGCTCGTTTGGGAACTAAAATCGCTGCAAAGTTGAATAGCGGCCAATTAATGCCTCATTGCAGACAAAATTCCTTTTCACAGAGTAGTGAAGATTTTAGGGTTCCATTAGGGACGGGAAGGTAAAAAGTTAGCAGCAAAAATCTCTACGTTTTATTTCAGATAGGGTTTTAATTTATGATAGAAATGAAAAAAGTATTACTTCATTTTTTAAATATAATTTGCAATCGTATATCGTTTTGATTTCGTGAAACTATTATTTTTACCTTCACAGTGATTTTCCAGACAAGTTTTCTTTCTTTAGAACAGAGATAGCTTTCATGCCGAGGATGGATATAGACTCCTTTTCATCCCAGAAAATCAAAGGATTCCCGCGAGATTTTTATAAATCTAAATTACGTGGGCAAAGCTGCGGACGTCATCCTAGTTCTGTATATAAATTCGTGAGACTTTTTCAAAGAGTATTAACCATGTTAATCGTAACTAATAGTCCCCTTCCCCTGCAATCAAGTGTAAAGCCAAGTGTCGGTACGACAATAGTGTAAAGGGTGGATGGAGTTTGAACGGCCGATCATTCGGATTAGTTCGCTCTTCCATAGAGCTATTGATGATTTCATTACACTACCACTATACCCGTTGCTGGGGCAATCAGCCAATAAAGGAGGTGATATGATGATGAATGGCCGTAATCCGGGCTCGGATCTGCATCCATCATACTCCTCCCCATTCACTTGCTTCATATTTCATTTTTGTACTGAAGGAGTGCTTTATTCAAATAGATATACAGTCACTAGTAGGTACCTACGTCCTGTTTGTCTACGATTTTTTTTTAATCCGACTTTATCCGAAGCATAGGAATACTTAGTTATTTAAATAAATAAATAATAAATAATAAGCTTTATTGTTTGCTTTATTGCTAGATTATTACTAGTTACAGTAGTTCACTTATCTCTAAAGTAAAATCCAACAACAAACAATAGATCGCTTTTTAGCATTAATAAAAAATGCTCAGCGCTGGTTTTCAGTTTGCGCCATTTTATGATCAATAATAGAATTACACCGCGCCCGTTGAGTTATCAAAGTTGTTTGTGTCGTGTTTGTATTGAATTCCGAGCAAGTAAAGGATTCAAAATTTGGACCACGAGTTAAAGCGAGTGGTTGTAAAGTAAATCCTGACTGTAGCGAGGGATTCAAACGCATGAGTGCAAATAATTTTGCAGCCGTGCGAAATGTATGTGAACCAACTCTTTTCATCCTGATGCTGAAGGGTTAGGTAGGTACTGCTCTCCTAAATGGTAACTCTCAATCGTGGTACTGCTGTGGAAACCTCCATAAACGTGAGGACGGTGGATCTTTCGCCAGGTGAAAAGCTTTCGCTTCTGAATTGTTATTATACAACAACCTTTACTATGTACTTTACACACTAGAAAGGATTATTCCGAAAAAAAAAAACAGATTGCAACTTATTTTTAACCCCCGACCCAAAAAGAGGGGTGTTATAAGTTTGACGTGTGTATCTGTGTATCTGTGTGTCTGTGTATCTGTGTATCTGTGTATCTGTGTATCTGTCTGTGGCATCGTAGCGCCTAAACGAATGAACCGATTTTAATTTAGTTTTTTTTGTTTGAAAGGTGGCTTGATCGAGAGTGTTCTTAGCTATAATCTAAAAAAATTGGTTCAGCCGTTTAAGAGTTATCAGCTCTTTTCTAGTTTTCTTGTAGAAAAGAAGGTTAGATAACCGTTAGGTTCATAATATTATGTCAGTTGACAAATGTCAAGCTGTCAAGATGGACGTTGCCTAAATACATAATTATTTATTTGAAAATGATGTTTTGGAAAACTCAAATACTTTGGATCGTCGGGGGTGTTATAAATTTTTAATTTACACTTGTTGCTTAACTTGATAGCCAGAGTCATACGAGTTTAGGTACTTATTACAAGTCGTGCCGTTGCTATTATGGGTGATAATACTACTACTACTACTACTAGAATAGTGTTTTTTTAAAGTTATGAATGGTTATTTAAAGTGACTGATAGTCACTTTATGTGCGTTTCTTGTAAGGGGATGTAAAATTATCTTGTACACCTAACATAATTGAGCTGGTTCTCGAGATAGGTTATTTATTATTAAAGTTTCCGGTTCCTCAAGCGTGTAGCGTGTTTAACTTAATTCTCACTTAATTCCCTTAGTGTAATTATGCCTGTACATACTGCATAATAATATATCTTATTCACATCCTATTATTTTAAAATACGGTTTTAGATATTTAAGTGCAGTGTTTATTTACTTCAAAAAAAGATTGATGGATAACAATAAAACCGTCGCGAATACTTCCATTGAATACGTGATTATCATCATATAAATTACACATACCTACTAAAGGGTATGTTGCAAACTGCCAGATCTCTTTCAAAACATCCTTGAAATGTTGGCCAGTCTAGGCAAAGCCTAATGTATATAGCTGTCAAAATAACAAGTGTAAATTAAAAATTTATAACACCCCCGACAAGTGAAGGTTTCAGTAACTAGAAAAGACCGAAAAGACCGAAAAGACCTGATAACTATCAAACGGCTGAACTGATTTTCTTGGACTATTCCCCGCCTACAATCTAAAGTGTCTGAGTTTTCCAAAACATCATTTTCAAATAAATTATTATGTATCTAGGCGACGTCCATCTTGACAGCTTGACATTTGTCAATTGACATAATATTATGAACCTAACGGTTATCTAACCTTCTTTTCTACAAGAAAACTAGAAAAGAGCTGATAACTCTTAAACGGCTGAACCATTTTTTTTGGATTATAGCTAAGAACACTCTCGATCAAGCCACCTTTCAAACAAAAAAAAACTAAATTAAAAATCGGTTCATTCGTTTAGGCGCTACGATGCCACAGACAGATACACAGATACACAGATACACACGTTAAACTTATAACACCCCTCTTTTTGGGTCGGGGGTTAAAAAGACAAGTCTATTATTACATTAACAAGGTCATGGTATTTATAATAACAAACGAACAAGATGATCACTTTGCAGCGTGATCGATAGCTTGGACGTGACTAGAACATTTTAAGGAATTCTCGAAGATTATTTACTACAAGGTATATAGAACTTCTGTTGAAAAAGTCTAGACTCTAGAAAGGCGAATTCTGTACGAGAGCTGAAAAACTGAACAGATACATCTTAGAGCTCAATTATTTCAGCTTTGTTTTGTCTTGGTTATTTCATGTTTTGTGTGCAATAAAATTTTCTATCTATTTCACTACACTATAATTTTTACTAGATGATGCCTGTTAGTTCGCCCGCATGGATTTAGGTTTTTTTTTTAAATCCCACGGGAACATTTTGATTTTCCGGGATAAAAAGCAACTATGTCCGTCTCCGGGATGCAAGTTTGTATTAATTTTATCTGTATCTTTCATTAACATATTCATAATATGAGTAAGTATTAGACTATAATATTAGTATAAATTTATTTTATTTCCATAATTTCAATTAACTCGATAGCTGTACCAGTATTTTCTAACTATGATGCTTCACACCCAATTGTGTAATACTGTATGAGTAAGGATGTTAAGAAACATTGTGCTTATCTTGTTAATCATTGTCCTTTTTGTAAATGATGGTCTCGCAAATTGAACCATAACGTAATAAAATTTTGTGTTAGGGAAATTAAAACAATTTCCTATTTCCTCGACAACATTCTGTCCAAAACATTTCATAACAAGTCTAATTAAATGTAGAGTTGCTCGTTCCAAATCTAGGTCAGCCACTTTTTGTGGCAACCTTACAAAGTTGCTACAAAAAGCTGAAACTGTTTCATGAATAACAAGTACGATCTGAAGCTTGACGAATATAAGTAATTAATTGTTAAATTTTTTTTTTACTAAGTTAGACCATGTAGCTGCAGACCTTATAAGTGTCATTGGATGTGTGATTTGTAAAAAAAAACCATTAGGAAAAAATCGTGGATTGCTGCTAGTTTCAATTAAATTAACACATAGACAATGTTACATAGGCATACAATGAATAGACGTTTAGGTATATAGTAACCAAAATTCAACAGATGCATAATATTATAAAATCTGTCGACATAAAATCAATCGATTTTAAATACGATTGCCCAAAGTCTCCCGTGAGAGAGTCGAAACTCGAAAGTTGGAGTAGTAATTTGAATAAAATATTGGAAGAAGTTTGTCTCATGCGCCATTCGACTTGGATAAATTTGATTTAGAAAAGAAATTTGTCTTGTTTCGAAAGACTAGACCGATAAATGAGTTGAGAAGCATTTGAACTAATTTGAATATCCTTGAATACCTTTGGATCAATAATGAATAAACTTTTACGTAAGTTTGCTCTACAGCTATAGGTTATAGATCTACTCCTAGTAGATAATATAGCGAACAATCTTTCACTCAGCTGGCTGTATTGAATCAATGGATGTAGGTACCTACTTATCATTTTTTGATTTAATAAATATTTTATATGATTTGACCATCATAACTTTATCAGATGTTTTATAAATCATCTCTGTCTATAAATAATGTGAATTAAAGTCACAATTCATGTCCATCCCTTCACTCGCTTATAAGTAACTTCCAAACTATAAGAGATTTCAATGATTGTCTCAAATTTCTAGCAACTTCGTCCATGTGGATATAATTTTTTTTAAAACCCCGTGAGAACTCTTGGATTTTCCGGTATAAAAGCAGGATCAACACTTAAAGTGCTGAGATCTAGGGTATATCTCACACTCCACTCTGAAATAAAAATATGTACGTCGAAATCAGAACTTCGCTTTCTATGAGTTTCGAGACACAAGATGTATGGAGTAGGTAATACATGCACGTAAATACTAGGTAGGTAGGTTTTGCAATCTTGAAGAGCACATAATAGCTCTTCCATACAACGCAATGGGAACAACGAGACGCATCTACTAAAAGATTCCCTAGATTCCTAGAGATGGTGTACTATTTCTCGGTTTCTTTCTTGAAACTGTTGCAAATCGTGCTATTCAAATAAACTTACACAGAATACTATGAAATGATAAATTATACTGTCTCATTTTAGTATTAAACTGAGTCATTATAATATAACCTATTCTGACTAAATAGAAGATAAGTGTAAATAAAAAATTTATACCACCCCCGACAAGTGAAAGTTACAGTAACTAGAAAAGAGCTGATAACTTTCAAACGGCTGAACCGATTTTCTTGGATTATAGCTAAGAACACTCTCGATCAAGCCACCTTTCAAACAAAAAAAAACTAAGTTAAAATAGGTTCATTAGTTTAGGAGCTACGATGCCACAGGCAGATACACACGTCAAACTTATGACACCCCTCTTTTTGGGTCGGGGGTTAAAAATATTAAAATTACGATAAAATAGTTTTTTTTTGTTCCATTACAATAAGCCCTTTACTGCTATCTCTCCACCTGGTTATAGATGATGAAGTCTAAAATGGAAGCGGGCTAACTTGGAAGGGGTAGTTTTATTAAACCCATACCCTTTATCGGTTTCTATTTCTAAATAGCATCGTACCGGAACGCTAAATCGCTTGGCGACACGGCATTGACAGTAGAGTGGTAACTAGCCACGGCAAAAGCCTCCCACCAGACCAGACCAGAGACCATTTAGAAATTAAATTAAATGAAATTGAACAAATAAATAAATAAATGATGATGCTGATGATGTTTTAATGAATTATACCTACCTACCTTTTATGTTACACCCAACTTCGTCTGTGTTGGTGTTAGCTGGCGGGCGTGCTCTGCCTTTTTGGAGTGTTTTTTTTTTTTTTGTTAAAACTGACTGGAAAGCGCTCTAAGGGGGTGCCGTGTGTATGTCGGCGAGCGCCGGCACAGACGGGGTCCATACTTGTATAGTTTAACTAACTTGTTACAAATAACTACAAACTTGACATTGGCTAATCTTTGTAAAGCCAGACGAGAGAGAGAAAAAAAAATGTTACACCCGAAAAGTTGACTGAATTGCTCTTTTTTCTAACCATGTGCCCTAAACTGAGATCCAAAAATTCTATAGCTAAAATAGGTTTAAATAATATAAAAAATATTTTGTCGTTTGTTATTTCCAATTCCCGCAACTTTGTCGGTCTCCTTTTAGCAATTTGTTTTGAAATTTTGATGGTTTTATATTTAAGCTTTTTCCAATCAATTTCGAATGGGTATGTTCCGTTTGAAAAACAATACAATTTTTTATAGGATTAACAAAGTAAAACCTGCAATATTGCATCAGTTAGATTTTAGAAAATTGCTTCAATTAGCTAAGTGGGGTTTTTCAATAAAATCTGCTTTCTGAACTGGTCTGGACTAATCATAAAAGCTTCAAATCAAAGTGAAATAAAGCTATTTGAATATAACGTCATAAAACTTAAATCTACTGTCAATTAAGCTTATGCTAGAAGTGGGGTGGGAACTACTACAATAAAGCAACGGGTGTGGTTTGAACTAATGGACGTTCTGGATTTGAGTCCGCTTTCGAATCTCTTTCATTGAATTTTTTCTAGGCTTCTTCTCCGACCAGGGGGCCTATGGAACTCTCGTAGGTTTACTTTTAAGCTTGACGTAATTAATTATTATTTATAATCATTACATCACTATCTTACAAATTCAACAATCGACAATCAAAAAATGTAATGGTACATGAATAGTACCCATTTTTAACCTCCGACCCAAAAGAGGGGTGTTATAAGTTTGACGTGTGTATCTATCTGTCTGTGGCATCGTAGCTTCTAAACTAATGAAACAATTTTAATGTTGTTTGTTTTTGTTTGAAAGGTGGCTTGATCGAAGTGTTCTTAGCTATAATCCAAGAAAATCGGTTCAGCCGTTTGAAATTAATCAGCTCTTTTCTAGTTACTGTTACCTTTGAACTATTTGAATCATTGAACTATTGGGGCTTTAAGTAACAGTACTTGGATTCATGACTATTTTACACTGTACCTACCTACATTAATATAACAATTCACATAGAAACTTCAACAGTTCTTTTCCTTTATGAACTCCATAAATATTTTTTCATCAAAGCTTATAGGCGTGTGTATCTAGTCGACGAGTATATTGGAAAGAACCCCATGATTCTCTTGAACCTTACTCAGACGGGTTACTCCAGTTTGGCCTCGAATACGAATCGTCACATAATCAGACCGTGAAAAACACTCGCTACTCATATGCCCTTACTGAAGAATCTTTCGGTTAGGGTTGTCTCTGGCTCAAATAAAGCACGTACTTAATGTTACAGTATTGTTACCCGACTACTTTAATTTAAAATATTTTATCTATTTAACATTTAGCTCTACAAGCTCTAAAGTATGGTACAAGATTAGTATCGAACAGGACTTTTTTTTAATATATGCGAATTAGGATAAAATTAATAAATTGTTTGAATTAAATTATGTGAAAAAAAGCGATAATCCTGTCTTAGGTTTGATTTAGAAACAGCTCGGGCAAACACAGCATTTACATAGTGTTCATAATGTTGGACCGTGAAAAATAAATAATAAATTAATCGTTACTCATAATATTATGCCCTTAGTACTGAAGATTCTTTCAGGTAAGGCTGCCTCTAGTACGAATAAAGCACGTAATGTTACAGTATTGTGCAATTTAAAATATTCTTTTCTAAATTTTTATCTACTTTGTGTTTAACTCAAATGCACATTCGATCTTATCATTTAGATGTTATTTTCTGTCCAGAATTCCCAACAGGAATCGTGATATTCTTTCGCAGCTTCACTCTCGTGACAATTTTGACAAGTCTGGTTTTATCTCCTTGTCTATACCTATTATAAAGAGAACCTTTGAGCAAAATTTCAGCTTTATTGGTCCAAAGGTTTGGACTGGAGTAAAGTAGCCAGTGAGTGTCGTTCAGGACTTTTCTTTGATTGTATGAGAAAAAAGATAACAATCACAAATTGTGTGAACGAAATTGTCGGAAAAAAGCGACAACCCTACATAGGTTTGAAATAAAAATAACTCAGGCAACCACAACCTTTAAACGTATTTGCATAGTGGTCATATTGGCTCCCATATTGTGTCTCTCATAAAGAGAAGAGAAGCCTACTTTCCGGAATCGTCGTTTGATATTCTGATAACATTTGACGTATAATAGGGAATGTTTCCTCCTATGTGAAGACATTCGTTCATGGTTTAAGGAGTTTAAGGAAACGTTTAATCGCATTACCTTTGATGTGTTTTGAGAGTCGCAATACGTAGGTACTCGGGTGACTTCTCCTAAAATATTGTTACTTTTAGAGCAACATTCAAGCATTTGTCTCGATAAAACGACTTTTGGAGTTTGTTTTAGATTGGGCTAATTTGTTTACGTTTACCTCCAAAAATGTCAAAGAATTCTTCAAAAAATTCACGTAAAATACATACCCACATAATAAATGAATGAATTCACTGCCACATATCATAAATGCGAAGGTATCTTTGTTTATTGGTTTGTTAGTTGTGGAAATCGCGGGCACCTACTACTGAGCACTGGTCTGTCCATATTATCCCTTAAACTGTTTTCGGCACAGTCGTTTAAACTGCATCAGTTCATTCCCAGACGGATCAAACCATCTCAACAAATAACGACGCCTATTCTAATTACTTACATCTCAATCAATTTCAAAGTAATAGTTAACAATAGGTTACAGCAAAGTTAAATCTGTAGGTATGTTGGCAAGCTGTGGCGTACTAGTCGGTAAGAAGTTGAGAAGTTCCTCACGGCAGCTGAACTCGCAAGTTCCAACATCTAATGAGAAATTAATTGTTTACTCCAACTTGCTAATCAGTTCCCTTCCCAAGCTCACACGGTACAAGAATTCAGTCTATATTTTTAGTTAATTTTTCTTCATATTAGAGTATACCCGACGAGTTCAAAATACAGAAAAATTTAGCAAATAAGTATCAGCCCAACTTATAGTGAAAACACAATTGCATCGCGCATTACGATTTACGACATAACTTGAGACACTGTGTTTCAGGAAATTAAAAAAATACACCGAATTGTGAGTAGACGTATTAGTTACTCCATCTTTTTCCGAAGGCAGACAAAGTCAAAATCAAAGCCGTTTACTTATTTAAAATAGGTGCACACTCTTTGATTGTCGTTGTTGAATTTATAAGATAAGTAGGAATTGATGTAGTCCACGGAAAACTCAGCTGGCTATCCTTTTAACTATCACCCTTTTACAACATCACTTAAAACTTATTAAAACAAGTTGAAAGCTGCAAGCTTTCTTCTCATTCAAAATAATCCTTTACACTGTAATAGAATTTTTCAACAAGTTTACTTTTTTTAATTCTCAGATTTTGTGGATTATAGGTATCAAACAGGCAAGTAAGGACAGAAAGGTACACACTTCTACGAAGCTGTGTTCCGCAATCAGCAGGAAGTTAGAAAGTCCACGACATAGTAGCTCTTAAGGCGTTCTATGAGGAATACTCGCAAGTACTTGTTTGCCCTAACTTGCTTTTGAGCTGAGCTCTATACAGACTCCTACCTAAGCACCAGTAATTTCAACTTTCTAACTCGAGTTCGAAGTTGAAATACTCGTAGATGCACTTCGAATCGGGTATCTGAAAGTCCTACCCTACTTCTTGAGCAGTACCTACCTATTTTTAGGGTTCCGTACCTCAAAAGGAAAACGGAACCCTTATAGGATCACTTTGCTGTCTGTCTGTCTGTCTGTCTGTCCGTCCGTTCGTCCGTCGTGTCTGTCAAGAAAACCTATAGGGTACTTCCCGTTGACCTAGAATCATGTTTGGCAGGTAGGTAGGTCTTCCAGCCCAAGTAAAGGAATATGTTTTAATTTTCAAAGTAAGATAACTATACCAAGTGGGGTATCATAATATGAAAGGGCTGTATTTGTACATTCTAAAACAGATTTTATTTATTTTTAAGCATAACAGTTTTTGGTTTATCATGCAAAATGTCAGAAAAATACCCGAGCACGGAACCCTCCCTGACTCGCACTTGGCTGGTTTTTATTTCTAGTAAGACTTTATCCAAACTCGACGTATTTGCTAAGAACTTGGTCCAAGTACTCTATCAACCTCGCTGCAATTTGAAAATCAACAACAATTAATTATTATTCGGCCAATTTACTTATTTGTTATTCATAAGTCATCTGTTAGTCTATAACAACACTAATAAGCTTTATTTATTTTGACGTAGCACTCTTAAAATCTCTTTTTAACCCCCGACCCAAAAAGAGGGGTGTTATAAGTTTGACGTGTGTATCTGTGTATCTGTGTATCTGTGTATCTGTCTGTGGCATCGTAGCGCCTAAACGAATGAACCGATTTTAATTTAGTTTTTTTTGTTTGAAAGGTGGCTTGATCGAGAGTGTTCTTAGCTATAATCTAAAAAAATTGGTTCAGCCGTTTAAGAGTTATCAGCTCTTTTCTAGTTTTCTTGTAGAAAAGAAGGTTAGATAACCGTTAGGTTCTTAATATTATGTCAATAGACAAATGTCAAGCTGTCAAGATGGACGTTGCCTAAATACATAATTATTTATTTGAAACTATTTGAAAATGATGTTTTGGAAAACTCAAATACTTTGGATCGTCGGGGGTGTATAAATTTTTAATTTAGACTTGTAGACATTGCTACTTGCCAAATTCCATGATTCTAGGTCAACGAGAAATACCTACGTATAGGTATTTTCTAGACAAATACGACTGACAACTAAATGATCCTATGAGGGTTCCTTTTTTTTTCTCTGGAATAAAAGTCAATACATTTTAATATAAAATTACCGTTTCGTCCGTAGAAATTATTTTAATTAAGCCCCTGTGACCGACATTAAACGTATGGGAAACGTGATGAAAATTGCAATCAAAACTTTCCGAAAATAACTACATACATTTTCACTTGCAACTGAAATATTGTTTTAACCCGACCACGGCGAGAAAATAAAAATATAATGTGATTAATGTGTACTTTTACCGACTCGCACTCCACCCGGTTTTAAATTATTGCATTTGTGTCGTATTTGATATCTCTCTGGTCATTTATGATGGCCGCCCTATCGCTCTTATCTATGAGGAACCTGCTTTACATTTCATTATATTCCTATATCAAACAAGTAAAAATTAAAAATTTATAACACCCCCGAAAAGTGAAGGTTACAGTAACTAGAAAAGAGCTGATAACTTTCAAACGGCTGAACCGATTTTATTGGATTATAGCTAAGAACACTCTCGATCAAGCCACCTTTCAAACAAAAAAGTAAATTAAAATCGGTTCATTAGTTTAGTAGCTACGATGCAGACAGATACACAGATACGCACGTCAAACTTATAACACCCCTCTTTTTGGGTCGGGGTTTAAAAACTCTACGACAGGACTTTTTACATCACCGTAGAGTTTCGATTGTGTGTTATTTGTATGCAACATCTGAAAATAAAGAAGATTTGATTAATTTCAGAGATTATTTGAAGTAATGAGTGTAATATTCTTCAAATAATCCAGATAACAAAGGGAGAATTAAGAATGGTCGTTAAGATTTTAATATCTAGTTAGAGATTGAGGGTTATTTTATAAGGTAGGTAATAGCTGGTTTATGCTAATTCTATTGCCCATCAAGAAGTTTAACTGGATCTCATTGCCATTCAAATAGAAAATATCGATTTTTGGACGGGGCGAGACGTTTTCCTTAGGGGCCAGACGAGCATACTTATTAGACAATGAAATGAAAAAACAGAAAGGGTAGACATTAGACAAGCATGCCACAACACTGCAGTGACGACCACGACTGCTCTGCCAAGAGCATTACCACGCGTAATGATAATTTTCAAAAGTTACCAGAGACGTTGCTAAAAGTAAACTAAACTACAGAACAGTTATAGTACGACTATTGAGGCACAACACAAGGTCATATACTACGATAATTCAGAATGTAGCATAAAAATGTAAATCTGTAGATAATATTGAACCAAGTATATAGTTGTTTACAGTTGCTTGAGATATATTATCAATACATTGAGCGCATTCAAGGTACAGTGTAGTATTCACACTATTGTCGATACCCACAGCTTGTCGGAAGTGTAATTCATCGTCATCATCATCATCGTCAGCCTGTGGACATCCACTGTTAGACATAGGCCTTCCCTATAGAGCGCCACCACACCCGGTCCCCAGCCTTCCTCATCCAGCCACTTCCCGCCAGCCGCTTTATATCGTCGGTCCAAGGCGTCCCACACTACGCTTGCTTAAACGCGGTCTCCACTCAAGGACTTTTCGGCTCCAACGGCCATCGCCCCTACGACAGGCATGGCCTGCCCACTGCCACTTCAGCTTGCTAATAGTTTGGGCTATGTCGGTGACCTTGGTTCTCCTGCGGATCTCCTCATTTCGGATCTTATCCCTTAGGGAAACTCCTAATCCATAGCTCGCTGAGCAACTTTGAATTTGTGAACAAGGCCATTTGTAGTGTAATTGTTCAAAGGAAAAAAAATCTCATAAATTATGCTATTTGAAGTATGAAACTGCCCGACTCTAACCGACGGGGAGAGGTATTGGTTCATTTTTCACCGCTTTATTGCATACGGCACTGACAATATCTGTCGTGGTGGAGCTATGAAAAATGCCTCCAAGCTTTACAATTTTTACTGTTACTGTTAGGTTCTATCGTCATTTTTTAAGAATTTATCATACATAACACTTTCAATATACATCAAGTGCTAAGCCTTAACAGTAACGACTTCAATAAAGTTGCACAGCACTTCCCAAAATGGTGTGGCTTCAGTTAGAAACTATGAAATTTTTTCAAATTCAAATTCAAAATATTCAATTAAACTTTACAAGTGCTTTTCAAAATAATCTAACACTGGTTCGGAATGCCGTTCCTACCGAGAAGAACCAGCAAGAAACTTAGGCAACACTCACCTGAATAAAAAACCGGTCAAGTATGAGTCGGTCTCACACACAAAGGGTCCCGCAACATCGTACAAGATATAATAAACACTATACTATCTTTTAAATTTTTTAATTAGCATGGTAGCCATTTTGAAATGCGCCATCTTGGTTTTTATAATTTGTAATAATAGCGGCGATAGAAATAAGTACAAACTGTGTGAAAATTCAACGCTCTATTACGGTTCATGAGATAAGTACAGCCCGCTGAAAGACGGACGATCAACGGAGGCTTAGTACTTAGTCAGCTAGTAATAAGGTCCGTTGGCACCATTCGTGTACAGAGAACGTTGGAGACTTAAGTTTTTTTTCAGTCAATTTTAAATCTATGAGCCAAAATATTACATCTGTAATTATAGTAAGTAGATAGATAGATAGATAGAACACTTTATTACACACAAATACACATGTAAAGGAGCACAACGCAGAAAGAAGAAAGCAGAAAATACAATTGTGTGCAAAGGCGGCCTTATTGCTTGGAGCAATCTCTACCAAGCAACCTTTGCTGAAAGGAGAAGCTAGTGTTGGATAGTAAGTACCAAGTAAGTAGGTACTTTGCTTGGTTAAAAAACATTCTGGCAGCACAATTACAATGTAACCCTTTGTATAACAATATTGTCCGACTTCATTTTCTCTTTCCACCACTGTTATGATTCGCAGGTGCACAATGGCAATCCATGGAAATGTATCACATGAGAACTGCAGTAAAGAATACAAGATTCATTACTTTATCGGCCCCTTTATGTTGGAAAATATTTTTATAATCTTCCTTATATTGTATGTAACTACATGACGAACGCGACTTCACCCGCGTGGATTTAGGTTTTCGAAAATCCGTTGGAATTTTTTTTGTATCTCGGGGGGAAAAATAATCTATGTCCCTCTTTGGGATCCAAGCTATCTTTATCAACGAGATATTTTTATGTGAAAGACAAAAATCTGTCTAGATCTAAAGTGTAAGTAAAGTAGGTAGGTACGCTCTAAGATAAGAGTCAATAGGCAACTTATAGGTCTTATAGGTCTTATTATCTTGGCCACATCAACACTTGCCATCAGATGTGATTGTGATCAAGCGCTTGCCTATAATGAATAAAAAAAAGATCTCAGCTTTAGGGCGACATAATGGAAGCAGACAGTCTTCCACCCCCATCTTTAAGAATAGTATTACATGAGTATTACAATACACAGTGTAAAAGGCAGTTGAGTATAGGTATATAGGTTAGGTTCGTTTAGTCAGTTTGCTCAGTTTTGAATAACACTGCGCCCTGTACCTAATGCTCGATCCACCTGCGATCCATCACAATAGGCGCGAAAATAAAAATATTTCAAAACAATAGAGTCTCTATCGTTCAAAACAGTTTCAAAACGAAATCGCTTTAGGGGGTATAGTCGAGTATAAAATAGTTACAAAAATGTGTAAATATTTTTAAAGGAAATTCAATAAAGATAATGTATTTTAATTATCTGGTTTTATCAGGATTTTACATACTGATAGAAGTAAAAGATCAACAACAAATGAAGTAGATAATAATAATTTATTATAAAACACAAGGTACGTTAAAATTAGTTTGAAAAATATGCCAATTATATTTATCGAATAATTAATGACAAGTTAGGTGGAACGCACAGCTGCAAAATGGAATGGAATCGAGTAACAACTCAAACTAATCTTTATTTGTATTGCCCTAACGACAGCAAATAATAAAAGCGGCACGCGTGCAATGTCTTCTGTTTTTTTTATTAGAGCAATTTCTTGTAAGTTAAGGCAATAACTTTAATTTACAGCTGAGTTTAAGTTGTTATCAAAAGAAGACATTGTGCCTGGGTTCCACTCCGCTCCGTAGGTAGGTATATGCGTTGCGCTTTAATTAACAGTTGCAATTCAATTTTTGCAACCCTGATGTTAAATAAACATAACGGGATGCACCCTCATTACGTGTCCCAATTATAACTTCACGAAATTAAAACCTGGCATAAAAGTCATCCCACATAATTTTCAATCATTCCTTTGTTTTATCGGGGGATTTAATTTTTGATTTTCATCGCTCTTTTCATATTCAGCGCTCATCACAAAGGAATTATAGGTTTTCTGTTCGTCGATAATGACGAATATCGCGCGATCGTTTCCTGCAACGAAATTAATTTTTGAGCGAAATCCAAAATGATAAGCTAACTTCTATTTCAACTGAATACAGCAGATACCTAGCTGATAAGTAACATAAAAACTTCTTTACATACCTAATTTATAAGCTAGAAAATAATTTAAAAATAATTTGGCGTTGCAGATAATATCGAGAAGAATTGAATGTTGGATTTATTCTACTCAATTATTTATACAACACTGGGTATACTAATTCACCTATTTTAATGTATTTAAATATACTTATTTGTATTACTGTAGTAATATTAGGTATATCTACTGAATAGATCAATGGATAAGTCTTTATTTTAATTGCCTTTGCTATACATGTACATTTTACATAACATATGTAATTTATTGTACATGTAAACCTGTTAGTGTAATGTATCAAACAAAAAATAAATGAATTACAAAATCGAATTACGAGTTGTTTAGGTACCTTCTGATTTAATAAGTAATTTATTTATCAAAAAAAAAACTTAACAATTACATTAGTACCCCATGCGGTGGCCTTTTATAAACCAGGTAAAATTATATTTCCCCGTAATAATTTGATTAGCTTCATAAAATACCCCGGGCATAAAACTTATCCCTTTTGTAAAGTAAACATCGGATATTTAATCAACGTACCTACTAAGGGCCCCGGTAAACGGTCAATGGCCACTCTCAAGAATGCCCCACTTAGTATAAAAGGGGTTGATTCGAAGTCATTTTGCAACTTAACAATTTTCCTCTCCGGGCAGATTTTAATGCAGAAAATCTTCGTCATCGTTAAACTTTCCTTGAGTTTACATGGGGTTGATTACTACGGATTTTCATAAGTTCAATTTTTTAGAAAAATAATATCATTTTGTAGTATTAGCGTTGAAACTATCGTGAGTATTAGTGAGTATTTATTATAAATTATCCATATTATCCATACTTAATACTATAAATGCGAAAGTGTGTCTGTTTGTCTGTCTGTCTGTCTGCTACGTTTTCACGGCCCAACCGCTGAACCGATTTTAATGAAATTTGGTACAGACTTAGGATACATCCCGGGGAAGGACATAGGCTTTTTACTTTTTATCCCGGAAAATCAAAGAGTTCCTACGGGACTAAAAAAATGAAATCCACGCGGGCGAAGCTGCGGGCATCCTCTTGTAAAATGTAAATGTATGTCGGCTTAACTCACGTATTTATGTATGTAGTAATTTAAGAATTAGGTTAAAATTATTATTGTAATCTGTTTTGGTTGTCAATAAATAAATTAATTTGTTGGAGTATGCCCGACGAAGAATATTCGTAGCTTTAGTTTTAAATTTACTTAATTAATTATCACCAGTATAACTTACAAATCTAACAATTCTGACTTTCAAAAGGTGTACAATTAGAACCTACTTTGAGTAAATGATTTTGAGTTTGAGTTATACCCGTCAGAGGTCCTTTGCAATGGGCTCGCGTGGTAGCGCCAGAAATCTGTGCGTGAGCTGCAACATGCAAGACTCGCAGTGAGCAGGGCTGAGGTTGGGGGAAAGTACCTCCAGATAATCTTCTGGTGGTTCTTCATAGCTGGCACCCGTCCACGTAGTCCAAGCGAGAGGAAATAATGACAGAAAGTAAGGATTACTGTATATTACATAATATTATATAGGTTCGTCGAAAGCGTCTAGAGTCTAGACAGGGCAATCGTTTGGTAAGTGCGAGATAAAGGAGCTACCTGAACTAACCTACGTAGTTAGGGCCCTATATTGAAGGGTAATCAGCGTGGTGGTGGTTATTTATCACGAGATGAAGGCATCGGACTACTGTCTCTCTTTATACAATTGGTGTTGGTTACTATTAAAGATAACTTAAAATTTAAAAAACCCTCGGCACAAAACCCTCTATAAAAAGACTAGAAAAGAGATTAGTTCGGCCGTTTGATAACTTTCAAACGGATGAACCAATTTTCTTGGATTATAGCTAAGAACACTCTCGATCAAGCCACCTTTCAAAGAAACAAAACTAAATCAAAATTGTTTCATTTGTTTAGGAGCTACAATGCCACAGACAGATACACAGATACACACGTCAAACTTATAACATTCCTCTTTTTGGGTCGGGGGTTAAAAAAGAAAAAAAAAATTGACATAAAATCGCGGAAAGCAACTAGTTTAAAACAGGTTGTTTTCTAATATACCTAACTAGATGTCGTCGTCCTTTTAAACCCTTTGTTAAATTATATATCTCCATATTTTATTGAATTAGCACTACAAAAGTCCCACCTTGCATTAACACCTTTGTAACGATAGCATCTGATATTTAATTAACTGGCACTGGAAAGCCGAGTAAAGGGTCAATAACCACTCTAAAAGGTACATAAAAGGTCGACTTAAAGGCATTCGTAACTTTTGATAATGGTAGGTATTTTTCATAGATTTTACGTTCTAAAACATTGAGTCCAAGGAGCATTAGGACCTTAAAATTGAGCTGAATTAAAATTGACAGGAATTTTGACATCCGCGAACACCGGCCGCTTTTCACCACTTTATGTTTATGTTATAATCAAGGTTATAATCTGCTCGTAAGTTTGACTTGTGCGGTGTTTTAAACTTTTTATCAAAACAAAAACGTTATTTGGTTACCTTTTCCTTAGTATGTGGGTTATACCTATCTACAAGTTTGCTAGTAGTAAGACCCGATGCGGGGCGTCCCCCCGCTTCATACCCCGATTGCCATCTCGACCTGTCGCGTACTTTACCTACGTATCATGCCGCTAAGCTATTGTGTAGAAATAATAATGTAACATACACTAACAAAGGTTATCCATGCCCGACTACGGACAACGGGTGGCAAATTACAACAATTTATCATCCCTTCACGTCACACGCATCTGAACCATTAAACTGATAAAACATAAATTAATATTCATTTCAACCCTAGTGCTTATACTATTAAACTGGAAAGATATCAAATTATCTATTCTACAAAATTGAAATATTGATGTGTGATTTTATAATTTTAATCTTATTTAATACTGGGTATTTAGTTTAGACATTAAAACTCAACTATTTTTTCTGTTTCTTTGCCTGGATTTTCGTTGGCGGAGTACGTCTAAGGAGTGATCTAGGCCATGTCCTATGTTTATTTAATATATTGTTTCGTAGCTTGATCAAACTTTCAGCTGTTCTTTTGAAAAATAGTGACTTACCCAAAAAGTATTTTTTTAACTATCGCCATAAAACACCTAAATTAGAAAAACTGATGTTTCTCAACAAGTATACTACGTACCATAATTCCATGAAACCTGCACTCCTGAGAGTTCTTTATAATGTTCCCAAAAGAGCCCAAAGCCTGCCAATCTGACCGGGGTACTTGGCCAGGGTACTAGATTGGCCTGAACGGTTCTCGTTTTGAGAAGAATCTGTCCTCAGTAGAGCCCGGATGATGGTGAATGTAATGCATAGGAACCTACCCATTTTGCTCCACTGTTCGTTTTCTAGTTCTCAGAACTTATAATTAATATTGAGATTGTTTAAAATATAAATGCCCAACCCACGCTGTCACATTTAACTTGTGTGTAAATGTCGAGTTTGTTTGATTTATGAAAACGTTTCGCGGTTTTACATTATTGTGTAGAAAGATTAATGCCAACAGAGGTTATTCGTGACAGTGTATGGATAGTGGACGGCGAATAACAACAATTTATCACGCCTTTGCATCACTCGCATCTGGATCAAAAGCTGGTAAAAATATATAATAATTATTATTATTATATAGAAAAAACCGGCCAAGTGCGAGTCAGATTCGCGCGCCAAGGGTTCCGTACTCGGGTAATTTTCTCGACATTTTGCACGATAAATCAAAAACTATCATGCAATAAAAGTAAATAAAATCTGTTTTAGAATATACAGGTAAAAGCTCTTTCATATGATACTCCACTTGGTATAGTTATCTTACTTTAAAAATTGACACATTTTAATTTTTTTTAATGATGTAACCACAAATTCACAGTTTTCAGATTTATTCCTTTACTTGTGCTATAACCTTCCTGCCAAACATGATTCTAGGTCAACGGGAAGTACCCTATAGGTTTTCTTGACAGACACGCCGGACGGACGGACGGACGGACGGACAGACAGACAGACAACAAAGTGATCCTATAAGGGTTCCGTTTTTCCTTTTGAGGTACGGACACCTAAAAATGGACTTACTCAGGGCATACTTTATCAAAGACATCCACTGCAGTCTTTCCATCTATCTAACTCAGAGTTTTTCTACTTCCATCCTTTCATTACCTACCAACTTACTATTTGATTAATAGTTTTAATTTAACTGAATATTATGTACCTACTTAGGTAACTATTGCACTCATTGCCAATGATTTAATTTTATCCATCAAGTAGTTCCATTCTCCATTTCCAAAAAACTGCGTCACATCGCAAAATAAGACGAATGATGGTTTAGGTGCCTATTATACAAATGAGGTTGCAGCGTAAAATGTAAAAGTATTATGTTTAAGAGGGCTCTCTTCGTCACTCGTTTCATACAATCGTAGTTCCAATTTCATTTGAATATTAAGCAACCAAAGTCCATGAAATTTTGCAGATATATTCTAGAAACTAATATCTATGTCTGTGGTTTTCCAGATTTCTGTTAAAATATTCGGTTTCAAAGTTACGCAGTCTTAAAAATTTTCATACAAATCTTTGAGACCCTGTAATTTTAAAACTACATATTTTTAGAAAAATCTAAAACACCACAGACACAGATATTAGTTTCTAGAATACGTCTGCAAAATTTCATGGGCTTTGGTTGCTTAATATTCAAATGAAATTGGAACTACGATTGTATGAAACGAGTGACGGAGAGAGCCCTTTTAAGAAAATATATTCTGAAGCATAATACGAGCATACTATAAACCGCAAAAATAAGCTGTGAAATGTTGGTTGTTAGGTAATTTTAACCTCCAATGTGTCATCTGAAATGAGCCATTTACGTACACAGCAGGAAGCGCCCGTACATTATTCGCGTACTTTGGATTTTATTGAGTTTTCCACAACAATCAACTTCCACATACACGAATTTTGGTTTGTTCATATTAATAATATTAAAAAATCTAGTAGTAGGTAAGTAGGTATGTATAATATTTCTATCGTATTAATTAAATATCGCAAAATCATTTGTGTAGAGAGAATTTTATTATCACGTTTAAATGCCTATTCGTCAAAAATTCTTTAGGTACACAGAACCAAATCTTCCGTTCTAAGATCTACTGGCTATTAAATGAAATATGTAAAGTAAATGAAAATAATATAAACGATGTAAGTGTTTTCTTCTTCTTCTCTCTGGGCTGGTTTCCGCACTTAAACGTTTCCGTCTGTTGTGCGTGATGTAAGTGTTTTAGTCAAGTAGGTACTAAGTATTTATTTCCTTCAATATCATGATGCTTATTTAGTCATAGTAGAAATTCCACACATACCTAGATTATGATGACATACTCGTATGTACCTAGGTATATGTAGCCGTAGAACCCTAGTACCCAAAGTATTCCGATACATGTTGTATACATGTCGCGATGAAACGTGAACAGTTTGACGTTTCATTTTGCTAGTTCACTCTACTAGTTCGACATCTGACACGAATCACGAATGCATTGTGCTCGGCTTTGAAAGTGAACTGCATCAAATGATGAATGGCTCTTTGCGTATCAATGGTCTTACTTCCCACGGACCAGTTGCATATCAGGCGGACGTTAAAGTTTGAACATTAATGAGTAGTTGCACCAGTCAGGGTTCGTTTTAGCCAAAATTTGACCTTAACCATGCAAACACGAATAGTACTGCTTACTTGTATCCACTACGCTTGTTTTTGGTGAACAAGTTTAGCTGCAACTCTCAAACCTAACCATAACTAAACTTATGGCACACTTATGGTTGTGCTTATGGTGCAAATGGACTTTAGTTACTCAGATTATCCGGAAAACAGAATTAAGTATTTATGGTGATCGTATGACTAGGTAGGTATCTGATTATTCGAAAAACAGAACTAAGTAAGTATTTATGCTGATCGTATGATCAGGTATGACGTTCTTACTCGGTCTTGTGCTTTCAAAGATAAATTATGTTGTCGAAGATATCATTAGATTTAAAATATTTTATATTGAATTGGCATAATTATGTTTATGTTTCATATGGGAATCATCACACTAATATTATATAGGCGAAAGTTTGTATGTGTGTGTGTGTGTGTGTGTATGTTTGTTACTCCTTCACGCAAAAACTACTGGTCGGATTTGGCTGAAATTCGGAATGGAGATAGATAATATCCTGGATTAGCACATAGGCTACTTTTTATCCCGGAAAACCAAAGAGTTCTCACGGGATTTCGAAAAACCTAAATCCACGCAGGTGAAGTCGCGGGTGTCAGCTAGTTTAAAATATATTATACTGATAAGGCACAATTATGTTTATGTTTCATATGGGAATCATCACACTAATATTATAAAGGCGAAAGTTTGTATGTGTGT
Organism: Maniola jurtina; assembly: GCF_905333055.1. Lineage (NCBI taxonomy): Eukaryota > Metazoa > Arthropoda > Insecta > Lepidoptera > Nymphalidae > Maniola > Maniola jurtina. Next base: position 4,769,084 of record NC_060046.1, read on the forward strand.
GTGTGTGTGTGTGTGTGTGTGTGTGTATGTTTGTTACTCCTTCACGCAAAAACTACTGGACGGATTGGGCTGAAATTTAGAATGGAGATAGATTATACTCTGGATTAGCACATAGGCTACTTTTTATCCCGGAAAATCAAAGAGTTCCCACGGGATTTCTAAAAAACAACAACCACGCGAACAAAGTCGTGGGCATCAGCTAGTTATTAATATTTTATACAAAACTAAAAATGTCATAATCTACAGCCCCATAGTTCGTACAGCCATTTATACAAAGGCAATTTAATATTTAAGTATTAATGACAGCACACACGGAATCGCTTTCCCATTACTAATTAGCTGTCCAGTAATTTGCACATGTGTATGCAGCCCTTTGTGGTGGATATTAGGACACCCATGTCACGTTCCTTGAGGGTGCAAGACCGCGCTCGTGTAATTAATGTTACATACGGAACATACCAGGATTAAAATGTAATTAATACTAGCCGATGCCCGCGACTTCGCCCGCGTGGATTTAGGTTTTTCGAAATCCCGTGGGAACTCTTTGATTTTCCGGGATAAAAAGTAGCCTATGTGCTAATCCAGGATATTATCTATCTCCATTCCAAATTTCAGCCAAATCCGTCCAGTGGTTTTTGCGTGAAGGAGTAACAAACATACACACACACACACACACACACACACATACATACAAACTTTCGCCTTTATAATATTAGTGTGATTATACGGTAATATAAAAAGAAGTTTTTAACCTCCGACCCAAAAAAGGGGGTGTTATAAGTTTTACGTGTGTATTAGTGTGTATCTGTGTATCTGTCAGTGGCATCGTAGCTCTTTTACTAATGAACCGATTTTAATTATTTTTTTTGAGAGAAAGGTGGCTTGATTGAGAGTGTTCTTAGCTATAATCCAAGAAAATCGGTTCAGCCGTTTGAAAGTTATCAGCTCTTTTCTCGTTACTGTAACCTTCACTTGTCGGGGGTGTTATAAATTTTTAACTGCACTTGTACAAACTGCTTTCGAATCGTCAAATGGATCATAACGCCGCGACTGCGCCGCGCTGGTGCGTATTCCTACTGAAAAAAAACATACGAGAAACTCGGCGGTTGCTCTTCTCAAATATATTCCAATTCCTTAAGAATCGGTTCAGTAAAAGAACGTAATTAAAAAATCGGTGTCTAGAGTTGAATCCATAATTCGAAATTGAAACTAACTAAATAAAAATATCAGGACAATCTGTATAACATGTTCCACTTTAAAAAATCTTGAATACCCAAAGCGTCAGTCTGTGCATTGCAACTTGAAGTTGAAGTTAGGCCAAAGTGATTGTCAGAAGTTGTGCTGCGCTGTAGTTCGCAACATCCGATGCAATATTAATAGCTGTTGCTCCTAACTTACAATAAACTTACGTGTACAATATGACGTTGCATTCCTTATCTTGTATTGGGTCCAGAGGTAGGTACTCTGGCATAAAAATATTGTGAGTCAAAGCATATTATATTGGCGTGCGTTGCTTTAACTCCTAAAGCGACACTATGATTAATCATAGCAATAGATATAGGTGCCAAAATCGAAGGAAACTGGTGATATTTCTAAAATTTTCACCAATTTCAAAATTTCAAGTTAGTTATTTTGAAAAAGTATACGAAAGCATTAGGCTACGCGTGCAAGTTGAAATTTAGAGCAAAGTGCATGTCTAAAGTTGTACTGGTCTCAACTACATCCGATGGGATGTTAATAGTAGCTGTGCCACAGTATGTTGCTTGGTTCTCAACTATGTATCTTTATATCACTCTTGCTATATTTATATTATGTATTTACTTTGATAATTTTATTTTTTTGAGCTGATGAATTTGTTTTTTTGCTTACACTTCTTTGAGTATACAAATAATAGGTATTGACTAATAGATAACTTTCGCGTTCGTCCACTTAGATTTAGGTTTTAAAATCAAAGGATTTTCCCATGGGAAATCTTTGACTTTCCAGAATAAAAAGTATGAAATATTCCTGTATGCAATCTGTAAAACAAACGTCAAAATTGGTTGAACGTATGGGACATGTATAGGTTACAAACAGACAGACACATTTTGCATCACTGTGAAGATTTTATCTTTGTATCAAAATTAACAGCTGACCCGCCCCATCTTCTGATAAGAGAGCAATGCAGCAAAGCAAAACTTAACAAATCCTACATGCAAAAACTCAAATTTCTAAACCCAGAGGTTTAATGTGCAATCAGTTTACCCTGTAATACTCGTATAAGAGGATTTAAAATATTAAAAATCTCCTTATTCGAAGCCTTGGATATAGGCTTTACGAAGAAGAATTTTCATTTTATAATGGGTGCTGAAAGGTCGTATAAAATTCCAAAGTTGCAAATGACTTCGAGCCACCCATTTTCATACAAAGCGAAGGATCCTCTGGCGTGCCTATTGACCTCTCGCGGGACTTTGAAGCATGAGTTCATTAAACCGATCCTTACATTACAAAGAGAATTAGTACAATGGGGAGGGCCCGGTAATATCTTCATGCTAATTTTACAAATATAAGGGAAAAATGTCAAGGGTACGAATAATTTGAGGTTTCCTCAATAACTGGCTACTTACATATTTAATATTGATACACATATTTAAAAAATATATTTCTTTAGGTATTTTTAACGTATTATAAGGCAATAGATGTTGCTGTTAGGTTTTTAAAAATCCTGTGTGAGTCTTAGATTTTCCGAGATAAGATGTATTTTTGTCACTCTTCAAGAGCCTAGCCTTGGGCAATCGCTCGTGTAACCACAAAAATTCAGCAGCCGTCTAACCTACTGAAAAAGTAACCCAAATAAAAATATTTCTTCCAAGCCATCCTTCACTCTGATAATACCCTAAAACTTTCTTGTCACGTCCGATGTATCGATCACGCGTAATGTAATCAACACTTATTGTGTGAAGGCCGTGACAAACAACAACTTTACTGCGATGTGGTTCCTTTTTTGGGCTTTTACCACAGTTGAACGTTCACTCTGTTTTACACTCGTGGGGTGTACATGTAGTGTCGTGGTAACGTACTTATTAACGTACCTCCTAATTACAAATATCATAACGAAAATTGGCGCAAAAAAAACACATAAAAAAAAGTTCTTAAAAATATGGGAGTGACGCCCCCACAGTTTCTAATTTCGGCTGTACACACACATACTCCTAAAATCGTCTAGATTGGTTAGGAATGCGCGACTATGCACACTAAACTTCCTTCATTCTCCTTCGCTTTTTGTATATATTTAAAATGGCGTTTGCGGCAATTTTCGTTATAATATTTGTGATTAGGAGGTCAAAATGCGTTGTTATACCAAATCTCAGCTTCATGGGAGGTATGTATCAAAATCGGCTCTGTAGTTTAGGCGCTACGGTGGAACACACATAAATATAAACCTACATATATAACATACATACATATATAGACTGCTATAAAACCATAACCCTTCCTTTTGGCTTTGCTGTATAGGGTAATAACCGAATAAGTATTATGTATCAAGCAAACATTAACGCATTATGTGGTAGGTAATCAGTTATCCGTCAGTCGTATAGCATGGTCGTAGCAGTGACCGTGGTAAAACCATGATTAAACTAACTGCAAAACCTTTCATCTAATGTCGCCTTACAGCACTGCATAGCTCATGCCTCCTGTAAATTTGAAACTTGACATTTGGAGCGACATTTCGCACAATGCAGCGTAGCACTAGCAAGGCCATGATGCACCTGCGATCCATCACAGCTGGCGTGCGGAGGAAATGAAACGTCAAAATGACAGTATTATTTTTCAGACAAAAACGATTTTTGAGACTCAACTGCATTCACGATTTTCAAAATGTCGAGAGAATACTGTAAAATAACTACAGGTTTTTAAGTAGATAGATAGATAGATAGATAGAAATACTTTATTGCACACAAAAACACATGTAAAGGACACATGTAACACATGTAAGTAGGTAAGTGTACAGATATTTTCATAGCGGAATTGGTCTCGTTTTGGTCAGTTTATTTATTTTAATTTCTTGTCGACGATAGAGTCACTATTCACTACTAATATAATAAGGTGTAAAGTAAATATAAAAGGCATAAAATAGAATACGGGCTTGCCAAGTAAATAATGTAGTTTTTTTATAGTAATTAGTTAGAACCACAGAATAAAACTACTTTCAACAGTGGGTAACAACGTGATAACAACCAACACAGTTTGTTAATTCAAAAACCAAAATCTACAAAACGATTGTAAAAGGCAACTTCAATAAAAAGTAAAACTAGGTAAATAATAATATGTTTGATCCTGTTTAATTTTTTTTTTCATTTACAATATTAACTAAGTTATAAAAAAGTTGTTATAATTTCTCGTAGCATGATTCACCAAAGTTTTACTTAGAGTACAAGGGTTCGCCAAAATTATTACCGGAAACTAGGCAAATGAGTCGTATACCTAAGTTTCGGTAATAATTATTTATTTGAGTCATATAATATGACTTAACTGAGTTTAATTACATTTTATGGGTTCCCATATCTCCAACTAGTATAGCAATAATTCCAACACAGCGGTTCCTTTTTTGCTAGTAATAAAGTGTGCTGAAACATCACATAAGCCAGATTTATGGGCGAAAAACCTAGGGGTAAAGTGGCCGAATTAAGTGGTCGGTAGTTGCGGATAAGCAAAACGGCTTTCCGGGAGATTTTGGGTCCGTAAAAGTCAACACGTGTGTTAATTTGAGGATTACATGGTTCGTTCACATTGCGATGGTTGTACTAATGGAGTGAGATGACGCTGCAACTTGTCTGATACCAATATCGAGTGGGTACCTACTTGAAGAAGGTCACATAGCGGAAAAATCTTTTGTTGTTTTCGTTAGATAAGTTTTACTTTTAAATAGGTATGCCAAATTTGTTGATATGACTACTTAGACCGTGATGAAATTCAACTTTTTATTTACATTGTGCAACGAGTCAGTCAGTGAGTATCTCACTGTATAATATGGTTTTCTTTGTATATCTGTAGAATATAAATATTTTAAGAATCAGGAAAGAAATCTAGAGAGAAATAAAAGAGAAATCAGTGGGATGTTGAAATTCTACGCAAAAAAAAGTAAAGTTACCGAATAGACATGCACAGCTGGACATTGGTCTTTAGTAGGAACTTTTACACGTTAGGGTCTTGTGCGACCTAAATCCCTGCGATTCTTTTAATGTCCTCAGCCCATCTAGTGGGGGATCGCCAACACTGCCCACTTTCTGGTGCGCAGTTGCCATTTCAGCTCATTGGGACCCCAACAACAGTTGTTGGGGTCCCAACTGTTCTATTCGTTTCTCTGAACTATGTGCCCCACCCTATACCCAAGCTTCACAACGCGTTGAGCTATGTGTTAGTTCTTTCACGGATCGTCATTTCTGATTTGATTACGTAGACAGAGTATCTACCTAACCGCTCGAAATTCATCAAACTAAAGCTAAAAAAGCCCAATTTGTTAGTCGAACGTGCTTTGTGATTAGAGCAGTTAGGTTTTGATAACAACACTGGTCAAAATCAGTCAGTAGGTATAGGATTAAACAAACCCGCGGGAGCCGCTTTTACGTTAGTTTAACTAACCTCTCATTAGCATAATTGCTTAATCAGCATGTTTAATTTGCCTTGAAATATATAATTATATTGTATTACAATTCTAATTAAGGATATATAATTATTTAGAAACAGGATAGGTAGAAATTTGAGTACGCTCAACCCAAATTTTCGGTATCAAATATTTATGTATGGAAATTTTTGAATTAGAGTGTGCTATACTGGATTTCTCATTTGTTTATTGCATTTAGTTTTAATTTATTCATGCAGAAGTGATTCTAATAGGAAGTAACTTCCAAAAAAAAGCGGTTCACACTAGAGACCTCTCTGTCCTAAATTACTTCCCTATTTGACGTTATTTTGTGATTTCACAGTTTTGCTAAGTATTTTGAAGTTATTAAGTAACTGACATAATTGATTATCGAGTAAGCAAAATCTAGGTGTAAAACTACAGTTGAAGTTAAAATCTGAGAGATTTTCCGATATCAAAGCCCTGATATAAATCTTATTTCATTTCAATGCCTCCAAAATAAACAGAGATTTTCCTACTAATTTATTAATATTAATTAATTTAATACGGTCCTGCGCCCAGAGCTAATTTTCTTTTGTAATATAAGCAACAGAAATTTAATTAACTTGTTGGGGCGTCAAAGCCGTGCCAAAGGTCAATAGGCTCTTACAAGGATCCTCTTTTCATGCTAAAGGGGTAACTTCGGAGTCATTTCCGAGATAGCTTAACGGCTATTTTACGCTGTAGGTTAAAGTATTTCATAATTCAGGCAGCACTTTCAAAACATTTATGACAAGCTCAAGACTCTTGAATGGTCTATAAACCTATCAGGCAATTAGGTATACCTAGCTGTATTAAAATGTATGTTTTAATCAACAAGTGTAAATTAAAAATTTATAACACCCCCGACAAGTGAAGGTTACAGTAACTAGAAAAGAGCTGATAACTTTCAAACGGCTCAACCGATTTTCTTGGATTAGGTATAGCTAAGAACACTCTCGATCAAGCCACCTTTCAAACAAAAAACTAAATAAAAATCGGTTCATTAGTTTAGGCGCTATGGTGCCACAGACAGATACACAGATACTCAGACACACAGATACACACGTCAAACTTATGACACCCCTCTTTTTAGGTCGGGGGTCAAAAATACTACAAACATGCCTATAAAAGTAGAAACTAACTTAAAAATGGTTCATCAAACATTTAAATGAGTGCCGATTTCACCAACGTCGGGTGTTGTTTGACCGAGGAATAAATTAGACGTAATGACAGTTTTTGTACTGAAAACCTGCCAAAATATCAAATTTAATCTCAGATAAGATTTGTAATACGTTGGTGATATCGACCCTAAGAGTTAAGAAACTTCTATGGATGACTTATGCACAATATAAGTACTTATATGGTATTTTAGTGTATTAATATTATCCAAACACCTTTAAGCCTTAAAATTTGTTTCTGCCTTTATCTCATTTATCGGACGCAAAAGGACGCAATACACCGTAAAGTACTAAGTCACTCTACAAAACGGACTAAACGACACGGCTCGGATTTACATAAACTCGCAGCTGGCGTTGGTTCAGCTTGTCTTCATTAACATAACTATAAATGCTATTATGTGTGTATTTGCCACTCTGACCGCCAGTTCTAGCTTTATAGAGCATATATACTGAGATAATATAATAATAATAATAAATATTTTATTTGCCAAATTGTGGGTACATAACAAGTTAACAATGAATCAGTATAATCCCTTACACAATCGACTGTCACCGACAGTGTGCCAATATTTAAGTTGAAGTTAATATTAACATTTACAATCAATCGAAAACTTAAGTTACTAATTGTTTATAAGGTCAAACAGTCGAATTTCAATTTTAAATTACGCAGTCAAATTATACAATATTATATATCTAAATCTATGATATATCTAAAATTGAAAGAATAGATATTAGGGTTCTCGCTGATCTAGGTGGTGTTTGGATTCTGGAGTGAGCTCGGCTATCTAAAGTAATCCAGCGAGGAACTGTACCAAGTACCAACGGTGTCACATACTACGGACAGACAATGTCTAATGCCGAAAATATCCAGTAAAGGAGAAAGATTCTACTATATACGAGTATAATATAGATTCTATTGTATTTAGATGTAATATTAGAAATATCATATGAGCGTGTTGCCTATTTGCGACAACGCTTATCAACCAATTGCGATTGGTACACAACGTTGATTCGAGTTGGTAACTATAGATGGGTGACCGACATTGGAGGTAAGAATGTTGACTTTTTCGTTTCTGAGAGCAGCCGTCAATCCCAGTTATTATCCCTGACATCTAATTATAACTGTAAAACCTAAGAGTTGACAAATTTTTCTCTTAATTATTATCCCAAGAGAACCATTATGTAATTAGGTAATGGAAACAGGGTCACGACCCGCAGCAATGACGAGACTGTTATAAGACTATTAAGAAGTATCGTCATTTCAATAATAAATACAATATAAAATCCCACAGAACGGACTAAACGACATTTCCATAACTCGGAGCTGGCGTTGGTTCAGCTTGTCGTCATTAGCATAACTATAAATGCTTTATGTGTGAAAATGCCACTTTGACCGCGAGTTCTAGCTTTTCTCAGGACATAATATTCTCAGGGGATTGAATTATTGAACGATTACGTGTTCCGTTAGGAATCCAAATCCCGACGAAACCACATTTCCGTGAACTGATATTTTCTGGCACACTCGTACTTACTTACATTAAATAACTTGAAATTTAAAAAACCTCTATAACTAGAAAAGAGCTCATAACTTTCAAACGCCTGAATCGATTTTCTTCGATTATAGCTCTCCGAAAGAACACTCTCGATCAAGCCACCATTCAAACAAAAAAAAAACAAATTAAAATCGGTTCATTCGTTTCGGAGCTACAATGCCACAGACAGATACACAGATACTTACACACGTCAAACTTATAGCACCCCTATTTTTAGGTTGGGGGTTAAAAAATAGTTATAGTACGCGACAGGTTGAAATGGCAATCGGAGAGGGAACGCCACGCCCCGATATACCCCGTCATACCCCGATTGCCATCTCAACCAGTCGCGGACTATAGGTACTTATGAATTTGAAGTTGTTAGTATTAGCCTGGAGTTAGGAAGTTGGCGGTATTACTTTAAAATGTTGTAAGTAGGATTTATTGGTTTATTTTTAGATAAAAAAAATACGAATAATGTGAACATCACGAGCATTGAAAAGTTGAGGATTACGTCAGTCGAATCCAATGCTATCGACTCATTTGCTGACCCACATTCTCAGTATTTTAAAATATGGTGCCTTCTTGCGGCTCTAGCGGCTTTTGCAGCAATATGCGAACACCTTTACACAGCGTAAATAACATTTATTGTAGCTACACATGCACAATGAGCGGAGGGAGATGATATTAAAACATATTCGCATGCAAGTCAATTGTACATTAATTCCGATCATACCATTGTTTTATTGGAAAATTTAATTTCCTTCGTATTTAACATTCATCATATTGGAATTATTATTATTTTCAGTACAAATTCCAATAAATATGGAAAATTTTAAAATTTACGCATTTATACAATATTTTATTCCATAAATTGAAGCCATAGTATTGGTAACAATGATGAAAACATAGAAGGATTACAAATGTGATCGTTCCAGGAGACCACAGCACGAGGCTTAATTCAATACTGAAATGCTTTTGTCGTCAGCAGCAAGGTTCAATCGCATCGGGCGTATCGAAAAAAGATGTATTCATTGAAAAATCAGTCAAGTGCGAATCGGACTCGCACACGAAGGGTTCCGTACCATCGTACAAGATGTAACACTATTTATTTATTCTAATTTTCATGACGGCCATTTTTACAATGTTATTGTTTGTTGTTATAACGGTAACAGAAATACACATTCTGTGATAATTTTAACTCTCTACCTATTATTGTTTACGAGACACAGCACGCTGACAGACAGACGGACAGGCGGACGGACTGACGGACGGACTTCCGAGGTATAGTAATAGGACTCCACTGGCACTCTTTGGGTACGAACACCTAAAAAACTTATCGAAAAAAGATGCATAATAAATGACAGTTTCTCAATTTGGTCTCTCCTCTTCCTTACAAACTAAGAATAGAATATTAGTATGATTTAATAAATAGAATTAGAAGGTAACTCAGAGAATTCTATCAAAAAGTTCACAATCCAATTCAACTCGTACAATAAATTATTTCAAATTCAGTAATCAAATATTTCAACACACCAGATAAGTTGTCGCCGAAAATTATGTCATCCAAAGTTTCTCCGAAACTCCCATCTATTTCTCTTAAAACAAATAGCGAGTGAAATTTAGTGTTTAGTACCAAATCAAGTTGTACAGTAAATTAATTCAAATATATTATAGTGTTCGAAAGTTATGAAATTCGAAAAATGTATAGTTTTATGCACTTTAAATAAATGAGTTTGGCTATGAATATTTCGAAGCGGAGACAGTTAGCCTAGTAGTTAAAACGTCGGTCTTCTATTCTAGAGGTCGGGGATTCGATCCTGGTTACGCACCTCTAACTTTTCAGAGTTATGTGCGTTTTAAGCGATTATGCCTGAAAGTTCTCCATAATTTTCCCAAAGGTACGTGAAGTCTGGCAATCCGCATTAAACCAGCGCGCCAGACTATGGCCTTGTCATTCTGAGAGAAGCACCATACTTAGAAGTGGGTCGTCAATGAATTTAGCGTGATGATGATGACAGTAACAAATATTTCAAGTAAGTTGTTGCTTAAAATGAAGTCATCCAAAGTCTTTGAAACTCCCATCCATTCCTCTTAAAACAAATAGTGAATGACATTTAGTGTTTTCTGTTTTCCTATAGCGGTCCGCAACGTGTCGAGACTCGAGAGTAACTGCATTTGACGTTTATTCGATTTAAGACCAACCACGTTCGTCTGTTTACAAAAATCCTAGTAAAGTTTTTGACAGTTAGTTTCACCAGAAGATGTAAAATGCAGCTTTTAAGGCCGCAATTATTACTTCGATAGCTTCACAGGGCAGTCCAGATAATCTATGATGAACGGTTAGAGTGAATACTGCCAGGTAAGAACATAGTCAAAGTGGATAATAGATCTGTTGGTATTTTAAAAAGGGGCAAAAACGTTGGCTTTTCTTTATCTATCAGAACTGTGTAATCTATTACAAGAGCCTAATAATCATAGAGAAAATTGGGAAAATCACTTGGAGTATGTGAGCTCTCTCGTCAGGAAAACGCTAGTAACGCTAGTAGTACTTTCGCGAGCCTAGCACTTAAGGCTGTGAGCCTAAAATCTGCACCAAAATTGCTTTCCCAAGAGACCGTTATATGAGACTACGGTTGAAAAGCTACATTATGAAAATTGCCTTGCCGACGTAAACTGTTATTATGTTCAAAGTAGATGTTTTTAGCAAACACATCCAGCGAGCTAAATGTCTTAATGTAGCAACTTAAAAATTGCAAAGTACCTAACTTGGTAATATAATGTTACATTTAATTTTTTTTTAGAAATTTTAATTTTATCTTCTTCTCTTCTTCCTTTCTTAGCCTTTGTTAATCCATTGTTGGACATAGGCCTCCTCACGTGCACGCCATTCCTCTCGGTGTTGTGCGAGCCTCCTCCAAGTCTTTCCCGCCAGCTTGGTAATGTCGTCTGACCAATGGGAGGGCTGTCTTCCAACGTTCCTCCTTCCGGTGCGTGGCCTCCATTCCAGCAGCAAACGAGTCCATCGAGTATAATTTTATATCTTGTTACAATAATCATTATCTATGTGAAAAAGCAAACCTAAATATATTTGTTTATAAACAAAGCGCCAACAAAACAAACAACAGCCCAAAAATATGGATTTCAGATCAACAGTAAATAAGTTTTTGTATAAAAGGTATCGATATCAAAAGAACAAATACGGAAATAAATGTTTTCCCCTTCTTATGCCCATTCAGAATTGACGAAATACTGTTGAGGTATTTTCTTAGAATAACAACACCAACAATATTATCTTAGTAATCTTTTTAGAGACCCGTACCATGGTAAAAACAGAACCCTAATATTTTGTTCATTTGCAAAAATATTAATAGGTTGGAAAGTGTATTTTTTTTTTAATTTATTTAATCAAAATAATTTAACATGGATCTTTAATATTATAGCTCGCCAAACTGGTGGGCCAGTTTGTTGGCGAGGTGGCGCTCTTATTTTAACGTACATAACTAACTTATCCATACACCTTAATCTATACATATAATAAACTGTACTACGAGGACTACGAGTAAATATTTATTTAAACCTACCTACTTTACTAAACAGACAAAAACACATTACTATAAAAATCAAAGAAAACACAAAACACAAATTACTGATTATGAAGCATGGTACCTACTCCGTTAGGGAGTCCCTAAGTCAGTCGAATCAAGCTGTGATAGCCTAGTGGTAAGAACGTCCGGCTCCTAATCGGAAGTCGGGGGTTCAATCCCGGGCACGTTCTCCATATGTACTCAAAGGTGTGTGAAGTCTGCCAATCCGCAATGGGCCAGGCTTGGCGGACTATGGCTTACCTAAACCTTTCTCACTCTGAGAAGAGACCCGTGCTCAGTAGTAGGCCGGCAATAGATTCATCATGAAGTTTTTGTTTGAAGTGTTGGTTTTATTGTTTTAGGATCATGATTGCTCTACCAATAGTTTACAATTTGTTTTGACGAGATTTTATCCCATTCGCTAGAAACATTCGCCTTCGGTCAAAACTTCGGCCAGTTTTGGCCAAACCCGACGGTTTACTCGAAGGTCTTTTTTTGGCCGAAGATAGCCGAAGTTGAAATCGAAGCCGAAGCTGAAAGTTCGGTCGGATACTACTAATGTGACACATTTAAATAGATACAATTAACTTATTAGGTACCTACCTACATGTTTACATGGGAATTTCTCAAAACTAACTGGTTCGAAAGCGCCTTTTGTACATATTTTTATTTGTAAATCCGCTTGTGCGGTGTGCAATTTCTACTAAATTGAGAAACAAGATGAAAACTACGGCCCAACAAAGGTAGGTAAGTACTGAGTGTAATGCATTAGCCCCGCCATATAAGTTAACCTAATGGCTCATTCTAAATGATTTATACAGCACGCCCTCAACGAGTAACATTAGCAAGCCAATAATTTTGTTACTGTATTGTACATGTGATTTGGAAAAGTTTTATTTAACTTCATTTTCGATTGATTTAAATCTTGCGACAGATTATTTATTATTAAACTAGAAGTTTCCCGCGACTTCGTCTGCGTGGATGTGGTGCGCGATGTTTTTAACCTCTCGTCTGTGTTGGCATGGATCCTTGCGGGCGGCTTGTCTGTGTTGTCATGGATCCATGCCATCCATGTCTATACTACCTTGCCTTCTTTTATTGGATTTTAAGCTTTATAGGTATTGAAATAGAGTTTAAAGTCTAATATTATAATATAGACAGATAAATAACGAACAATAAACAGTCATTCATTTCGTTCAAAGTACTAAGCGTTGCTTGGTACGTCCATTTGAATTTCACTTCCCGCGCGCAGGTGACGTCATTTCACACAGACAACGGAGATTTATTTTTAATACGTTTAACAGACGAGAGGTTAAAGATCCCATGGGAACTGTTTGATTTTCCGGGATAAAAAGTAGCCTATGTCCGTCCCCGGGATATAAGCTAACCCTGTACCAAATTTCGGTTAAACCGTGGGGCCGTGAAAAGGTGACAGACAGACAGACACACTTTCGCATTTATAATATTAGGATGGATTATTTCAACATAAATAGCTTATTACATTTCCTAAAATAATATTATAGTGGTGATTTTCATTTGGCATGTATTTTTAACCCCCGACCCAAAAAGAGGGGTGTTATAAGTTTGACGTGTGTATCTGTGTGTCTGTGTATCTGTGTATCTGTGTCATCTGTCTGTGGCATCGTAGCGCCTAAACGAATGAACCGATTTTAATTTACTTTTTTTTTGTTTGAAAGGTGGCTTGATCGAGAGTGTTCTTAGCTATAATCCAAAAAAATTGGTTCAGCCGTTTAAAAGTTACCAGCTATTTTCTAGTTTTCTTGTAGAAAAGAAGGTTAGATAAACCTTAGGTTCATAATATTCAAGTGTCAATTGACAAATGTCAAGCTGTCAAGATGGACGTTGCCTAGATATACATAATTATTTATTTGAAAATGATTTGTCGGGGGTGTTGAAAATTTTTAATTTACACTTGTATAATACGTGAAATTAAATAGTAGAGTCACTTGCCATGAAACAAATAGCGGGTAAATTTAGCATTTTCGGTTTTCCTGTAGCACTTTACACCACGTTCCCTCTCACCGCATTTGACATTTATACAATTCCAAGTCCAAGCTCGCCTACAAAACTGGGAACTAGAAAGTCCAATTTAAATATTTGTTTCTTTATCACACAACTATTTGCGTGTGTGTATAATTACAAATTAGTGTGGACGTGGGAATGTTTGTACCTTTGTGATGCATAATATTAAGCTACATTCAGAGTAATTGCCCCAAATCATCCGGTAAAGCTGTATAAGCAGTGTAAGCAGTATGTAGTATATACAGCTTCTAAAAAACAAATACGTTTTGCAACACAAGCGCAGCTATTGTAAATTGCTAACTCGTGGTTTTAACCTAATGGCATCCTAATAATTAAACTTACTTTACGATTTTTGCTTGTTTTCTTCCCAGTATTTTATTTAATCTTTGTAAGCTTTTACTATTAACTTTATACTGCAACACCTAGACACTTACTAAATTATTACATAAAGCAACCTCACATTTAAAAACCCATAAAAACTACAACTTAATTAAAGTTGAGGACGGGAATACGGTAAATGGCAGAGGCCGAAATTAAGTGGTCGGTGGTTTCGGATAAGCGAAATTACTTCTCGCCCTGTGGACTCGTAAAGTCCGCGCATGCTTTTTATTTTGAGGTCATATGAGAAGCAATTTTGTGACAGAAGTGCTGGAAATTTTTTCAGAAAAATTCTCTATAACGACAACATTTGGTTGCAGTTTCATTCTTCAAAATGAATTTTGTCATTTTTTTAATCACGTACTAATGTGCTAGCATTGAATTGAATTTTGTATTAACAGGTATAATTTAAGAAAAATTAAGCTCCGAAAAATATCTTATTGCAATATGGATAAACATAATGAGTGAATGTACACTTTGTATTGATTGTACATTTTTCCGAAAATGTATGTGCTTACATGCCTACACTTACTTTATCAAATATAGTTTTTCTATATTCTTACTAGGTAGGTATATTTATTTTTACATTTTGTACATTTGTATTTTATACTTTGTGAGGGTGAAAAACTGACTGAAAATAAAAACAAATAACTACTAACTATAACTAGAATAATAATTTAATAATAACTAGGTAGGTAGGTTTTAGCGTCCGATCCTTGAACTGACTTGAATTTTTCGAGATTAATTTTTTGATTGGTTCTTTAATAATAATTGGGCACAGCTAGTATTTTAATACACTACGTACCTGTTTTATAGTCGTATTGTTCAGAAATAAAAGGTATTTCCTTGAAAATGACCGTCGCTAACGATGTCAGCTAGAATTACGTTAGCACATTAGTTTTTCTTTTCAACAGGTGCTTAATGAAGGCAAAAACTTAGTTTTGAAAAGAGGGTTTGCAAGATTTGGTTCAGCTGATGTCTAGTGTTTTTGTACCTTTTAATTTTTTTCACTTAAGTACGGAAATGAAGGTATAACTTTTTAAAAATGTGTGTATGAATATGTGTGTGTATGTATGTTACCTCATAATTGCCATGAAGCAGCGTTGGCTAGTCTAAGCAATCAAACGACAATATAGTAGGCATGACTTTAATTTAGTGACGTTACTTTAACCATTATTTTCTTCCTGAAAGCATCTTACCTATAGGTATCATGTATAAAACTTAGTACGTACTTCATATATAGGTACGGACTTAATATTCCGTAGGCGTATTGCAATCTTACACAAATCTTTCCCAACTAAACTTTTCACATATTAAGCGCTGGTTTTGCTTCAGACTACAAAAACTTCACGAATTGTGTTAAGTTAAGATGAAAAAAGTTTTCGCATTTAAAGCAATAATTCGCGTCTTATAAACCATAAAACCTACAGGCAAGTCTTATTGTTTACTTCGAAATTGCTTTGTATTATTATATTAACGACGATTCACACTTATTTTCCCTATAAGCAATCTTCTTAATACTGTACGTATTCAGAACGTGATATTGAAAAACATTGCGTATGCTTATGCATATTATTATCACAGGGAAGCAATAATTTATTCTGTACTTACATGCTTTTTTTCGCGACTTCGTCCGCGTGACGAAACCTAGCACTCAAGAAAAATGTAGCCGAAACATTAGTTCCTGAAATTTCCCCTATAATTCAATGGTAATTACCCCTTTCATTCAAACCCAGTAAGTATATACTAACTTTACCTCTTTATTAGTGTAGATCAAAAGATACCTAGTGTGTTTAGTTATCTTTATTTACATGTGTTTTAGTAGTTTTGTCGGAAAATGCCAAAAGCATTTAGAGTAAGTAAACATGAGTTATGGAAAATTTAGTCAACCCAAGCGTAAAATGTTGTACGACTTAGATAAATACACCTTGCACTATTTACTTCAGGTAAACTAAAATATCTACTTGGAGTACAGCACTGTACCTATCCCTAGTATGAGTTTATACCCATAATATCCATTCCCCCATCCCTAATATTCCATCCCAATCCATTTTCCCATCCCTAATACTCGATCCGCGGAAAGAAGTTAGTAGGTATAGCGCTCTCTCTGTTATCCCATACAAATGATAGAGACAAAAATCTCAGTGGGCGCCAACCATTTTGAGACACCAACCAAGTAGGTACAACCAAAGCATTGTAAAACAAAACCTAAATATATACATTCTACCTACTTTGAAGTAAACCCATACTTACTGATATTATAAATGCGAAAGAGTGTGTGTCTGTCAATCTGCTAGCTTTTCATGAGGGTTCCGTTTTTCCTTTTGAGGTACGGAACCCTAAAAATCTATTCGCGGGTACCATCTAGTACCTAATATGACTTCATCTATGTTGGTGTTAAGCTGGCGGGCGTGCTCTGCCTTTTTGGAGTGTTTTTTTTTTTGTTAAAACTGACTGGAAAGTGCTCTAAGGGGGTGCCGTGCGTATGTCGGCGAGCGCCGGCACAGACGGGGTCCATAATTGTATAGTTTAACTAACTTGTTACAAATAACTACAAACTTGACATTGGCTAATCTTTGTAAGCCAGACGAGAGAGAAAAAAAATGTACCTAATATTGTATAGTTCAATTTAACTCTGTAATATAATAAGAATAAAACTCGTGAAAACATCTAATTTTGCGGGATATGCAACCTCTTGCTAGGGGCACTGGTCGTGAAACAAATAGTGGGTGAAATTTAGTGTTTCTGTTTTCCAGTTGCAGTTCTACCCGCGGCCAGTCTAACCGCATTTGACGTTTATTCGATTTAAGCCAAAACTTGGCTCCAAGTTTAGCAAGCTCGACTAAATAAAGCAAAATTCTATTTACAGCTTGTTTTTAGCCATTTGTAGCACCCTTCCTGCTTGCTACGGTGTAAAAAATTATAGAGAGTCGCAGGCTCAATTCTACGAGAAATTATTACATTTAGTACAATAATTCGCCTGGTCCAGTGTGTCATAGCACCACGGTTCACAACAGTTAGGGAATTTGTTACAAAACTACACTGGCAGGCGTCAATTGTTACCTACATTTGACGTTAGGTTAGGTACAGTGCCACCATTCACCAACTTATCTTTTCAGGTAGGCAAAATTGGAACTAGAGTCGCGTCTGCCGCCATTTCAAAATTCCCGCGGCTAAACTCACGGGAATCAGCTAGTATTGCGATATATGTATTAAACTAGGGCACAGTGTATAAAATAGAGCTAGGTACCTATATGTAAACATGACTATCTATTGCAGTGCTCGGTAAAACCGACTGTTCTATTGAAAAATCGACTAAGAATTTCGAAAAAATCATCACACTATCACACTAATATTATAAAGGCGAAAGTTTGTATGTTTGTGTGTGTCTATGTTTGTTACTCCTTCACGTAAAAACTACTGGACGGATTTGGCTGAAATTTGGAATGGAGATAGATAATATCCTGGATTAGCACATAGGCTACTTTTTGTCCTGGAAAATCAAAGAGTTCCCACGGGATTTCGAAAAACCTAAATCCACGCGGGCGAAGTCGCGGGCATCGGCTAGTTACCAATATTTACGAAAACGGTTTGGATGACCCTTACTTCACAATGAATAGATCTGAATTGTGTGAACGCTATTATTCGATAACATTGTAACCGGTCAGTTATTTATATGGACACAAAGACTGGCAAAAGAAAATATTTTATTTATTTCTCCCGATATCTTTGTTACCGAGAGGCAAAATAAACATTTCGATGGACCCTTATTTTATTTTGTGTTGCTAACTCCAAATATTTGTATTGATACAGAATCATTTTATTTCCGTGAAACATTTTCTTTGATTAAGGCGTTGCTAACTCGAAACAATATAAAATGAAAGTATTTGCTACGTCTGTATTACTAGTATATCAAGTTCATTCGATGATTATCAGATTAATTTTAGCTATAATCCAAGAAAATCAGTTTAGCCGTTTAAAAGTTATCAGCTCTTTTCTAGTTACTGTAACCTTCACTTGTCGGGGGTGTTATAAATTTTTAATCTACACTTGTATACACTGTGCTCTAGCTTAATACATATATTGCAATACTAGCTAATTCCCGTGAGTTTAGTCGCGGGAATTTTGAAATGGCGGCAGACGCGACTTTAGTTCCAATTTTGCCTACCTGAAAAGATAAGTTGGTGGCACTGTACCTAACCTAATGTCAAATGTAGGTAACAATTGACGCCTGCCAGTGTCGTTTTGTTACAAATTCCCTAACTATTGTGAACTGTGGTGCTATAACACACTGGATCAGGCGAATTATTGTAGTAAATGTAATAATTTCTCGTAGAATTGAGCCTGCGACTCTCTATAATTTTTTATATTAATATATTTATTATCTTCCTATACTAAAGGCCAAACCTTTAGTATAGGAAGATAATATGACGTCGAAACAGAAAATCGTCCTACAAAGTTGCTACTTATACTGCAGAAGATAAGGGTTTTAAAATTTTCAAGGAAATAATTTAAGAGGCATTTTAACATTTTGTTTTTTTTCATAACCGCTATTCCATTAACTTTTCTGCCATACAACAAAAACAAAATATCACTCGACACTTAATTCGAGTGGCCATTTTATACAAAACAATGGAGCATTATGGTAATGAGAAACGAGATAATCCGACGCCAAAACTGTGTCCGCGGGGCTTTATGCAAATTTGCTCAAGTAAGCTGTGCTGTGTGGCGGCGGCAAATCCGCACGCGTGCGGTGAACGTGTGAACGCTGGCGAAATGTTCGCTGTGTGAAGTCTGTGAACTGTCGACGTTTTGAAATGTTTCGAATTTGCTTATAACAAGTTTACCCGGCCCCCTTAACGTGATTAGCACATTGCTATAATCTAAGGCTGAGATCTGGAGTGCGTTCTTTGACTAAACGAGAAAGATGCATGTCTCTCACATAAATCCGTCTCATTTTAACTATGTCTTTATAGAATCACTTTGTTGTCAGTCTATCCGTCTGTCTGTCGTGTCTCTCGAGAAAACCTGTAGGGTAGTTAGGTACTTCCCGTTGATCTAGAATCATGTTTGGCAGTTAGGTAGGTAAGTCTTATAGCACAAGTAAAGGATAAAATTACTAAATCATATATAGTAGATCGCGCGTCCCTCACTAACTTGCTTTAGGTATTCTACATAAAAGTGTCAGGTATAATATAATATGATGTTTGTGTATGAATCCGACTCACACTTAACCGGTTTTAATCAGTAGGTATATAGCTTGACTGCCTGCTTGTAAGCAGTATTAGCACCTGACAACTGTCACCCTGTGTATCTTAGATTTTAACCATCCCCATAATAAATGGTCCTTCAAACCGGACATGAGATAAAGCATATCGCAATAACCATGCCATCCGCTATTAATACGCTTTGGCTTTAGGCAAACATCCTCTATCAAATTCCAGCGATATAAGACATTGTCAGACTTCCAATCAACCCACACAAAGCGATCTGGCGCAGGCTTCAGAATTCCAGTTAATAGCAACCTAAGCGCAAATTGCGACATTGTGCTACCAAGATGAGTCAGTGTTTACTGAGAAAACATCCACTTCGCATATAATAACAATTAAGCAGGCATTAGGTGCTCCTTTCAGTTAAAAGCCATTAAGTTAAACTATGACGCAGGTTCAGATCAGCCACCCGCCACAATACACTTAATAATAACGGAGACGTAACCTTAACCTAACCGAGACAGGTCGACATGGCAATCGGTGTATGAGGCGAAGGGACGCCCCGCACAGCGCCCACGCTATCCTGCATCAGGTTAGCGCGGAAGCTGTGCGGGTGTGCGGAGTAACCCGATTGCCATGTTTACCTGTCGTGAACTTGTAACCTATCTTTTTTCTCTTATTGTTTTACGGTAAGACTTGCGTTACTCATAAAATATATGGTAACGATAGCGATATTATTGACTAAGTAAGAAAGGTTAATTAACTAGTGTAAACTACGACATAATGCTACCAAAATGAGGGAGTGTTTACTCAGAAAACATCTACTACGCACTTCGCCGAAGATGGGACAATCAAGATCGAACTTCACTTGGTAAGTTCGTTTGATCATTTAAATATAAATTAAGCAAAAGATTTACGTCTCTGTTCCCGGTTAAAAGCCAATGAAATATCAAGTAGGTATTAGGACTTCACTATCCATATTATACGATTACATAGATTCATGGTTTCAACGGACAAAAATCTTATACAATCCGACCTTTCCAAGTCAGTTCAAACGTCAAACTTGTTTACAAATGTGGCTGTTCTGAAACATAAGATCACCTAAGGATGATCTGTGCCTAAAACTCATACAGTGTTTTTCATTTTACTGCGTTTCTTGTTTCCTAATCAAAATATTAGAAGTAGTTAGGTACCTTTCTTAAAAACTTTATTCAAATAACATATACGTTAACGGTAGAAACTTAACGAATGTAATATGCACAGTACTCCGTCAAAGTTAAACGCCGAAGTTTTAATTAAACGATTCACCGTATCTAGCACACATCTTATTATTTCGGGTGAAAACCGACATCCGCAAAAATTGAGCTATATTGTACTCCCAAAACGTGTTTGCTGAGAAAACATCTACATCGCACACAATAACAGTTTACGTTGAGAAGGCAATTTTCATAATGTATCCATCCACCCTCGGTGCCTCAGTCTCATGTAAGTCTTTTGAGGAGGCCATTTTGGTGCAGATTTGAGCACCTCGCCTTCCGACGGCACCTTGTCTTAAAGTTCAAAGGCCTGTAACAATTCTACTTTTCTTTTTCTCTGTATGGCTATAAGGGTTGCCTTTTTCTTGAGGTAGAAAAAAATCCGTTTCATCCCGAAAAAAAACGGTTCAGTGCTGACCTGGAAACACTCGAAGTGTATTTTGTCCTTGCGACTTATGTTATTAAATGTGATATAATGCTTCGTAATTTAGCAATAAGAATCCATTTCCTAAGGTCTCCACATCATAAAATTGCAGATATTATGACTTAAAAGTGCATTTGCTTACTAGGCGTTTCAATAAAAGAAGAGCTCTTTCATAGTAAGTATACTATGCCTACCTCATACTAAAATCAAGCATATTTTCTAAGCCAGCAGATTCTTGATATTCAATTAATTTTATTATTTTCCATCCATAGGACAGCTAAAAATAAAATTAACAAAAACTGAAAAAATATAATACCTTTATTTATTTTATTTTTTTATTTTTACCAAAATTGTAGTGTATGTAGTTACAAAGTGACTAAGACGTCTCTCTCCTATTCAGAAGGTTGGGGGTTCGATCCCGAGCATGCACCTCTAACATTCAGGAGCTATGTGCATTTTATTAAATTAAATATCACTTGCTTTAACGGTGACTGAAAACATCAAGAGGAATCCTGCATGCCTGAGAGTTCTTAAAGGTATGTGAAGTCTGTTAATCCGCACTTCGCCAGCGTGGTGAACCTCCACATTCTGAGACCGTACTTAGTAGTGAGCCGGCCAGGGGTAAAATAAAAACAACGTGATATTCTTACTAAAAATATTAAAATAGATTATAATGTATACAAATACCCTCCGCCTTGAGTCAGCAGCGGAGCGGAGTCAACACATTAGTGGGCAGATAAGCGTTACCGCTTATGATAATCCCGTGCTGCCAGCATGAATTATTTAAGGCGAAACCACACTGTGCGAAATTGTATTAGCCAAAGTAGGGGAGGAAGTTGGTAATTATAAAAGCTGGCTACACGGACATTGTTAGCAGATTAAATTACTTAAATTAATACCTAGTTGTTTCATAGGAAGCGTACCATTCACCAGAAGTATTTTCTTCTTCCATACAATTACGGTAAAGGAGAACATAATCAATACTACCTATGTGTACCTACTTTACTTGCTATCACACTAATATTATAAAGGCAAAAGTTTGTGTGTATATGTGTGTGTGTGTGTGTGTGTGTTTGTTACTCCTTCACGCAAAAACTTCTGGACGGATTTGGCTGAAATTTGGAATGGAGATAGATAATATCCTGAATTAGCACATAGGCTACTATTTATCCCGGAAAATCAAAGAGTTCATACGAGATTTTTAAAAACCTAATTCCACGCAGATGAAGTCGCGGGCATAAGTTAGTAGTAAATAAATGCCAAATAAATATAATAAGAAATGTAAATATAAATATAATAAATGCGGAAGTGGGTATGTCTGTCTGCTACCTTTTCATGACCCATATTTTCAATCAATTTTGATGAAATGTCGTACACAGCTTGGGGACGGATATAAGCTGCTTTTGTCCTGAAAAATCAAAGAATCCCCACGGGATTAAAAAAGATACACTTATGGATACTTTCTGCTTTATGGATCTTTTTTTTGCTATTGTTTTACAGCGAGTATTTTTTCTTTAGTTTCACTTTACTATTATTAAATTAACCTTTGTTTTTAAATTGACCGTGGTCTTTACAACAATGGTTCATAAATTACAATTTGTATCTAACAAATAATAAGAAGCAGACAACAATACGAGAAACTTCTAGTTTATACGTATAATAGTTATTAATTATTTTCCATTTAAACACAGTAGGTGAAATTAAATCACTTTAGAACTTGGAACAAGGGACAAACCTGTCAAAGTATCTAAACGAACTCCACGAATTAAAGTTTTACCGATTCGTAATAGAATTTCTTTATTGAAATTCTTAATCCGATAAAACTTCTTTATTGAAATTGTTAACTGAATTATGCATAGATTTTGAACTTCCACGGTTACTGACGTCTCTTGATTTGGGTAAAACATGCTTCTAAATAACAATTACCTGGTATTAGGCATGTAAAGAAAAGAGTAGAGAATGTTAGCCCAGAGTCAAGACTAAAATACAGACTAAGTATTAGCCGATTTGCTAAGCAAATGACAAAAACCGTAATTAACCTATGTACATAACTTAGCTTCCTATTAAATGTTAGGATTAGATCAATTAATTGATTTTACTTTGTACTTTTACAGCACAATTTTCATCTAGGTGACAGACGACATCAAACAACTCGCAGGGAGTCGCTGGATACAAGAAGCACGAATCGCGGCGTGTGGATTGTGAAAGCCTCCAAAATACCTATTTCAGCAGTCACCGTCTATCGTTTAACCACGACGATAAATAGTTGTATGTCAAAAGCCCAAAAAACCCCATGGTGTATAAGCCGGCGTCAGGTCAAGATGGCAATCGGGGTATGAGACAGGGGGACGCCCCTCACACCTGCACGTCACCCGCGCTCACCCGCACCGGTTTAGCATCGGGGATATGGTCCCCTGAGGTGAGTCCTTAGCAGGCGCCTCTGGCTAGGTTCGTTTGGCCCCGTAGCGATGCGTGGAACACCGTGGAGTTTTAATCGATAAGAGACCGACATAACCTCCGTGCCTCCCGGGGCGCGGTGGTATCTATGAGGATTTCGCCAAGAAAAAAAAGCGGGATGTGTGGCTGTCCAGGGCGTCCCCATCCCGATTGCCATCTTGGCCTGTCGCGTACTATAAGCTAAGCTAGGTATGTGTGCTTAGCATCATTAGTGCAGTAGTTATCATACTATGAAGCACTTTTCTCCACAAGCGTTTTGGAAGCTGAATAACTTAATTCATGCAGAGGCTGCTGTAAACCGAAATTCTGAGACGTGTGCTGGATTCCTTTGTACGTTTTAATTGGAAGTCAACAACAACTTCCCTCGGGGGAGTCTCTACAAATTGTTTTAATAAAGCTACCTACTGTGATTAAAGTGTAGCAGTCACGAACAAAAAGTATGATTTCTTTAATAAAAACACTAGGCAGTCAATGTTATTAATCTATTAAACATCAAAAGACCGGCCAAGTGTGAGTCAAACTCGCGCACTTATGGTTCCGTACTACGGTATTTTTTCAGACATTTTACACAATAAATCAAAAACTGTTATGTGTAAAAATAAATAAAAATCTGATTTGAGAATATACAGGTAAAGCCCTTTCATACGATACCCCACTTGATATAGTTATCTTACTTTGAAAAGTTGAACACATTTTCAATATTTTATTTTGTGATGTAACCACAAACTCACGGTTTTCGGATTGTTTCGTTTACTTGTGCTATAAGACATACCTACCTGCCAAATTTCATGATTCTAGGTCGACGGGAAGTACTCTATAGGTTTTCTTGACAGACATGACAGACAGCAACAAAGTGATCTTATAAGGGATCTGTTTTTCCTTTTGAGGTACGGGACCCTAAAAATACGACTAATAGACTAGCAACTAGCTGCTACTATATAAACCAGTCAAATGTCGTACCTACATAAACCTAAGTTATCAAATAGCAAAACAATGATTTTTTTGCTGCAACATCTAAATGTAAATATATCAACCTACAAAATATTTCTGTACCTACTTTATATGAAGTTTTATGATGCCTGCAATTAAATCTTTTCTTTTTAGCACAGAAATAATCAGAAATTACTGATTGACATAATATCAATGTGAAGCTCAAACCTCGGGGTCTAAAAACTTAAAGTTTTGCATGTACTAAATACACTCACTAAGAAAGGATTTTCGAAAATCCACTCGGAGGCATTCCCGTTAGTGGGCACATTATATTTTATCCAATATTTGACCAAGCTCCAAACGATTTGGCCATGCTAATGTAAACATCAAGCCAACCGTCTAATATAGCGTCTGACTAATACCCTATGTACACCTCGTTTATAGTTCGGGGGTGAAATAGTTGGACTGGACGTGGAACAAATAGTGGGTGAAATTTAGTGTTTCCTGTTTTCCCGCACCGCCTCCGCTCTCACCGCACTTGATGTTTATTCAACTAAGTTCAAACCTGGCTGGGAGTTTAGGAAGGGCTACCAGTACGTTAAAGATTTTATTAGCTTGGTTTTGTGGAAGGTTACACTACTCTGCATCAAGGTCATACTCTCGTAATATGCCTCCACCCGATGTCGCGTTGCTATGCGAAGTAAGGAGTTTAAATAGGTGCTATGGTGGAATCTATTTAAAGGTAAGGCATCAATCACACATACAATAGCCGAGAGTTCGGAGCTCAGAATTTTGCGTTCCAAATAAGATACCTACTTGTAATCTACATATACCAGTCTGGGTCTTCAAAAAAAAACAGTGACCATAAAGGTCCTGAAACTATCTAATAAAAGCGACATTCTTCTACTAGAGAACAAATAAAAAACTAACTTAAAACTTAAGGTAAACTAACTCTTAAAATTGTTACTCCTTCGTGGTCGTGTATAGAAATCAAGAATTTCATAACAGGGTAATAAGACTTATAAATACTATTAAAAGGAAATTACCCACTTCTTTTCCTCCACAAAATATTTCTGTGTAGTGAAACTGAGAAATTTTTAAAATAAAATCTGGTATTTTTTCCTCACAAAGCCACCCCCATGCTACTTCCAAATTAAAAGCATGCCCAACCCTTTACAAGTCCAGAGAGCGTGAATCAATTCGCTTTTACGAAAACCACCGACCACTTGATATCGCTCTCTTTTGCCCCTTTCGACTTTCATACACATAATTTTTAATAACAACCCGTCGCAGTGGTTTCCATTGAAAACAATCTGGCTTATCTTTCTAATATAATGTACTGAAAAAAGGTAACAGTTAGTTTATTTGTTTACGTGTACAACTTGGTTTGCATGATCCATTAATCAAGAGTCTTCAGTTCTACAACTCATCCTGATGGGGATAGCTGCCGGAAGAAGAGACGTTTACAGAAAATATTTCAAAAATATAACATATTGCGGTGACTGTATTCATTTCAATTCTTCTTTTAGAATTTACGTATTTTATCTGTATCTAAACATAAATGTTCACACTCGCTGCGCTCTCGCTCCTATTCATTACTGTTTCACTGTCAAATTGGAAGGCAAAATTTTACCGGCCAGAAACCCCAACCCCTTCAAATTGGGTCAAGACATTTTCTCGTGAAAGGGTTCAGAAAAAATAATTTTATTAAAACCAGCCCTGCATTAATTTCTAGCTACAGCCTTGTACCTGGCTCCTGGCTACGCAACGTCTTAAAGAGCTCTTGTTATCGTGCGTTATATTGAGCAGAGCCTTTGTTACCTTTCTATTTCGTGACAGTGATCTCTCAAAACTCATTTCCTGAAGAATCCCTTATTCGCATACAGTTTAAGCCGGGAAGCAATTTTCGTGATAAAAGCTCCCGGGCGCAGCGCGTAGTCATAGGTATAAAACTCTTACGTGGAAGTCATTTGGTAGAGATTTAAATTTCACATCCCAAAGTGCTCTATTGACTTTGTAAACTTTTTACAGGAATATACGTTGTGCCTTTAGGGACCTTATAACTTATCCACTTTATTCTATACTAGCGGCCCGCCCCGGCTTCGCACGGGTGCAAGTCAAAGTTATAATTTATCGTAAAACTAATGGAAAAGTGGTTATAATGGCTAAAATATAAATGTTTGGTTTATACTATCGCGGACTTTTTTGTAAGCATTATTGAGTTCTACAACTTTTCTATAGAAGTCAACCATACATCTCTAACCATTTAGGCAGCGTTCGCGAGAATCGTTAACGTACGGCAGTTTTTTCGACGCCTCCACAATTTTCACTACCACGAAAAATCCTATCTATTTTCCGGGATAAAATATAGCCTATACGGATTCGGAAGAATCCCTCTAAGTAATGGTAAAAGAAATTTTAAAATCGGTCCAGTAGTTTTTGAGCCTATTCAATACAAACATACAAAAATACAAAAATACAAAGGTTTCCTCTTTATAATATTAGTATAGACAACTATCTCCAGCCAAGTTCCTAATAAACTTTTTCCGTGAGACATTCTATCTATTGGTAAAAACTTGAATATGTTTTATTAATTTCACATTAATTCGTTTTTACAAACAGATGCGACAGCTCTTACAATTGTGGAGGAGGAGCAAACATCTAAATGTTCAAAAATCTTCAACTCAGTTAAAGATCTTTTAAAAGCTAACGTTATGAAAAAATAACACTGAAGATTCAAATTCTCTTTGCTTGAGAATTGATAATTGTAGCGTCTCGTGGATTAATGAAACGACCGAAGTTTGTACTTAAAGGAACCAATATATCAAATTCATGTTGTAGTTTGATTATTCTCTATTTGTTTTTGTTTTTTTTACATCTGTTCTCCCAAACTCTAGAATTATAGACGAAAGCGTAGTAAAGACGTTTCAATAACGATTGTCGATTTGAATGTGTCCTAGATGCTATCACGTTTTCTCATTTCTTTAAAAGTATAAGAGCCAGTTGTAAGATCAAACATGAAATAAATACATAACAAATACTAAAGTAAGTATTTCCTTCACTTAATTATTATTATAGTATTATTTTACTCACTTAAAATTGTGTTTTTCACTAGTTTTGGATATGTTTAAATCAATTAAATATTTTCATATTATAATTTATAAGAGTTTTTGAAAAAGAGACGCGCTACCGGCGTGGTGTTGCTACTATAATAATTATTATTATCTTAGATTAAAAAATGTTATTTATGGTGGTGTCAACACCAGGGACATAAATAAAACTTTTTCTTGATAAACATCTCAATTAATCTCGATAATATTGTTTTTGTATGAATTGAAATAATATGCTCATAGCCTAAAATAAACAAATCTTGACTAACGTTGAATTACACGTAGATTCGTGTAAATGCCCTAGCTAGGTCAAAAAAATTATCAGTTTGATAGCTCTAATTGATAGTTGTGTGACATCGTAATGAAAATATTATAGCAATCGATTGTGCTACTTTCGAAGTCAATAACTAAATAGGCGGCTTTGGTCTGTACCTTTCTTTCGTCCTTGTATCACGACCTATTTTGTGCAATGCAAAGTGAGCGCGGCCTTAGATATTTTGCAATCGTATCTTGTACTAGCTAAAACGGAACGACAAGCTAATAGCAGGCAATAAGCCTTTACGAACAATCGTCGTACAATTGAAACAGCCTCTGCATGTTTAGGAACGAGTGGCTGTAATAATGATTTTAGTGTACGGTTGGCCTTAGAATTCGAGTAGCAATTCCTCAAAAACCTGTCCCACTTATGACCTTTTTCTATAAACACGCCACCACACACCTAACGCATGTGCATAGCCCTGCCACGCGAATATGATCAATAAGGTGCTAAACGACTTATGGCCTTTGACTGTACTTACATTTGTTTTTCATGTTCCCTACAACATAATGTTAAGCATGAACAAAAATTAAAGAACAGTAGGGCGGCGGTAACTAGCCATGGTGAGGCGTCCGTAAACTGCGTCCATCAGCCGAGTCTGATTATTTGAGATCTCCGCCCTAAGAAATCTTACAATGGTCTCTTGGACTCATCGATGCTTGGACTAGCTAGAACGGAACGACAAGCCGATAGCAGGCAATAAGCCTTTACGAACAATCGTCGTACAATTCAAACAGCCTCTACATGTTTACTGTTCGCTGTGTAGGTACAAGTGGCTGTAATAATGAAGCCAGTGTACCTACATTTGTTTGTTATGTTTAAACATGTAGGGTGATCTTAATTAAAAATCTCTTTAAGGAAATAGAGGTTACAGTCCTATTACAACTTACAAGGTTTCAGAAGAAAAAATTAAGAAACATTAGGGTGGTAAGTAGCCACGATGAAAGTTCCCACTAGATAAAACCGAAACCAATTCACTAGTTATAAATTCCCCAGTTGCGAATAAAACCCAAGATCACCCTTGTATAGTAAAAGACCACAACACTCACATTAGATGCGATAATTTGTACCTAAATAATATCTGAGTTATCCAAGTAAAGAAGTATAAAGCTAAATACAACCATATTGTTTTATAGTGGTTGGGGCATATATTTATGCAATTCGCTCGTAAAAAGTATGAAGATTGTAAACTCAATTTAAAATTTGCACCAAAATGGCTTTATGCTCTTGTATGGGAGTATGGTTGAAGCTATACAACGAAAATTGCCTTCTCAACGCAAACTGTTATTGTGTGCGAAGTGTTGTCTCAACAAATACGTTTTTAGGGTTCCGTACCTCAAAAGGAAAAAAGGAACCCTTATAGGATTTTCTGGTAGGTCTGTCTGTCGTATTTGTCAAGAAACCTATGGGGTACTTACCGTTGGCCTAGAATCATGAAAGGAAGGTATGTAGGTAACTAGGTCTTATAGCACACAATATAAGGGGAAAAATCCGAAAAGCGTGAATTTGTGGTTACATCACAAAAAAAATGTGGTCATGAACAATTCATTAATTAAATTATTGGACATAATCAATAAATAATTAGTATTTTCAACTTTCAAAGTAAGATTACTATACCAAGTGGGGTATCATATGAAAGTGCTTTACCTGTACATTCTAAAACAGATTTTTATTTATTTTTATGGATAATAGTTATTGATTTATCGTGAAAATTTTCGAAAAAATACGATTGCAGTACGGAACCCTCGGTGCGCGAGACTGA
This sequence comes from Maniola jurtina, assembly GCF_905333055.1. Lineage (NCBI taxonomy): Eukaryota > Metazoa > Arthropoda > Insecta > Lepidoptera > Nymphalidae > Maniola > Maniola jurtina. The sequence goes on from NC_060046.1 coordinate 4,798,911, forward strand.
CTTGCACTTGGTGGGTTTTTGAAGCACTCTCTTGCTTTCGAGATAACACAGATGTCTGAAATTCTATTATGCATACTTACCTACTTCATTTATGTAATACATAGCTAGAAATTACTACTGAAATGTGCATATTATGAAAAATGTAATGAAAAGATGTAATGAGTAAATAATTAGTATTTTCAACTTTCAAAGTAAGATTACTATACCAAGTGGGGTATCATATGAAAGTGCTTTACCTGTACATTCTAAAACAGATTTTTATTTATTTTTATGGATAATAGTTATTGATTTATCGTGAAAATTTTCGAAAAAATACGATTGCAGTACGGAACCCTCGGTGCGCGAGACTGACTTGCACTTGGTGGGTTTTTGAAGCACTCTCTTGCTTTCGAGATAACACAGATGTCTGAAATTCTATTAGGCATACTTACCTACTTCATTTATGTAATACATAGCTAGAAATTACCACTGAAATGTGCATATTATGAAAAATGTAATGAAAAGATGTAATGAGTAAATTCCTCATAAAAGTTATAAAGCCAACAATATACTTACTTGCCTATACCAAAAAGCGCGGACGGATCCACACGGACGAAGTCGCGGGTATGATCTATTATATTATAATCTTTAGTAAGTTTGGCCCTAAAGGTCTATTTTTGGATCATTTCATATCACATAAGAATATACTGAACTATTATAGAGTTAATACTATTTAATCTCTTTATACCCCTTTGTATCACTCAGACAACACATAAAAGAAAAGGTATAGTCTAAAAAAATGGACTTAAATCCACACCAAACAATTTCCATGAAAGCTCGCGACCACCCTCGGGAGCTTAGCGATATTATGAAAATTGCCTTTCAGATATAAAGCTCGTATCGCTCGCAAATAAGTGTTTTCACAGCAAACACGTTTGGGAGAACGCTGTTCCAGACAGTGTGTCGTTCCCGGATTTCGGGACGACTTGCGATAACATACTCAGTAAAGCTTGACGCATACCTACGTAGAGAAGTGGAGCCGAGTCTTTTTTTATGTACTTAGACATACTACGAGTATGATTAAATGAAAGCAATACATGCAGAAGATGCAAAGGACGCAAACTTTATGCTAAATTAAATAAAGCTTTTTTTTTATTTGTTATCAAAAAAGACACTGCTCACTCCATTTCAATTATCAGTTACGTGTTGCAGGCCTAATTGTTCGTTTAGTGTATTTTTTATTATACAGGCCTTAGCCGCCACACGGCTTATTAAAGAACGTTACCGGGGAAACGTACTTTTCCACCTGTAGGTACCTCTGCCTTGACCTATGCCAAAGTGAATAAACCTGATTGTAGGTAGCTATCAAAAAAGTCAGCTCCATTCCACTCAGTATATTATTGTAAATTGAATACTTGAAAAGAGCAACCGCTGAGTTTCTTGCTGGTTCTTCTCGGTAGGGACGGCATTCCGAACCAGTGGTAGATTATTTTGACGATTCAAAAGCACTTGTAAAAGTTTAATTGAATGAAAATATTTTGAATTTTAAATCAGTTAGTACGTGTCGGGCTTTAAACGCACATTTATAATCACGCAAGCAGAGATGGTGGTCAGGCAAAAAGCATTCTACAAGCGTGACCACCAAAACGATTTGCTCGGCTATAACCTCAGCGTAATCGCCTCATCAGTCTGTCTAATTTTGGTCACTCGAAAATTGCAATGCAGAGTCCGTACCGGCATGTCATCCCAATCCAACTTTGCACGGTTAACGCTCGCATTCCAGTGCTATGCTTCATAATTTTACAAATGATGGCTCCAGCTGAAATGTTTATCCATATTCCAAAACTAATCGTTATAAACGTTTTTAAAACGAAAGAAAAAAACCGATTTACGTTTTTAAAATCCCATGAAATCTATGTGATTTTCTGGGATAAAAAATATCTTCTGTCACTGTCCACAACTTTAACTACATCCATGCAAAAATCATGCCGATTGATTACTAATTTATCTTAATTAAAGAGGTGTAAAAATAGAAGAAAGTTATAGCAACCCTTAAAATAAATGAAACTGTATTACGTCCCAACTGGTAATCACTTACTGACATCACACGCATCGATTCACCTTACAAAATAAATGTAGCAAACATTATTATAAATGTTGCTACCTAACAAAAATCATCGGTCCCGCAAGGAAAAGTAAACACAATTACTCCCCCTTGAGTTTCTCTCGCATAGAAATAATACTGACGAATATCTGTCGTGTGTAGGTTTACCAGACGTCGGGATTTGCCTGGACGTGTCAAGTTATTAAGCACTTGTCAGGATTCAGGCTGGAATTTGAAAATGTCAGTAGGTATTTATTCAAAAGAATCGTAAATAGAACGTTTGAATCAACTCAACACAAAATGTTTATGATATTATGTTTTTGTACTTAAATCTATCCATAATTATTAATATTATAAATGCGAAAGTGTCTGTCTGTCTGTTTGCTACGTTTTCACGGCCCAACACTTTAAACAATTCTGACGAAATTTGGTACAGGGTTAGCTTATATCCCGGGGATGGACATAGGCTATTTGTTATCCCGGAAAATCAAAGAGTTCCACGGGATTCCCAAAAACCCATCCGCTTAACCGATTTGTATGAAATTTGGTACCGAGGTAGCTTGTAGATATGTCTTGCATCCCTGTAATTGACATAGGCAACTTTTTATCCCGGAAAATCAAACAGTTCCCACGGGATCTTTGAAAACCTAAATCCACGCGGATGAAGTCGCGGGCATCCTCTAATTATAAATAAAATGCAGCACAAAGCAAATATAGCTCTACGTTTTGTATTGTTCAATCAAAATATCAGGACTTTTCAGTAGAAATCAGATCCCCTAACACTGACATCAACATTTGAGGTTGGCTAAAATGCACTGCCTCAATAAGACTAACAAATTCGGCCAATTACAACAATTTGACATGAAATGTGATATAACAATAAAATTCTTCTATTAACCCACAGATTTTACATCAGGGGGCCTATCAAGGTGATTTGATAGCTTCATTATGACAGTCATCAACCACAAAGTCACACAGAAATCACAGAGTATTACAATCTACTTTGATTGACCGACTACATACTATTGGGTACAAATGCATTGGTAAATACCAAATACCATAAATTCAGTCAATCACATCAATTGGAATGAGGGACTTTCCATCGAACGTTCCATAAAATTATCATACGAGTATAGATGTCTCTGAATGCATAGTTTACCGCTAAAGGCAGAAAAATACTGTCTGTGCCCTTTAGATTCCTTCGAACCTTTTTCGGACTCGACCAGTGGGACGTTTCATGTGGTAACCCTAGTCGTATGACGTTAAATCTATCCGAATAATATCCACGCTTCTCTTTTTTCTCCATCCGCGTAGTACTCGGAAAGGGTAATCCCTTTACTTTTTTTTCCGGAAAAATGTCAAGTTCACACATCGTAATGTCATGGAGATAAGCGGAAATAAGACTGCGTAACGGAGTAGGTATTTGATTTATTAAGTACTCGATTTGTTTTATTATTTTCCTTTTAGCGATTAAAGGAATGAGAAGGCTAGAACTCTTCGTGCTCAATAGAAGTGCAGGTGCTGGGTTAGTATGATCATGATCATCATATTACCAACTCATCGCCGGACGGTGATGATGAACTAAAAAAAGAATTTATAACACCCCCGACAAATGAAGGTTACAGTAACTAGAAAAAGCTGATAACTTTCAAACGGATGAACCGATTTTCTTGGATTATAGCTAAGAACACTCTCGATCAAGCCACCTTCCAAACAAAAAAAACTAAACTAAAATTGGTTCATTAATTTAGGAGCTACGATGCCACAGACAAATACACAGATACACACGTCAAACTTATAACACCCCTCTTTTTGGGTCGAGGTAAAAAAGAAAGAAAAATTAGGACGACATCTGTAAAACACGTTACATACTTAATAAAACATGCTGTATTATAATTTTAAAAATTTAGTATGACTTATATAAGTTTGGAAAAGTAATTTTAGCCTTACCAAGCTAAATTTTCTTGCTAAATAGTTTCTGATATAAAATGTTCCTTGTTCTCGTACATTAATAGGAAGCAATAATAATACTATCAATAGTAACAACAGCTGGAAATGCAGCAATGTCAAATAAAAAACCACCCATGCGCCCTTGGATCGTCATTTTCTCAATAATGTATTGAAATTTTCTGTTTCTCGAAAATGAACTTTTTTTCTAATTATTATTGATAATATTGCAAGAACTGAATATTGGTTAAATAATGATTACATTAAACTTTATGGAATTAATTGTATAATAGCATTAAATAAGCCTTCATTATTTCCTATAGGTAATTTGATCAGCTCGGTTGCATCACAGTCGACCGACACAAAGGAGAGACATTATTGAGAGTGTTTAGCACGTATCGCGTTGGTATCGCACTTCAAAGGTGTAGAGTAATTGTCTCTGAGAGCTCTATTCAAAGCTAATTCAGTATTAATACGATTATAAATGAGCACTATTACTTTTGCTCTAAGTGAACCTAAAAGCTTGCATGCACACAACGCGAGGAGTCGTTGATCTTGCACTAAATTATAAAACTCAGCGTTTATCAAAATGCAAAAATTGCATTTCGATAAACGCTGAGTTTTATGACAATGGCAATAATTAGCGGGTCAGAGTGGGTACTGCAATAATCTAACTCAGCATGGCTAAATTTAGCATAATGTAAAGCGATTAGATGAAGCTGCAGGCATCAGCTAGTAATGAATTTAATTGTTTGTACTTGGTGAAACTAGTTTGCACTCGTTCATATCTATTGTATGATGTTCCTAAGCTGAATAAAGGTGCCCACGCACTCGAACTGAACTGCACCTGAACTGCGCGTCGCAGCAGCACCCCGCACGATATTCTCTCCAGCCACGACGCGCGGCAGTGACGCGCTACGCGGTACGCGCGTTGCGGCTGGAGAGAATATCGTGCGGGGTGCTGCTGCGACGCGCAGTTCAGCTGCAGTTCAGTTCGAGTGCGTGGGCACCTTTAGCATGCCAATTAGACCAAGTGTAAAACCGGTTAGTTGGGCCTCGCTCTTTTAGGCCTACAAATGTCATGATTTAGGTAAAATTACAACTTATGATTGTGTGTGCCAGGGGGCGACACAGTGTCCGATGGCCGAATGTCATGATTTTCCAATTAATAGTATGTTGTTATGATTTTAAAATTGAGGGTGTGTGATTTGGCTTAAATAATTTATTGTTTTGGTCAAATCACATACTTTTTTTTACAATTACTTGAAGCTTGGAGAGAGTCTCATTGGACGGATTTTTAAAACGATCTCATTGGTCAATTCATTGTTTCGGTATGATTTTAAAATTGAGGGTCTGATTTGACTCAATATGACCATCATATTTTGAGAATATGAAATATTTCTTTTCCGAGCTAGAACATCACAATAAATCGAAAGAAAAACACAAAAAAATGTTCCTCTGTTTTGGTCGCAGCTGACAAACTATTTTATGAGTCGATGTTTTCAGTATTTGTTGTTTAAATAAAGTATAAGCATAAAATAATACAGTATATGTAATATGCCGAAATTTTATATCCATAACTAGTTTAGTTTTTGAGATAGGGTCAAGGATAGGGTGAGAAGGATTTTATTCGGAAGCTAAACTGCACTAAACTGTATAAAAAATCCGGCCAAGTGCAAGCCAGATTCGCGCACCGAGGGTTCCGTACTCGGGTATTTTTTCCGACATTTTGCACGATAAATCAAAAACTAATAATGCATAAAAATAAATAAAAGTTTTAGAATGTAAAGGTAAGCCCATTTCATATTATGATACCCCACGTGGTATAGTTATCTTACTTTGAAAATTGAAAATACTAATTTGTTTATTTGTTCATGAACACATTTTAATTACGTTTTTGTGATGTACCTACCTAACCACAAACTCACGGTTGTCGGATTTTTTCCTTTAATTGTGCTATAACACCTCCTTACCTGCGTTTCATAATTCTAGATCAACGGGAAGTAAGTAACCCTATAGGTTTTCTTGATAGACACGACACAGACAGACGGACAGACAGACAGACAGACAACAAAGTAATCCTATGAGGGTTCCGTTTTTCTTTTGAGGTACGGAACCCGAAAAAATCACTAGATATAATATTATTATCCTATCGTAAAGGGATTTTATCGATAAAAGCAATACGCGCGATATTACTTCCTTGAGTTCCTTGTACGAGTATTGCTCTACAATCGCTTGTTAGAAGAGTACTCGAGTCATTTTGCTTTCAATATGCTCCAGTCCATAAGCTTTGAAACCAATTGGTTTACAATCCAAACATTCTGCACTTTCACAGAAGGTCTGTATTTTACTTTCAATGGGGCGTTTTCTCGGATGCTAACGATACGATAACGAATGACCTCTGTATTATGACTACTGACTAGGGAACTATAACTGACACCATTTGTTTATTCTATTTCTTTTTCGTTAGTAAAATTAAATCAGTGGAATCGTGAAACAATTTTACATCGAACGATAACGATACGACTTCGGTAGGATACTAAGGTATTCTCTTCCTCCCCCCTCCCCCCCTCACCTTCTCCAATGAAAGAATTTTCAGAAATTCCGACCCAGCGAAGCCGAGGTGTCGGCTAGTAGTTGGTTAACGAGGTAAAGTTCAAAACTAAAATCCGTCACTTGGTATATTTTATTATTTTACTATACGTACTTATATTTATGAATTCAAAATTTTCTCCTCTTTCATTTGACATCCTTCATGATGAAATAGCAAAAAAATACAGAGACCCCTCTTTTTGATTTAACATCCGCCATATTGATTTCGTTCATATAAAATTTAGACTTTGTCACCCGGGCCATAATAACAAATCGATTGACACCTCATTCATCAAAATTGGCTCAGTATTTTAGGCGCACTTCTTATTAGGATTTCTGTGTTTAGGCGCTACGGTGGAATATACATAAATCCAAACGTACATACATAGACTGCTAAAATCCCTTCCTTTTGGCTTTGCCGTAGTCGGGTAAAAAAATATCTAATTAGTCGTATAGTATAAAAGTCGTTAAAGCGACTGTAATGAAGCAAGAGTGTATATTTTGTTTGCTAAGCCTAAACACGACGAGGCGGTTCTTAATTAAAATATCCCGTTAGCTTCAAAACCGGCTCTTTGAGTTTCAGTTGTTTTAAGTATTCTCGGAGGCAATATCCTGTACGCTTTCAGACATACATTATTCAAAGCCTTTAACTGCTTATTCGGCGGACGATAATGAGGTCCCAGATTTGAGTCCCGGTTCGGACCAAAGCTGAATATGCTTGCTTTAAAAAATAAATGTGGTACCGACGCAACGTGTCGCACAGAAAATTTTCACTTGTGTAGTTCCCTTCCCTCTGCTCGTATGGAAGAAGTTTTAATTACGAACTTTAATGTTTCCGTCAAGGGTTCTCAACACTTTTACAGCTGAATATATACCTATTATAGTGAAAAATGTAAGTTCTCCAATCGCCTTTGAAATTGTCTTGTAAACTACTGTAGTTTACTGATAAAATTTACTGTAGTTTACTGTAAAAATGTATGTACCTGTAACAGGTACCTAATACATTTTATTACTGTGCAGTTCTTTAGCAGAGTGGCACTACTACCATTCTACCATTCTTATTTTTTGAAATCTCTGACAAGAAAGTGGATCGTGTCTCCTAAATCACACTAATATTATAAAGGCGAAAGTTTATGTGTATGTAGGTATGTGTGTATGTGTGTGTGTATGTTTGTTACTCCTTCACGCAAAATCTACTGGATGGATTTGACTGAAATTTAGACTGGAGATAGATTATACCCTGGATTAGCACATAGGCTACTTATTATCCCGGAAAATCATAGAGTTCCCACGAGATTTTTAAAAACTTACATCCACGTGAACAAAATCGCGGGCATCAGCTAGTTTTCAATAAATTGCGATACCCTTTTTCGAAAATTCCTACTTTTAAAATGTACAAAGAGTAAAATCAATAACTGCACTATGCAAGACAACTACAGTGACGTCTATCGATTGAAAAGTTGATGATGAGGATTCACCTTTAGTTATTATGTTAATACATAATCCTTGTATATGATAGCAATATATTATTATCAATATCACTTATCAGTCAGGCTTAGATACGGTAATATGCTGGAACCGCAACTAACTCGTAGATATAATCCCGAAGGAGTGATACATTGATTAGCATCCTGACTCGAGCTGAACGAGATTGTTATATTGTGCAAATATGAGTAAATTACTGTGACGTCTAGAATGAAATAGTTATTAGTTATTACCCACTGGTATGCTACTACTAAACTGATGAAGAAGTAGTGACTTAGATGCGACATCGTTGATACCTGTAACCCCGCAATGTAGCTGGAGACATAATGACAAGACCAATTATTATTAGCTCAACCGTTGAGCCTCAATAGCTCAACGCTTGAGGAGCGGACCGAATTTCGAAAGGTCGGTCGGTCAAACCCCACCCGTTACACTATTGTCGTACCTACTCCTAATACAGATTTGCGCTTATTTGGAGGGGAAGGGGGAATATTAGTAATGATTAGCATGGCTAATATAATCTTTTAAAAAAAATAAAAAATAAAAATAATTCGAGGGTGTGGTCGGTGGCCTTCTGTCGCGGTACCTATTTCAAGCTTACAAATTACAGTGCACCTCACTCCCCTCAATGCGCCCTCCATGCACTCCTTTCGACGGTTTTTTGGCGCGAATCAAAGAAAGTGAGACACAACTAAAAATATCCGTTCATATTAGAAGAATACCTAATTATTTATTTTATGCGAATATCATTAAACAAAATAATCCAGATGGCGCTATAAATTATTAACAATTGAGTCAATAAATAATTAATTAATTATTTATAGTTCAACGTGAAGAAGGGTTTTTATGTGACAATGCGTTTTCAAAATAGTAGGTAACTTTTTATTTAGATGACTCAGAAACTGGAAATTCGTACAGCGATTGCTGAACCCTGCAAACCTCCACACGTTTTCAAAAAAATAGGGCTTTGACAGATAAACGAACGGACAGCAGAGTGATCCTAAAAGGGTTCCGTTTTTCCATCATGAGGTACGGACTCCTAATAAATGAAAATTGTAGAAAGCCGCCCCGCTTGCCATGTCTTTAGTAGGTACGTGTGCTTATTCGACAAAATACAAATGGGAATTCTACAACAAGGCAGTTTCTATTCAAGAATTGAACCAATACGCAGTTAGGCATGAACAAATTGCTATAATTCCAACCAGCATTGTTCCGCGGAGACTCGTATACAGTTTCGTTCTGAAATGTATCAGTCTGACTCTGAAAAGACTGGATACCAAGTACCAACCGAACAATTCTAGTATGGTAAACGTGTTAAAATATCTGAAATCAACGTCGCCATACATTATTTCCAATTTTCATGTTACAACTGAAACGTAATTAATTTTTAAGACCACCTCAAATCACTCTTCTAACTTTATATATTATGTAATTTTCATGTGCTACACAAGATGCTACATACCAAAAACGCATCAATAAAGGCCGATTCACACCAAGCATGTTCACGTGACACGTGCGTAGTGACGCGCGTAAACCGCTAACACACCGGGTTACACATACGTCCAAGCTTTATGCAAGCGGTGTGCCATGTTTCATGCATTTTCATAGATTACAACGCAATGGTACGCGCTACGTCTACGCTTACGCAGCCTGTGTGAACGAGCTATAAATCGATACGAATATGATAAATGCGGAAGTGTGTTTGTCAGTAAGCTTTTCATGGTTTTCCGTTCAAGCGATTTTGACGTAGAACAAGTGTAGGTAATTAGGTAGTACACACAGTAGGCACACAGTAGCTTGCATCACGAAGAGGAACTTAGGCTACTTTTTGTTCTGGAAAACCAAAGAATTCCTATAGGATTCTTAACAAGCAAATCCACACCGAAGAAGTTAAGAGCATTAATTATTTGGTACAGAGATAGCCTTGCATCCTGGAGACGAATATGGGTACTTTTTAAACCCACAAAGTTCCCAAAGAATTTTAAAAAACCATAGTTAGGCTGGCATTATCTAGTAATAAAACAAAATAACAAGTGTAAATTAAAAATTTATAACACCCCCGACAAGTGAAGGTTACAGTAACTAGAAAAGAGCTGATAACTTTCAAACGGCTGATCCAATTTTCTTGGATTATAGCTAAGAACACTCTGGATTAAGCCACCTTTCAAACAAAAAAAAAACTAAATTAAAATCGGTTCATTAGTTTAGGAGCTACGATGCCACAGACAGATACACACGTCAAACTTATAACACCCCTCTTTTTGAGTCGGGGGTTAAAAATAAAAATTGCCATCCTTTTCCTGTTTTCTGCCGAAATTAGAACGACATAATTTTAGATCCAAGAATGAAAATAAATATGTTAGTAGGTATGTATAAAATTATTGAAACAACACCGCAAAATTACATCGTAAAGAAGTCGTGAATTGCCAAAGTTTCTTGTTGCTCTCCGTATTTCCTAAGAGACCGAAAGTTATTTTATTTTTGTTTGGAAAATTTCATTAAACTGTAAATCTTGATTTCAGTACCTGAGCCTACAGGCGTGAAGCAATTACCTACGAATATTTCTGATACCTACCTTACAAATCTCTTTTATAAACTTGCCTTTACACAAATTTAAAAATCTATTAAAAGTATGCTCTTGCAAAAAAGCATATTATACAATCGAAGATGATGTAAATGATAAAAACGCATGGATCTGCAGCAGGAACGGCATTGAGCATTCCAAACATTGCGTGAATTTTTTGACAATTCAAAAGCACTTATAAATGTTTACTTGAATAAAAATATATTCCATTCTATTCTCTTGCTTTTCAAAGTTGAGAAATATTTTATCGAATGGGCCGTCTATATACGTAATGTTCGATATAAAACTGTGTACAGGCAGAGAGTCAGCCTGCTAAAGTTCTAGAATTTTTGAAATTTTTCAGTTGAGGTATAGGGACTTGTGGCTCAATACAATCACTTCAGAGCAGATTTTTCATAAACTACATTAGAAAAACTGTATAAGAATTATTTCAAAATGCGGAATACCTTTAACACAACTCTACTCAAAAATTTTGTTTTCTACTTTCACTTTCATGTTCTAGAGGTAGGTAACCGGATTTAAGACAGACGGGCGGACAGACCAAGGTATCCCATTGCAAAAATGTTTCAATACAAACGTAGTAAACCTCTACGATATAGCACAGTTTCACGGTCTGTTGTTCCCGAGACAGGCGGCAAATCTAGCCGGGCGGAATGATCGCGCCTCACGCACTGACAGCCCAGCCCGCAGGCTCAAAACAGCTGGAACCCAGAGCCGTTAAATCAGTTGAAAAAGTCCAGCTCGTCTGCGGCTTTTAAGCGCGTTCAAGAATTATTTATGGATCCAATTAATAGTTTAATATTTTTAGGGTTCCGTACCTCAAAAGGAAAAACGAAACCCTTATAGGATCACTTTGTTGTCTGTCTGTCTGTCCATCCGTCCGTCCGTGCGTCGTGTCTGTCAAGAAAACCTATATGGTACTTCCCGTTAATCTAGAATCATGAAATTTGGCAGGTAGGTAGGTCTTATAGCACAAGTAAAGAAATAAATCCGAAAACCGTGAATTTTTGGTTGTATGTATGGAATGGTGTAACCAACACCATTAAAAAAAAAATTAAAATGTGTTTCAATTTTCAAAGTAAGATAACTATACCAAGTGGGGTATCATATGAAAGGGCTTGAGTTGTACATTCTAAAACAGATTTTCATTTATTTTAAGGTATTATAGTTTTTGATTTATCGTGCAAAATGTCGAAAAAAATACCCAAGTACGGGATGCCTCGGTGCGCGAGTCCGACTCGTACTTGGCCGGTTTTTTTTTTTAAGTTAGCTATGTAGAAGTCCTTACTCACTCACTAACTGACTCATCAATGCCCAAGCCAAATCCTTGGATCTAGAAAGCTGAAATGCAGACTCCTTTATAAATAACTAGCTGATGCCCGCGACTTCATTCGCGTGGATGTAGGTTTTTTAAAATTCCCGTGGGAACTCTTTGATTTTCCGGGATAAAAAGTAGCCTATGTGCTAATCCAGGGTATAATCTATCTCCATTCTAAATTTCAGCCCAATCCGTCCTGTAGTTTTTGCGTGAAGGAGTAACAAACACACACACACACACACACACACATACAAACTTTCTCCTTTATAATATTAGTGTGATAATGTAAACAAGCGCAAAGCCGAGAGCAGTAGCTAGTTAGATATAATATATTTTAATAACCTTTATGCTGGTTGTTAATATTATTTCTTTATACTCTGTCTCGCCGAGATTTTATAGCTAGCTCCATATTAATTTTTCTCACTACTAATTACTATCATACTCTCTCAAAGGATTAAAGTTCCCTGACAGAATAAAGTGAAATGCTAACCTCGTGGTTTATTTGATAATAATATGAAAGAATCATAAACACTTGTTTGTGCTCCCAACTTCTTTATTGTTCTTTAAAATTTAATCTCGCGAACATATTTTGCTACATTGTTTGAAATAAATAAAATGAACGGACTAAGAGCCAGCTAGTGCCAGATCTTCGTTATCTTATAAAATCTGAAAAGCCGATGCATATTGTCCCCAACATAGGTAGAAATGATCAGCTACTATGAAGTTTGGATATGGTGGCTTTGGGAGATAACTGGTAACAAATGTGTAGAAATCTTACGTCAAAGTATAAAGCCTGATTTTTTTTTTATTCTTCAGAATAGGTAGTAGTCGAAATCATGTAATGCATTGCTAGACACTCCCTGCCAGACACTCTTAATAAACTCTAAGAGTCTGGCAATGCATGACGTGATTTCTAATACTCTTCCGAAAAATAAACAATAAATTAAAGTTTATACTTTGACGTAAGATTTCTTACACTTTTGTTATCTGTTGTCACTCAAAGCCACCATACCCAGACTTCATAGTTGCTGATCGTTCCTTCCTGTGTTGGGGACAATACGGCGATAAAATTTGAGCTTTTATAAAATAACGATGGTCTGGCACTTGCTGGTTCTCTCTCTAGAAGGTTCGCTTCATGAGTGAAAACTTCGTTAATTTTGAATCCAAATGCGAAGTCGTAAGTAAAGTTGTGTAATGATTGTTCTTCTACTTTAAGTTCTTAAGGCCACATGGTAGTTCAACGCAATTTAGGAGAAAAACAGATCTTTTGAATTCTTAGGAATATAATTAAAACTTTTCTTTCAAAGAAAAAGTAAAAGGAAACTTCTTTGTAATAATAATAGTTATGATCGGTACAAGCATCACATGATAACAGGTTATTATGGTTGTACAATTTTTGACTGCTTTTTTTTGCTCTTAGAACTCAGGATAAAAGCCATGCCCGTCGCTGGGATGCAAGCTACCTCTGTACCAAATAGAATATAGATGATACGTGCTAAATTATTTAGATGAAGTTAGGTTCTTAAAAGTCCTGCGGAAACTTTTAGATTTACCGGAACAAAAAGTAGTATGTCTGTCTCTGGAATGCAAGCTACCAAATTTAATCAAAGTCGGTTAAACAGTTGGGCCGTATTAAGCTAGCAGACATTCAGACAGACAGACACACTTTTGCATTTATAATATTAAAAGTGTGGATTTCACTGCCTGCATAACGGATGGATTAGATTTTCGAATTCTCGCACGTTTCACTTTTATGACTGAATCGAAAATCTATCAGACTTGGTATCTAATTCTTTGATAGGATTCAATAACCATAGAGACGAGTGAAGGCGACGATGCGTGAGACATAGTCATTCCGACCGGCTTGTTCCGTCGTGCCGTTTGTCTCGGACGCGTCCGACCGTGTAACAGCCCCATATCACTTACGCCGAGCAATATATTTGCATTTGAGGAGCTCTACGCTTTACATTACCTACTCGAAATATTAAAGTAGGTACAAGGGTTTGACGGGTTAAAAAGGAGAATAGGGAGATATACTTACTACAATTATTTATTACTAGATGATATCCGTGGTTTCGCCCGCGTTGATTTAGGTTTTACTAATTCCGTAGTAACACTTTGATTTTCCGAAATAAAGTTGTCGTAGGCGACTGACACGCACAATGGACGCGTCCCGTGTAACGCAACTTTACTTATGTACTACTAAACACTGTGAAAATGCCACTTTTGAGCTTTCGAGCTTCGCGACAAGCGCGTGCAGCCAGCATATGTTTCATAGTGTTTTGTATTGTCGCGTCAGCTGTGACGTATCACGCACGTCAGTCGCTTCAACCACAGCCGATGGAAGTCTCCTTTTAGAAGTTTTAACCTCATGTGCCAAAGCTGCTGAGCTGCTAGCTATGCAAAACCTTAAAGCCGATTCACACCAAACACGTACACGTGACCACGCGCGTAGGGACGCGCGTGAATCCATAGACATAACTGCACGCATTACGTCTATGTGAACGTTCACGCCACGCAAGCGGTATGCCATTTCTCATAAAGTTCCACACATTACAACGCAATGGTACGCGCTACGTCTACGCTTACGCGACGCATACGCGGCCTGTGTGGCCGGCGCTTCAGACGGACACAGAACACGCAAACATTAAACCGCTGCTCGATTGCGGTAGAATGACAGCCACAATGTCACTATCACAATCACCTCTGATTGGTTGACGGTTGCTCACTATTGGCTACAATGCATTGTTGCAACAACGATAGCATGAATATAGCCAATAACAACAATTGCGATTGTAATAATGATTGATGCAGGATTTACAAAATCGAGCTGCTGCTTTAATATGAAAGGAATTGTAAATTTTATCGGGTGAGTTCAAAAGCACGTAGTTCAGTTAACGCATACGAGTCTCCGCGGAGCCATGGCGGATCGAATGGCTATTTGTTCACTTGTAATGGCGTATCGCTAACCTACGCTCGGTAATGTCTGCTCCGACTGTATGGTTTCTCTGCTATTTTTAACCGACTTCAAAAAAAGGAGAAGGTTCTCAATTCATAGGAATCTTTTTTTCAAAGGGTATACTTTGCAGGTGGTCCCATATTTTGGTGAAGATCTGATGAATATCTTCGGAGATGGAGAACAAAACTCCTCAATGGATAATAGCAAATTGCTCGCGATCACTGTAATAGCTTAGTAAACAGTAGAGTTTTAACTGGGCATATCATATTATAGAACAGTGGGCCACTAAAAATTGTGAAATAAAAAATTTTCAAACGAAAAATAAAACCGACTTCAAAAACCACAAACACTAAAAAGTAAAAAATTTTTTTTGTTTCTACACGTGTAATGTACGCTGACCTTTCAGGCAGCATCTACTTAACCAGGCAATTTTTTTTCAGGGTAAACTAAACCTATTACACTGATTAAAAATCAGAAAGTTTTAACGCGCTAGAGTAAAAAGTTCTCAGTTAGTATTACTTAATAATAATTCCTTTGCAGTCTCCAGCTGAATTTTAAAGAGTTCAAACTTTACGGATCACGTACCTACAAGAAACTTTGTTTTCTTAAGATAATCTTTTTAATTTGATAATGTTAATGTAGAATAGAGACGCATTGGTATCAAGGTTAGAATATTTTTGGTATCAAAGTTCGAATATACTTATACGATGTGGTTTGAAAAATTGATATGCGGTTCACTTTTTATGATTTAAGTCAAAAAAAAAGTCGCAGTGAAATGAATATTCTCTCTCAGTTAGCTGCTAGGGAAAAAATAGTTCCTACCTGCACTCCTAACATAGACTTTTCTCCAAGTTCCGCGCACTGTCCTTACTAACTCTTCTAATGACAGCGTACAGGGTGGGATATTACAGTCTTCCCGTTAAAAGTGCTGATAAAACCTGAGCCAATGTATTAGAAAAAGCATAGGTACGTACCTAATTCCTTGCTAGTGTTGACTTTAATTTGTCAGGTAAATCAGAGTTTTTCCGCTACATAAATTTTATAGAGTACTAGTGGATGCCCGCGACTTCGTCCGCGTGGATTTAGGTTTTTAAAGATCCCGTGGGAACTGTTTGATTTTCCGGGATAAAAAGTTGCCAATGTCAATTACAGGGACGGACGCAAGCTACCTCGTTACCAAATTTCATACAAATAGGTTAAGCGGATGGGTTTTTAGGAATCCCGTGGAACTCTTTGATTTTCCGAGATAAAAGTAGCCTATGTCCGTCCCCGGGATATAAGCTAACCCTGTACCAAATTTCGTCAAGATCGGTTAAACTGTTGGGCCGTGAAAAGGTAGCAGACAGACAGACAGACAGATAGACAGACAGACACACTTTTGCATTTATAATATTAAGTATGAAATTAGTTTGGATGTTTCGCTAGAGGTACACGCTTTGAAAACCGAAATTCGAGTTAAAATGAATTGTATCGATAAATAACAGTAACGATGGTACACTTTGAGTTAAAAGTACCTAGTTAAATACCACATATCGAGACTACCTTGAAAGTTAAACCATTCTGATTACGAAAAACTCCATGGTCTTACATTTTATTTCAATTCTTTAATACCTTTACAGTACGTACGTGGTTCAACTTGCAGCTCGTACGTGGTTCAACTTGCAGCAAAGTGAATACTGCCATTGTGTATTAAGTTTATTGCTGACAAGAAATTCTGTCTCTGAAGGTAACAATAAATAACATCATTGATTAGGGTGGAATAAAATAAATAGAGACCATTGACTTAGGTACCTACATATTATTATCAGAGACTTTGAACAGCTTCAATCAAAATAACTCCCAAGAATTAATTTTACAATCCATACGGCATACATTATCACAAATTAGCTAAGCCGTTTTAGACATCAATATTTCTATGGACAAAATGTCTAAAACCAATCCATATCGCGTTATCAGCTCTCCAGTGTCATCCTAGAGTCCACGCACTATCATTGTGGATGTATGGAATAACTACTAACTATGCCAAGCCGATTCATAGCTCTAGTGCGATAAAGGATATATGTACATAATGTTTATGTCACATAGTAGGCGATAAAGAGGGTTTAGACGCAGTTGAACTAGTGGGAATAAAAATTCCCACTAGTTCAACGTTGAACAAATCAGTTGAACTAGTGGGAACGAGCGAAAATGCCAGAGCTTTGGTTGGTGGTGTTTTTAATGAGTGACATATTCAACTAGTTAGTAATTAACATTTTACAAGTTGAACATGGCATTCATTCGTACGCAAAACAGATATTTCAATCTTCAAAATATAATCATTTCAGCCATTTCAGAAATTTTGGGAGTACATAATTATTATAACCGGAATAAACATTCACACAGTTCAATAGGCCGATATATTTGCAATGATAACGGGTTGAAAATTGATTAACCATATACGTACAAAATGGGACGGACAATCTGTTTGTTCTTTTGAATAATTGAAGCAACCCCCGAGGAGCGATTTCGATACGCTGATCAC
Source organism: Maniola jurtina (assembly GCF_905333055.1). Lineage (NCBI taxonomy): Eukaryota > Metazoa > Arthropoda > Insecta > Lepidoptera > Nymphalidae > Maniola > Maniola jurtina. Next base: position 4,816,400 of record NC_060046.1, read on the forward strand.
ATTTCAATTGCGTTTTTTTTTTCGGGTCACTGCGTAAAACGTCCAGTTTCTTTAGTATCGTATTTTACAATTTATTTTTTACTGCGTCGTTAACAATCACAATCAAAGTCGTATTACAATTTGTTTTGTTTCGGGTCATTTATTTAAAATACCGATGAAAAATTCTTCTCCTGAGATATATTTTTGTCTTTGGATTGTTTATTATATCTTAGTATAGATAGGTATACTATGAATCCTCATAAATGAAGTAGTTTTACTTATTTTAAACCTTTTTTAATTATATCGCTACTAGCTGATGCCCGCGACTTCGTTCGCGTGGATGTAAGTTTTTTAAAATTCCCGTGGGAACTCTTTGATTTTCCGGGATAAAAAGTAGCATATGTGTTAATCCAGGGTATAATATATCTCCATTCTAAATTTCAGCCCAATCCGTCCAGTAGTTTTTGCGTGAAGGAGTAACAAACATACACACACACACACACACACACACACACACACATACAAACTTTCTCCTTTATAATATTACTAGATATATTAGTGTGAAGTGTGATTAGTGTGATAAGTGTGAAGTTTCGAAACTAATGTGTGTTTTACATAATAATAATCATCTTTATTCCAGATATTACATCCATTTTGTTAGTAGTACAAACAATTGCTTATGACTATGTTAATAATAGCCACAATATTTACTTTTGATTGAAATTGATAAAAGAACTCTAAACTTTACTTTATGTATCGAAATTTATTTATTGTATCGTAGATATCATATAAGTTCAATTTAAATAACCGGATATCTTGGAATCCGAAGACATCTAAATCTTAGACAGAACATGTGATGGTATTCATAATGTACACGTACTAAAAATACATTAGAAGCATGAATATTATTCGTATTACGAGTCCAATATCCTTTGAATTGGAAAATACTTTGTAAGATTACGTGGATTGTAAGTCAAAGGAAACGCATACATATTTGTTAGATAACTACTGAAATCGCGGAATCTTGACTTTTAATCATCTGCATTGCAAATGTTTTCTATTTTATTAACAAGGAGCAGCTGAGCACTGAATCTTATTTGCCATAACGCCTTTTGAGTTATAGGACTGTAATACGCTGTGGTTAACAATTTAAAAGTCATACTGAAGTTAAACGTTTTTAATATGGGCAGCTGTAATAATTAATCTGTATTGTGGGCATATGTTTCATGCATCATTCACTTCAGAGGTGATATTGGTTACATAATATAGGTGTTTTTCTTTTACTCCATTTCTGTAGACTATGACGCAGAGAAGAGCTACGTCAGCCACAATTTGCTCCCAAAATTGATCTAGAAAGGGAAAATAATTATTCCAGGTAGTATCGCACGAGGTCACCAAAGACACAAAATAGCACAGCCGTGTAATTTATTAACACCCGCCGTGACATTCCTCTATTAACTGGGGTATTTAATTTAAAACAGAGTCGTTTGTCTGGGGTGTGGAAGGTGCATAATTTAGCCAAGCACGGGTACCCGACCGTACTTAAAGTGTTAAGCCGCGATGTGATAGCTACCATTAATAACTTACTACACTTAAACAGCCCTGCTTACTTATTCAGATGCGTAGACTACTTTTATGATAGAGGGTCATTTAAAGCTTTTATTTTGTGTCATCAACATCATCATTATCAACCCATCACCGGCACACTACTGTGCACGGGTCTCCTCTCAAAATAAGAAGGTCTTAGGTAATAGTCTGCCACACTAGCCCAGAGCGTATTAACAAACCTCACACACCTTTGAGAACATTACAGAGAACACTCAGGAATACAAGATTCCTCACGATGTTTTCCTGCACCGTATAATTTTATTTGTTTCAGCCTGCCACTTACTGACAGCCTGTGTCACTTATAACATCATGTCAAGTTTAGAATAATCATGTCAAGACTCTGCAACTGGTTCGGAAAGCAGACTCTACCGAGAGGAGCGGACAAGAAACTTTTTTTTTTAACGAAATGTAAATATACAACACATACCAAGCAATGTAACTACTACATTAACTTGTAGACTTCTGAATGCAAAGCCGACCGTTTCCATCCAACCTTATAATTATTGAACTTCTAATTCTCCACGCTACATTACACTGTGTCCCCTATCTCTACACATCCTCTGTAATTGAAACTAACTTACGCTTCGTACATAATACATGCACACCGGTTTCTGTATTAGCGTCGTACAAAATTCTGGTCGAATTGCCAATTGGACGATGTATGTAATAAACCCTTAAATATAGAGCAGATTTATTTAACAAATATATAGGTACCTTAGGGCTTATCACTTAAGTTTCATGTAATGGAAGTTCACTGTTGGTCGTAGGTTTTTCACAAGAAACCTAGGACTTCCTAAGGTTCGGGATCTCTCAATACTGAATCTTCCAATCGTAGGTCACTATTCCAATACCTTAGGACCCAAACTCTGACTTAAGAGTCCTGCCCGCTACTACTCTAGTTCTGGTCTCCAACTCTGGTTCTTCTCTACGGACCATGTAGAAGAACCAGTCTATATTATTTTGACCACGTAAAGATACTCCGAGCATAGCTCTTTCATTGCCCGTTAAATGTCTTTGAACTTTCTTATTCGGCTGTAATAAGTATAACAAGGTCTAGCAAATTATGTAGTTTTAACTTTAATTGAGGATTTTAACAAAGACCCCCGAGACTCAAGAGGTTGCAATTCAATACAAACCCAAAAAGTTCCAGTGAAGAAGTATAGGTATAGCTTCGATATAGAAAGAACTATAATAATTCAGTGCACCACTATACTGCTAAGGTTGGAATTAAAATTTAAAGGAAACTAACTTTTTTTTTCAAAAAAGTGCAACATTACCGATTGTATCTAGAAGTGATTTAGAAACATTCGGGTCGGAAACAAAAGCGTTTATTTCAAGCACCACAAAGCCTCGCCAGCTCATAAATTACACAACTACTCGCTTTTATACTATCCTACACTCTGCAGTGTACTCACTACTGTATACTAGCGATCGTACAATCGGGAATAAAAGTGAGTAAAAATAAAATATATTAAATGGTTACTTGTATTTGACGTAGGCTTTCATGAGAGTACTAGTACAAGGTCGACCGCCTGCATCGTCCACCCACTTTCCACCATTACCAGTCTAGTCATCCCACGCTACGTTTACCGGTAAGTACGTATAGTCTCTACTTCAGAAAATGTCTGCCTTTTTTTTTTATACACAGGAAATGCCTAACGCATACCCTTCCGTCAGGGGAAACGGAGGGGTTATGTGGGGCTTGCACCCACTAAAACCTGTGTTTGTTCCTCAACGGACTGGCGGTTGCGCGGGTATCACTGAGGTAGTATTCACCCACTCCCGCCAGGTCTTGACCCGCCGCCAAGCAGACGGGTCCCATCACTAGGCTGGCTGCTACCAGCTCCGTCTCAGAAGCGCACCCGGAACACGGCGTGCTACCTCCTGACCTGGTTATGTATCGGTTGACGAACGCCCCTTACGCCCGTCAACCGCAGGTCGGCAACTCATGGAGGCCGAAATGTCTGCCTGCGCCAGCGGCCATCGATTCTGCGACCGTTATCAACGACGGATTTGTAGATCTACGGACTACGGGTTGTTCACGGTATATTCTCTAGAGGTATATGTTAGAAACCATCTCGGTATATCGAATACTAGCTGATGCTCGCGACTTTGTCCTCGTGGATATAGGTTTTTAAAAATCTCTAGATCTTTACCTATACAAAAAATCACGTCAATCCATTGCTCCGTTTCGGCGTAATTGGACTAACCAGCAAACAAACACACTTTCGCATTTATAATAATACTAGCTGATGCCCGCGACTTCGTTCGCGTGGATGTAGGTTTTTATAATTCCCATGGGAACTCTTTGATTTTCCGCGATAAAAAGTAGCCTATGTGCTAATCCAGGGTATAATCTATCTCCATTCTAAATTTCAGCCCAATACGTCCAGTAGTTTTTGCGTGAAGGAGTAACAAACATACACACACACACACACACACACACAAACTTTCTCCTTTTTAATATTAGTGTGAAGTGTGATGAAGTAAGCTTACCTATTGATATTATGTACTATGTAACTAGAGACTGTAAACTAGAAAGAAATCCCATTTGAAGTTCAATTCTTATCTAGTTTAGGCAAATATTTGCAAAATATGAAATATAATATTGCGGTGCGAATATATCACACTAATGGCGAAAGTTTGTAGGTGTGTGGGTGTGTATGTTTGTTACTCCTTCACGCAAAAACTACTGGACGGATTTGGCTGAAATTTGGAATGGCGATAGATAATATCCTGGATTAGCACATAGGCTACTTTTTATCCCGGAAAACTGAAGAGATCCCACGGGGTTTCGAAAAACCTAAATCCACGCGGGCGAAGTCGCAGGCATCGGCTAGTTATTAGTATAACCATCTATAATACTAAGCATCGTTCGTTGGTGTCAGTGGCACCGACAACTTTTGTACATGATTGTACCGCAGCCTCTCCGGGAATTGTGAATGTGTATGTTTTCATTTGTTCTCATGCAAGTTGTATGACGGCCCTAAAAGTCGCTACGGGGCCGGGGTTTTTACAATTTGCCTCGTTCAACATTTTACTTTCACCTTTGTACTGATGTCAAACAGAAAACTAATAACATACTATTTTTATCTATTTGACTTGATAATAACTTTGATAATTTTTTCCTCTAAATAATACTTTCAAGACTTTAAATAATAATGTCGCAATATGTGTATGTCCGAAAATTCGCTTTAAAAGGAACTTTTGAGTAGATTAAAACAACACATTCTATTTTACATATTTTATTTATTTGGGACAATAAACAATTACATATTATATATCAAAACTATAACTTAAACCTATCGTAAAGTATTAGTAAATATGTAATTAACTACACTATCCACAGCTTAACTATAGAACTAGGGTGACACTATATGAATAAAAAACTTAACCTAATATAAACAAAGAACTTAGACTGTACAGTAATTAAAAAACGACATTCTAGATGATATATTTTTCTAAATATTGGTAAAATCCGTCTATAGAAAAATCTTAAACTATTTTCAAAATTGCGAAACCAATGAGATTTGAAACCAATATCTCTCTAAGAATCATTTTTTCAGCAACGATTTTGCTCTTCAAGGTCAATTTTTAATAATTGATTATTCATTTTATTTGTGACATACAAAATATTGTTATTTCTGTATCTGACAATAAGAATAACAAACACAAATTAATTATACAATCAAGGCAGTTGAAAATCAATTATAAATTCCTCAACAAACAACTTTGGCCCTACAAACATCATTATGAAGAGTAAACTCAAGAACTCCACAACGAAATGCTAGAAATTAATAATCAAGTTTCCGATTAATTAATTCAAACTTCAAGAGGGCCTGTGTCACCGGATAGCTCACAAACACTTGGCCTTTAGTCTAAGAGACAACTATCACAAATATCACACTAATATTATAAAGGCAAGAGTTTGTATTTTTTTTATAAAAAACATACGCACATACACTCATACATACATACAAAGACTGCTAAACTCATAAACCTTCCTTTCGGCTTCTCCGTAGTCGGGTAAAAATAGCGAGCAAACGAGCAGGCGGATCACCTGATGTTAAGTGATTACCGCCGCCCTTGAACATTTGTGTTTGTGTATGTGTGACACATACCTAGGCTGTTTTTTATCCCGGAACATCAAAGAGTTCCCGTGCGATTAAAAAACCTATATCCACGCGGATGGAGTCGCGGGAATCGTCAAGTATTCAATATTTAATAGATACCTGGTAAGAGGCTTCCGCTGTGGCTAGTTATCACCCTACCGGCAAAGTCGTGCCGCTAAGCGATTTAGGGGTACGATGCAGGGTAAAAACGGATCTCGAATTATGGGTTTAATAAAACTTCAATACCGGGTGAAGTTAAGTTTCTAGAATATGTCTGCAAAATTTGGTTGCTTAATATTCAAATGAAATTGGAACTACGTTTGTATGAAGCGAGTGACGGAGAGACCCCTCTTAAATATCAAGGCCAACTCTCACGCTACAAGGGTTTAGTATTTCAAATTCATACCTTTACAAAGAAAGGTTTTCTACTGAAATTTAAGTCGATTCAGAAATCTTTAACTTTAAAAGACGATTGCCTTCTGCTTGGTATTTACCTATTATAAAATCATTAGGTGCTACGTACCTCTACCTACCCACTTGATAAAAGTTTATGGGCTTTTCTGGAAAACTCTCATTACCAACCATAGTTGCGTAGGTAGTTAACAACCCCGTGCCATTTGTCCTGTACCTCATCTCTCTCCAGTCGTGTCGGATTGCCGTCCTATCAGACTATGAGAGCGAAGGCATAAAGTGTGCATCTGTGTTTACGCACAGACTTTAAGCCCTACAATAATATGTCCTGGGCCAGTTAGCCAGCTCCTGTTGAGGTTGGTCGCCACGGCCGAAATTCGTTCAGGAAGAACATTTAATCATTATTATTTGGCAACTTCAATACATACATACTTATTTTGAAACTAATTATATAATTATTCGCCCGCTTGGATATTGGTTTTTTAGATCCCGTAGGAACTCCTTGATTTTCCGAGATAAAAAGTAGTCGTATGTCCTTCCCCGGGATGTATCCCAAGTCTGTACCTTTCATTAAAATCGGTTCAGCGGTTGGGCCGTGAAACGTAGCAGACAGACAGACAGTCAGATAGACAGACAGACATATTTTCGATTTATAATATTAGTATGGATTTATCTCTCAATCCAATGAACGATATATTTATGATGTACCTCACGTATCAATTCAACGTCTTGATCCATGGCCATTGGCCATAATTGTCACCATCGTAAGCTGTTATTGGCTTTATATTGGACATAACATGGCTTCTCCATTTTCGTCAATGAGCTCTGCAGATGGTCTCAACTCTCAAGAGTATTACCACTTACCTCCCGCTGTCGCCATAATCTCATTAGTTCAATGCCCTATTCTAGTTGGTGAAACTACCTATATCATAGAATTTTCATTTGAACTTACTTTTGAAAAATGTAAAATGTGAGAAATTTTATTTTTAATCCAGTAAAATATGCTTTTGTATTGTGTAAACAGCCATTTTTAGTACCTGTTTTTCCCTACTACTCAGCGTGATTTTAAAAGTGTACTATGATATTATAGCTATATAATATAATTATGTGGTCGGACACAATAAAGAGCTTCCATTTCAGTATCTACTCCAATCACAGTTTAACTTCCTGTACCTTGAAACTATTTTTATATTTAGATAAAGTTGAAAACTAAAATCCGACTGCGATCGCACTAACTGAAATATTATAGTAAAATTGTTTTTCTGTCGCTTGGTATATTTTAATGTTGTAGTAAATTTAAATTTATGAACTCAGAATTTTCTCCTCTTTCATTTGACACCCCACTCGATACAATAGCAATAAAAATTAAATTAAAAATTTAAAAAACCCCCGACACATAAACCTCTAAAAAGTAAAAAAATAATAGGTAAGTATGTATGGGCCCTTTAAGAATAGTATAAATAGTAAAGTTTTTATCCAAGCGCTCGTTGCGCCAGGGGACCGCTACCTATCATAAACTATGAAAGTCATCTGTTGTAGAAAGAATAGTTTTTGTTAACTTTAGCGGTCCCCCGACGCAACGAACGCTTGGATAAAAACTTTACTATTTATACTATTCTTAAAGGGCCCATACATACTTACCTATTATTTTTTTACTTTTTAGAGGTTTATGTGTCGGGGGTTTTTTAAATTTTTAATTTAATTTTTATTTCACGCTTTTTAAACTTTTATTCATAAATTACCGTTTATTTGTGCCATTCTAAAACCCAATTTCTATAATAATATAAATCCATCGATGTATAAATCCAATAAGGCAGCTAATATCTCTTCAAAAGTAACATCAATGTTATGTTAATTATATGTTCCATGAAATATTTTTGACCGAACATCACTAAATCAAGAATTATCTGAATGACTCACATAGTTTAACACGACCAAAACGAAATATCTGTTTCTAACATGTCGTTGCTTTAAAAATGTACCCATTTTACGTAGTCGTATAAATAGTTCGCTTTTCAAGATATACCTACGATTAAATTGAAATCGACTTTCACCCGATGAAATAAGGAATAAATTGGCTTGTATTTCATTTTGTTTATTATTGCATGTAAAATTTTTATTTGACATAACTTTCAAAAACCGGTCAAGTGCGAGTCTGCCTCACACATGAAGAGTTCCGTACAAGTTTTTTTTTATGTAATGACAATTCAGTTGTCGGATTTTTCTGTTTACTTGGGCCACAGGAGTAGAGTACTTGGGCTATAAGATATTGCTACCTGCCTTTCATGATTCTACGTAAACGGGAAGTACCCAATTTATAAGTTTTGATTCTCTTGAAAGATGACACACAGACAGACAACGAAGTGGTGAAGGAAAACACCGTCAGGAAACCTGCATGCTTAAGAGTTGGCCATAATGCTCCCTTAAAGGTGCGTGAGGTGTGCCAATACGTGCTTGGCCAGTGTGGTAGCTTCTAATTCTGAGAGGAGACTTGTGCTCAGTAGTGAGCCGGCGATGGGTTGATCCTGATAATGATGAATTTTAAACGTATTTTGTCAAAGTAAATAAGCTGAGTTCAAGCAGATAAAATATAAAGAAGGTGCGCCTAATGCATCATCCAAACCTGCGCGACAAAGCGACTACGATGCGGGAACCTCAGCCGCGCGGAGGGTCATCGCCTCCCACGATATTTAATGATGCCATGCACACCTACGCGACTACAACTGTCGAGGCTACAACATTTTTTTTTCTCTACAGATACCTACTGAACCCTAAAAATAGTTTGACTATGGTTTGGGTTTGGGTTGATTGTTCGTGGCCTTTGGTTGACTGTTGGATATTATAATTGAATTGATGTTTTCTCGTTTAACTGTGATTATAATATTTTATAAATTAGAAACTCCGCGCCTACGATCCAAAGTATCGGAGTTTTCCAAAACATTATTTTCAAATAAATAATTATGTATCTAAGCAACGTCCATCTTGACAGCTTGACATTTGCCAATTGACATAATATTATGAACCTCTGTTACAATAGTGAAAGATCCCAGGGCCACCAGCCGTCACGTATTTTCTGACGAACGAAATGTGGACGATTGAGTAGTGTTAGTATGTACTAAGAACGCATGCCTACAGACCTGCTAGCTTGCTTAGACGGCCAATTTTCAGGTATCAGGTAATCAAGGTACATAAATACATTACTTACCTCACGTAAATTCTCCAATTTTTTTAATTTTTAGCTGTTTTTTTAAAATATTAATAATTAATTGACATAAGTAAACTATAAGAGAGTGAGAGAGAAGTCAATATATCCTAATACATGTCTTACTCAGTCTCATGCGCGTAGATAATGATGCCCTCGCGCTCAAACCCACAGAGGCATTTAAATTGAATTTAGGGGATGATTGGCCCTCTGGATCGGTCTGTCTTCTCGTAAAAGGTTTTAAAATAGTTGTCTGGTGGACATATATAAAAATGGAGCATCAGAATTTACGTGCAGTTAAGTAATTACTTATTTTGGGAGCTTTAAAGCGTCTGCAAAGCAATACGGCCGACGCGGGAAGTGTCTGGGAGTATTGGCGACATATTTTTAAGGAAAATATACGTAAAAATCAGTTTGGAGAATTTACGTGAGGTAAGTAATGGTTTTATGTACCTTGATTATCAGATACCTGAAAATTGGCCGTCTAAGCAAGCTAGCACGTAGGCTAGGCATGCTTTCTTAGTACTTACTAACACTACTCAATCGTACATATTTCCTGTGTCAGAAAATACGTAACCTCTGGGGGTCCTGGGATAAAAGTAATAAGAAAACCAGAAAAGAGCTGATAACTTCCAAACGGCTGAACCGATTTTCTTGGATTATAGCTAAGAACACTCTCGATCAAGCCACCTTTCAAACGAAAAAAACTAAATTAAAATCGGTTCATTCGTTTAGGCGCTACGAGGCCACAGACAGATACACAGATACACAGATACACAGATACACAGATACACAGATACACAGATACACAGATACACAGATACACACGTCAAACTTATAACACCCCTCTTTTTGGGTCGGGGGTTAAAAATAATAATTTTGGAGACCCTTAGTTTTTTTCATGTAATATACGTTAGGTCAATTTTTTCGTATAAAATGTAGCCTATGTCAACTGGACCTTTACGACGAATCGATTGATACCTCATTGATCAAAATCGGCCCAGTAGTTTGGGCGCTACGGTGGAAGACACAGGATCTGGGTACAAACATACACACATACATACATAAATAGACTGCTAAAATCATAACCCTTCCATTTGGCTTTGCTGCAGTCGGGTAAAAATAACTTCTACTTCCTTGTTAAATCAGGTAGCCTATGGCAATTGGCAGTTGCGGAGAATAGTTGAATAATCCTATTCATTCTAAAGCTTATATTTTCCGTGCTTTTCGTTCTTCTACAGGGCGTGTTGATATTTTTCAGGTACAACCTCCAGCCTGCCCGTGGCAGTTGTGAAAACCGGTACTGAAATATTTGCATTCCAAAAGTTATATTTCATAACACGGCCGTGTCTTTTCAACCGTGTCATGTTGAAGTTTTTCCAACTTCGATATTTTTGCAGTTAGACTGAAAATTTTTGGTTGAAAACGGTAGGAATTGAAATTCAGTCAACGCGCCGGGCGGGCGACAACGGGCGACTCGGATTCGGCTCGTGACATGTGCTTTATTGTATTTCCACTGCGAGATTCAACACTAGCTCGACTTATATGAGTAACTAAGTATTGAAATATGTAAAGTACAATGCCCTTTAGCCCTAATTCGCACGAGCGTTAAAAAAGCGTTGCGTTAAAATCCAGCGTGGCGCTGAAAATACAAAGTGTGCGTTAAAAAAGCTCTCATGCGAATGAGGCCTTAGTGTGAGTTTTCAATTCTAAAAACATAACCCTGATTTACGTTAAGATTTACGACGGAGACGTTTGCCCTTCCATAGGTTTTACACTAAAATGGCAAAGTGCATGGAATATAATGACAATGAAATACTTCGATTCGTTAAATTCGTACGCGACAGGTTGAGGTGAGGTAATGCGGTGCGGGATAGCGCAGGTGATGTGCGGGCGTGCGGGACGTCCCCCCGCGTCATACCCCGATTGCCATCTTCACCTGTCGCGTACTATAGTTATCATTAAAGGTGGTCTCTGCGTAATGCAATGATTAAAACGAATTATTTTAAGAATTTAGTTTTAATTTAGATTTAAGTAGATTTATTTTATTATTTTTACGTTTTATTCAGGGTATATGTTGTAAAACAAAAAATTGTTTGAACTTTTCTGTATATAACTCAAAATTTAAAAAACCCCCGACACAAAAACCTCCATAAGAAAACCAAAAAGAGCTGATAACTTTCAAACGGCTGAACCGATTTTCTTCGATTATAACTAAGAACACTCTCGATCAAGCCACCTTTCAAACAAAAAAACTAAATTAAAATCGGTTCATTCGTTTAGGAGCTACGATCCCACAGACAGATGCGCAGATACACAGATACCTACACACGTCAAACTTATAACACCCCTCTTTTTGGGTCGGGGGTTAAAAAGGGCAGTTTTATATTACGCGTGACGTAAGAATATATTATTATTGTGTAAACTGAGGACTTATAAAATATATTATATTATACCACTCTGTACAGTAGATATAAATAAAATTATGAAGCGAAGTGAAGTGGCATTCTCTGACACGAATTATAATCTGTCACCTCGTCAATATTTCGCTGAGGATTGAATTATTTGCTGGAAGACTGATTAAAAATAAATCACTGCCCATCGTGACGTGATTGAAAATTGCGAATTTAATCTATAAAATATTTTTTTTGTTTCTCTTCAAGCAGTCAGTCGATAAACTATGATTTTTAACCCCCGACCCAAAAAGAGGGGTGTTATAAGTTTGACGTGTGTATCTGTGTGTCTGTGTATCTGTGTATCTGTCTGTGGCATCGTAGCGCCTAAACGGATGAACCGATTTTAATTTACTTTTTTTTGTTTGAAAGGTGGCTTGATCGAGAGTGTTCTTAGCTATAATCCAAAAAATTGGTTCAGCCGTTCAAGAGTTATCAGCTCTTTTCTAGTTTTCTTGTAGAAAAGAAGGTTAGATAACCCTTAGGTTCATAATATTCAAGTGTCAATTGACAAATGTCAAGCTGTCAAGATGGACGTTGCCTAGATATACATAATTATTTATTTGAAAATGATGTTTTGGAAAACTCAGATTCTTTGGATCGTAGGCGCGGAATAGTCCAAGAAAATCGGTTCAGCCGTTTGAAACTTATCAGCTCTTTTCTAGTTACTGTAACCTTCACTTGTCGGGGGTGTTGAAAATTTTTAATTTACACTTGTTAATTGTAAAATGATACTGGTTACGTTTATAAAACTAATTGTACAATTTATGTCAAACTAAAAGTGAAGCTGATGAATAAAAGTGATACATATAAATTTTTCACTCTTTCCGGTTCCTTCTTCCTTCTTGATATAGAATCTGTATTCAGAACTCAATAGCCAGATTTGATGCTAGCCACAACACGGCACCTCCGTCCCGCGGGTACCACCTGCGGTGGTATATCATGAGAAATCATGATCTCTATCAGTTTATATCGCGACTCAACCGCTGAACCGATAATTATAAAACTTGGACTCGAAACCGATTTAGAATACTTTCATCCCGTGGGTAAGGTCGGGGTAAAAGCATGATAATAGCAAAAAAGCATTTTTTTCCATAATTATGAAGAAATAAAAACTGCTTATGAAGCACGAATAGTTTGTTATTGATATCGGATATCGATAAGTAATTAGTTGTGATAACGAGCAATCATTCTTGGTAGGATGGACTACCCACGACACTATTATTAGGAATTCTCCAGGGGATCTGAATGTTTGTGATTGCTTTCGGCTAAATAGACTATATCCCAATTCTCAAGGCTGCCTCTATTCATTTTATTAGTCTTGAAATTGTCTGATATTTAGCCGTGACAAATATAATTCATATGAATAGTTGATTTGCATTAACTTTACATGGTTACCTAAGTCATAGATATACACATACACATATAGGGTGGAATTTTGTAATGTCACCTGAAGGGAAAGTACTCTTAGGTAATACTGTAGATAAAAAAAATTACTCAAAGAAAACATTCCTTTATTTTTGAATTGAAAGAAAAATGCATTCAAAGATTTTCGAAAATTTGCTTGCCACACCCGGGAATCGAACCGACTAAAATCTGTTAAAATTACAACCTGTACTTTTATTGCATAGATCGTTAGGATCAATTATAAGGATCAAATGTCTTTAAGTTGCCTAATTCGATTACAGGGACGCAAGTTACTTCGGCACCAAATTTCATACAAATCGGTTTAGTGGATGGGTCTTTAGGAATCCCACGGGAACTCTGATTTTCCGGGATAAAAAGTAGCCTCTGTCCGTCCCCGGGATATAAGCTAACCCTGTACCAAATTTCGTCAGAATCGGTTACACTGTTGGGCCGTGAAAAGGTAGCAGACAGATAGACAGATAGACAGACAGAAATACTTTTGCATATATAATATTAGTATGGATGGATATTAGTATGGATGGATATTAGTATGGATGGATATTAGTATGGATGGATAATAATGAAGAATTGAGGTAAGCGACCGCGATGTGCGACCATCTGCATAGAATCTTGCCAAAGTGTCACTTGTTGACATCGGGCGTTGCGGTCGCGTACCGCAAAGTCTACCCTAGTTAAAACTCAACCCAACGGATATAGCACCCCGCCTACCGGATTTGTCACCTAATACCATCAAAGATACCAACCAGTTCATTAGACTCAACTGTCTCAACGCCGATGCTGAATAGGCGCGGCCTCAGCCCACTGTAATGGAAAAGGGCTGTAAAAAATAGTCCAAGTATCAAAGCTATCTGTGAGGGCGCGTCCAAGCAAGGACCCTTGGCCTCAAGGCCCCTACCACGACAGATTTTAGCCTGTCGAAAAGACACACAACTTTACCTTGATAGTGTCTAATGTTGCTTACAGAGAAAGATCGATTAAAACTTAAAAAGCAAGTAGGTAAAAAATAGCACTTCGATTAAGAAAAGCAGCTAAGATTTTTATTAAATTTTCCAAATGCGAATCTAGGTACGCTCCGAAATCGAGATTCGAATATAACGGTAAGGCAGCGAATACTCGATATTTCGATTTCCATATTACCTTCATAATATTCAATGCAATTCCACTCCTTGGTAGGTAGATACTTCAGATTACTTACGTTCATCGATGTTTACGTTATTAAAGTCTTATTTGCGTTACCTCGGCACAGTAATATTATAATATTACCATGACATCGATATCTTTTGATTATAATCGAAAAAATTATACAAATATATATACGAATAATAACAGACTCCTTGTGGCTTTAATGTACCTTTTAAAATTAGCGTTAACGTAAATATATCATTTAGTATGGACAGGAAAGTGACGAGCCGAAAATTTTTAATACGTAATAAAATGTAACGGAAAAACAATCCTAGGATCGTGTTTCAACATCTCTTACTATGGGACAGATTTAGCTACGCTAAACTAAACCAGGGTTTACTTGACTAATGTTAACAAAACTTGCAAGGCGAGCACGAAAAACAGAGTCCATAGGGGCAAAATCCATAAATTGGATTTTCAGCAGGAACTGAAAGGGCAAGTAAGCAGCGAATTAAAAATGCTTTGTGATTCTTATGGGCCAACCAGTGGTATAACCACCTTATAATTATTATGAAGAAAATGTGTACCTATTTTAAGTGTTTACATCTTAAAAGGCTTAAGGTTATGTAAACAAAATTAGTCTTACAGACTCAAACAATTTTCTTAACTTATAACTTAATTAATCGGTTCTAAACTAAAATACTCTGTAGACTTTACATAAGCTGAGTAACGACATTTTTACATTATTCGATCCGATAGGTACCTACCTATAAAATACGTAAAATCTGCTGCAGACGAGTGAAACAAATAAAAAAATTCAAAATCAGAACATTGTTAACAGAAGACTAACTAAACCCATTAATTACAAAACCAAGAACAAGTAATTATTAACGGCTTGTGTGTTTTGATCCTTATATTGAAGATTTTCTATCCACAACCAAGACAAAATTGAAGTATTATGAAAAAACAAATTTCAGCTGGGCGATCACGGTAAAATGGCATGTCACATTGCAAATGAAATATTCCAAATAATTATCCTGGATATTTATTTCCCAATGCCATATTATGTCCTTTTACCGTAATCACTGAGTTACAATCATTTTTTTTTTTCATAATAAGTATCTAAATTTTGATTTGATCGTGGTTTCGAAACGTGTTTTTCAGAAAATACGTCCAATTTATCTTTAACATAATTTTTTGTCTGATATTGAATCGGATGGTGTAAAGGCGTGTTAAAGCCCCGCAAATGACGAGGGCACACGAACTCAGACAGAACTCGGCAAGAGTTCGCAACTCGCATCTGTCATTATTATTCCGGGGTAAGGCCGCACCTGCGCATGTACAAATAACCACGTGAGCCTGACAAATTGGATCACATTCATATTGGGCGCGGAAGGGGCATGGGTAGAGGTGCGTTTTACTAGAGGGGGTGGTAAAAACGGCCTTTTAGTATGAAAGTTGGAATACTCTTCCGCGATCAGTGTTTCCTACCAATCACAATCCGGGTATATTTCAAACAAAAGTGAATAAGTATCTTTTAGGTAAACATGTCCCATCTTAGGCCACATTATCACTTTCCGGCAGGTGTGATGTGGCGCGCTTGCCAATCCATACTAATATTATAAATGCGAAAGTGTGTCTGTCTGTCTGTCGTCTGCTATCTTTTCACGGCCCAACAGTTTAAACGATTCTAACGAAATTTGGTATAAGGTTAGCTTATATCCCGGGAACTACTTTTTATCCCGGAAAACCAAATAATTCCCACGGGATCTTTAAAATCCTAAATCCACGAAGACGAAGGCGCGGGCATCCTCTACTCCATACTAATATTATAAATGCGAATCTATATGCCTCTAGTAATTAATAAAAAAAGTCATAATCATTTTATTACTACAACCCCAATTGTTGTGATACGCTGAATTGATGGTATTCTGCTGCAACTGTGCATTTTAGCCAATAGCGAGACTGTGGACCAATCAGAGATGATTGTGATCGTCACAATGCAGCTATCAAACTACGACGGTAGAGGTACGACTAAGTAGTAGCACTTCTTGTGGTGTTTCAATATGATTACAAGATATACTATTTATCCTCAACAATGTTATTATAAGTCTCTCATTTATTTATTTTTCACATTTTACCCTATTTTTAAACAACAAACAATAAAATAACAAAAACAACAGAAAAAATAACAGAAACACAGAAAGAACAAAAAATAAAATAACATCAACAACAAAATCAATAAATAACAGAAACAAAAGAGAAATAAAATAACATAAACAACAAAAAACTAAAGAAACGGAAAAAAAAAACATTGAATAAAAATATGATAAAATGGATCCCACTAGCAGCGCGGTGGGTTGGACCCAAGCCACCAGTGGTCAGGGCCACTGACCACTGGTGGTGGTGGTCCAGAGTGAGGAACCTCCTCACAATGCGTGCCGTCTCAAGAACCACTGCTTTCTGTATCTTACCCTTGATCCAACAGTTAAGCGACAGTTTCTTGAGATGCTCAACAATGTTATTATTAGCTTGATTAATATGATGGTGTGTTCATTTAAGTTTTAAAAATCATGTCGGAAGCTGTTGTATTGTCCTGAATGAAAGTATTCTATGACCTTGCTCATGACGCAAGAAGGGTAATCTTAATATGCATTTCCACATAACATAATATGTACAAAATTTGTGAGGTTAGCATCTCTATGCCTATAACTCAATGTACACAGGGAGAGAACAGCGTTGCGGTGTTCCGTCTACCGAATTCGGCAGTAGTTGGCAGTAGTGTATGAAGTTTTTGCACCACACGCCTATGTAATACAATTTGAATCGAGTGTACAATTTAAATATTCAATTTTTAGATAGGAACTACATATTTCGTCTTGCGAGGAAAGATTGCATTTTTCGGGCATATATAAAGAGATGAGGAATGCTTGGTTCGTTTCCAAGTTTGGAGATTCCATAAACGAGCTTCCAAGGATGATCGTATAAGGCAAGACGGTAAGAAAAAAGTGCCTCTGAAAGAAATAAGAAAAAGTGTGATGTAAAGGAATGGGGCCTGCATTATACTCTGATATCAAGAAGGTGGCACAAGACTGGAAGACTTTACCAACTGAACAAACTTGAATTTGTAGATGTACCCAGTGATGTTATTTATCACACTTCACACTATATAATATTATAAAGGAGAAAGTTTGTATGTGTGTGTGTATGTTTGTTACTCCTTCACGCAAAAACTACTGGACGGATTGGGCTGAAATTTAGAATGGAGATAGATTATACCCTGGATTAGCACATAGGCTACTTTTTATCCCGGAAAATCAAAGAGTTCCCACGGGAATTTTAAAAACCTACATCCACGCGAACGAAGTCGCGGGTATCAGCTAGTTGATAACGATTTTTGGTGAGATGTTATTGTTAATAGAAGGTTTGAACGGGGGAAAATATAGCTATGTATCTATCCCGAAATATGTACATAAAAAGGTGGCATTATATTTTTGTACGACGTAGGAAATTAGAGATATTCTTGTACCTACATAAACAAGGCGTGAAAATATGTACTTTAATAATAGGCATTGTAATATTGAATCACTAAAATGTATCCGACTATAAACGTTTCTGTAAAAACGAGAGCGGCACATGAAATACATCTTAATAACCATTCCCGTCACATTTCGTTTTATTTATACCCTGTATATTGCTATTAAAATGTATAAATAATATTATATTACTCGAAAATAGGTTCCCAAATGTGTTTCCATACGGTTTTATTTAAATATAAAAATTTTCATATATGTATTACTAGAGGATGCCCGCGACTTCGTCCGCGTGGATTTAGGTTTTTAGGGTTCCGTAGCCGAATGGCACAAAACGGAACCCTTATAGATTCGTCATGTCTGTCTGTCTGTCTGTCCGTCCGTATGTCACAGCCACTTTTCTCCGACACTATAAGAACTATACTGTTGAAACTTGGTAAGTAGATGTATTCTGTGAACCGCATTAAGATTTTCACACAAAAATAGAAAAAAAACAATAAAATTTGGGGCTCCCCAATCCCCATACTCAGAACTGAAACTCAAAATATATTTTTTTCATCAAACGCATACGTGTGGGATATGTATGGATAGGTCTTCAAAAACGATATTGATGTTTCTAATATCATTTTTTCTAAACTGAATAGTTTGCGCGAGAGACACTTCCTAAGTGATAAAATGTGTGTCCCCTCCCTGTAACTTCTAAAATAAGAGAATGATAAAACTAAAAAAATTTATGATGTACAATAACTATGCGAACTTCCAACAAAAATAGGTTTGAACGAGATCTAGTAAGTAGTTTTTTTTTAATACGTCATAAGAAATTAAATTGTGTTTAAATTTTCAAAATAAGATAACTATACCAAGTGGGGTATCATATGAAAGGGCTTTACCTGTATATTCTAAAACAGATTTTTATTAATTTTTATGCATGATAGTTTTTGATTTATCGTGCAAAATGTCGGAAAAATAACCGAGTACGGAACCCTCGGTGCGCGAGTCTGACTCGCACTTGGCCGGTTTTTAAAGATTTTAGATTGAAGGTACGCGTGTGCCAAGCTAGTAAGGCATACTAGATATACCAACGCGCTCCGAAACCAATATGAATATGATACAATTTGTCAAGCTCACGTGGTTATTTGTACGTGCGCAGAGTGCCTTCCACGGAATAATAACGATGCAACCAGATTTTAAAATTCAAAACGTAAACTTTATAGATTTGAATCAATAAAATATCAAAATTAGTTTGACGGCAAATAAGCGAAGCCATCGAATCGATGAGCTAAGCTAATTCCGAGATTTGTGACGCGCCCATCAAGCTATAAGCAAAATCAAGTTGCAGTCTTCAAAAAATTTTGTTCGGAATGAGTCTAGAGGTTCTTTCTGAACGAATAAAAATTGAATAGTAAAGAGTTAAATTACTTTTAACATTATGGAGGTAATATCGAAATCAGGATTGCGAGCCAAGTCGTCTGCAATGGTAATATTCAGATCTCGATTCCCCAACGTACTTCACAATATGGAAGATTTAATAAAAATCCCTCCCATCCACTGTAATGTAAGCTTATGTTCTTTATTGGGCTGGCTCCTTATCTCAATATCATTTGTTACCTGCGTATTATTTAGATAAGGCTAGATAAAGGTAGGTTGTTCTATTTCGTGAAAATAGTATTTTTAGGGTTCCATACCTCAAAAGGAAAAACGGAACCCTTATAGGATCACTTTGTTGTCTGTCTGTCCGTCTGTCTGTCAAGAAACCTATTGGGTACTTCCCATTGACCTAGAATCATGAAATTTGGTAGGTAGGTAGGTCAGGAATAAATCTGAAAACCGCGAATTTGTGGTTACATCATTTAAAAAAAAAAAACAATTTTCAAATCTATACCAAGTGGGGTATCATAATATTATGAAAGGGCTTTACCTGTACATCCTAAAACAGATTTTTATTTATTTTTATGTGTAGTAGTTTATAGCTAGCGAGGAAAACAACATTCCATATTCTAGGAGTAGGTATGTATTTGAAACGAGAGGAAACGGGAAAGCGAATCGCTTTGTACGAGTCCGTGGAATTTCGACTATTTAGGGGTGCAGTCCTTTGCAAATATAATGCCTTGCGACAGTTATAGTTATAGACATTGAAGTCGGTACAATTTAGTAGTACAAGTGTAAGGTAAAAACTTATAGCACCCCCGACAAGTGAAGGTTACAGTAACTAGAAAAGAGCTGATAACTTTCAAACGGCTGAACCGATTTTCTTGGATTATAGCTAAGAACACTCTCGATAAAGCCACCTTTCAAACAAAAAGAACTAAATTAAAATGGGTTATAAAGCTTTAGGAGCTACGAAGCCACAGACAGATACAAAGATACACACGTCAAACTTATAACACCCCTCTTTTTGGGTCGGGGGTTAAAAACGCATCACGCCACTTTCATTGGCCCTTAGACGCAATGCTGCCAACTTACGGCCGTCACTGATGGCGCCATCATCAACATTCTTCGAAAATATGCAAATAATGCAGCAGCGGCAACAGTAACTATTTATTCAGAACATTTTTGCGAGAAATTAACCGCCCTTCCGATAAATTACCTCCTTAATTAATGATACTTCATACTTTTCCCGACGAAGTAAAATGATGAACGAGGCAAATTGTGAGAGCTCCTGTTGCGAGTTTTAGGATCGACATAATATAAACTTTTATGAACAACAAATAAGCGTTGGTATAAACACTCACAAAGAGCGCTTATTTTAACTCAATCCTATTATGTCTCTTGTAGGAACTTCCACACGCCACGGTGCCGCCTGAATCCAATACTCCCTACGACTCATTTGATGTCGTCTATACACCTAGTGGCAGATGTAACAACGCTGCGTTTTCCGGTGTGGAGTCGATTCGAGCACCTTGGTACCCCAACGTCACTCGGTTTCGAACTAAGTGCCCTGCCCAACGCCACTTTGGGTTCGCACTCCGTTGAAATATGTCGGTTACTTTGATTCCTCCAACGGATCTTTTCATTTCTAATAATTTGACGTTTGGACGTCAAAATATCAACGGACATCTGATGATGTTGACGCTGATGATGGTTCTGTAGAGGAGTGGTACAGTCAGCAACAAAACCAGGTTTGCACCCGCCCATCGTCGCCACCAGTTTGTACTGGCGCGTGCAAACCTAACTTTGTAGCTGGCTGTACATAAACTGTTAATAATGATGAAAATATCGATCAATTTGCAAGCAATCTGGAGGCCCACCAAGTAGGTAATTTGCGTGAATCAGCAGCACATGCATGACAGGCAGCCCTTAGCGTCAGAAGCCAAGATTGTGTTTGGGTCACTGAACCATAAACGCAATTAGGTAATTTGTGTTAATCATAATTACCGCAGCACACATGTGCTTTACTGAGCATCTTAAGTAGGTACATAGTGCATTGACCATCTTGTTGCCAAAAAACATATACAGAGTCAAATAAAACTATCAATTGTGTTCAAAATATGGAATGAATTAGAGAACACGTAACATGAAAAAAAAAAAGCTAGGCTACATCTGAACTACTCTTATTATCTCAAATATTTCCCAATGTTCAGCATCATCATCATTTCAACTCATCACCGGCCCACTACCGAGCACGGCTTTCCTCTCAAAATCAGAAGAGCATATTAAATAGTCTATTATGCTAGACTAACACTCTGTATGATCAACATACAATAGGTCATTATTATTGATAGGTGATGATAATAATTGTATCTCTCAATAATATTACGCTTGATCAAAGCAAGTACCTACAACTCTTCTTAGTCTCATTTCATTTCAACGGCAAACAGTCTAATGCCGCGTGATTATGCAGTAGAATACGTACTCCGCTAAAAATTATTATAACTGTTTGCCGAATAAATCAGACGTGAAAGTTAGTACTTAAGCGTACCTAACTTTAACAAGATTCAGTGCAAGCAACTTCAAGTTTCTTTGACCCACGATCCCAACGCACCAGACCTGTTACAGGGAAACCAATAATTCGTTATATTTATACGAAAACAGTCATTGTATTTATACAGGAAAGGTTGAAAATATCGTAGCAACATGAACAGGATATTAACGCTTAGAGTGCACTGTACAGTAAACCGATGCCCACATAACGCTTTTACACATTGGATCTGAGGAAATTGCACGGAAACTCAATTCGAACAAATAGCACACAGTTCTTTCCCGCATACCTCTTGCAAAATACATATACTTATAAAGTACTTAAAAAATAAAAAGCTTTCATGGAAACCTTGTCTGAATTTTACCAGTTTAACTGCGAATTGAAACTGTAGACCAAAATCATTCGTCTGAGATTTTTACTGTTACTTTTCTGTAGATTTTTTCAAATTTCTATACGCGTATTGCAGTAAAACAGCAATTTTAGATACCTTAATACTGCGTCGTAGTCGCATAGCTCAAAGTTTGAAATAAAGTTCATTATCTACATTCTACATGATAACTACTAAATATTATCGAGCGTCTCAGAATACGTCAAAAACAATGGTCAAGAAAGAGAATTACGAGTATTAATATACCTAACGGCAGCAAGAATTTCTTATTATCAGACTCCACCACACTTATTTCAATTTCGTATCCAAGTTGCTTGAAGGGTGGAACTTTTGTAACAATTGCCGTTATATTATTCTGTTTTCTGTTGGAAGTTCTTGCCGGTTCCCTTTAATCGGCTATCGTGAAAAGTTTCTTAACCACGTAGATAAGCGAGTTCGTGAACGTGGTCTTTAACGTAGCTGTTTCTATTGCCCTTCTCAACTGTATTAACATAAGAGATATTATATTTAGGTATTCGTGATTCTTAGTGGATGGTCTTCCCGATGCGAAGTTGCCATTTGACGTCAATATAAATCGGGTTCGTGCTATTTGCCCTGCCCATTGTTATTTCAGCTTCGTTGTTCGTTGAGATGTTTTTACTCTGGTTCCACTACGGATCTCCAACAAAGTCTCATAATATGCACATTGCACACCATTTTTCACCACCATTACCAGTTACGATACATGTGTATATAATACCTTTTTCTGAAACTTATGGCACAGATGTAGACATATACAAGTACGCTAGATATGATATACCATACAAAATGACAGTTAATTTTTGTGCTAATTCAAAGCACCCCACCGAGCGTACCAGGAATTAAAGTTGACACTTTCTGTCAAATGGTATTCGTGTTGACAGATTTCTCATCACCAACATTTAGTTTCGTCCAAGTACGCTCACATGACATTCACTGCTGCTATCAGCGCCAAAATAGCGATTATCATGTTGCTTCCCAAACAGGCCGGCAATAGCA
This sequence comes from Maniola jurtina, assembly GCF_905333055.1. Lineage (NCBI taxonomy): Eukaryota > Metazoa > Arthropoda > Insecta > Lepidoptera > Nymphalidae > Maniola > Maniola jurtina. The sequence continues at coordinate 4,839,572 of NC_060046.1, forward strand.
AGTCCAGCGTACGTAGTTGTATCAGTAGAGTTCAGTGACTTATGGTCATTTAAAAGGACCCTATCACTCGTGATTTATTTCACATTAAGTACAAGTATAAATTAAAAATTTTAACACCCCCGACAAAGGAAGGTTACAGTAACTAGAAAAGAGCTGATAACTTTCAAACGGCTGAACCGATTTTCTTGGATTATAGCTAAAAACACTCTCGATCAAGCCACCTTTCAAACAAAAAAAAACTAAATTAAATTCGGTTCATTCGTTTAGGGGCTATGATGCCACAGACAGATACACAGATACACACGTCAAACTTATAACATCCCTCCTTTTGGGTCGGGGGTTAAAAATAAAAGAGACTGCATCCCCATTTTATTTAAAACCCGACGTTTCTAATACAGGCTCATCTGAAGCAGGCGTTGAAAACAACTCGATCGATATCGCATTTCAATGCAAGCGGTCAATTGAGCCGTTGAGCGGCCAATATTGGTTTTACTCGCATGAAGTTGCATGTCGCTATCCCCTCGTCTTTGTTTAGTTTTATATAGGCCACTCTGAGATACAGGCAATACGGTTTTATTACGTACAAATACTGATCCATGTATTTGCGTGGTTAGATAGGAAATATTCAGACATGCAAGCGAGTATAATAGAGAATGTCTGCTGTTGCCAAAACACTATGATCAAATCATAAAATCGGCCGAATGATGGTTGATCATTATACAATACTTTCTGTTTAACGATCAACTACCGACCATTGACCAACTAGGCCATTCCAGGCCAACGGAAAGTACCCTATAGGTTTCTTGATAGACACGACAGACAGAAGAAGAAGTATCCTATAAGGGTTCCTTTTTTTCCTTTTGAGATACGGAACCCTAAAAACCTTATCCACGCGGATAAAGTAGCGAGCATCAGCTAATTAAAACTAACGCGATAAATCCCTGTCTATTCAAAACTTCTAAACCCCATGGAAGTTTGTTAACCAAAACTACCGCGGCTAATTTCTTTGCACGTTGGGGAATCTCGAAAAGTCGTTCCGCAAAGTAATTGCTTATGAGTGAAGCGGATAAACGGAACGAGTTCCACTCTGCCGAGGCTCGTAAAATGGACTCAGGGGCTTGCATTTAATTAATACGAGCACTAGGTACGTGAGCGAGCACATCGCCCGAAATGAAATCATTCCTTTTGACCGCAAAACTGACTTTTCAGCCGAAAAACTGACTGCGCTAGCCTTTCATGGCGTATGAAAAAAACAAAATCAGTTTTGCTTTGACTGGCTAGGAAGCTAATTTCCACGGTGTCTTTTCGGTTTATTTTCAGTCGGAGTTAAGGTGAGTTCGCTTACTATTTATTAAACTTTCAGAACGCGAAATTTATTTTGCAGTTATACCGGCAATTTTAAATTTTATTTAGCAACACTTTGACTTAACTTTCTCATAACTTTCTCTTCGTCCTGACATATTCTCGATATTTCTGTAGAGTCTGCTTACTCGTATTAAACAAACACACGTTCACTTGCTCTTATTAAATAAAAGTTAAAGTTAAACCGGCATTATTTTGACAATCTAAAATTTTGTTTCGCAACATTTAATTATAATTATTTCTTATTCACCGTGGAGCGTTTTTGGTGTTATTCTACATACTTATTATTTTTAAATCGTTTTTAAACCTTTCATGGGTATGAAAAAAGTAAAATTAACTTTCTTTTAACTGGCTATGAAGCTCTTCATTTGTCTCACATTGATATAAGTAGATAATATCACATGTAAACTTTTTCGTTTTATCAAGTTTTTATGTAAGAATGGGGTTAAACATGGCCCCCATTCTTACATAGAAACTTAAATGAAAATACTTCTAATAAAACTACTAGTAGAACTAACAGAACAAATAGTAAAATGCCCGAATACTAAAATTTGTAGGCTCTTTACGCACTGCATCCAATCCGAATCCGAGAATTCTTGATCTGACAGTAGCTATTTGAATGAGGGGTTGCGCACTAGATCCGAATTTCGTTTTACGTTTTTCGGATCGGATGCAGAGCCTAAAGAGCCTTAGGTCCTATCCAAGTAAATAAAAAGTCAACTAGTAAACGAAACGCTACAAAAGTCTCAGTTCTTTTAAGTATAACAGTTCCTGTGGAACTTCAAACAAAACAAGCCACCCGAACAATAGTTAAACTGTGGAACTTGAATAAAAGAATACAGCTAATAACAAATCCAGGATGGCTTCCTTGCAATTACTCGAAGGAACTAGGTACTTCTAGAGTTACTAATAGTGTAGCCCGTGTAGACAATGGAAAAAGTTAAGGTCAATAGTCTTTAATTTAAGGTGGAACAAAGGGACACTAGTAATAGGAGACTGGAGCGCGATTACACGACGACTCCTGTGTCGTTTGCCTTACATTCTATAAAGTGGATAGTACGGGCTGGCTAGCAGAGTTTAAGATCAGAAATATTAGCTTTGATAGTTCAAATAAGTATAAATGATTTTGTAAAGTGGTGATAGTAAAAAAAAGCTACCTGGCTGAGTTTGTTGTGAGCTCTTCTCAGACTTGGGCGCGTTTGGAACCCTCGTAGCTTTAGTTTTAAGTTAACTTAATTTAATTATCACCACTACATCATTGTTTGACAGTCAGAAAGTGCACAATAGTATCCAATTTGAATAAATGACTTTGACTTTTTTAAGGATCAGCGTAAATGGATGAAAGATTCCTGATTTCCTGATGTTTTGCACATTGTTATTTCGGGAAGGTGGCCGCGTCGGGCAGAGAACGTAGTCGAAGTTTTAGTCCGTATCTTCTCAATGAAGTCAACAAACTATTGACATCCATGAGATTTTCACCTACTTGGTGAAACGAACGGGGTCGAACTTCCATCAGTTGAAAATAGTGATGATGATGATCATGAGGGCCACCTATGAAAATCTGCCTTGCAGAGTTGTTTGGTTTTATTCGTCTATATTTATATCCATCTAAATAATAGAAATACCGTAGGGTTATCTACATGTTACTTGATTTACTTTAGTTCATTTACACATCGTAAGTACCTACTTAGTATATATTTCAAAAAAAGTTCTCAAAAAATGTAACTAAATTATTCAGTAAAAATACTGTAACAGCTGCTCTCTAGATATCTTAACTTTTTTCTTGGAGCCGTCTTCGGTATGCAAATTGCGAATTCATTAAATAATTGTACGTTAGTCGTGAGCTTTCCTTTTTTCTTTTGTCCTTGTTAAGAGCCTCTTGGCCGAAGCACAAAAGGACCTTGGATATACACTAATAAAACTGTCTGGATCGTATTTACATTTTTTCTTCTAAACAATCGCCAAACAATCAAATTGACAATTAGGTACGAAACTTTTAAATTAGATTTCTTCGAGCTTTTTATTTGTGGCGGACTATACGCATAGGACAACAACTTTTGATTAAAATTCTTCTTCACTTAAGGGTGCTGAACTTAAACTGTTTTTTAATTTCATCTCTAAAAAAACCGGTCAAGTGCGAGTCAGACTCGCGCACTGAAGGTTCCGCACTCGGGTATTTTTCCCAACATTTTGCACGACAAATCAAAAACTATCATACATAAAAATAAATAAAAATCTGTTTTAGAATGTATACATAAAGCCCTTTCATTTGATACCCCACTTGGTATAGTTATCTTACTTTGAAAATTGAAACACATTTTAATTTTTTTTTTAATGATGTAACCACAAATTCGCGGTTTTCAGATTTATTCCTGTACTTGTGCTATAAGACCTACCTACCTGTCAAATTTCTTGAGTCTAGGTCAACGGGAAGTACCCTATAGGTTTCTTGACAGACAGACAGACAACAAAGTGATCCTATAAGGGTTCCGTTTTTCCTTTTGAGGTACGGAACCCTAATAAACAATTAATTTAAATGTAATATAACATGTGCAGGTTGGTAGGTACTTATAAGCGCGAGCGACGAAAGACGACCAAGATCGGCGTAAAATTAAAGTTATAAGTAAAATGCGTTTAAGTAGTCATATATATATCACTAGCTATTAGGTATACTCGGTCTTACTAGTATAGTATACTTAGTTCGGTTAGTGAATTCATATTTAGATATTTAGGGCCACGCAAAATTCATGTCGAGTCAAACGGCCCGTGTGATAGATGTGTGCATTTATCGCGGACCGCAGGTGTGTCCGTGGCTATATATATAAGACCGCATACGTAACAGTGGCTTAGTTTGGACCGTTTATTCAGATTTGGTTACGCAAAATACTCGGTGACTTATGAGTTATGATATGACATGTCATACATACGTATTAAGAAACCTACCTAATGTCTACCTAAATTCCCGTGGTTTCTGTTTATTTATGTTTGCTTTTACCTACTCGCCGAATATGGGGTTAACCTTACCTACTTGACATTTGGGCAAGTTACAGGAGGGTAATGTTAAGTTCTCATTGATTTTCATGGGGTCTCAAGGAGTAGCCACAACAACCCAGCATTATTAAATTAAAATCCATTTTTTTTCTCTTTCAGGAGCACAAAAGTCCTCCAGACTTCTGAGTGCTAGCTAGACGTGTCGGACTTACACGGACTCCTCTTCCATGTCTCCCAAATCAACACGGATAGTTGAATTACATTACTGTATAGTTCTTTCTCTGTCTTTTTGTTTTTCTCTTTTCCCACTCTTCTCGTCTCATCATTATAGCTTTAAACACTTCTCAATGTCACTCTCCGCTCAACAGCATCCACTTTATAGGGTAAACCCACCAAGTATGAACTCGTTTTTCGAGTTCTAATAGTTTCAACAATTAGTTGATCAAACTTAGACATATGCTTTCACATACCTATCGGAGGTGACTTTTTTTTAATATAATTTGCATTCTATTTCTCGTTCAAAATCATGTTGTAAAATTACAATATAATCATTTATTTACTTACCACTAATATTATGATCGGTTTTAGTTCAATAACCATCATAGGCTATCGGGGCACGTACGTTATGATTTGCTCGCGTCCCTCTAATAACGGTCGGCCGATAATATCTGTATACTGGCCGAATATTGGACGATGCCCTGATACACTGGCAGTTTATTGCGCTAATATCTTGTATGGGGTCCATTGAACGGATGATGGTCGTTATATGTAATGGTTAACAATTTTTTGCTGCAAAAAATGTACCTAATAGTTTCTTTTATGATCTAACTCATAAATATAGCGACTCCTATAACTGCTCCCGAAATATTTTAGGTGAAAGCAACATTTTATTGATTTTATTTTTATCTTTACTACGAACCCATCTAGATACTAAAATTGTTATTAATTTGTTTATGTGTTGTGTTCACAATATTTTTTTCAGAGTTCTAAAGATTTAATAAATAATAATCTAAATAACTAAATAATAATAATCAAAATAATGAACCTAAAACTAAAAAAACCTTAAAAAATATAATATAATAACTAAAATAAATTATTATTAAAGGAAGTCCCTTTAGGCAAGGTTCCGAAGGTACCTACTGGCAGCGTTCCCCCTTTGGATGGCTAGACTAATTCTTTGTCCGAGGTAGCTGCCAGCTCTTCGGTCTCCTGTGATGTCGCCTAACCTTTTTGATATTTCCCTAAAAAGGCTTACTAGGACCCCACGGACCAAGGGTTCACAATATTATTTCAAGGTAGGTTACACATCAAAGATAATGTTCTCATTTAAAATAGATATTGTTAAGGAAAAAATACAACGTTATTTTATTACTTACTAGCTGATGCCCACGACTTCGTCCGCGTGGATTTAGACTTTGGAAATACCGTGGGAACTCGATGATTTTCCGGGTTAAAAGTAGACTATGTCACTCTCCAGGTCTTTAACAGTCTGATGAAAAAATCACGTCCATCCGTTGGTCCGTTGCGATGTGATCGAAGGACAATCTAACAAACAAACATACTTTCGATATGAGTAGTGATTTGCAATGAATAGATAGATGTCAGTTCTTTGGCTCTATTCAAGTCAAGTCCAATGCATTGGTTCTCAACATTGTTTTGCGTCGCGATCCCACGAATTTCCATAGGGAAGAAAGTTATACAAACTTTTAGTTTTAGAACTATCGTGTCCATGAACCTCCTAAAAAAGTAAGTTTCTCAGAGCATCAAATCCGTATTAACATTTTAAATGCGAAAGTGTATTTGTCTGTCAGTCTCTACTCTCTTTTTCTGCTAGCTTTTGATGGTCCTTCCGTTAAGCTGATTTTGACCAAATATGGTACAAATAAAGCTTGCTGCCCGGGGACGCGATAGGCTACTTTTTGTCCCAGAAAATCCAAGAATTACCGTGGGAATTTCAAAGGCCCAATCTATTTACTGTAAATGATTTTGAAAAAAGTTAGTACAGAGATAGCTTGTATCCCGGAGACGGACATAGAATAATTATTATTATTGTCCCGGAAAATCCAAAAGTTCCCACCGGATTTTGCGAAAATACCTAAATCCACGCGGATGAATCCGTGGGCATCATCTTTGTGTTTACAGTTGCTAAAATAAAGCGATACTGTTGATGGCTATCACACACTTCGTATCCTCGCATACTATCCCTTATCAATAGGCAGCTGAACTAGGCTTTTATGCGTTTACGTTCTGATATGTACAGACGGAAGCATCTGCGAACCCTGATAAATGCAGACATCCATCACGCCGGGATGTATGGCCCGCCATAAGTTATTTTGCGTAGCCATAACTTTCCCAATATAAGTTATAGCCCCAAACTAAGTTACTGTTGTGTATGACTGGATTTATAACGGGCTAGACATCTGAAGGTCCCGCCACTCTCTGTTTAGTCATAAGTATGTTACCCTGATCCATAATTCATAATTTGATGACATTTTGAATAAATTAATTGAGAAAAATAAAGCCTTCAAGGCTAGTACCCATTTAGAAATCATCGCTTCCAGGTTACTATAATATTCATTAGATTAGGCTTTTCAGTACAGAGTGAACGCGAACCGATAACTTCTTTGAAAAATATTCCAAATAGAATTGTTTTTGACGTGACGTGACGTGAGATGACGTTTTCGACGAAGACGCTACGTTCAAGCTTGACGCGCCTGACCATGCTACCTTTTTTTTAAATTCTAAGTATAGTACTCGACAAGTCGAGATGGCAATCGGGCTGGCGACGCCCCGCACACCCGCACAGCGGCTGCGCTAACCCGGTGCGGGATAGCGCAGGTGACGTGCGGAGTTCAATTGCCATCTCGACCTGTCGTGTACTATAGGTAAGTAGATAATAAGGGCCGAAATTTAAGAGTTCGACAGTATAGGAAATACGTCAAAACGTCGAATTTATTCGTCAGATAAAAGTTATTTGACTATTGAAAAATAGTGTATTTTACTCGATAGTAGGTAAGTCAGATCAGAGTGTATTTAGTTTAATAGCACTGCAACCAGCATATCTTGAAACTATCAACTGCTGACACCTAACAAAAATACAGCGTACAAGAGAGTAATATTCTTTCCTTCTGAAGATTTTCCTTATAAATCTTTACGACACGGAAAAAGCCCGTTGGCTGAGACGTACTTATCTTTTACTCGTTTATTTTATTCTCAAGTTATTTGTATGACCCAGTATCAAGGAGAGAGAATATATGAGGTGAAAAAGTTTAGTTGGAAACTCCTGGTGTTATTTCACACTTTTTGAAGCAGTAATTTTTATATGGACGAAATTATTTTTACGTCGCTCCATCAAAACCGAAGTTATGTTTTGTAGGGCGGATCAACAATGTGATCATAATAAGTTGGTTTTTCTCAAGGAAGTTTTACTAACATTTTACCACCGATTTAAAGTTATAAAACCTCTATTTGCGAAAACACCTCGTTGTTTTGACTGGGAAATAAAAACAAGAGAGACCACTAAAATAAGTAAAGTTATTTTATGGTTTTAACTTTACTCCTGCATTTTCTACACACAAATGGTTTGAGAAGCATATAGGTCACAAGGAAAGATATATCATGCAAAGAGGTCAAAGTATAGATAGCACAAAACGTCTCGGGATGACAAAGCAGTGTAGTAGAGTGTAGACATAGGACTGGGACTTCGTCTGTGTTGGTGCTACACGCGCGTAGCTGGCGGGCGTGCTCTGCCTTTTTTGGAGTGTTTTTTTTGTTAAAACTAACTGGAAAGCGCTCTAAGGAGGTGCGTGAGGTGCGTCATTTTGTTGAACTCATTTAATTTTTTTTTTGTGATGTAACTTTACAAATACACGGTTTTTGGATTTCTTCCTTTACTTGTGCTATAAGGCCGAATTTAATGATTTTAGCTGTCCTAAAATCAACATTGATGAAATATAACATTACTACTGTAGATACTGGCAAATCTTCTTTCGTTGTGACAATATGACTTGCGACGGTTCACGTACCAACAACCGAAGCTTTTTTCCTTTACTTGTGCTATAAGACCTATCTTACTGCCAAATTTTATGATTTTAGGTCAACGGGAAGTACCCTATAGGTTTTCTTGACGACATGGACAGACAGACATGCACACAGGCAACAAAGTGATCCTATAAGGGTTCCTTTGATCCTTTTGCGTTACGGAACCTTTAACATCAGTAGAATTTTGATCCTGATAATTTTGAATAGATGTTTGTGAATGTGATAAGCTGACACGGCATGCGAGCCCGGAAGTTAAATCTTTATATGGCATGTAATAAATTTGCATTTGCCATCTCAAGTGTTATAAACGACTGTGATTCATCTTCGCTGCTAAGAAATCCATTCTTGACTTAAGAATATTAACGTTATTTTGACGAGTTTTCTTAGCACACTGGCACTGCTATAACTTTTATCCGGAATTTTTAGCAAGAAAATTCTTACATGCAACCTTTTTTTTCGTGAGGAAATCCTCATGGATAATACCGCATGCGGGGAGGCACAGAGGTTATGTCGGACTCTAATGTCTAAAAAATGTTTCTATGTACGTTTGACGACGACTTTGAGCCAATCGATGAGCCCCAAAGCGGTTAAATCAGAAAGGTAATAATGTAAAGATCATTGTTGAGTATGTGATGTGTAAAGAGTTACGACGTAGACAGAAGTTACGGCGTAGGCAAAGGCTACGACGTAGACAGAAGCTATATCCTTTTTTGGGTTCCGTAATAATGAGACCGATATTGATTAACCACCTCGCTATTATAGTCAACCAAAATAATATGTAGCTAGTACATTGTTGGATGAACAAAAGAAAAACAATAAAATTCATTAAAAAAATGACTTTGTTTCATTAATCTTGTTTTTGGTTTACGATAAGACTTTTTCTATAAGCATGACGACTTACCCGTGCACTTATAATACGCGACAGATCGAGATGGCAATTGGGGTGGGGACGCTCCGCACACCCGCACAGCCCCCGCACTAACCCGGTGCGGGATAGCCGGGTAACGTGCGGGTGTGCGGGGCGTCCCCCCGCCTCATACCCCGATTGCCATCTCGACCTGTCGCGGACTATACTTTATATACGTGTTTTGTTTTAAAAAGTTATTCTGATGACAAGAAACTTAACAAGTGTAAATTAAAATTTATAACACCCCCGACAAGTGCAGGTTACAGTAACTAGAAAAAAGCTGATAACTTTCAAACGGCTGAACTGATTTTCTTGGATTATAGCTAAGAACACTCTCGATCAAGCCACCTTTCAAACAAAAAAAAACTAAATTAAAATCGGTTCATTCGTTTAGGCGCTACGATGCCACAGACAGATACACAGATACACACGTCAAACTTATAACACCCCTCTTTTTGAGTCGGGGGTTAAAAACAGAACTAAACAAAGTTGTAGTCGCAGTACAACAAATAACAAAATAACTCCACGTATTTCCACTAGAAGTAATACTTTCAACGGCTTGTCACCTGTCACATGCCTCTTCGTAGTTGAAATACGAGGCTAAGGAGCTTACTGAAGGCTGTATGTATTCTAAATACTTTACATACTATATTTCTTGAACAGATATATAGTACGCGACAGGTCGAGATGGCAATCAGGGCGGGGCGCCACCGCCGCCGATTGCCGTCTCAATCTGGCTATTATTATTGATATTACTATAATAATTACACTCGTATGTCCGTCTCCGAGATGCAATCTAGAAGTATCTCTGTAGGTATCAAAATCGCTTTAAGGGATGGACCCCTATAGACAGCTGATAGAACAGACATACAGACATATTTTCGCATTTATAAATGCAAAAATGTGTAAAAATACTAATCAATCTCTTAATTAATGTAACACATGTCATTTTAAGAGGGGCCTCTCCGTCACTCGCTCCATACAAACGTAGTTCGTCTCTCATTTGAATACTAACCAATCATACTCAATGGAATTTTGTAGAAACGTTCCGGGAATTAAATATCTATGCCTGTGGTTTTCCAGATTTCCGTTAAAATATTCGGTTTCAAAGTTACGCGGTCTTAAAAATTCGCATACAAATCTTTGAGCCCCTGTAATTTTAAAACTACATATTTTTAGAAAAATCTAAAACACCACAGGCAATATTAGTTTCTAGAATATGTCTGCAAAATTTCATGGACTTTGGTTGCTTAATATTCAAATGAAATTGGGACTACGATTGTATGGAGTAAGTAACGGAGAGAGCCCTGTTAAGAAAGCTCAGAGTCACCCAGTGGGCGATAGAGAAAGCTATGCTCCGAATTACTCTACATGTATGTCATAAACGAAGAGATCCGTAGAAGAGCTACATCGACATATTCTAATTACATATTTCATGCTTCAAGGAATAATCACAAAGAGATAGCTCAACGTGTTGAGAAGCTAACGCAGCAACGCGTGGAGCACATAACTTGAAACCCCATAGTCGTTGGGGTCCCAAGGTGCTGGAATGGAGGCAACGCAACTGAGATCGCGCGTTGACGGACCCGGACCCCCTAACAGGTAGGCAGACGACATCAAACGAGTCGTAGGGAGCCGCTGGATTCAGACGGCGCAAAACCATGTCGTGTCGAAGTCCATACAAGAGACCTATGTCCTCCAAAGGTACTTACGGTCCTCACAGTTATGTGAATAATAATATTCACAAAACCTCTATGTATATAGAGGTCTTTGAATTCAAAGTTATGCAAGATTTTCGAGACCACTCTCGTATTTTACGCGCTATAAAAATGCGCCTCTTGCACCTTTGCCGTGTGCAATCTCCTTAAAATTGTAATCAGCATTAAATATTTCTGAATAGACCATTACGTACTCTGGGATAGCAGTCATAGCGTATTTCTTATTTATATCGCAGAGACGCTGGGAACAGGAAATTGAATTACGTATTAAAACTAGGACGGCAGACGAACGAAATTGAAGTCCTTCCGGAATATCGGGAACGAGCACTTGCACTCGTCGTCATTACAATATTATATAATACCTAGTTGGCATTACTATGACATTTTTTAACCCCCGACCCAAAAAGAGGGCTGTTATAAGTTTGACGTGTGTATCTGTCTGTGGCATCGTAGCTCGTAAACTAATGAACCGATTTTAATTTAGTTTTTTTCGTTTGAAAAGTGGCTTAATCGAGAGTGTTCTTAGCTATAATCCAAGAAAATCGGTTCAGCAGTTTGAGAGTTATCAGCTCTTTTCTAGTTACTGTAAATTCACTTCTCGGGGGTGTTATAAATTTTTAATACACTTGTTAACTGCAATGATTAGATAGATATACCTATTTAATAACTCGTATGTAAATATAATGACAGATGAAATAGTCCAAAACTTATTACATAATTTTATTTCAATGCAAACTTACATTTCTACTTATAGAAATGTAGATGGTGCCCGCAACCTCAGCATGATTTAGGTTTTTAAAAATCCCCTAGAAATTCTTAAATCTATGAAACAAATTCGACCATTCAGCAGTATAGTAGTAGTTGCAGTATAGTATTGTCTTCCCTCAAATTGTATGATAGTTACAACTACAAGTCGCTTCAAGTATCATTATCTACCACAGCCAGCACTTTGGAGTAACAACTCCCTTGAAGATAATTTATTTCGACAAACGACTGCTTTAGACTAATGGAGTCGTTTGCGATCCTCGACTGACTTGCTACTGAATAGTCCAATCATCTGCGAAACACAAACTCTTGTCAAGTAGGTACCTACTATATCAGCTGAGACTAAAACTAGCATACTCCATCAGTGCCGCGTCTACGGGACTTATTTATTTCGCTCTATACGTATTATTGAGAGTCGTATCCCTTTCTTAATCTATATCTACATTTTTTTTCATTCAGATACAAGCTAGCCCTTGACCGCAATCTCACCTGGTGGTAAGTGATGTTGCAATCTAAGATAGAAGCGTGCAAACCTGGAAGGGGTATGGTAGTTTTTATTAAACCCATACCCCTTTGGTTTCTACACGGCATCTTACCGGAAAGAAATCATTATAGCCACATTTTTATCTTTTTACCTGAACAACGAAAATTCGGATACCTACCTTGTTTATTTTGTTGTAACAGAGTAAAATCTCAATGATTCATGAAAATGATTCTAGTTTTAGATGAATTTAACAAAGTGTCTCATTTTTAACTCCCGCGGGCGCTGTAACAGGGGCACTATACGTGTATTATTGCTATCTTTACAAGCATTATATTCTATTTTACGACCAAAGTTGTGTAGTGGGATAATTTGGACATATTGTCATACAAAGTTAATAGGATGTGTTGGAAGTATGCATTAGTTTACACGAGAATAGAACGTAGCCTACGCATTTATATGCGAGAAAAGGCTTTTCACCTTTTTTCATCTTGTGCCATGTGGGTGCAAGAATTAGTTATTATTAAGTACTTATTAAAATCTACTACTAACCCATTACTAACCTAAGTTTGTCTATACTTGTTGATGTTCACACAAGATGAATAAACTAATTTTCTTTCTTTCTTCTTTCTTCTTTCTTTTAACTCGTTGGTACCAACTAAGGAGAAATAGATTTTACTAGGGGAAAGTAAATTTTATGTTGTATCGAATATCGATTATTGGTTAGCTATTATAATTATAGTGGGTCTATCTAATTTTATGGTAGGTAACCAATTTCTTCACAAATATTTCTAACAAAGATATCTATCCCTTTCATGCTAGACTACAAAGTTGCATATTCTGTCAACGATTTTCTTGTCACCACATTATATTATTAGGTACCTTTTTTTTTATAAAAAATACTTAGCAAGCAAACGAGCAGGCGGGTCACCTGGTGTTAAGTGATTACCACCGTCCATCAATATTTGCAGCACCAGAGGTACCGCCGACGCGTTGCCCTGCCCACCTTTCAGGAATTTGTTAGTCCGCCCCTTGAATAAATCCCCATGTTGCCTACACTATCTTTTGCCCATGACTTCGTCTCTGTGGTCATCATCATCAACCCATTGCCAGCTTACTACCGAGCACGAATCTCCTCTCAGAGTGAGAAGGGTTTCGGCAATAGTTCCCCACGCTGGCCCAGTGCGGATTGGCAGACTTCACACACATTTGAGAACATTATTGGAGAACTCTCAGGCATGTAGGTTTCCTCACGATGTTTTCCTTCACCTAGCAAGTGATATTTAATTCGAAAACCTCCGACCTCCTGATATAGAAGACCGTTGTCTTGGCGGTTATCATCACTTCAATATTTAATTTTTCAAATATTTGATCAAATAGACACAATCTTAACAGGGCTCTCTCCATCACTTACTTCATACAATCGTAGCCCCAATTTCATTTGAATATTAAGCAACCAAAGTCCATGAAATTATGCAGACATATTCTAGAAACTAATATCTGTGCCTATGGTGCCTTTAGATTATTGCCTTTAGATTATTCTAAAAAATATGTAGTTTTAAAATTACAGGGGCTCAAAGATTTGTATGTGAATTTTTAAGACCGCGTAACTTTGAAAACAAATATTTTAACGGAAATCTGGAAAACCACAGGCATAGATATTAGTTCCCGGAACGTTTCTACAAAATTCCATTGAGTATGAGAGACAAATTACGATTGTATGGAGCGAGTGACGGAGAGACCCCTCTTAAATAAAAAATTCAGACAATTTCAACATAAAACGTCAGCTCTATTCACCTCATTCAACAAGAGAAAATTTAATTTAGAGCAGGTAGCTGAAATTTCAAAATAGTGCTAAAGTTTGTAGATGATTGGACCCATTCAGCGTTAAAGAGAATAACTCGCCGACGACTGTGAAAGACACGTAAATGACTCCATTTGTCTGAAAGCAGCCGTTTGTCGAAATAAATTATCTTCAAGGGAGTTGTTACGCGAAATTGCTGTCTGCGGTACCTAATAGCACTTTGAGCGACTTCCAACTATCATGCAATTTGAAGAAGATTGATTACGTTACAGAAATGCTGGATGAATCTTGAATACCGACTCACACAATCTATGTTTTCTTGTAACAAATTGGACGTTTATCTACGAGTACATTTTAAATAGAATAGAATAGATTTTTATTCAAATAAACTTTTACAAGTGCTTTTGAATCGTCAAATAATAATTTACCACCACCATCCACACTTAGATACATCAGTTTAAGTATTACATATTAATTTATCTTACCGTACTTACTTTGCGATTCCCAAGTTATCGTAAACTATCTCAAGTTATCGTAGATATTAATTGTCCACGATTTTTCACACCTCGCACCTTCTACCTGTAAAATCTGAGGCAGGTAAGTATATAAATAACTAGCTGATGCCCGCGACTTCGTTCGCGTGGATGTAGTTTTTTGAAAATCCCGTGGGAGCTCTTTGATTTTCCGCGATAAAAAGTAGCCTATGTGCTAATCCAGAGCATAATCTATCTCCATTCTAAATTTCAGCCCAATCCGTCTAGTAGTTTTAGCGTGAAGGAGTAACAAACATACACACACACACACACACACATACAAACTTTCGCCTTTATAATATTAGTGTGATATAACTGCATGCAGTAAATAAATAGGTGCTGAGCTTGTTTGCGCGTTAATGCTCGAACAAACAATCAATAGGTATCAGTTACAGTATTATATTTTTATGATAGTAGAGTGCTGCCTAGAGATTTAAAAAAATTGAAACAAACTGAACCAAAAACCACCAAGAAATTTACCTTATTTAACTATTCAGTGAAATAGGTAGGTCAATGCGTCCTTAAGAATAGGAAAACCCAATGACCTTATTCCTATAAAATCTATTGAAAATATAGGTAAGTATTAAAAATATTCTAAATGGTATCAAAATATATTAATAATAATAATAGTTCATACAAACATGGGGAAAGTATTATATCTATCTACCTATTTCTGAGTAGGTGGTTATTCTTAAATACGAAGTATGGTTACTTACCTACTTATGTACTCGTAAGTATAGGTAAACGATGCAATTGCGTTGACTGATATTAAAACGTTTCCATCGTTGGAAACGTTCGGAATTTTTCATTTTGAAATGATCATTCAAGTGTTACGCTTCCAATATTCAGGAGGGACTTCAATTTCGCTCGCCTGCCGTCCCAGTTTTAAAATATAATTCAATTTCCTGTTTTCAACGTCTACAAATAAATATAACTGACATCAAAAGGCGCCTCACTAACCTAGCTTCTTGTAGTTCTTCAAGTTAAACAGAAACGTAAAAAAAAGGTTCATGGAGTCCAAAGAAAAAAAAGAAAAGGGAGAAATTGCACTGACTATAAAAAGAGTAACACAAGATTATCCAGTTAGGAGAATAGATAACTATTTCAAGAAAACTACCTACCTAAGTAGGTGCCTACAGGTTTGATTCCTTAGTTTCATTATGTAGGTATTGAGGTACCTACTTACATAAATAGGCAGGAACAATTTTTTTATTTAAATTATATAAACTAGCGCTTGGCTGCAATCAGAACTGCTAGCAAGTGTTGATATAGCCTAAGATGGAGCGCGCTTACCTAGAAGTTGCCTATTCACTCTTGACTTGAACCCATATTAAAAGTGGGAGGGAAAACTGATGCCGGAAGGGTGTTCCATATCCTAGCGGTTCGGATTAGAAACGAGGAAGCAAATCGCTTTGTACGTGTTCGAGGAATTTCGACTACGTACGTATTTTAGAGAATTTCTGAGACAGGTATTTCACGAAAACGATTTATTTTCTAGTTGCCGTAGTTTCAAATCTACCAAAATAACATTAAGGGGCATGAGACAAATTCAAATTTAATTTGGTTTTTCGCAATTTATAAACTAATACTACAACGTAGGCTTATGGTATTTTAATTGCGACAATGGCAGTATCATCCTCACAGGTTTTAAATATAAAAATCTTTACTTGAAAGGATCCAGTTTAAGAAATTAATATTGTAGTATCGACTAATTTGTGAGAATAGTCCAATTTAAATTAAAAACCAAATTAAATTCGAATTTCGCGGGCAGACCCGTCGCTTCCACCTTAAGTGCTTACCTACATAATTATATGCTTTATAGAAAATTATAGCTATCGGCTGCTGATTACTTATTTAGTAACACCAAAACTCATAGATACACAATACACATACATAATTTAAGAAGTACGTATAAAATAATATGTTTAGTTGAAAGTTGGAATCGTCGATACCGCAAAGCTTTAAGACTAAGGTCTTCAATCAGTGCGTCCTACCTGTGATGACGTATGGAGCAGAAACGTGGACACTGACAGTTGGCCTCGTCCACAAACTACACTAGCGGCACGCTATGATGGCCGGTTTGACACATTACAATAGTGATGTGGAATGTCAATTTATTCTCGAACAAAAAACAATTAAGTTTTGTTTTTGTACCTGATTAAATAGGTTTAATAAAACAAAAATGTATATGTTTATTTAATTTATTTGAACGAACTGAATATTTGAACGAAAATGAATATACATACTTTATATGCACACAAGAAACATATGAATACAAAAGATACCAAAAAAGGTGCCACAAAAGGCCATAATTAATCAGATTCGTCCATACTACTATTTTCACTGTCGTCACTGCTATCATCACATACATTAATAATTATATGTTCGTTTTCTATAATATTATCTATTTTCACATCTCTTTCATAATCTTCCCTTATTAATTTAACAGTTCTATTCACAACCTTTTCCCAGTCTCCTTTAGTCACATGTTCACAAGCTTCTTCTAATAATTTTAGCATTTTTTTTGTGGTAAATGGGGGTTAAATAAAATAAATTTTGAGTCCTAAACCTAAAACTACATTCGATAAAATTTATGAATCTCTGCACATCACTATCGTCAATAAAGTAATACAATTATTTCCTTCAAAGTCGTTATCAATTAATACGGAACTTCATGAGCGGACAAACGTCAAACCGGCCATCATAGCGTGCCGCTAGTTTAAAGGTCGCTCAGCGCGCTATGGAGCGAGCTATGTTGGGTATCACTCTCAGGGATAAAATCCGGAACGAGGAAATTCGCAGAAGAACAAAAACGACCGACATAGCTCAAAGGATTAGCAAGCTGAAGTGGCAATGGGCAGGTCATGTACAGTAAGTATACCATGTCCATGTCCGTACCAGTAAGCGCAGTGTGGGACGACCTCCTGCCCGCTGGACCGATGACCTGAAGAAGGTGGCGGGGAGCGGGTGGATGAGGAAGGCGGAGGACTGTGTTTGGTGGCGCGCTCTTGGAAAGGCCTATGTCCAGCAGTGGACGCATACAGGCTGATGGAATGGAAAAAAAAAAGTTGGATGGTCAAGTATATCCCTGTAGGGAATAAAAAGAAAGTCAGGCAAAGCTTGGATTGAAATCGACCACATTAGAGACTGTCGAATTGTCGAATCGTTCTCCCGGCTCCTCCGTCCTAGATAGGGCATCGCATACCGGATTAAAAGAGATCCGACGTAGATACCTATTCGAGGGCGGGATTAACACGAGTCCACTGTATTTCAGTTGCTAAATGAGTTTGTTTGCTGCTTCCGAGGTTATTTTGCAGTGATTTCCAAAATCACACTAATATTATAAAGGCGAAAGTTTGTATGTGTGTGTGTGTGTGTGTATGTTTGTTACTCCTTCACGCAAAAACTACTGGACGGATTTGGCTGAAATTTGGAATGGAGATAGATAATATCCTGGATTAGCACATAGGCTACTTTTTATCCCGGAAAATCAAAGAGTTCCCACGGGATTTCGAAAAACCTAAATCCACGCGGGCGAAGTCGCGGGCATCGGCTAGTAAGAAATGAAAACAAGATCCTTTTTTCTTGGTTCATTGAAAATCTTTGTGGGTAGGTTACCTATCTTTTAATCATAAAGTTATTTTTTAATTTGGGTAATTTTGATTTGTTTTTTTTTTAAGAATCCATTTTTATCATAACTAATATCCCCCTTTCCCGTCCAACTAAGTGAGGCTAAATTTAATTTGGGTACCTAAGCATTTTTGACTGAATAGTTTTTTTTTGACGTGACAACGTCTTATAATTCGATAGAGCCGGCTGCACGCACGAAAAAACATGACTCATGCGGCGTTACCTCGCTCTGAAGCGTTCCATGTAAGGCTTGAAGTGCAAGCGAGAGCGCGGAACGAGCGACAAAGAAGCACAATCGGCCTTTGTTGTCACGTTCAACTATCGTCAGTAAACCGACTTTACAGACAACCAATTGTTTTTTTTTTTATATTACACTTACCTACCAGTTAACTTTTTAAAATAAGCTCCCAGAAGACCTATTGGAGATGTCTCTCAACAAGTTCACTTTCTGTAAAACGCAAACTTATTAAAAAATCCTATTATAATGTAAAGGATTATTTATATGACAAGAAAGTTTGCCCTTGCGCTTGAAAAAGAATACCCGACAGAGTTTGTGGTGGGCTTCTTCTCAGAACAGGGCTTGTTGGGAACCCTCATATCTTTAAGTTTACGTAGGTAATTCAGTTGTTAATCGACTGAAGGATTTAATCCTGAAGGATTTAAAATTTTAATAGAGTAAGTATATGGTAGGAAATCCCATCGGATTAATCACACTTCACACCAATGATATTACAATCTTCTTTTTATTATAACATCATTGCTTCACACTAATATTATAAAGGCGAAAGTTTGTGTGTATGGCTGTATGTGTGTGTTTGTTACTCCTTCACGCAAAAACCACAGGACGGATTTGGCTAAAATTGGAAATGGAGATAGATAATATCCTGGATTAGCACATAGGCTAATTTTTATCGCCGAAAGTCAAAGAGTTCCCACGGGATTCCGAAAACCCTAAATCCACGCGGACGAAGTCGCGGACGTCAGCTAGTAGCGTAGTAAATTGATAAAGGTAGGTAGCTAGTACCTATAGTATGCGTCAGGTCGAGATGCCAATAGGGGTATGAGGCGGAGGACGTCCCGCACCCGCACCCCCCCCCCCCCCCCTCCCCCATTTGCGCGGGGGTTGTGCGGTGCACCCCCACCCCGACTGCCATCTTTACCTGACGCATACTATACATTGCTGATTTTCTGACTTGATGTAGCAAGTTACATAAATAAAAAATATTACATTGTAATATGAAAAATATCCGTTTATTATGAAAAAGCGTAAAAAACTACCTAGGTAGGCAGACATGCGCTAGGTCGAAAGTGTAACAAGTGTAAATTAAAAATTTATAACACCCCCGACGATCCAAAGTATCTGAGTTTTCCAAAACATCATTAGGCAACGTCCATCTTGACAACTTGACATTTGTCTATTAACATAATATTATGAACCTAACGGTTATGTAACCTTCTTTTCTACAAGAAAACTAGAAAAGAGCTGATAACTCTTAAACGGCTGAACCAATTTTTTTAGATTATAGCTCAACTCTAGAACACTCTCGATCAAGCCACCTTTCAAACAAAAAAAACTAAATTAAAATCGGTTCATTCGTTTAGGCGCTACGATGCCACAGACAGATACACAGATACACAGACACACAGATACACAGATACACACGTCAAACTTATAACACCCCTCTTTTTGGGTCGGGGGTTAAAAAGAAGATGAATGCAAGAACCCAACCATTGTTCCCCGATGCCTCTCATAAGTTCGAGAGGTCTCCGTATACAAGCCGATGCGAACAGATAGGTATACCTTGCTGGTGGCTTGTTTCATGAAAGGAAAGTGATCTTTTTATTTGCGACGAGAATGTATAATTGGCTCGGTTTTTCTTTGATTTTTATTAGATACCTACCGTTGTGTTGCAGTTTGTACTTTGAATAAGGACAATAAGGTACTCAAGCATATTATACTCATAGGTACCTAAGGTGTACTAGACGGGACTGCCCGGGAAATTCAAAAATTTGGTTTTTCGCGATTTATAGGTACGACGTGTTCATTTACTCGCCTCAGGATGAGTATTTTAAACCAATGACGCGCAGTATCAGTTTAGAGCATCAATAGCTCAACGGTTATATGAGTGAACTTGTAGAGGCACTAGTAAATAGGCATTTTAGAGGCTACGCGTGCGACGGCGTAGCGAAATTGGTTAGTTGCCCCTAGCCTCTTGTAGCGTGTTGTTGTTTCCAAAGAAATTGTAACTTTAAATAGTGAATTATAATATATATTTTTTTAGTGTTCATTTCTTTTGTTTTTATTACTACCCTGGTAGAGAACACGGCGCTACTATATATCCAGCAACATCAGTCGTACATTGAATATATATACATCAAATATCTGTACAAATATACCTGTACATTGGTGACTCGGACTTTGAACTACCAGGGTAGCGCGTGTTAATTTTATTAAAATAAAGTAACGTAACGTAAGCTAGGGCAACTCAAGTTAACACGTGCAAGGAAGTGAAAAACTAAAAAACTGTAAAAATGGCGCAACCTACGACAGTAGTGAAGGACGAAGACACTTATCTAGCGTCGATATCTCTCACGTCGAAGATCCCGGAGTTTTGGACCGACCAACCTAGGGTCTGGTTTATCCAGCTGGAGGCAATACTGGCACCACAAAAACAAGGAGACGCATCCAAGTACAATATAGTGGTATCCAAGCTGGGTAAGGATGTCATTCAACAGGTGACGGACATCCTGATCAATCCTCCGGAGGTGCGTAAGTACGAGGTACTTAAAGAAAGGTTGCTGAACATATATGAAGAGTCGGAGAACCGTCAAATACAGAAGCTCATCGGGGAGATGGAACTGGGTGATCAGAAACCCAGCCACCTCCTCCGAAAGATGCAGGGTCTGGCCAGGGGTAAAATTAGTAATGAGACCCTAAGCGTTTTATGGCAGAATCTGCTACCAGCAGCAGCACGAGGCGTTCTGGCTGCAACAGAAGCCAAAGATCTAGACAGACTAGCCGTGATTGCTGACAAAGTAATGGAAACTATGAAGTCCCAACCAGTAGCAGAAGTGGCAGCAAAGGAGGCGGTACCCGGAAATTCTTCGATGGCAGCTGAAATAGCCAGGATACATGCAAGGTTGGACCAGCTGGACAAGTACAGAGACAGTTGGCGAGGCAGGCGAGGTCGCGGAAGGTTCCGTGGTCGTTCGCGTTCCAGAGGACGAGAGGACAGCAGGTCCAGACGTACCCCGGATAGCCCGGACTGGCTCTGCGTGCATCATTTTAGATACAGGCAGAGAGCTAATCGCTGTGAACAGCCGTGCACCTGGAATACGAAGCAGGAAAACTAGTGGAGATGCAGGTGGAACCGGTGGGTACCTGCGTCGAATTAGGGAACCACCGTTTATGTATTACGGATAAAGACAATGGCATACGTTATTTAATAGACACAGGTGCGAACATTTCAGTGTTGCCTAAAAGTTATAAATCAGTGTGTGACAGTGCAATGAATAATAAATACAAACTTTATGCCGCGAATGGTAGTGAAATACAGACTTACGGAACAAAGACTCTAGTGTTAAATTTAAGATTGCGTCGTGCGTTTAAGTGGACTTTTGTGATAGCCGACGTTAAACAACCCATTTTAGGAGCGGATTTTTTAGCTAAGTATAATTTGTTAGTAGACTTAAGAAACAGACGATTGTTAGATCAGGAGACTAACATGTATGTAATTTCCACTATAGTAAACTCGGAGCATTCATCTATTTTTACTATAGCCGAATCGCATCCATGTTATTCTCTTCTAAGTAGGTTCCCGGAATTGACAATGCCAGCGACGTTCAAAGAACCACCACGTCACAGCGTAAGACACCACATCGAGACTTCAGGTCCTCCGGTGCATGCGCGTCCAAGGCCACTGCCGCCGGACCGATTTAAAAAGGTAAGAGAAGAATTTCGCCTTATGCAGGAAATGGGTATTTGCCGCCCGTCAAAGAGTGCGTGGGCGAGTCCTCTACACGTTGTACCTAAAAAAGATGGTAATATAAGGCCGTGTGGAGACTATAGAGCGCTGAATGCAATTACGAAGCCTGATAGATACCCAATTCCTCACATAAAGGATTTTACGTTTATTTTAGCCGATAAGAAAGTATTTAGCAGGATTGATATTAACCGAGCGTATCATTTTATTCCGATAGCAGAGGATGACGTGGAGAAAACAGCTATCATTACACCTTTTGGTTTGTTTGAATGGCCATGTATGTCTTTCGGTTTAAGAAACGCAGCACAAACGTTTCAACGTTTCATGAATAATTATGTTTTACAGAATTTAGAGGCAAATTTTCAACAAAATAACCCGGATTGTGCGAATTATAAAGCAGAATTTGTTTTTTCATACTTAGATGATTTAATAATAGCTAGCGAAAATAGTTCGCTCCACGAAAAACATTTAGAGACCGTTTTTGAAAGATTACAACAAGTTGGGCTAACTATTAATTTAGCAAAGTGTGCGTTTTCGCAGGATAAAGTTGAGTTTCTGGGTCATGAGGTCTCAGCCAGTGGTTTAAGGCCGTTGCCAAGCAAGGTCCAAGCCATTGTAGACTTTCCCAGACCGAAAACGGTAGAGGAACTTCGTAGATTTCTAGGCATGGTAAATTTCTATAGAAGTCATTTGCGTCAGGCAGCCGAATATCAAGCTGAATTAAATAAGTATCTTCACGGAGCAAAGAAACGTGATAAAAGTAGTATAGTGTGGACAGAAAGTGCTGTTCAAGCTTTCGAACAATGCAAGTTGAATTTACAGAACGCTGCTTTATTAGCGTATCCGATAACAGGTCAAGTGCTTGCTATAATGGCAGACGCGTCAAATACTTGCGTTGGAGGCACATTGCAACAAAGAGTAAATAACGAATGGGTTCCGTTAGGTTATTTTTCAAAAAAATTGACTGACACGCAACAAAAGTACAGTACCTACGACAGGGAGTTACTTTCGCTTTATTTGTCAGTGCAATATTTTAGGAACATGTTCGAAGGTAGAGATCTCGTTTTGTATACAGATCATAAGCCGTTAACGTTTGCGTTTAAAAAGCTAAGTAGTAGTAAAGAAACGCCGCGAAGGACCCGTCAGTTATTATTTATTAGTGAGTTCACGACGGATATACGCTATACAAAAGGCGAAGAGAACGCGCCCGCGGACGCGTTATCGCGCGTTGAAACAATTTCGTGCCCGTCTGTACTTGACTTCACAGAAGTGGCTATTGCGCAAGCGAACGACAAAGAGCTCACAGAATTGCTAGGAACAAAAAACGGTAACACGAGACTAATAAAAATAGACTTCCCGAGTGTAAATAAGCCCATTGTTTGTAACTTGCGAGGCGATAAGGCTAGGCCTTACTTACCAAAACAGTTTAGGCGTATCGCATACGAAACAATACATAACCTAAGCCATCCTGGCATTAGAACAACAAGGAAAATGGTAACTAATAATTATTTTTGGCCTGGGATGAATAAAGATATAGGTATTTGGGCTAGGTCGTGCATAGAGTGTCAAAAAGCAAAGGTTCACAGACACACTATGTCACCTTTAGGGCAATTTGCAAAAGTAGATAGAATGTGTCATTTACACATTGACATTACAGGTCCATTCACTATTTCAGAGGAAGGCTACAGGTATTGTCTTACAATGATAGATAGAGAAACAGGTTGGCCGGAAGCATTTCCAATTAAAGATATTTGTGCGAAGACAGTAGCCAAACTCGTGTATGAAGGATGGATTACTAGACATGGGTGTTTTATTAATTTGAGCTCAGATCAAGGAAAGCAATTTGAAAGCAGTCTCTTTAGACAGTTAATGAAATATTTAGGGGTTCATAAGTTCAGGACGACACCGTATCATCCACAGAGTAATGGCGCGATCGAACGATGGCATCGTAGTTTTAAGGCCGCCTTAATGGCGAGATTAAAGGACAATAGATCGTGGGTTGAAGAAATGCACACCATTATGATGGGACTACGTGCAGCACCACGCAGTGACACAGGGGTAAGTGCCGCGGAATTAACCTTCGGGCGAACTCTGAGGCTCCCTGGAGAATTTTTCGAACCATCGGATAGTAAGATAACGGACGGTGAGGAGTACCTAAAGCAGTTGAAACAGGTAATTAGTAATTTAAGACCGAAACCCGAGACACACAGAGACTCTCGGACTATTTTTGTACACCCTGCTTTAAAAGACTGTAAAAAAGTTTTTGTTAGAAACGATGTAATGCGTAAGTGTCTACAACCACCGTATGACGGTCCCTATGACGTCATAAAGCGGTTGGAAAAAGCATACTTAGTACAGTTACCCAATAGACAGGCCCTTATTTCTATTGACAGGTTGAAACCGGCTTTTGTCCTGGATATCGAAAATCCACGACAAACGCCGGGTGAAACGTCATGTAAGAAAAAATGTAGATTTAGTGACGATGACGTTTTGCCGACTCATACAATCCGTACTACTCGGAGTGGGAGAGTCAGCAAAACGCCCGTTAGGTATCAGTAGAATAATTCGAGTAGTAACTAGCAATTAAGCAAATGAGTATTATGAAATAAGTATTGTAAAATGGCCCCGATCCGCATATATTATTTTTTATTAGAAGTCATAACTAAACCTTATTATTGAGAGTGTTAGCGTGGTTGACGATTGTTATAGTTTATTGGATAGTGTGTAAATGTAAAATGTAATGTAACAAACATTCGAAGCGTTGAGTGCAACGAAGGCTGGATGGCGTGGGAATAGCAACAATTGTAAGTGGACTTGCCACAGCGACCCCGTCGCCACCCGCTCAAGTTCTAGTGACCTCATCTCAAGTATAATGTGTTAAGAGATGTACCATGCATCGAATCAAAGGAACACTTTAACTGGGTGACGTGTTTAAATTATGATTTGTTGGGTAAGCGGATCGGAAACATTGCTAGGGTTGTCGAAAAATGAAGAACGAATATTGTGAAATAAAATTAAGGTTGCGGAAATTTGTATTTGTTTAATTTTTATTAAGATAAAAATTTGGGGTGGTGTGATGTAGAGGCACTAGTAAATAGGCATTTTAGAGGCTACGCGTGCGACGGCGTAGCGAAATTGGTTAGTTGCCCCTAGCCTCTTGTAGCGTGTTGTTGTTTCCAAAGAAATTGTAACTTTAAATAGTGAATTATAATATATATTTTTTTAGTGTTCATTTCTTTTGTTTTTATTACTACCCTGGTAGAGAACACGGCGCTACTATATATCCAGCAACATCAGTCGTACATTGAATATATATACATCAAATATCTGTACAAATATACCTGTACAGAACTGAATTCCGAAAGGTCGGCGGTTCAAACCCCAGCCGTTGCACTATTGTCGTACCCACTCCTAGCACAAGCTTTACACTTATTTGGAGGGGAAAGGGGAATTTTAGTCATGATTAAAAAGCTAATATTCTTTATAAAAAGAAAATCTTAAGCTTATAGGTAGGTACACTAACCACGAATTAATTTAAAGTGGTGATTCGTACATAATATAATTAAGTTCGTATTTTTACTGGAACTGAAAGAAACTTAATTTTACGTACAAATACACCAAACAATTGAAGAATTACATCTGAAACGGTTGAAAGACACCGATAACCTCGTTACACACCCCCAAGAGCATGTAATTGCGCCGTAAGCATTCAGCTTCTGAGATATTCTCTATGTTGGAACAGCAATGGTTCGTCCTCTTTATTATTATTCCCACCGAAAACATTCAAGGCCGCTCTGACTCCTAACCGCAGGGCCAGGAAATTATCGCTTCGGCGACAACCTTACGAAACTGAAAGTAATAATTTTACGTAGGTACAAATAAACTAAATAAATTGAAGAATCAATCTGGTACGGTTGATGGACACCGACAACCTCGCCTCACATCCCCACGAATATGTAATTTGTGAAGACTGAAAAGTCCGAAAACTGTGAATATGTAGTTAGGTAGGTAAGAAAATTTAAAGTATTATTTCCTGTACGATGCACGACGGTACGGAACCCTACGTGAGCGAGTCCAACTCGCACTTGACCGGGTTTTAAACTCATGTATTTTTTTAAACAAAAAATGTTTTGTTTTTAGGGTTTCGTACCTCAAAAGAAAAAAAGGAACTGTTATAGGATCACTTTGTTGTCTGTCTGTCCATCTGTCTGTCGTGTCTGACAAGAAAACTACCCGTAACCGTTAACCTAGAATCATGAAATTTGGTAAATTTCATCTAGTAAAGGAAAAAATCCAAAACCCATGAATTTGTGGATACGCCACACAAAATAAATAAAAATTTGTTCACGAAAAAATTAATTTACTAAATCACATGTAGATAGCGCAGGCTGTCATTAACTTGCAGTGTTTTACATATAAGTGTTATGTGTATTGTTAGGTATATCTTATACAATGGTACGGAACCCTTCGTGTGCGAGTCCGACTCGCACTTGACCGGCACTAAATTCAAAACGTCTAATAATAATCTAATCATTCACTATAGAGTCGACGCTGATCGCTATATGCAACAAAGCCGTGGCCCATGGGTAACACAATACATATTATTTTTGGAGCTTCCCCATTTGTATTTCAATATTAAGCGAATTGTTTTTCGCGCCCTCTTTATACTCTGCGTAAATTAGTATTTGCTTTGTTCTGAAAAAAAACTTGTGAAGCCTGTTTTATTATTTCCAACGCTCAAAGCAATTTATTTGGGCAAATTCTTCCCAAGGGTCCAATTGCGTAGGTACTAAATTAATATTATTGCATACCATCTGTTAGCATTAATCGAGTTATATTATAAAAAACTAGATGATGACTGCGACTTCATCCTCGTGGATTTAGGTTTTGAAATCCCATGGAATTTCTATCAAAGAGTTCCTATGGTATCAAACAATCAGAGTTCCCATGGGATTTCCAAAAGCCTATATTCACAGTTGTGGGCATCAGCTAGTTAAAATATAAATTATAAAATGGCCTGAGATTATAGGGAAACTACTGCTAAATAATAAATCAATACAGATAATTATTTACAACACATTTAATACATAATAATCTACTGACTAAATCTTTAGCTAAAACTACCTACTTAGGTTTTGCTTGTATTTTTGCTACTTTTGTCGGATCATATTTGTAGGTTTTCTGTAAGGCTCCTTTTCCTGCTCTTGTGAAAATCATTTCATCTACCCTCTGTCTGTCCGCAAGATCTCTTGAAATTTTCATATTAGTCCACGACTCCTTTGCTCCCTCTACAAACCCTTTTTTCTTCATAGGCAAATTCTCTGCCTTATGTGTAATAAGTGCTGGTATTCTAAAGTATTCTCTGACTGCAGGTATTTTAAGAAAAGCTACTTGCCCGAGAGATATAAAATTTGTTGAAACCCAATATACTAAGATAGCTCCAGGGAAGTTTATTGTAAAAGGTAACATAATAACTGGTATTGCTCTCAGAACATATCTCATTACCTGCATGTTCTGTGCATCTAAACGAGCTCCATCAACTCCTAGTTCAATAGTTGCCCACATTGTAGCACTTGTAATAAGTGGCAATATAAAGTATTGATCAGGTACAGTCAGGTCCATGAACCACCAAAGTCCACCGTGCATCATGCTTTCCACAGGACAATTAGCCATGCCTCTTAAGCCCATGAAGAAGGAAATAAATAGTGGAGCCTGAGCTATAGGAACCAGAATATTCTTCAAAGGATTCAAGCCTTTTTCTTTCATGAAAAGCATCATTTCTTGTGCATAGCGAGCAGCTTCTAGTTGATTACCTGTCTGTCTGGCTTGAGTCATTTTCATTTGTAGCAACTGAATTTCTGGTAAATTGTTATTCATAACTGCACTGTTTCTCTGTGACATAATAACTAATGGAAACATAAGGACTCTGACTACAACAGTACCTATTAAGATGGCGCCCCACCAGGGTACGTCGAGGGATACGTGTAGGTACTCGAGGCAGTTCTGTACCATTCCAACAGGAGTCCATCCTCCGAGGCCAAGGCTAGCGAATGTAGGTTCTCCGTTAGCGGCTAAAGACTGTACAGCTTCAGTAATCTCACCGATTGTGGCAGGATCAGGTACGGGCGGAGGTTCCGGAATATTATCCACTAAAGGAGCAATTTTTCCCGCATCATTACCAGTGGAAGCGAACCGCACTGATCCAGCCGAAGAATAGAAATAATAAACCTTAGCTTTTCTAACCTCAAACTTCTTATCACAAAATAAATTAACTATACCACTCCGACGTCCGTGGCGATTTAGTAGTTTAAACATTGCAGTTTTATTCCTTACTAGCTTAGTTTGAAAATTCAAAACTATTTTTCAATAACAAATAACTACAAAACACTACAGAGGTTATAAATTATGTCATTTTGACTTTGACATAGAGTTTGCCAAAATCTACTTTACGGCTCTGGACTCTAGCTTTTTTGAGACTTTTTATCGTTCTCCATCAACCAGCCGACAGTAAGAAACACAAAAATAAAGAAGCAAAAAAAACCCCCACAAAACAAAAATGGTTTTTAAATAAAGAGAAAAGACTGAATTGAAATTCTACATAACACATAATTATTGTGTAATGGGCAAATAAATAACAATAATTTACCGATTTTAATTACGATATACGGAATGTTTGGCCAAACGTCGTAATCTATCGCATTCGCGCATCTCTCAATGTCACTATGTTATTGGTCTGTGATGTCACTGATGTATTAATTCCCAACACAATGTCACTGTCATTTTTAAAACAATGTGTTTTTGAGGATTTTGAATTTAAGTTTTTAGATACAAATTTTTAATTTAATGAATTAAGAAGTATTGTAATACAAAATGGCACACGTAATATCTTATCCTTTCAAGAAAACAAACAAAGGTTTTTTTAAAAAGCCTGGTCCTGCTGCAACACGTGATGCTATTTACTGGAAAAAATTAGGGGTAGTTACTAACTTTTAAAATTATTACGCTTTATGTATAACTATTATAATTAAATTTCTTTTTTTGATTATTTCATTTATTTATAATCACATTATGACCAATTATTATTATACATAACTTAAATTCTTTTAATTTTAGTTACCCGTTCTAGTGAAAGAATTTGGTGCAATTGACTACTTGGATTTTAGTCCTATAGAACCATATTATTTTGCTGCCACTTGCTCCGTCAGAATACAGGTTAGTTCAGTTTGTTTCCAAGTAAATGCGACTATTTCTTCTTTGCAGTATAGCTTGTAACCAATTATTAAATAAGGTTATATTTATCCCGATCCTATGTTCAACATGTTAAAAGTTTTTACAAATATGTTAATCAAAGAAAATGTCAATAGTGAATCTACCACTGATTCATAATAAACTGTGAGACACACAGTCGTTGTAGTAAATTTCGATATGATACTATACGTACATATAACTGCAGTCTTGCACATTACTAGATAGAGATGATTAATTGATTGTTGTCAAGCATAAGCCTGTCACACAATTTAAAAAATAATGCTTTATGCTTGCAAATCGGAATACTAGAGCTTCAAAATATAAGTTCAAAAAACACCAGGGCTCAAAATACCTGGAAATATTTGATCTCTAGTGTCAAATGATGAGTATCGCACTAGTGTTAAGTACTTCCAAATCAGATGCTCTACTTGGGTCAACTCAATTCAGATGTTGGTCCAGTGGGTTTGTAAATACCAACCTGGTATTTTACCCTCCATATTTTTTTTATGAACCAGTTATGCATATTTTTAAGCTCATACCTGGTGCAAATACCTGCTTGACTAAATAGAATAGAAATATTTTTATTCAAACAAGTAATTTTTACAAGCACTTTTTAGTCATTAAATGCATCTACCATTTGTTCAGCAAATGCAACTGAACAGAATGTCTTTCCTAGTGAGAAAACCCAGCAAAAAAACTCGGCGGTTGCTCTTCGCCTCAACCTATGCTTCATCTCTATTGATGAATAATACTCTGATCTCATCCATATTCTATAAAAAAACTTATTTTACTTTTCAGATTTATGATCCAATAACAAAAGTAGTTGCGAAGAATATAGCAAAATTTGTGGAAGCAGCCTATGGTGGTGTATTTAGAAATGACGGAAGGCTTTTAGTTGCAGGCAGTGAAGAAGCATCTGTAAAAATATTTGATGTCCAGTCTAAAAATGTCCTTCGAGTTTTTACTGGACACACTGGCCCTGTAAGTTCAAACATTGTATCATATTACTAGTTGATGCCCACAACTTTATCCTGCTGAAACTCTTTAATTTTCTGGGATAAAAGTAGCCTATTTGTTAATTCGGAGTATAAGCTATCTCTATTCCGAATTTAAGCCAAATTGGTTCAGCCACTGGGGCTTGAAGGAGTAACAGATGCCTGATCTTTCACATTTATAATATTACTAACTGATGCCCATGACTTTGTCAGTGTGGATTTAGGCTTTTAAAATTTCTGTGGAAACTGTTTGATTTTCCAGAATTAAAAATATAATTTTGATCGATGAACTGATGCGCCGCCGAAGCGCAGACGTAGTGCTGCAGTCGCGCGTTTTTATTTTTATGGATTTACAAAGCAACGCTGCCTCCGTGCGGCACTTAATGGCAAATTTGGAGACGCCCTTGATTTTAAATCTGCTACAACTTTGATCTTAATCAGTCCACTAGAACTTGAAAAACAAAAGGAGTAATACTCCTACTTTGAATAAATGATTTTGATTTTGACTTTGACATAGCTTGACTTGAGATTATGCTATCCAAACCGTAGGCAACAGTAAAAAATACTCCTTAAGTCTTAACAAATATAATAAAACAACTAAAATTCCTATAAATCTTTCAGGTACACAGGACATTTTTCACTAAAGACCAAGTTAAAGTACTCAGTTTTTCCGATGATAAGTCAGTTTGTTTATGGGATATTGCTACAGAAGAAAAGATTGCATCATTCTCTGAACATACAGATTACATAAGAGCTGGTGCTCCAAGTCCTATATCTCCTGACATCATTCTATCTGGTAGTTATGATCACACAGTAAAGTTGTACGACTGTAGATCCAACGAAACAGTACTAACTGTTAACCATGGTAGTCCAGTAGAATCCACATTATTCCTGCCATCTGGGGGTATTTTTATAAGCGCTGGTGGCACAGAAATCAAAGTATGGGACATATTTAATGGAGGAAAATTACTGGCAAACATTTCCCAACATCATAAAACTGTTACTACATTAAGACTTGCTAGTAATAATAGTAGACTTATGTCTGCATCATTGGATAGACATGTCAAAATATATGATTTGGCAACTTTCAAAGTAGTGAATAATATCGATTTTCCCAATGCTGTACTGAGTATGGCTATATCAGAGAATGATGATGTGTTAGCAGTCGGGATGATAGATGGAGTCATCTCAATAAGGAAAAGAGAACAACCTTCAAAATTGATAGATAAAAGAAAACGACAATTCAAATTTGCCCCAGGTTACACACAGATATCCACTATCGATGATGTTACACCAAAACAAAAGGAAAGGAAAGGCGCCCCAGAGCTAGAATGTGATAGATTCATGAGAAATTTTGAATTTACAAAAGCCTTGTCTATTGTTCTTAAGCCATTAGTAGCTACTAAACATCCTAATGTAACAACTGCATTACTTCAGGAATTACTCAGGAGAAAAATTTTACATATTGCTATTAGAGATTTGCCAGAAAGGGATATTAGTGCATTGTTAAAGTTCTTCAAAAATAATCTAGGTGAGACAAGATTTACAAGAATAGTGATTGATGCAGCAAATGTTTTCGTTGATGTATTTGAAAATAATATAAGTGCATTCTCAAGATACAATTTGTGGCTCTACACAGCATTGCAGAAAATTATTACAGCTGAAATTGAAGTTTGCAAGAGAGTTAGTGAGTTGGAGGGTGCAATGGGCATGCTATTCTCAAGTGCTCAAGTTAGCACAAGTTATGATCCACTTGATTTACATGATAATAATTTAGCGCCGTCATCAAATGCACAAAAGGAAATTGTCATTGATGTTTAAATAAACTGGTAAACTAATACTCAAGTTTCTATTTATTTACAGCTCAACCTTATCCATCTATTTACCTTCATTTCATTTACATTTTTAAGTACAAAATTCATGCAAAATGTGCTCATAGACCGTGATCATTAATTAGGTGATAGAGGTTAGCCGCTCGCCAAGCTCAAGAGGAAAACAAATTATGTAATGATTATTGGAAATAAAATCACTAAGTACCTTGTCCTATACCTACTTACAATTTTTTGGAATAGGTCTGTACCATTTTAGCAACTCACACTGCAACTTTGGAGCTTACAAAATGCACTTTTTGGGTCCCGAAGGGTAGGTATTAACAAGACCCTATTACTAAAACTATTCCTAGTATGGGTACATGTCTACTATGGGTCTATTTAAGGGACTTTGCTGTTCATCCATCCGTCTGTCTGTCTGTCTGTCACCAGGCTGTATCTCGTGAACCGTAATAAGTGGAGAATTGAAATTTTCATTACAGACCAGGAATCCGGGGATTCATAGAACGTGTATTTCTATTACCGCTATAACAACAAATAATAAAAATATAAAAATAGCCGCTATGAAAACTATAAAAAAGAATGAATTAGGTTCAAAAAACTTGCATCCAGAGCCGTAAAGAAATTTAAAAAAACGAACTTTGATCACCTTATGGTGCTGCTTCATGCTTGTGGCAAACATCAAGCACTGCAAGCATGTGGACGAGTGTTTGCGTATTCTTGCCAACGTGACGTTCGGAAGCGCTTGTCATTCTAACACTGTGTATAAAAATTACTTTGCGATGTTCACTGAATGCTGATGCTTAACATATTGTTTGCCACAAGCATGAAGCGGTACCTTTAGATATCCTCTGGGTATCCTTCAATCTATACTATTAATAAATAAAATTGGAGTGTCTGTCTGTAATTTCGAAATAACTACCTCATATTAAGCTCATAGGGTTATTTGAACGATACCTTAACTGAATCACACGTTTTTAAAATTTTTGTCTGTCTGTCTGTCTGTCTGTCTGTCTGTCTGTTTGAAAAGGCTAATCTTTGGAACGGCTGAACCGATTTTGACGGGATTTTCACAGACGAGTAGAGGATTGACCAGGGTGTAACATAGGCTACTTTTTAACCGACTTTCAAAAAGGGAGTTGTGTTTTTCTACCTATGTACACCGAAATCTCTGAGATTTCTGAACCGATTTGCGTAATTTTTTTTTTAATCGATAGAGGAACTTTGCGACATTGTTTCATAAAAAAATTGGATTCCAACTCCTCAATCCTGATGCTGCAGGGGATCTGACCAATCCACGCGGGCGAAGCTGCGGGCATCAGCTAGTCTGTAATATATACTCTTTGATCTGTGCTTATCTGTACTTTGTGTAGTGTTGCAGAACTATCGATAGTTGTTTTATCGAAAGTTGAACTCGACACTTATTCAGGATATTGATAGTTCTACATTACTACTATTACAATACTCTCCATTCAAAAAATAATCGATACTACAAAAAACAATCGATACTATCGATAGTATTGAATGTTTTTTTTGTAATTATTGTATGCTAATAATTACAATACCATCGATAGTATTGAATCCTTCATCAATAGTATGTAAAGCGTAACATGCTTGTAAAGCGTTATCGTTAGTATCGATGGGATGCGACATGGCAATAGGTACTATTGATGGATTATAATTACTTTTCGTTACTATTGGTTTTAATTATCGATAGACTAGCCATAGACAACACTAGCCCTGTGGATTTGGTGCTGTGGATACGTCAATTGCGTCAATTGTGCAGCAAATGAATAAAGTGAAAATATTTTATCTTGTAGAATTATGTACGAAATTTTTAAACAATAAAGATGTCTTTTTGATGAATTACATTAACAACATGATTATTATCCATCAAGTGCTAAACAAAACAGTGATCATGCGTAATTTGTTGGCGAAATAATTCGTTATCTGTTCCAAGTTTACCAGCTACTTGTGAGTTCACTTTTGGTTAAACTGTTTTAAATATTATGATTGCGCTTGTTTATTTTGTTCGTTTTTATTCGTGACGATAACATGGTGTTACATAAAGGGCAGTGAATAGTGATTGGGTGCTAAAAATATTTTTTTATTACTTGTGTCGCGTAAAAGGTTAAGGACCGAAATCGTTTTTTCCACTCGGTTTTGTGTTTCGTGTTTACCCATTGAATTTGTATATTTTGTGTTTTATCATCAATCTCTATTTATCACCAATAAAAGAAGTTAATTTTACCAGTAATAAATAATAATAACCTAAGTTTCGTCGACCTTCTAATGTGTTTGTGTCTAATACAATTAATACCATTAAGCCTTATTTTAATATAATTTAGAGTTTGTTGAACTTATCTGACAAAACTCGTAAAAAATAGACAAAAAGAAGCATTAACAAAATAAATTTCTTTACATTATTTAACTGACAACAAGGTTTTTTTACTATAATGCATTAGAATGAGGTAAATCTGTATGGTGTAAAATGCAATATGCATTACTCAACTCCCAAGCAACACTACAATAATTTAACTACATAGTTTCTCCAAAGCTAAGCTTGTTGTTCCTTTTATATAATAGAATTCTAAAGTAACACCTTATTTTATCTAACATTTCTATTATAGGTGTTAAATGAATATCTAAAAATTACATTATAATGGATGAAAGGCGTGTAGCAGAGTATTTTGTGGTGGCTGGGCTGCCAGAGGTGCCCGAAGTACTGGACGATTCTGACTCAGGACACCTAAAAGGATACAGTACGAAGCCACCAATCACTGACATAAGTAAGTACAGACCCTTTAAAACAACTTAACAGACCCTTTAAAACAACTTAGATAACATTTAATGATAAAACGTGGTGATGGCCTAGTGGTTAAGACTTCACCCTGCTATTAAGGGGTTGTGAATTTGATCCCAGGTATGCACATCTAACTTTTCAAAGTTATGTGTGTTTAAGAGATGTCACTTGCTTTAACAGTGAAGGAAAACATTGTGAAGAAACCTGCATGCCTGAGAGTTCTCCATAATGTTCTCAAAGGTATGTGGGCCTAATGGTTAAAATTTTTCCATCTAGGGGTCGGGGGTTTGATCCCGGGCATGCACATCTTAACTTTTCGAAATTGTGTGCGTTTAAGCAATTAAATGTCACTTGCTTTTTAGCACAATAAAGGAAAAAGTAGTGAGCTTTGTTATGTCTTGCCTAGGTCCGTGATTGCAGGTAGGTGCTGGAGTTAAGGTGGAGCACATAAAAGTCCAATTTAACAATTCAATTTATTTATGCTATATATATACAGTTGAGCGCCAGGAGGGACTTCGACTAGGGTGGTAAGTCAGGCTCCCTTCCACACCAAGGATGCTAGCCTCAGCCTATCTCAGGGTTCGTTCATACAATGGTGTCTGTCCTTATTTTAAGGTCCCGAGGTAGAAGGGCGTGGCGTTAGGCTATCAACAAATAAAAGACTATTGTAATACGCCACGTATAAATTGCAATGGGCAGTCGTTTATGTCGTCTACGCCTAGCACTTACCCCTTCCGTTTGTGCACAACACAATTTCCGAATTAAGATACCAAAAATGAACTTATATCTACATCACAATTTGACCAACATCACATATGCAGGTAGTTGCTGCATGTTTTCAACACTGAACCGTTCACACACGATGTCAATTAGCGAATGTGCTCGTTTCCTATTTTAAGTCGACACCTATGCCAAATTAAAAAGGTAAATTATAAAATATAACTTGTCACCTTTCATGAGTGGGATTCGAACCTGCGACACCCTACCTACTACGCGGCAAGCAGGCGGCTGTTCGCCCGCTGCGCTGTGGCTGGTTACTTAGGTGCCAATAAAATATTTAACGATTACTAGAATCTCATATCAAATATCCCCACCCTCACAAAAAAAAAAAATAAGCACTTTTTTTTTTTTTTTTTAGAAAACCTTAATACGGCTTCAAGTCCTTAGCGTGCCAAGTACCAATGTCCTTACCGAAGGCGTTGTTCAAGCGGTAAACGTTCTCTGATATTTTCTTTGTGATTACCGCCTTTTCAAACTTGGGAGCCAATTTCGACATGAACTTTTGTGTGGCCTTAGATAAGTATTTGGTCCGTTTCCAAACAATATCACCGTCTTTAAAATCGGCTGATCTATGTTTTACATTATAAAATTCCCTACTACGATCATGCGACATCTTCAACCTTTTCTCAACCTCTTTATAAGTTTTATTTCTCGTTCCCATCTGATTTAAAAATAGTTGCTGATCTCTGATCGGTAGTATGTCTCTAATGTCCTTTATATTCTCTAACTGGTTTACAGGTGCAACACTCGTCTCCCTACCAAAAAACAAGTAAGACGGCGTATATCCCGTAACCTCATGAACCGCCGTTCGAATGGCATGGCCTAAATGTCTGAGATGTACATCCCAGTCGAAATGTTTCCCTGATTTTACATATGAGCTTATCATTGTGCCTATTACTCTATTGACCCGTTCCGTAGGGTTGCTTTGTGGGTGATAATTTGGTGTGAACCATAATTTTACATTAAACTTGTCTGCCACCTCTTTGAAGGCTTCCGATGTGAATTGCTTGCCATTGTCACAAATAATGGCTGCCGGCGCCCCGAAGAGCAAGAATTGACTTTCTAGTATTTCACAAATTTTGTCTGCCTTTCCAGTGCGTAAGGGAAATAATAGAGTGAATTTGCTAAACCAACATGTCAAAACTAGTAACATCGTGTTACATTTTCTACTCTTAGGAAACGGTCCCATCAAATCTACGGAGATGATCTGCCATGGCCCGGAAACTTCCCTGTACCGTCCCATTTTCCCAAAAGACGGTTGCTGACATACCTTTACTTTGGCACAAGTTTCACATTTATTCACGTAATCTTTAACATCTCGCAGCAAGTTAGGCCAGTGATAATTTTGTTTGATTTTAAAAAGCGTTTTCCGAACACCAAAATGCCCTGAAGTGGTTGAGTCGTGGGATTCCCTTAAAATGTCTGTCCTTAAACTTTCAGGTACAAATATTTTCCAACTATCGGAAGTCGGGAATTGCTTCAATGGCACCGACTTGAAGAGTAGGCCGTTTTCTACCATCCAGCTTCGATCTTGATCACGCCCAGATTCTATGTCTTTAACCTTGTTTTTGTACCATATGTCTTTATGTTTCTCCAAAATCTTGATAGCGTTAACCTCTAACGACCGGGACAAAGCATCGGGGACTACATTACAAGAGCCTGGCCTATGCACCACATCAAAATCAAATTGTTGGAGTTTCATTGCCCACCGAGCTAAACGCCCATGAGGGTCCTTCATTTTGTGCAACCATTGTAACGCACTGTGGTCTGTTACAATCGTAAAGTGAACTCCGTCAATGTATGGCCGAAACTTCTCTATCGCAAACACCACGCTCAATAGTTCTCTTTCAGATGTAGAGTACTTAACTTCATGCTTATTAAGTTTACGACTCAAATATGCAACTGCTTGGTCCCCGTCATCTGATTTTTGACATAGCACTGCTCCAATTCCATTCTTGGATGCATCACAATGTATGAAAAATGGCTTAGAATAATCTGGACATGTAATAACTGGAGTAGTGGTCAGAAGTGTTTTCAATTGTAGAAACGCCTTATCCGCTTCCTGTGTCCACATGAATTTTGAAACACCTTTTGTTCTAGTTAGCTGGTGCAATGGCGCTGCTATCTCAGAGAAGCCCTTTACAAATCTGCGATACCAACTCGCTAATCCAATAAACCTTTTAAGTTCCCTAATGTTTTTCGGTTTGGCAAAGTTTAGTATAGCGCAAACTTTATCCGGGTCCGTCCTTAACCCCTCCCTATCAATAATATATCCTAAATATTTCAACGAGGATCTGGCAAACTGACATTTTTCCATATTTACAGTCAGGTTGGCCTTTTTAAGGACACCCGTAACCCAACGCAGTAAATTTAAGTGCTCTTCAAAGGATGACGAACAAACTACTATGTCGTCTAGATATGCCCACACATTTTCATGTTTAGATTGAAACAACATGTCCATTAGTCTCTGCTGTGACTGCGAGGCATTGACCAAGCCAAATGGCATGACCTTAAATTGGAACAATCCCCTACCTGGTATTGCAAACGCTGTTTTCTGCTTGCTAGAATCATCTAGTGGCACCTGCCAAAAGGCAGCCTTTAAATCTATCGTACTCAAATACCTAGCATTACGTAGACTGTCCAAGATGGAAGACACGCGAGGCAAAGGGTATGTATCTCTCTTGGTGACCTTGTTGAGTTGTCTGCTGTCCAAACATAACCTATTGCTACCATTAGCTTTCTTTACTATGAGGACCGGTGAACACCACGAGCTGAACGAAGGTTCTACAACATCTTTTTCAAGCATATCATCTAATTCTTTTTCAATTTGTTGCCTTATGACTGGTGAGAAATTGTATGGCTTTTGATAGATAGCTTTATTATCACCCGTATCAATATTGTGTTTGATTATATGTGTTCTGCCTAGTCCTACACCTATAGAGTGCTTCATTTCATCAATCACTTTTAGAAGTTCATCGTGCTGAAACTCATCTAGGTCATCTTGTGATATTAGCGTATTACCCGTATTCATATTGATGGCATTTATTTCGCCCTCTTTAAGCATAATGTCACTTTTAAACTGAAACGTGATGCCAAATAAATCAAAGAAGTCCTTTCCCAATAGTATATTTTGCACTAGCCCAGGCATAACCAGCATTGACATTACATGAGACTGACCATCAAAATTGACCGGAACATCGAAGAAATCCAATATTGTATGTTTAGTACCATCCGCAGTCGAGATATAGTTTATGGTAGTGTTTTTATGGTATGACTTTAATCCCAACATTCTTAAGGTCTCTGCAAATTTCGGATTAATTACTGTCGTATTGGCCCCAGAATCTAAGAGGCCCATACATTTATATTCTAGGATGCTCAACAACACATATGATCTGTTGTCATTTTTTTTAGACAGCGTAAGGTGACCTAATTCCTTAAAGCCGAACATGTTACTAACTACGCCTAACCAATCCTGCCATTCTTTACTATTTCTACTTAGGGGAAAGTTCACTTGGCAGGTTTCTTGCTTTCCCCGACCTCGTTTTCCTTACAAGCGCAGTCTTTTGATGTTATTCCAAACCGCCCACATCTATAGCAAAACAGACGTTGTTTTGGAATTGTGCATGACCGAAATAGATGACCTGTTTCTCTACAGTTCCAGCAACGTTTCTTATTTCCCTCAACCATGCTATCTTTAATTGCCAAAATAGTGGTGTCTGTCATCTTTACCTCCTTCACTTCTTCCGTTTTATAAGCGAGGTCAGGTTCTAAAGTGTTCTTTCGTGATTTTGGTTCTTCAAATTTTTCACAGCTTATCTTTGTTCTTTCTAGCACTCTAAGTACATTTATTAAGTCTCCCATTGAGGAGAAGTGATCTCTGCACATGGCCCTTTGAAAGTAAGGCTGTAGATTTTTTAAAATGATTGTGATCTTCCTTTGTTCTGAAATTCTTTCCGGCAACCTGTTGAACATATTTTGCATTATCGATATATAAATTATAGCAGACTCATTTCTTCCTTGAGTTCTAGCCTTAATTTCGTCCAATAATTCTTCCTGGTAACATGGAGGCTCAAACGTTCTCTTTAGCAATAACGTCAGTTCTTCCCAGCTAAGAATATTCTCCCTATTGGCTCTATACCAAATCAATGCGTCACCTTCGAAGAAGTCTATCGCGTACTGCCATAAGTCCCTATCCGAAGCATTTCTAGCATCTTTAAGCTCATTGACCCTTTCGATAAATGCATTCACACTGATTTTATTACTATTTCCTGAAAATTTTACTCCCCACTGATTAATAGGAATTAGTTTACGTTTACGATCCTCATATTCAGTAACTGTCGATGAGCGAACAAGTTTGTTAGACCTAATGGTTGTGGCAAGTAGTTTCGATGTTTCCAGCTTATCTTCAAAGTTTACCGATCTATCAGCTTCATCATCATGCCTACTAGTGTCCCTTGAGTGCTGACCGGCTTGTGACTCTTTCTCTAATTTTCTTATAATTGTCTCCCCAGCTGCACCTAAAGTCTCCTGTAAAATTCGCTTATCATCTAAGGTAAGATTTCCTTCTTCTTCAACTTTATCATCCTGTTCTTCTAGCTGCGCTAATAAATTATCGATTTTAATTCTATAGCTTTCTCTCCGTTCTGTGGCTTTATCTGAATCTGGGACTATAAAGTCTATTCTATTTTTAACATGATATAATCTTGAAACTAAGCGCCTAAATAAATTTCTATCCGGCTTTTCTGTAATTTCTGAAATGTAACTTGTCAAAGTTTCGATCTTTGACTTACAGACGTCTAACTCACCCGTAGGATTCTCAAAGCTTTGTTTTGGGGCCTTAATCTGATATGAGTAGTCACCTTTTTCTTCCGAGGACATTAATTCCTTTAATAACTTTTTCAAAATCGGGACAACGCTCTTAATATAGACCCCTCGACTCGCAAGTTCGAATTCCAGCTCATCCTTTAGTAAAAAGTTTACATCCATTTTAATAAGGTGATCTTAGTAACGTATGACAAATAAAATGACTTATGAGTAGCTGCTATAGCCTATTTCAATTAAAAATGTCGATACTTGTTTCCCTAGTTACTTAATATAAAGCATTCCACAAGTGTATTACCAATAATTCAGAAATCCATTAAGTATTACTTGCTATGAGGTACCACACCTAAGACTTACTTATTCTTATTATAATACTAGGTGCGTATTTATTTCTCTAAAACTTCATTTAACATTAAGCGATCGATAATTCATGAAATCAAATCAATTATATACAGTACAATCATTTATCATCTATAATAAACTAACACAATACAAGCAATAACATATACGCGATACAAACATTCATAATTTACAATTAACTAACACAAAAATCACATAAGCTAACACAATACAAGCTTTGACATAATATATGCAATACAAACATTCATAATTTACAATTAACTTACACAAAAATCACATAAGCTAAGTAAGATTAATTTTATCTACTAAAATAAAATTATTAAGACTTAGTGTGTAGCATGCCTTATATTACCAACCTAAATACCTATTAATTCTTATTACGTTTACCTACTTCTATTGTGTTGACAAGGTGGGTAACTTTTAACAAATATACGAGCCTAGGCAAAATACCATTTCATTTGGATAAATAGCTAGTAAACTGTAGTTAGACAAAGTATGTATTTCAATAGCTATTATCTAAGTATCATGCGGGTTACACAAACTTATTGTGTAGGTAGGTAAGTGTCCATTGGCCGACGGGTGCATGACATCATCTATAATAGTCTAAATGAATCTTTACACTGACTAACGAACTTATGGACTAAGTCACCTTTATTTCACTGTAAACCTATCACAATCACAATGTTGTTATTTTACGTGGGCGCCATATGTTATGTCTTGCCTAGGTCCGTGATTGCAGGTAGGTGCTGGAGTTAAGGTGGAGCACATAAAAGTCCAATTTAACAATTCAATTTATTTATGCTATATATATACAGTTGAGCGCCAGGAGGGACTTCGACTAGGGTGGTAAGTCAGGCTCCCTTCCACACCAAGGATGCTAGCCTCAGCCTATCTCAGGGTTCGTTCATACAATGGTGTCTGTCCTTATTTTAAGGTCCCGAGGTAGAAGGGCGTGGCGTTAGGCTATCAACAAATAAAAGACTATTGTAATACGCCACGTATAAATTGCAATGGGCAGTCGTTTATGTCGTCTACGCCTAGCACTTACCCCTTCCGTTTGTGCACAACACAATTTCCGAATTAAGATACCAAAAATGAACTTATATCTACATCACAATTTGACCAACATCACATATGCAGGTAGTTGCTGCATGTTTTCAACACTGAACCGTTCACACACGATGTCAATTAGCGAATGTGCTCGTTTCCTATTTTAAGTCGACACCTATGCCAAATTAAAAAGGTAAATTATAAAATATAACTTGTCACCTTTCATGAGTGGGATTCGAACCTGCGACACCCTACCTACTACGCGGCAAGCAGGCGGCTGTTCGCCCGCTGCGCTGTGGCTGGTTACTTAGGTGCCAATAAAATATTTAACGATTACTAGAATCTCATATCAGCTTGACAACAATCTTGCCTGAGGAATAGAGCATTGATGAGATGTAGGTTAGAGTGTGCTTGCCTAGAAGATGCCACTGATCTAGATTTTAAATATATCTGCACACTGCAATATAAATACCATAAGCATGATAGACCACTCGCCTAGTCCCAGGGCTGAAATTGAAAACTACATTATGTTAATATAATAAGCTATATAGGCCCTGGCCCTTTAGACTAGGTTGAAATCTATAGAGTGCACTTTGACTTTGCTTAGACTTAAGTTTCAGTTGAAACGAGACAGACTTATGCCAGCGGTATAACACTGTCTCTATTTAACAGTATCTTAAGTCTAAGCAAATTCAAATTCAATGATTTATTCAATAAAATGTAGGTACAATATGTTGGAATAATGTCTGATGAGCCTTATACATTTTACCACTATAACTGGTGTTTGAATATTATCTTAAATTCAATTAAATTAAATACAAATAAAGTCAAGACTAAAATATTAAGTAAAGAAAGACATACATAGATTTTACACAAGCAAAGTATAAAATAATAGTTAAATAAAGATCAAAAAATGTCAACATTATAAAAACCATAAAAAACATATCAATTATTATTAACAACTCAAAATATGCTTGTCTGTTAGGTAGTGCTTAATGTCAGAATATATTTTGTTTTTTACACATATTTTAAAAATAATTAGACAAACAAAATAAAAATAAAAACTAGAGATATCGAAAAATCATAGGTGCTATTATTTATAAGGATTCAAGTATTCCTTAATCGAATAGAAGCATTTCTCTAATAGCCACTTATTTAAAAATGATTTTAATGTAGTTAATGGCATAACTTTGACGTGGGAAGGAAGCTGATTAAATATGCTTATTGCCATGCAATACGAATTATTTTGGAATAAGCATAATTTTATATCAGGGTATATCAATCTGTCTTTGTGTCTCGTTGCTTTTCCAAGTGCATCTCCATGTCTGGTGAAGAGATCAGGGTTATTTTTTACAAATATGCACATTTATGTAGAGGGAGTATATTAAGGGATTTAAAAAGAGGTTTGCAACTATCCAAATAGTGAGCTCCGCATATTGCCCGTATACATTTTTTTTGTACTTTGAATGCTCTGTCTATGTCAACTGAGTTACCCCAAATTATCAGACCGTAATTAAGTACAGATGATACGTAACCGTGATACGCACTCAAAACAGCGTCTCTAGTGGCTATCTTCCTTAATTTTTTTAAAGCGAACACAAACTTATTGATTCTACTACATACAATGTCAATGTGATTTTTCCAGTTGCAGTGTTTATCAAGTTCAATCCCTAGAAATTTGGTTGATTCCACTTCACATATGACACTGTTATTGTAATGAATATGAAGAGGAATATCTTTAGCTTGAACGCTTTTGAATGCCACAATTTTTGTTTTATCTACATTAAGTTTTAAATTATTTTTATCTAGCCAGTCTATGATCTGATTGATAGTTAGGTTGATGTCTGAATTAAATGTTTTTTCGTTAGTACATTTGATTAAAACAGTGGTATCGTCAGCGAATAGGATGGTTTGGTGTTGTGTTACCTCAGGAAGATCGTTTATATATAGTAAGAATAAAATTGGTCCTAAAATGCTTCCCTGAGGTAACTCAATGTGTACTCTATAGATCTCAGCCTTAGTGGAGGAATCAGTGTGGCCCCTTAGCTTGTAAAGATTAGGGGTCCCTACCCCTATTGGAACCTTACTTGGGACTTCGTCTGTGTTGGTGTTAGCTGGCGGGCGTGCTCTGCCTTTTTGGAGTGTTTTTTTTTGTTAAAACTGACTGAAAAGCGCTCTAAGGGGGTGTTGTACGTATGTCGGCGAGCGCCGGCACAGACGGGGTCAATACTTGTATAATAACTACAAACTTGACATTGGCTAATCTTTGTAAAGCCAGGCGAGAGAAAAAAAAAACCTTACTTAAATACCTTATGCAGGTGAATATACTTAATTACTTCATGTCTCATACTTAATTGATTCTCTAGGTCACAATTGGATACTACTCCTAACTGTTTAGTGATTCTAGTCTCATCAACTCTGTCATACATATTCATGTCTTATTTTGCT
This sequence comes from Maniola jurtina, assembly GCF_905333055.1. NCBI lineage: Eukaryota > Metazoa > Arthropoda > Insecta > Lepidoptera > Nymphalidae > Maniola > Maniola jurtina. Next base: position 4,884,121 of record NC_060046.1, read on the forward strand.
TAAGGATAAGCTATTCTTTACAATCATGTCCATCAAAACAACAGTACTTATGCCATGATTATTGTAAATACTAACAGTAAATATTTTACTGTTCCTTCCCCCTCTTCATTAAGGAAATAGAAAGAAACAATTTTTTAACAAGAAGAAATTTAGGCTAGCTATGGTATGCCCAATCAAAATCCTATTGGGTATACAACACCATACTATGTATTAGTAAAAGATAAGTATAATGTTCTCAATAAATAAAGTTTTGTACATCAAATGTGTCATATTGTAAGGGAATCCCTTAATAATATTATAATAAACGTGATAAAGCTATTACAGGATGTTTGGGAACACATATCACTAAAGTTGTGCTGATTGAGAGGAGTTTTATTTTTGGGGACCCCCTGATTTTAAATATTTCAAACTAGCATTAGCTTACTAGCATTGGCATTAGATGAACACTCTTTGCAATGCTTCTCACAGTTTTTGTAGTTTGAATGTTTTTGATGGTATTATCAGAAACCTTCACACAAGTGCCTTCAACAACTGTACAAAGTTTCATTTAAATCAGATGACCAATGTGCAAAGCACACAAATATTAATTTTAATATTTATGGGTTTGGAAACCTGCAAAATGACTCATCAACTTACTGACTTATCAAATGAAATTATTAGTAGTTAATTAATTAAATTTAAATCGCCATAGGCAATAGCGTGTAGACCATAGAAGCATAAAAGCATTGCTTACCCTAGTAGAAATAACTCAATTCTCATTCTTTAATATGACCCAGTGAATAGGCCTACCTAACCAATACCATCCCTGACTTCCATCATGATTGTAACCATAGGTACGTAATTAGGGTTCCGTATCTCATAAGGAAAAACACAACCCTTATTGGATCACTTTGTTGTCTGTCTGTTTGTCTGTCCGTCCGTCCGTCGTGTCTGTCAAGAAAAGGGTACCCGTTGACCTAGAATCGTGAAAGGCAGGTAGGTAGGTCTTATAGCACAAGTAAAGGAATAAATCCAAATACTGTGAATTTGTGGTTACATCATTAAAAAAAAATTAAAAATGTGTTTAAATTTTCAAAGTAAATCAAGTGGGGTTTCATATGAAAGAGCTTTACCAGTACATTCTAAAAACAGATTTTATTTATTTTTATCGCGCAAAATGTTGAAAAAAATACCCGAGTACGGAACCCTCAGTGCGCGAGTCCGACTCGCACTTGGCCGGTTTCTTTTTGTAATAATCTCATAATATTTTATAGAGCTATGAAGTAGGTATGAACTCTATGAACAGATCCATGCAAATATTGATGTGATTGTGGTTAGACCCCTATATCGCATGACTCCTTCGTACGTAACATACACTGTGGCTAGGCATTGTGTTACAGCTGTGCTATGATAATATGGTTGCCTGTAATTTCTATTTGCATTCCACTGACTACATAGAGGTTATGTTATTATTATGTTCCATATCACTGTCACTATTTGTATTATTTATTAACCCCATCGTACCTCCTAAATTAATGAACCGATTTTAATTTAGTTTTTTTTTTTGTTTGAAAGGTGGCTTGATCGAGAGTGTTCTTAGCTATAATCCAAGAAAATCGGTTCAGCCGTTTGAAAGTTATCAGCTCTTTTCTGGTTACTGTAACCTTCACTTGTCAGGGGTGTTATAAATTTTTTATTTACACTTGTATGTGATCTAGCTTAATAAAACCTGTAACTTATAGTTGAAAAAGCGCAGGATTTTCTTAAAATCCCAACAAAACAAACTCTTCGAAATATCCATAACATCAGTAAGTAATTAAATAAATTTCAGCTGATCCGCCTGCACGTTTATGTCTATTTATATTTGAGAAGAAACTGACTGACTGATGTCCCTGTCGTCATCATTAACATAATCGGTTGATTGAAATTTGAGGTCGTCGGAAGTCGAAATTGGCGGTGATTTACCCCCGTGCCAGCCTTCGGCGCTGACTGCTGCACGCCTGATATCGCTCTGGTCGTGTCGGATTGCTGTCCCACACTTGAGAACTAAAATGCTTTTGTCAGCAGTTTTTCGGCGACCTCCCTCTGACGCAGTGGTGAGTGGTCTTACACGTAGGTGACCCCGGGGTACATAACCGACAAGGTCGATTTCAAGAAATGCAATTATTACGACGTTTTGGTGTTTATATAACAACAAAGATTTATTAACAGAAAGATAAACCTTAACACATACATCAATCAAAAAGCTTTATAATATGTTAGGTTACTAGATTATGCCCGCGACTTCGTTCGCGTGGATTTAGGTTTTTTTAAATCTCGTGGGATCTCTTCGATTTTCCGAGATAAAAAGAAGCCAATGTCAATATCCGGAACGGAAGCCACCTACCTCTGCTCCAAATTTCATGGGCCGATGGGCCTTTAAGAATCCCGTGGGAACTCTTTGATTTTCACGGATAAAGAGTACCCTGTGTCCATCCCCGGGATGTAATCTAACTCTGGATGTATCCATCTAAATCTGTCAAACTGTTGGATTGTGAAAAGCTAGCGGACAGTTCGTATTTATATTAGTAAGTATAGATTAGGTAGGATGTAGAACTTAGTGAATGAAACCACTTTTTATACTGACTTTCTACAAAAAAAACGAGACCATTTAACTTGCAAGAAACTAGTTTCCGAAGTGGGTGATTACCGTGGCTGATACACACCAAGATTTCTTATAATCCATTTATCTAATCAGTTCACATTTAATTTGTAAACATGAAATCACCATTTTAAGTACCATAGGATGGATTTTTGTATTTTTCTATTAAATGACTACGATTCCGTCAGCGTAAAATTAATAAAGAATCAATGAATAAATATTTAAAGTAGAACGATAAAATTCCTTATTACCTAATAGTTATTCAAAACATTCGCTTATCACCAGATAGTTAACTTCCGTAAAGAAACGTGACTCATCATTGACATATTTTTAACTCAGCCATTCCGACCAATAAGATTACATTAATGATAAATGTAAGCTCATTTGGTCAGCTTTACAATTATTTTCATTTAGGATAGACCATGCCCTTTTGCCGCTACAGGGTTAAGGTATAAAAGAAATAAGTTAGGCAATGCCTATTTGCCTCTAGGCAGTGCACGCCATTGGTAGGCCCAATGGCCTCCCGTTTACTCGTATAGATTTCTTTTAGTCTAGGACACACAGAGACCTTGATTCGCTCGGATGAACCAGACCGAGAAAGGTTGTAAACTCGTGTGACAAGTTCGGTTTGTAAGCAGTTATCTTTATATGCCTACTAGCTTGCCTCATAACGTAACTGAGTTGAAGCTTATCGACCAATAAGGCTTGGATATACAACGCGTGGCGGCTGCGGCGACGCGCGTGTCGAACGCGGCGCCCAAAAGCACACATCTGTGTGTAGGACTGTAGGCGTTCTTCACAACTGATTGAGATCAGCTATGTGAGCGTAGCTTAGAAGCCATTCTGCGTCGCGCACCGACACCCTCGCGCTTTGCAATGTAACTTTCTTCATTACAATATGAATAACAAATCCTTTTATCATACTTCACACTAATATTATAAAGGCGAAAGTGTGTAGGAATTGGCTGAGAATGGAGATAGATTATAGATATATTATTATTAGATGGGATATACCCTGGATTGATACATAGGCTACTTTTTATCACGGAAACTTAAAGATTTCCTACGGGATTTCTAAAAAACCTATATCGACGCGAACGAAGTCGCGGATATCGGCTAGTTATAAAATCTTGTAACGAATTATAGAGTTTCAACAACTCGCCAACTTTAATAGAGTTTGAGCGTCGTAACAGAATAAGTAGGTACAAGAGTAAAATGGACCTAAAGGCCCAAGGCCCTTCAAAGACAGGCATTCAGTACCTACTTAAGAATATTGCGGTAAGTACTCCCAACTAGCCAACCGGGAGTGCCAGGTTATATATTATGCCATATATGCCATAAAAGGAGGTAAAATGATGTCTCTAAGACATCATTTTTTCCAGGTACAGTGCAAGGAAGTCATGCTTCTCTGGTGATTGATCTTTTAACTGGGGTTTTGGCTAAGGCTCGTCTTCATTTTAAGCCTCTGGATTTGGTCTCGATCCATTAGTGTTCTCTGCGCTGCGATCGGTAGGCTTGCGTCTGACGCCGTTTCTGTTTCGTGTTGTGTGTTGAAACACACATCTTTATCACGCATCACGCTTTATCCACTATTTGATGCATGCACTTGAAAAAGAGATTTTATTCCACTTGTTTTAATTGCCGATTTCTCCTTTTTTCTCATTTTCTCCTTTTGTAAGTTACCACGAAATATTAGATCAGTACCTTTATTATAGAAAAAATATAAATAAGGAGAGGAAAATATGGTAAAAACGTAAAATTATTTCAAACGAGTGCAGAATTATTGAGGTTTTATTTTTAAAACCAGCAGCATTAAAAGGGCTCTCTCCGTCACTCGTTTCATACAATCGTAGTTCCAATTTCATTTGAATACTAAGCAACCAAAGTCCATGAAATTTTGCAGACATATTCTAGAAACGAATACCTATGTCTGTGGTTTTTCAGATTTCTGTTAAAATATTCGGTTTCAAAGTTACGCGGTCTTAAAAATTTTCATACAAATCTTTGAACACCTGTAATTTTAAAACTACATATTTTTAGAAAAATCTAAAACACCACAGACACAGATATTAGTTTCTAGAATATGTCTGCAAAATTTCATGGACTTTGGTTGTTTAATATTCAAATGAAATTGGAACTACGATTGTATGAAACGAGTGACGGAGAGAGCCCTGTTAATGCTGAGACGGGGCCTTTTCATCTTGTGCCATGTGGGTGCAAGAAGTGATTATTAAGTACTTATTAAAAACTACTAATATTACTAACCTAAGTTTTTTTATACTTGTTGTTGTTTACCCATTCAAAGTTTTGTTAATTTATTTTGTTGTACTTATTGACTACTCCTTCATTGCACACTCGTGCATTGAATAAATTAATCTTCTTTCTTCTTCTTTTTTCTTTTCCTAATGCCTACTTATTTTCTGATTTTCAATAATCATTTTCCTTACACTCTGAGTTTTTGGTGAAAAATTATAATAAAATAATTACTTATCTGACTAGCCGAATCTTACGTAACAGTCACATAACAGGTAAAAGCCAGTAGTTTTTCACAAGCCGGTAAATATTTTCTAACGCGATAAGTTGCTTGCCTAGTAAGACTTCTATTTTAGTCTAAATCCTATCAACAATGCGCTGGTTTAGTTATGCACTAGTTAATGCCCTTGACTTGAGAGTTGAACCCATCGATTGTGAGACCTAGCAATGTTCGAGGTGTTTTGATCAGGATCTTATTTTTTAACCCCCGACCCAAAAAGAGGGGTGTTACAAGTTTGACGTGTGTATCTGTGTATCTGTCTGTGGCATCGTAGCGCCTAAACGAATGAACCGATTTTAATTTAGTTTTTTTTTGTTTGAAAGGTGGCTTGATCGAGAGTGTTCTTAGCTATCATTCAAGAAAATCGGTTCAGCCGTTTGAAAGTTATCAGCTTTTTTCTAGTTACTGTAACCTTCACTTGTCGGGGGTGTTATAAATTATTAATTTACACTTGTACTTGACTAAAGTAGGAATAGTGTCTAGCAGTTGTGTGTGTACTTATATATCAGTTTGTATGTCCCGCGTTTCAAAACTGTTCATCCGATTGAGTTGAAACTTGTGCAGTTGTTTTTGAACCTTCTGGGAAAGTTTCTGACATACCTCGTACCACCAAGACCTAAGACCTAAGAATAAGACCTTGTTCAGAAGGGGCGGATTCGCCGCTATTCGTTTCGCGCGTTTATGTTGCATCCAGAAAGAGCATGCAACGCGTTAGCATTTGGGGATATTGATACGTGCTCTAGCTCTGAAGTTCGAGCGTAAACTCGATGCAACCAAAGAGTCTAGTATCTCGCACGACTTGCGTTATACGCGCGAGTCGAGAGTCTGACGTACTGCACGCGATTTGCACGCGTATTTTACATTCGCGCGATGCTTCTGGACGCGATGTATTTGGCCCAGTACCTCCTCAACGCGCTTGAATAACGATTCGCGTTTAATTCGGCTCTTCTGGACAAGGTCTAACAAGGTTAGCGATCACCGTATTTGTATGTATATTACTCGATATTTATATATACTCGATAAGGAGGGGAAACTTACCAATTGGTCATTGACTGTTAAATCAAGGTATTATTTGTCCACCCCAACGATAAATCTCAATAAGGGCACAATTCATTGACCCGTTTTATTCACATTTATTGTTATCATTGATCATCGATCGATGTCTTGAATGACCTACATTGTTGATCATTAAATTACAATCAGAAGACTGGGAGCATGAAGGCAATTTTAGGGTTCCGTGCCTCAAAAGGAAAAACGGAACCCTTATAGGGCCTGTCTGTCTGTCTTTCTGTCCGTCTGCCTTCTGTCCGTCTGTCTGTCTGTTAGGTAGTTTTACATCAGGTTAGGGTGTAATATTGTTATTGAAGTCGTCATAAACGACACATATCATAAAATTTTCAAATACGCATATTAAGGGGAAATGCAAATGCAAATCTAACTTTGATTTATACTTATAATGTACCCGCATAAGCTGGCTTAAAAATAATTTTTTAACCAAATCTTTTACATATTCCGATTTTCTAGGACAGATACGGGTTCTAAAAGCCGATTAAGCGCAACGCCCATAGGCGGAGTGGAGTGCGCGTTGCTTCTTTTTTAACACCTTAAACTCAGCTTTTTACTTTGATATACGGTCTAAATTAGCACCTATAATGAAAATGAGCGTGCTCTACAAGTGGGCACTGCGTCGGTCACAGCCACGCACCGCGCGAATGGCCAACCGATTCTCTTTTCTTTTTCTTTTTTTATTCACCTGCCCTCAACTCCACTCACCTTCCCTCGGGATTGTATATTCTGTAACTCGTGGCGTTCGGTATGCGCTGGCCCTAAGTCAATATTTTTTATTGTTTCAGGTGTAATATTCCCTGGCTTAGGGGAGAGAGTGCCAGATGGATACGAAGTATTGGAGGTAACACCGACCGGCTTGCCCGCGAATTTGAACCATGGATCGATGCGCTCGCCAGAATGCTACCTGTGCATACGGAGAGGAAGGGATCGACCACCGCTAGTGGATATAGGTATATTTCGATTAAAAGTCACTTGTTATCAGTCACATAGTTCTTCTTAGCAAGTTATGGCTGAGATCTGACAATACTTTACTTACCCAGACCTAAGTTAAAATTAAAACGAAACAGATTTGTCATTCACATATCTGTCTCGTTTTAACTTCTAAGTAAAGTCATAAGTGTAACACGCAACTTCCCAACTCTTGTTGCAACCTGCAATTGAGCCTTTGGCTGAGGATTTCTTGACAGAAAATTCCAAAAATTTAGCTGGCCCAATCAAAGACCTCATGAACTGCAGCTGAATAAGCTAGTCACCAAATCAACGAAGGAACTAAATCCACGCGAACGGAGTCGCGGGCATTATCTAGTTAGTTCATAATGTATGACCAGCTATCAGATCTAAGGTGAAGCAATTTGGATCTAACCAATGCCTACGCTAACAGCGTTTAGTATTAATTTATATTGTATAAAGTCCTCCTACTCTCAGATTACTTCATTGCGTGCCCTTGACAGTGTTCATGCACATAGGATGACATTAGCGACATTTGTTTATTTTTGTCGCGTTATGTGCGTGCAAGATGACAAGACAAGAGTAACTGTACCTGTATGTAATTGTGATATGCTTAACTATTGAACCATTGCGTAATATCATCATCATCATCATCATGATTAACACATCGCCAGCCCACTACTGAGACGGCTCTCTTAAAAGAGAAGGTGCTTAGGTCGTAGTCCTCCACGCCGGCCAAGACTTCGCATATTTTAGAGAACAATATGAACAACTCTCAGGCATGCAGTTTTCCTCACGATGTTGAGTGATGTGAGTGCCCGGGTTTGAACCTCGGACCTCCCAATAGGAAGCAGACTTGTTAACCACTAGGCTATCACGACTCTTGCCAGGCACCAGATATTATAGCTCCACTGATATCGGGCGTATTCCTTAAGTAAACAAAGCAGAATCCTTATAATGTTGCATCGACATTTATTTGTGACAGGACTAAGTAACGCATAAGTCCATTTCACGGCATGGCATAAGGCGATTTGAGGAGATCCGATATTCGATACTTATCGTCGTCGGTTTGGATTTGATAAAGCCCCTACACACTCTCGTTTTCACGCCGCAACAATGCAGTGCAGCGTTCTGTCTGTCTGCTACCTTTTCACGGCCCAACAGTTCAACCGATTCTGACCTGTACCCGTTACAGGGTTAGCTTATATCCCTTGGACGGACATAGGCTACTTTTTATCCCGGAAAATCAAAGAGTTCCCACGGAATTCCCAAAAACCCATCCACTTAACCGATTTGTATGAAATTTGGTACCGAGGTACCAAAGCAGCAGCAGAGTACAGCTTGCGTCCAGCTGTAATTGACATAGGTAACTTTTTATCCCGGAAAATCAAACAGTTCCCACGGGATCTTTAAAAACCTAAATCCACGCGGACGAAGTCGCGGGTATTCTCTAGTATGTTTATAATTATTAACAGGAGCTAGATACTTACTAAAATTGTATCAATGATGGCAGCGCTTGATAGTGCTATAGAAATTCATATAATTTTAATAAGCGCTCAAAACGCATCGTATTAAGCGCGCACTTTGGCTGCCTATTATAACTAGCCCCTTATAGTTCAAAATGATTACCTACTTTCACGCTGTCGCAAATTCCGTAGTGAGTCCTCCCTTTAAATTTTTTTATTCTTTCGTTTCTGTAATAATTTTATTTTTGACAGGAAAGCCAACAATGGAGTTTCCTCGTAAAAACCCTAGTGCGAAGTAGCTCTTATAGTAATAATAAAATTTGTACCTACATAAATAAAACCGATTTCAACAAAATGCTTATCAGGATGCGATAGCCTGCTCTCTAAATAAATCTGGGGCTTTATTAAGTAATTTAATTTTAAAAAATATACTGGGACAATTTAGTGTCTGTGTTATAGCTATTACAGGGAGTACATACTCCTTATGATGAACAAATCGTCGAAACTCGTATACATTTTGTAACTACTCATCATCATCATCATCGTCATCAGCCTGTGGAAGTCCACTGTTGGACATAGGCCTTCCCTATAGAGCGCCACCACACCCGGTCCTCAGCCTTCCTCATCCAGCCACTTCCCGCCAGCCGCTTTATATCGTCGGTCCATCGTGCTAGAGGGCGTCCCACACTACGTTTGCTTAAACGCGGGCTCCACTCAAGGACTATCCGGCTCCAACGGCCATCGCCTCTACGACACTAAGAAATTGAGACTAACTAACTACTAACTACTCACTAAAATCTAATTATTGTTTGTTTATTTTTAATTGTTTAGCCAATATTGTTTTTCATTAAAGTACCTAGAGCTACCTTTTATTATAATCTAAAAATAGAAATTCTAAATACAGAGTCAAAGTAAATTGCGCACTTGATTAAACGATTGCGTTTTATTTACGTAAACTTTGTAAGTAATTTTTTCTACTAAGAAATCATCCACTCAATGATCCTGATTGCAATAGGTTATCTAAAATACCTACAACGCTACCCTTGTTCTTTGGGACCCTTAGACGCTTGCTTTCATTGGATTTTTATCTTGTCTAAACATCCATATATAATAAAAGTAGGTATAAAAGGGCAAATGTACAGAGCATTGACCGCAAAACATCTTTTCATTTCTTAATTTTAATTCCAGGCTTATTAAATTTAATATTAATAAAATTAACAATGTACTTAATGAATAGGTATTAGGTAGTTTGAGATTTTGATTTTGAGAGTTTGAGATTGAGAAGTGGCGAATGCTCGTGAGGCGTATAACATCTGCCCCCAAAAACGTTACCTCGTGATGACCACGACCGCCAAGAGTGTTACGACAAAGCAGAAGAAGTTTAAGATTTTATTACCGAGTAGTATAACAAGTTTGTTTATTTAGGTGATACAGCATAAATGAATAAAAAATACTATCAAATGCATCATAATGAGAATTTTATGGTTTTAAAAGTGGTCTCATTTAGACTCTCTTAAGTCTAAGCAAAGTCAAAGTACAGTCTATAGATCTCAGCCTAAGGTCCAAAAATCAAGTGCATCTTGAAAATACTATCTACTGTTTATATTATTCCTTTTTCCACAGGTGTAATGTACGAAGGCAGAGAGCGTTTAATGGCTGACGCTGAAATGGTCCTTCTCTCAGTGGGCGATCGGCTTGCCAACGTGAACAATTCCACCGCCAAAACGTTCATAACGTATAGACGGGCGCACCCCACGGCACCGTGCAACGCGTTGGTGGTAGTTGACGTATGTGTCATTGTCACGAGTAGGGGAGAGACGCCGCCGCATGCCTTCTGTATGATCGGGAAGAATCTTAATAAAGGTATGATAGAACTATGAACTATTAGCACAGCACTAAGCTTTAAAATAAATATATTCTTCAAAACATTTGACCGGCACACTCACAAAGGATTCACCATAATTATTTGATCTGTATCAACTGCCATGTCAAAAGTAGGTACGGTTTGCCGTACTAAACCGTACTTTTTAACCCCCAACCCAAAAAGAGGGGTGTTATAACTTTGACGTGTGTATCTGTGTATCTGTCTGTGGCATCGTAGCTCCTAAACTAATGAACCGATTTTAATTTAGTTGTTTTTTTTTTTGTTAGAAAGGTGGCTGATCGAGAGTGTTCTTAGCTATAATCCAAGAAAATCGGTTTTTCCGTTTGAAAGTTATCAGCTCTTTTCTAGTTACTGTAACTTTCACTTGTCGCGGGTGTTAGAAATTTTTAATTTACACTTGTGACATAACAGTTGACACATAGAGCAAAAACGGCCAGTCCTTGTACTTCATATTTCTCACATCTATTATCATTAGTAGTCCAAATAATATGGTATTTACTTATCTGTAAGTGAGTGTAATAAGCTGTTTTAAATTACAGGTTTAATAGGAAGCGATGTATTTCTCTGTTACAAAAAGTCAATGAACCGTCCGCCACTAATAGCTTACAAACCAGAAGTGTTATTTAGGTGAGTGTACGTCATATTGTTAATTAAACTAATGAATATATATATATATATTTTTAATTTAAAGCTGGACAATATGATTTTATTTGACTCAACAACAAATGATGTTAAAAAAGTATCTTTTTAACTTCATTTTTGTCTGAATTCTTAAACACATAATAATAGATTTTATTTTATATAAATACAGCTGTAATTGATAACATCCGAGTAGGGATCTGCTGTAAAATTATCAATTACTGAGACATCTGACTTAAGGTTTTAAAAACCCAGTGGGAATATTTTAGTTTCCTACGATAAAAAGTAGTCTATATTCGTCTTCGGATGCAAATCTCTGTAGCTACTTTTTATCAAAATCAGTTAAGCTGATTGGCCATGTAAAGGTAACAGACAGATAGACAGCCAGACAGACATATATTTTCGTATTAGTACAACTCATAAAACAATGTGACCATTTAACCATGTTTTTGTCAAAAAAAGTCGTGGTTTTCATCAATTCATGCATCATACCCACTTCTGACCAAAGTATCTCGGACGACCTTAGCTTATGTGTTAAAATGAATCATTGAAGATGAATGAAGAGTGCTGTTATATTTAAAATGAACGCTAATTGAAATAACTTTCACGAAGCGAGTCGGTAATTAACGCCCGGCGGCGTTAAAAGGCTATGTTTAATGAACTTTAGCCCGGCCCTGTGGAGTTTAACGTGATATTTAACTGCATTAAACTGCATATTTCTATGACCTACTGCGCTTTCAGAGCGTTTTAATTTCGTTTAAGTGAACAGATTAAAGCGATTAAGTAATCCTACTCTAATATAAACGCGAAAGTTTGTATGTATGTATGGATGTTTGTTACTCTTTCGCGCATAAACTACTGGACGAATTTGGCTGTTTGAAATAGGGATAAATTATACCCTGGATCAATAATGGGTTACTTTTTATCCCGGAAAACCAATGAGTTCCCACGGCCCATCCGTCTAAGCGATTTCGACAAGAAGATAGCTTGCATCTTGGGGTCGGGCATAGGATACTTTTTATTCCTGAAATTCAAAGAGTTTTCACGGAATTTTTAAAAATCATAATCCACGCGGACGAAGTTCCAGGCATCCCGTATTATAGCTATCCTGAATGTCTCACCTGACGTCATACTATTAAATGGGTAGATAAATCACCCACTGCACAAGTTCAAAATTGAGCTCGTTTTTTCGCCACTAACATACCTATGTTTGTATGGTGGTGTCGCCACATACAAATAACATACAGTATTATTATTATAAGTATAAATTGTTACGGCTGTACTCACGTATTTAGTTGACGCTAGCCCGACTAGTTTCGAACCCATCCGGAGACCTTTTGCATAGGGACTCAGATTATTGACGCGTCGCGGTTAAGACCTCAACCTCAAACGCGACGCGCAGCGATCATTCTAACAATCTATACTCATGATGGAAATCACTCACGATAGTGTAAACGTTAAAAAACCAGTATTATTCTCTAGGTATCCCACAACTGAACGTCGTAGCTTAGCGTTTCCAACGTCAGTGCCTCTGTTTTGTCTACCGATGGGTGGGACGTTGGAACTGTGGCCGAATAACGCCGCTTCGCCGAAACCTGTGTTCTCTACATTCGTCCTTACTGTTGCCGATGCCACAGATAAAGTGAGTCACTTGAATTTAGCTATTTAATAATTATCTTAAGAAGAGAATAAGAAGTCAAAAAAGAACATTATTAGTGAGCCGCAAAAATTTTGTATCTAAGTTGAGCAAGTGTTGTATGCTGATTGCTGACTCGTAGTTGGTAGAGAGTAGAGGTATATTGCACTCGAACACATTTACAATGCAAAAGTAGAAGATAACTTATTAGATAGTTTAGATTTTTTTTGTCTATCGAGCAAGTTGTATTGTATCCAATCTGGATTCCATTTCAGGCGGAATTAAGATTATAGACCCAAAAAACGTATTACAGTTTTCAAACAAAAAGCTTCAAAAGTTGCTAAATTTTGCAAAAGTAGATTAACCCGTCCGTTATTGAGCACAGCACAGGCACTCTCAGAATGAAAATGGTTTCAAATTTAAATTATAGTCTGAAATATCTATCAAAATTATATTAGTTTGTGCATGAATGGCAGTGACATCAATATTTCGTTTCAGGTATACGGCTCGGCAGTTACATTCTACGAAAGTTATCCACACACGCATCTCAGCGAGTCTCAAATGGAGCAGCTAGGCTGGCGAGCGGGCGTATCTCACAGCTCGCACTCCTTACACGCGAATAAGTGTATCTGTTTACTGTCGAGGTGGCCCTTCAGCGACACCTTTGAACGATGGCTGTTGTACATTTTGGTGAGTTTTTTTTTTTTTTTTAATTATATGGACTAGCGCTTGGCTGCAATCAGACCTGCTAGCAAGTGATGATGCAGCCTAAGATAGAGCGCGCTTGCCTAGAAGTTGCCTATTCACTCTTGACTTAAAGGTACCCATATTATAGGTGGAAGGGAAGAGTTATTTATGCTTTTCATTCATAAGGTTGTGCCTCATCGTCAAAGTAAACCAATTGAAAATCGGATTGCTGGAAAACTTGGCGGCTCAGACCGGGGGGAGCTATGCTTTGATCTGTACTGTTATGGTTTTATGTTTTAATTCTTGTGCTATAACTACACCTAACGTATTTATTACAGCACAAAAATAATTTTAAAATTAAGGCGTTAAGTTGAGTAGTTACACCTGTATTTAATTCGCTCCGCTACTTGAGCAGTCGCCTAATGATTAATGAAATAGCATTATTTGAATTTAAAGAAAAATAAATTTGTTTCCAGGAAATGTCGTGGAGTAAAGAGCCGCTAAGTATACCAATAGAAAGATATATAACGCACTTGTTAGAGGAAGTGCCGTTTCCAGAACCAAGAATATTATTACAGGTATTTTCAGAAACTTGTTTGCAATTTCATACAAAATGTGATATTTTTAAATAGACATATTTTTATTGATTCATATTTGGGACCCGCTTTAGCGGTTTGTATCATAAACGTTTCATACAAATAGATTGAATTCCATGCCGACCACGTAAGGATGCCAACGTTTACAGTTTCTCGCTATTCTATGGTAGAACGGTGAGGAGGAACCATGTTGTGAAGTTCCTAAACGCACTCCAAAATATATCTTACTAGCTGATGCCCGCGACTTCGTCCGCGTGGATTTACGTTTTTCAAAATCCCGCGGGAAATCTTTGATTTTCCGGGATTAAAAGTCTATGTGTTAATCCAGGGTATAATCTATCTCCATTCCAAATTTCAGCCCAATCCGTCCAGTAGTTTTTGCGTGATTGAGTAACAAACATCCATACTTTCATATTTATAATATTACTAGCTGATACCCGCGACTTCGTTCGCGTGGATGTAGGTTTTTTAAAATTCCCGTGGGAACTCTTTGATTTTCCGGGATAAAAAGTAGCCTATAGATTAGTGTGATTAGTGTGATATTAGGATTAGCTTATGCCTGCGACTTCAACCGCGTGAATTATAGAAATTTCAAACCCTTAATTTACCCCTTAGGAGTTGAATTTTCAAAAATCCTTTCTTAGCGGATGAATGCGTCATAATAGCTATCTGCATGCTACAGCCCGATCCGTCCAGTAGTTTATAGATCAATCAGTCACCTTCTTTATTTTATATTTTTTAAGATAAAAGTACTTGTAGGAAACTTTCATTTTAGATATATTTTAATTCTGTTTATTTACGCCCCTTTTGACCATCATCTCTTTATCTTTTTTCAGTTATCACCCACAAATCCTCACGACCGTGTGATAGTGACGCGTAGAGACGACCAGCCGTTAGTACGGAGCGGCGCGGGCTTCCGACAGCTGTTACTGAACCTCGGCCCGGATAACTGCTTGTTACTACTGGCTTTAGCAATCACGGAACAGAAAATACTTATACATTCACTCAGGTGAGATTAACACCTAAGTGTGAAGTTCATCAGAAGCTATATAACCAACGGTTGGGTGCTTTGCACCCGTAGTATAACAACCGTTTAAATATTTACAGAAACTATGATAAATCTTGAGCTTTAAACAAGTAGTCCTTAGGTTGAATTTTACTCGCACGCATTAGGACTTGTGACCGTTCAAAATATAAAATACTATTGTAAAAAAGTTTTATCGCTGTTAGTCCTTAGCGGACTGGTTTGACTATAAACTGCGCAAATGAAATGCGACTAGCAATGCGATCATAGGTTGCGCGATCGCCGACTCAAATTGAATGCGCACCAATGAATTACAGACCTTATCACTTGACGTTAAGATTTTAAACACAAGAACATCAGAGACTCGTGCTATCTCGCTCATAATTCACGCTTATAAAACATAGCGCGTAGGCAACAACCAATAACGGACGGACGCCCGTTATGATTGGCTGAGATATTTTCGCGCCAGTCAAAAATAAGATTGCTGCGCAGGTACATTCGGCATAACTAATAATAGTGGGAGTACTGTAACGATATTTTGTCTTGGAAGTTTAAGTGCTACAAACGAATTTAAATTTAGCGAATACTATGCATAGTTTCTAACAACCAATGTTACGTGTGTTGTGGTTTGTTGGCATTTTGTCTCTACATTTAGATGCTGATTCGGATTAAGTATATCATAACATTTTGTTTTGACAGGCCAGACACATTAACAGCTGTATCAGAGGCAGTCTCCAGTTTATTATTTCCATTTAAGTGGCAGTGTCCCTACATACCACTTTGTCCATTAGGTAAGCTATTTGTTCAGTTGCATTTTCATTAGTATCGTAAAAACAATAAATTGGCAGTCAAAACACAACAACATGCATCGCCCGCCCTCCCATAGCTAAACATGCAGGAAAAGCCAGCCACTAAACAAGCCCCAAGTAACACCACGCAACACCACCAGAACACACTCGACGTTTCGCTCCGACACCGGAGCATCCTCAGGAGATGTAGACCTTACATTTTTTTTTAAAGAATATTAGCCATTTTAATCATGGCTAACATTCCCCTTTCCCCTCCAACTGAGGGTAAAGCTTGTGCTAGGAGTAGGTACGACAATAGTGCAACGGGTGGGGTTTGAACCGCTGACCTTCCGGATTTCATTCCGCTCCTATAACCGTTGAGCTATTGAGAGATTTCCATGCTTAGCAGTGGAAGGGCGGGTGGTGCATGTCGCTTGCTGGATGTTGTACTATACAGATTTACATTTTATAGCGAATTAAAAAATTTATTCCTTGGATTTCTCCTAATTGTCATTTGCCGTTTTCAGGTTTAGCCGAAGTACTCCACGCGCCTCTGCCTTATTTAATAGGCGTGGACTCGAGGTTCTTTGACTTGTACGAGCCGCCGCCTGACGTGACGTGTGTCGATTTAGATACTAACAATATTACAGTAAGTTTTCTATGCTTTTCCATCGACTCAATACTATAGAATACTTAATAGTTCCTTACATGGTACAGAAAGCTCATGAAAGATGTTTAAATAAATAGCGACTCTTGTCACGATGCAATAAAGTGCAATTTAGCTCGCACTGCAGTCTAAAATTTAATGAACACCTCTCTTTCTATTGCATAAACATTTATTTCTCTCTCTCTAGTAAGAGCCTATTATCGATCCCCAAGTATCGATTTTACCATTTATTTTACAATAAATCCTCTCTTTCTATCGCGTAAGCTTTTCAGCTTTATTTTTCATAAGACGTCACGTACTAAGTGAGCTTGGCCTAAGATAAGACTAACAAAAGATGAATTTACCACGACTAATAGTTGGTCACATGTTCTAGATTTTAAAACATCTTCCAAGAAAGTCTGGATAGTTTTAATTTTGTCAAGTTGACAAGTTGGCCCTTGATTGTTTTACCTTGCCAATAAACTTTATTTTTACAGATATGTGAATCACAGAGGCATATATCAATAAAATTGTTGCCCAAACGGCAAGTAAGGTTATTACGGCAAACATTGGAGCAACTATACACAACCATACGACCCGGTATGTTAGGTTAGTTTAGCACATTTATGAAAATTGTTACAGTTTGTCTGTTTGTGCACACATCATGCGTAAAACATTGTTTTGATAGGATGAAACTTGACTGTCGGAATTCGCCCAACAGAAATGATTACGCTCATACTACTACTAGTTTCGAACCTTCCAGGGTCCTTTTTCAATGGCCCTCTGCTCGCGACGCAGTCTCCTGGGCGCCGCGTTGCAAGTAGAGGCCCATTGAAAAAGACCCTGGTCAGGTCCAGAACTAGTCGGGCTTACTCCAACAAATATGTGAGTTTAGCCGACAAACATTTATGTTCATAACTAGATGATGCCCGCAACTTCTTCCGCGTGGATTTAGGTTTTTTAAAAATCCCGTGGGAACTCTTTGATTTTCCTGGATAAAAAGTTGCCTATGTCAATTTCCGGGATGCAAGCTACCCATGTACCAAATTTCATATATATTGGTTGAACAGATGGACCTTTAAGAATCCCGTGGGAACTCTTTGATTTTCCGGGATAAAAAAAAAGTATTTAAAATGTAAAGCCTATGTCCTTCCCCAAGATGTAAGCTAACGCTGTGTCAAATTTCATCAAAATCGGTTAAACTGTTGGGCCGTGAAAAGCTAGCAGACAGACAGACATTTATAATATTAAGTGTGGATGAGTATCACTCACGACAGTTTAAGCGCTAAAATAGCCGTGTATAACTATTTGCAATGTTTATTTTAGCATCACCAATACACTCTTCACATGACAGCAAATATAACGGTGAACCCACCACTAGCTTAGACAGAGATTTCCAGAAAAGGAAAAAAGAGGTGAGAGACGTAATATTATATGTGATTTTTTAAATTTCAAGTTTCCACTGACATCCACAAATACACGCGGGACCTGCAATTGCAGGCCGAAGTTTTTGATGCAACTTGATTTTCGTTATTTTGACGATGATAGCAACAGTAAGTGTCAAGGGAGCGTACTCGGAATTTTAGTGATGAGACATCTGTCAATAGAGTGGCAATACGAAAACTATTTGTGTTTGTTACTATAGTGTCAATTACAATTCCCGGTACGTTGTGGCGTGCTTCGAATCGGCATGAAAAATAACTGTCATTTGTGTGGCACACCTCATCCAGCGTACTTGTATAGGTTCATTTCAGTGAGTCTACTGTCTAATACAATTTCTAATGACTAAGGCTTGATTTTTTAATCGTCAAATAACTTTTATCTAAAGAATAAGTCCTAAACTTATTACATAAGTTTGACAGTTTTAATAAAGGAAATCGGTCAAAACGTCAAATTTATTCATCAGTTAAAGTATATTCCGCGATCGAAAAATCAGCCTTTAACTGATTTTAAATATTAAGTTAAAGTTTCTTTTTTTTAGCAAGCATTAGAACTCAAAATCCAAGAAGCATTCTTGAGGTTCATGGCGCAAACACTACAGGGTTACCGCAGCTACCTCATACCCATCACGAAAGCGCCTACAGTTGGGACAACAGATCCACACGCGTTGTTCCATATGGATGCATTCCTTCGCTCGAGAGCTGATAAAGTAAGTTCTAGGATCATCAACCGATCACTGGCTCACTACAGAGCACGGGTCTCCTCTCAATCTGAAAAGGGTTGGGCTACAGTCTACCACGCTGGCCAAGTGCGGAATGCCAAACTTTACATATCTTTGAGAGCATTATGGAGAACTCTCAGGCATCATACACTCAACACCTAAGGGGGTAAAATTGGGGTTTGAAATTTGTGTGGTCGCAGACGAAGTCGCGGGAATAAGCTAGTGAAACAAATTAATTTCGACAATAGCGCAATCAACAGACTGCATTTGAACCACCTTGTGGATTTGACTTACTACTTGACTATTATCTCTGAACTAAATTTAACTGACCATAACAAGTCTCAATGTAGTGCTATATTTTTCTCAGGGAAAATTGTAAAATGGTAAAACTGATGAAACCTGTCAGCTAAGAGATTGTGTGCAAAAGAACATTTCGATTGAAATCTATAGAGCGAACTTTGACTTTGCTTAGACTTAAGTTTTAGTTTAAACGAGACTGATTTATCTGGCATTACGCTGGCTCGTTTTAACACTGTCTTAAGTCTGAGCAATGTCAAAGTGTGCTCTACAGATCTCAGCCTTAGACTAAAAAATATATATAAGGTATGTCTTTTTTTGTAGACAGAACAACGGTTCTTCACGCTAATAATGCGGACGCAAATGTTCACGCGTTTCATAGAGGAGCGCTCCTTCGTCTGTGATAATGACCAAGGGCTCACGTTCTTCGACGAGTGCATAGAGCGAGTGTCGAGCAAGGATGCGAGAGGGTATGAGCCGTTGCTGGGGTTGGACAATTCTAACACGTCGGAGCGTACCGTGTTCGTACCACCGCCGGACCCCGACCCGGGTAAGTCTAACTTATTCACTCTTTATTGAATTACTAAGGGCTTCGTACTTCGTACCGCCGCCGGATCCTACCCGGGCAATATTTGGGTAATTCTGTTTGTGAAATTTTATTTTCGTCAGTCATTTCTGAGCTTCTAGGTTCTATAGTATATATTCGTTATTTTTAAACGAATCCAAAAGCAGTATTTATCTAATTTAAGTTTTAGCAACCATGCGTACGTATTTGGCTTCAATTTTTAAATACGAATGTATGAGCTCTGCCTATCTAGAGTTTTATGATATTTCTGGCCATATTATACCAACTATAATATACATGGAAAAAGTTATACTTGAAACTCAAGTGTATAAAGGTCCAATTTGTTTACAGAAGAAAAATACACCTACGAAAAGTTCATACTACACGAAGGTCTAGTGGACCGGTGTCGTCAGAGCACGCGCGGCGGCGCGCTGCAAGCCGTGCCCGCAACCGCGCTCGCCTCGGCCGAGTCCCTGGCCGACGCCTCGCCCATGGCGCGACGGACTAAAAACGAGATCGCTGCGGCGCAGAGGTGAGAAAATATTAGCTTCAAACCAAAACACTTCGTCAAACTGCGAGGCATAGGTCAGCATACCTATATGTAGACGATATTCCACGGACAAGTGCAAGGATACGGGAGACAGTATGACATAATATGACAGTCAACCAATTACTTCCGCTGAATCCATTCGCAAAAGCAATTTGCGGCAGGTCTTTGATCTCAGTTTTTTTTTCAGACTCGCCCGAAAAGCAAGCTTGTCACCGGAGGAGTGGGCTAAATGTCTGTTGGGGGCATGCTACTCGCTATACTTCCTGGCGTTACCCTGCAGACTCTTGCTCTGCCGGGGAAGAGAACACGCGACCCTCCGAGCCGCTTTCGAGTATTTGGAGCGCGCTACTAAACTACGAGTGCCTTGTGATGAGGTACGACTCACTTCTGCTGTAGTAGACACACAAACACAACACACCTACACTATCCAATACTCAATTCACAAAACTAACTTAGCAATCAATTACCATGTTTTAATAGTGTAGGTAATAGATACCTCAAAATAACTGATCAAATTCTACGTAGTTCTTGCTAAGCAACGTAACACTAACTAAAACCCTTGACGCTACGTAGAATTACTACGTACTTTCTTTAGGAACTAAGTTTTTAAAAATTCGCACGTTTTTGCCGATGACTCAAAAACGCATGATACATCCAATTAAACACGTCAATTTACTTTCACTGTTAAGCTGTACACATCTGAATTGGAACGAATATTAATTAAAGTTTGTAAAATACTCATAAAACCTAGAGTCGTAGATCTTTAAAAAAACCTTATCTACAGCTTACCAAACTGAATGATATAATCGTGCCGCAAGATGCTTGTGGCAAACGACAAACAGCAAACCATCGACAAACACTACAGATTGCTTGGCAATCGGAATGCTCCAAAGCATTTGCAAGCATACGCAAACACCCGTCCACACGCTTGCTGTTTGCTGTTTGTCGCAAGTATTTGGCGGCTCTATAACATATTTGCCTGTCTCGAATGGGATAAAACGAACAATCAACAATAATAATGCCGGCCGTGTGGCACCGGCAGAGTAGAATGTTGCCACCCCCTCTCATCCCGTGGGTGTCGTAAGAGGCGACTAAGGGAACTGGGGAACTGATCAACATCCAAGTTCCCCAAAGCTCGGCGCGCTGGCCGCAAACAGCCTCCTCGGGGACCTGAGTGGACCCCGAGTGATGTAGCCGCCACTCACCCCCCCCCCCCCCCTTTAATATGATGGATAACAAAACAAGGAATGAGCGAATAGGGCCGCTGCCTGGGGGTCGCCAGGGCGCGCCTGGAGCTGGCGCTGGGCGTGGCAGCATGCGGGCCGCCAGTGCCACCAGTCGGCCGGCGCTGCCACCTAGCCGGTCGACATATCCATCATCCCCACCAGATGGCTTGGCTCCGACAGGGTCCACCAGGGCCCGATCTTCGGCGCCCGCCGCTGGTGGTGTACGCCGCATGCGCTGGACTTCTCTCATGAACGAGAATGTCATGCGTGCGTACTACAGGGCGACAGGAGGGGAAACCGGACGGACTGGCTACCGAGCGGCAATGTACCGCGAGTTCCTGCTGCTCGAGCCGAACTTAACTGTCACGGAACAAAACCTGGCAGACCGGGCTCGGTATATTCAGCGTTCTAACATCTTCAACGCTACCGAGCTCGAACGATTACGACGTGAGGCTGTTCCGGAAGTCTCAGCACCTACCGCAGAGCAAATCGTCTCCCAGGCGGCGCCTGTCCGCGAAGAGACAATTACCACGTCACAAGATTTGCCTGTGGAGGAAGACACTGAGGGAACAATCTCCCTTGATATAGAGCGGATGAGAGGGATTCTAGAAGAGGCGATTTCTGAAATCCGGAGTGCTCCTCTAGAGAATCGTCCGCGGCTCTCCCGACTTACACTAAATGTAGCGACGCGGGATGTCATTGAGGCCATAAACAAAATGCTGCCACAACATCTGGAGGGCAGCACTGGCCTGGGTGATACGGCTTCTATTATCTTCGGTGCGGCGCTAGCCGTGCACCGATTCATCGGTGCCAAGACTCCGGGACCGGGGCGTGCTGCTGCCACAAGGCGCAGCGCGGAACCGACCTGGAAGAAGAGAATAGAACACCGTATCACTCTTGCCAGAGTCCTCATTGGCAGACTGCAAAGCTTCAGGTCGGGCAACACTGGGCCAAGGATTGTGCGCTCTGTTAGAGTTGCGTTTAACGGGTGTGGGGTTAGGTTGGACCAGCCTGACATTGCGCAAAAGCTAACAGAGCGCATCGACGACCTGAAGCAGAAAATCGCTGCATGGGGGAACCGCATCCGACGATACTCGGCAAGAGTCGAGCGATTTCAGCAAAATCGTCTCTTCTCGAGTGATCAGAAAAGGTTCTACAAAAGACTGGAGTGCCCAGCAGTCTGCTCTACCTCTCAACGACCGGACCCGGCCGACCTAGTCGCTTTCTGGCGGGGGGTGTGGTCGAGAGAGGTGGAGCATGAGGAGGGGCCTTGGATTGCGGCGGTAGAGGAAGCATGTGCCAGAATAGAACCGATGAACCCGGTCGCCATCTCTGCGGAGGATGTAGCTGGTGCAGTAAGGCGGGCTCCGAACTGGAAAAGCCCGGGACCCGACGGACTGCATCACTACTGGCTGAAAGGTTTTTCGGTTTGCCATGCGACCTTGGCTCGACAATTCCAAGAGGCTCTCGAGCAGAGGGCACTCCCGAGCCTTTTCACTACCGGGATCACTCACTTAGCTCCAAAGTCCACCGATGCCACCGACCCGGCTAAGTATCGTCCCATTACGTGTCTTACTAGCATCTATAAGACACTGACATCCGTTCTGAGCCTCAAGATCTCCCGTCACATAGACGAGAATAACATCATGTCTGGGGCTCAGAACGGATGTCGGGGCGGTGGTCGTGGTACTAAGGAGCTCCTTCTCATCGACTCCGTTGCGGGCCAACTGGTCAAACGCAACCGTCGGAATTTCTCCGCCGCCTGGATCGACTACAAAAAGGCATTCGACTCGGTGCCCCATTCATGGCTCTTAAGGGTCCTTGAGCTGTACAAAGTTGACAGTGCAGTTCGAGACTTCCTTGAGGCATGCATGGGGCAATGGAGCACGATCCTGTGTCTCCATGGTGAGCGGTTGGCGGCTGCCGATGACCGGATAAGGATAGGACGGGGTATCTTCCAGGGTGATTGTCTGAGCCCGCTATGGTTTTGCCTGTCTCTGAACCCACTTAGCACCCTGCTGGAGGGCTCGGGGACAGGCTTTCAGTTTCGGAGAGGAGGTACAAAAGTACCTCACCTTCTGTACATGGATGACCTCAAACTGCTGGCACCCAATGCCACCCGCCTGAGGGAGCTGCTGAACATCACCACTGAGTTCAGCAATTCCATCAGGATGGAGCTTGGACTGGACAAGTGTGCGGTCATACATGTGGAGAGGGGACAGGTTACTCATTCGGCCGAGATTAGTCTCGAGCCATCCAACATTAAGACCCTCTCCGAAGCTGAGTCATACCGGTATCTGGGCATGTCACAATCTCTGGGTGTAAAAGAGGCGGACATGAAACAGTCTGTTTGCGAGGCCTTTTTTGGCCGTCTGACAAAAATCTGTAAAAGTTATTTGTCAGGCGCCAATAAGGTCCGAGCTTATAACGGCTGGGTTATGCCCGTCCTCATGTACACCTTTGGCGTGCTCAGTTGGACTCAGACCGAACTTGACGCCCTGGACAGAAAAGTCCGCACGACTATGACTCTCTATCGCATGCACCATCCAAAATCGTCTGTGATGAGATTGTATATCCCCCGGAAGTGTGGAGGTCGAGGCGTATTAAGCGTCAAGACCATGCATAACCGGGAGATATCCAGTCTCAGAACCTACTTTGAGACGATGAGGGGGTCCCCCATGCATAGAGAGGTCATAGAATGTGATAAAGGACTCACTCCACTATCCTTAGCCAAAACCGAGTGGCAGAAACCGGTGGTACTTAGCACCTCTGACCGGGAGACCGTATGGAAGGAGAAGGAGTTGCACGGACGCTTTTTTAAAGCTCTTAATGAGCCACACGTAGATAAAAAAGCGTCCGTGCAATGGCTGCGCTTTGGTGACCTCTTCGGGGAAACCGAAGGGTTTGTCTGTGCGATACAAGATCAGGTGGTCAAGACGCGGAACTACCGAAAGTACATTCTGAAGGATGGCACTCACGACATCTGTCGAGCTTGTCGCCATCCCGGCGAGTCACTCAGACATGTGCTTTCGGGATGTTCGGCGCTTGCCAACACTGAGTATCTGCACAGACACAACCAAGCAGCCAAAATCCTTCACCAAGAGCTTGCTCTGAAGTACGGTCTCCTGGATGAGAGGTTGCCGTATTACAGGTACACACCGGTGCCGGTACTCGAGCGCGACGGAGTCCGGCTCTATTGGGACCGGTCCATCATCACGGACAGGACTATTCTAGCGAATAAGCCTGACATTGTGGTGGTGGACCGGGCACAGTCGAGGGTGTTTTTGGTGGACATCACCATTCCATATGACGAGAACCTCGTGAGAGCTGAGACGGAGAAAAAACGCAAGTATCTTGATCTGGCTCACGAGGTTTCCGACATGTGGCATGTGGAGTCCACCGAAATCATCCCAATCGTCATATCTGCAAACGGGTTGATCCCAGTCAGCCTCGCTCACCATCTGAGGCGACTGGGGTTCCGTGGCAGTTCGCTCGCAGCCAGGATGCAAAAAGCGGTCTTGCTAGACTCGGCTAGGATAGTCCGCCGCTTTCTCAACCTGTCGCCCTGACCCCCGGCCGTTTGGTCTCCCCTGCCGGGGCGTAATCCTCCGCCCGGTACAAATATGTATTTATGTAAATGTGTATGTAGGTTTATTTATTTTTATATATGTAAGTATATTATATTATCTTTGGCTTTTATATATATCTATTTTGTAACCGGGCGTGAGAGTAAGTTATATCTATAATAATAATAATTACTACTAAAAAACCTCAACAGGTGTGCTACAGAGTAATGATGCAGCTATGCGGCATACACTCGCTGCCAGTGTTGGCGGTGCAACTTCTGTTCCTCATGAAACGAGCTGGGTTGCAACCCAACGCTCTAACCTACGGCTACTATAACCGATGCGTGCTAGAAGCTGATTGGCCGAAGGATATGTCCAGGTAAAATACTACTACAGTTCACATCCCATAAATTTGCCACTTTGCACTCAGGTCTAAATGACTGCGCATAAGCCAAATTACAATCAAAATCGGCAGATACATGCAGATTTATGATTGTTTTATTATTCTATTATTTAGATCACAATGTACCTAGTCCGATAAAGTAAAGTAAAACCGAGACATGGCCATTTCGAACCCTATTTTCTTGGATTCTAACAACCTTCTTTTTTAACCCTTTAAACTTTAACCCTTGGACTATATTATAATCGATTGTATTTCTAGCGCAAGCTTCATGCTTTGTTATAGGGAAAGAGGAGTGTATGTTTGATTTTTTTTAGTGGATCGCAATTGCTGTGGAATAAGCTACGCATTGCGGTTATGGGTGCTGCGTTATTCCGAAAAGCGGGCGCGCAAAGAGCCACGCGGTCGGCCGGCACTACTGGCAGTAAGTTCATTCTTCCATTTAACATTTTCAGTGTTCAGTTTAAGAAATTAGATAAAATAATGAGATTGACATGAGTTACTCACAAATTAGTCGATACTATAGCTAATTTATTAAACTTGCCCGTTTCAAGTAAAGATTTTTATATAAACCTGTGA